>NC_060119.1:870438951-871638951 GCF_021461395.2 Schistocerca americana | reverse complement strand
ACACATCCATGCCCGAGGCAGGATTCGAACCTGCGACCGTAGCGGTCGTGCGGTTCCAGACTGTAGCGCCTTTAACCGCTCGGCCACTCCGGCCGGCTGGCGATTACAGAAGTTGTATATACAGTCATAGGTACAAGGAAGGTAACTGCAAAGAAACGTTGTTCAACAGAACTAATACTTCAGCTGATCGACGAAAGAAGGAAATCAGAAAAATGTTGAGGGAAATTCAGGAATACAGAAACGTAAGTCACTTAGGAACGAAATAAGAGGCAATACATGGAAACCGTGGCGAATTGGCTGCAGGAAAAATCTAAAGAAATCGAAAAACAAATAGTCCTGGGAAGGACTGATTCGGCATATAGAGAAGTCAAAACAACCTTTGGTGAAATTAAAAAACAAAGGCATCAACACTAAGACAACAATGGGAATTTCACAGTTAAGCGCAGAGGAGAGAGCGGATAGGTGGAAAGAGCAAAATGAAGGCCTCTACAAGGGAGAGCACTTGTCTGATTACGTGACTGAGGAAGAAATGGGAGTCGATATGGAAGACATAGGGGATACAGCGCTAGAGTCAAACAGAGCTCTGGAAGACTTGTTATCAAATAAGACGAAAGAGATTGATAACATTCCTCCGGAATTTACGAAATTATTAGGGAAAGCGGCAACCAAGCGACTATTCTTGTTGGTGTGTTGAATCAGTACCACCCAACTTTGGAAAAATGTAATGTATACATATAAGATTTAAAACTTTCCCGCCGTACAGATTGCTCCATAAAATTTCAGGAGAACTGCGGGATGTATCCAACTTGCTACCACAGCGAACTGCAGACATCCTGAAATTCTCCACAAATCTTATGGAATCATCCCGAGCTGTCTCGTAGATAGCAAGGACAGGAAAGTACGAGATTTATCGCACAATCAGCTTAATGACTCGTGCCTCCAAGTTGCTGAGAAGAATGATATACAGAAGAGTGGAAAAAATCGAGGATCTGTCATATGACAACCAATTTGGCTTTCGGAAAGATAAGGGCACAAAGAAGCAGTTCTGGCGTTGCGATTCGTAATAAAAGCAAGGCTTAGGAAAATTAAGATATATTCATAGGATTTGTCGATCCGTAAAAATGTTAGACGATGTAAAATGGTGCAAGATGCTCCAAATATTGGAAAAAAACGAGTAAGCTGTAGCGAAAGATGGGTAATATACATTATTTACAAGAACCAAGAGGGAACAATCAGACTCGAAGACGAAGAATGAAATTCTCGGACTAAAAAGGGTAAGGCAGGGACATTCTCTTCCGCCCCCTACTGTTCAACATATAAGCGGGTATAGTTCAATCAGTAATGACCCACTCAACAAAAAAAAAAACATTAATATACATAGACAAACGCCCTTGTTACTGTTTCACATTTGATGTATGTTCTGTATGCCGGTGAAGTTTCGAACCGTTCTGGCAGATGGTAGAGCCGTAGCAATGCGTCAAAATGGCGTTTATACACGATTTACGTTACAAGCAGTGTACTGTTTTGATTTCTTGTGTGCAGAAAAAGAAACCGTGGTGAATATCCATAAACGTTTGTGTACAGTGTACGGCGATGCTGGAGTTGATACGAGTACACTTGGGCGATGGATGAAGAAAGTTACAGTCTCCGGAAATGCAGAAACAGAGCTCCATGATCAGCCACGCTCGGGACATCCTGTCACAGCCTATGCTCCAGACATGCTGAATCGCGCGGATGTCATTATTCGTGCCGACCGGTGCATCAAAACTCGACAATTGGCTCTACAGTTGTCGATCAGCATTGAAGATGACGAGAATGTCAGTCATGCAGTGAAAACATGGCTACGCCTACAGGACGAGAGCTTTTACCTGCAGTGAATACATGTTCTTCCACAAAGTTGGCGTACGGCCATAGAACTTGATGGAGACTACGTAGAAACATAGGACATAGACAAGAGATGTTGATGTATATTGTCACCATATTGTCACGCTTAACAATAAATATGTTCTGGGGAAAATATGTGGTGCATTGCTTATTGAATGATCGTCGTACATCGAAGAAGAAATGACGGAAATAAGAGTAATTTTCAAGGGTGGGACTAAAATTCACAGTGAAAGATGAAGTGATAAGGTTCGCTGATAACTTTGGTATTCTGAATGAAAAGGAAGCCGCGTTGGATTGAAAGAACAGTCAAATGAATGCACAGTATGGACTGAGAATAAACCAGAGACAGTCGAAAGTAATGAGGAGTAGCAGAAATGGGGTTAGTGGTAATCTTAACATCAAAATTGGGGAATTTTGCTACCTTGAAACATAGTAACACATGAAGGGTGAAGCACAGATGACGTAGAAAGCAGACTAGCACAGACAAAGAGGGCATTCCTGGCCAATAGAGTGTACTGGCATCAAACATAGGACTTAATTCGAGGAAAAAATTTCCCAGAACGTACTGTTGAAGTTCAGCATTAGTAGTGAATCACGGACTGTGAGAACAGCAGAACGCAAAGAGAATCGAAGCGTTTGAGATGTGGCACTATAGAAGGATATTGAAAATTAGGTGAACATATAAGGTGAGGGATAAGGAGGTTCTCCGAAAGAAGAAGGAATAGGATGATAGGACGTGTACTGAGACATCAGGGTACAACGTCGATGATACTAGAGGGAGCTGAGAGAGTAAAAGCTGCCGAGAAAGAAAGAGACTGGAAGACGTCTAACAAATAACTGAGGATGTAGTGGGCAAGTGCTACTCTGCGACGAAGAGCGTGGCGCAAGAGAGGAATTAGTGGCGGGCCTCATCGAACCAGGCAGAAAACTGATGTACTATCTTTTCTTTTATAAATAGTGGTAACTTTTATGTTAGAATTCACAGTAATTATTGCTCTTCAACCCGATCACTGAGGCAGGCATTGTCATTTTAATATTTCTGCATTCTCACATAGAATCATGATGTCCTGCGTAATTCGGCAGTGTAAGGTTTTATGTGTCATTGTTCTTCTCGATACCGAAATTTGCTTAAAAATGCTGGTTCAAATTCTTTGAACGTAGAACAATTTGCATACACACTGATTGCTGTGGTCGATCACGCACTTACGTTATTCCCTTCTAGTTCGGAAATGCATGTTTCAACTGTTTGGTCGAAGTTGAAGCATCGATACCTTCCTCGGGTTCATATTCTGGAAGTTTAGAGTGCTCATCCTATTGTTTGCAATTACTTGAGCACATTAACAATGTTATGATCTATTACACATAGTGTTGTATCAATCTCTTCCCGTCGAAACTTTTTGTTTACTTTGTTCAGTTCCTTTTCGCATTCTGAAACTTTATGGTATATTTTGTCTACTTCGCTGCCCAACTACTAATTGCAGTGCGGCTGAACGCCGGCAGTTAATTTAATAATTATCTCTTTGTTATTGTCACAAACACTCTGAATGTGTGTGTGTGTGTCGGGGGGGGGGGGGGGGGGTTGTTTATGTGTGAAATTTCAGTATCTTGGGCATCAATTTTATCCTGAACATCATTAATCAACGTCTTGTTACATTGTCTTGTCCGGTAACCTGTGTCTTAACATCTTGAATTTCGGTGTTGATTCCATAATGTTTGGCCTGAAATTCATTTCGGAGCTCATTAAGGTTTCTATTAAATGTAGTAGTGAGCCCCGTTTGCAGACTACCAATTAAATCCCTTATTTGTTTAACCACCCCGTATTTCATTTTATTTTCTTGAGAACTGTCTTATTTCTTGATTCATTTTCTGTCGAGGTTTTTTAATTTCTTGACTTTTTTGGCTTATTTTCCGATGAGAGTTTTTAATTTCTTGCAATAATTGGAACATTAATTCACTGTTGACAATGTTAATTAGCGCTTTCTGACTAGCTGTCAGTGATGAGCTTTGTGTTTCTGAAACTAAATCTCACATGCCACTGTCTTCAGTTTCACATTTTTCGGATTAGCAAACTTAAACATCTGTTCTGTATTGCCTGAAATGTTTACTGTCCTTATTCACTAACAATGTAGCTACTGTTGCTCTGTAACAGCAATCTGAATAATGTTCACTATAGTCATCATTTGTTACACCTCACATCTATAAGTAATTTAAAAATTTCCTGAAGGAATTGAAAACTGTTTACAAGGCTCACATTTCTTTCCTATTTATTCCTAGACTACGTTGCACTCAACTCTACATGATGCGCCACTATTGCAAATACAGTATATGTTGCACTCACCATATCGCTATAGTGGTTTCTCGAATTCATTGACTGATTGATTCCTATCGATGATCACCAGGTCCAGTTTCAGGAATCTCGCCACCCCGTTCGTAATTTTCAAGCGCTCCCACCCTCCTTTTCATTCACCAGCTTGCACTTTTAGACACGGTCAACCTCCTTCACAATTTTATTGATGCATGATGGTCTTATTATCACTTATCACACTCATATGACCTTTTTACATCAATACATCTTTAAGACTGGAGTTAGGCATAGGGCATGTGTCAGTGAAACAGAAGTGAAACGTGCACTCTAAGACAAAACAAACAGTGCATCGCACATCAGAAATGAAGAAGGAGATGTAAACAAGACATCAACCAACAGAATGACATAAAAGAAGTAAAAATGAAAAGAAGAAATCTGGACGATGGTGGAACAACCCTTAAAAGCAGCAGAAGATGCCATTAATACAGCAAAAACAATGACCAATGAAATGAAGAGAATGACAGAGGAATGCCATAAGGAAGTGGAGGAACTAAACAATCACGTTGAGCAACAAAAAGAACAGGTTGAAGGCCAACAACAAGATTAGGTGGAATTCTGTGAGGGTGTCGATAACGCAAGAAAAGAAAAAAAAACGGACGGCAAATTGGAGATGTGACAGAGCACTTATCAAACTGTAAGCTCGCAAAAGAAGAGTTACACAAAGCAAGCATGGGTTTGGACGTCATCATTGCAATTGCAGTTGGTGAGATGTTCAAATGGCTCTGAGCACTATGGGACTCAACATCTGAGGTCATCAGTCCCCTAGAACTTAGAACTACTTAAACCTAACTAACCTAAGGACATCACACACATCCATGCCCGAGGCAGGATTCGAACCTGCGACAGTAGCAGTCACGCGGTTCCGGACTGAAGTGCCTAGAACTGCACGGCCACCGCGGCCGGCGCAGTTGGTGAGATGGCGGTAGTTCGATCAGTGTTGGAGTTCAAGAGGATACGTGGCAACTTAACACAACGATAGCTGAAAATATGACCCGAGGCTCACCGAGATCGCAAGAGACTGCAGACATGAACAGGAAAACGTTGGAAGGAGTTGCACCCTTGGATGGAAAACGTAATAATGCATTCTACGTAACTCTGACAATCATCTAAGAACAATGCCGAGTCCGACATACAGTGAGTAAAATGACTTGCCAACTGGGATAAGAATTGAAGACTTGTCACGATGTTAACAATCAGAAATCAGATTTTGCACGAGAGATGAAACGATGTTTGACATTAATCATTTCCTTTCGTTGCAGAAATTCCAAAACTACAGGGACAGTGGTAAATCGCTTCATTCAAAGACATGGACAGCCCAATTTAACCTTCTCATACCATCATCATGGCTTCTTGTATATAAATTAGAACTCGTCTGTGTTCATCTCGGAAAAAATGGGGCACCGCAGCAATGTGCACGTCGTACAGAGAATTCAGGGATCTGTAGTTCAAGGAAACACAGGTGAGGATCAAGCAGGAGATCAAGGGGCTCCGGAACGCCCTATACTTGCAATGTTAAAATAACGCTTATAAATTACATCTTTCCTCAGAAAGTATTTGAGGGAGGAAGTTGAACTTTTTACAGATTATTTATTGGAATATGGGCTACAACTTAACACAGGGATTTTACAAAATTTTAGTTCAGTTGTAAAAAGATGATTTTTTTCAATTGTAATGAAAATTCACAACATTTTTTTGCAATTTTTTATTTATATATTCAAAAATATACAGTTTTTTGGAAAAAGGCTGTGTTAAATTATGCAGAAGGTACTGTGTAACATTTACTGAAAGTTTGAAACAAATATGTTTGGAAGATACTTAGAAAACATGTAATTAGTATGAGAAAATAAAAGTTTTGGGAATCGAGCGACAAAGATTGGATTAACTTTTTAGTGCATTCCAGGTCCATAGGATGGATTATCTTCATCCTCTGCAAACTCATCCTCCAGCTTCCTCTTGTTCCTCCTCCTGTTTACTCTTGCTTGTATTTCTAGACTCTTTACAGCCCTGTCTGCAGCCCGAAGGCGTTCCTTGTCTAAAGCAAGCATCGCTCGTTGTTGTGTTCGTAGATTTTGCTACCATTTTCTTCAGTTGCAGTTAGTGCAACACTATTCCAAAAGGTGGTCATGTATGAACACTTATCACATTTCAGTTGTATTTCACTAGCAAGTCCTACGTGCTTTATTATGGAGAGTTCCAGACCAACTTCACTACAATGAATACATCTTAGACAGTTTGAAAAAATTCCTTTGAGAACCGACATATCAAATATTTCATTCACATCCGATTCGCCCATAGAACATTCATAGTTTTCACTCATTCAACCAAGCTTCTTCTGTGAAGTATTTTCTTTCCCACTTTGACTGCTATGGGCAGGTGTACTTGAGAGGTTAGGTTCACTCACTTGGTTATCGTCTTTATTGTTTACAGTAATAACATATACCTTTGGCTTTCCAACATTTCTCCTTTTCTTAAAAGCCTTCAGAGGATTTCTAATAACTTTACTTTTACTCATTATTATACTTCAACAAAACAGAGACTCAAGAAACAGAATTAATTACGAATATTTTCGATATAACGACAGAGTAAATAAACATGAAACAATCGACAATCACACCAGCGATATATATTGAACCATCACAGGTTAGCCACAACACATACTTTATCTCACATCACTAAAATGTACCTGATGAACACGGACGTTAATAATAACACCATTTGACAGCAGTTTAACAGCGCCACAGTGGGTCACGCCCATGTAGAACACATTTCAAAAAAAATTTAAAAATAGTTGTAGTCTTCGAAATTGAATAAATCATATATCTATTAAAAGTTAATAGTCTGCAGATTCAGAAAACGCAAAAAAGTAAAAATTGAACTTTTCATGATTTTGAGCCTTTCCGGAGCCCCTTAAGTTATCTTAAGACAAGATAGCGTCTGGTTGCCTGAGTATTCAAATTCATAGAAGCTATTATAAATAAAAAACGATTTCTGGATGCTCCGTGCAGCCTGGAAGAGATAATACGTTTCTGTTGCCAGAAACTACCATTGAAGAACCAACAAGTGTTAACAGGAAGTTGTGGAGAGGACGTGGAAGCCTATAAGGGTGTCCTCCGTGATTCAGAAGTTGTGTTTAATGGATAGGTTGAACGATAACACACAGATACATGCAGAACGGTTTCATTCTGGATCAGAGTAGGTCACAATCTGAAATTATAGTTACAGTCACCTAATCCATGAAATAATGAACATGACAGTGATGCAACTCGACAATGACTTTACATATCTTCGGGAGAGGCTACTGTTACGACACGGAACAAGCGAAATTGACGCGTTAAAATATGAGGGTGTGTCAGAGTTATTGGCAAAAGAAAAGGATCCAAACACAACACAGGATCTGCATCCAGAGATCAGTGTGGCAACAGGAAGTGTACAACTCAGAGAAATACTGGGACAGTGGACACAGCAGACACGGCATTCGAGATATGTGTTCAGGACTTTGGTTGGCCCGTGCTATCAGCAAAAAAGATGAGAATTAAAGACGCCCTCGGGGGAAAGGTAACAGAAGTTAAGCGTGCAACGAGACTCGAATTTGAGTGTCAGGGACACATCTTGTCTGAGAATTTTCTTGAAAATCAACTGAGCTAGAGACGACTGTGTTCAACTACTTTGATTTACAATACCTCAGTCCGTCTCCCCTAATTTCTCGCACCTGGAAATTTTAAGATAACTCAACCCACTAATATCCTGCTTTTTCCTCAATTTAACTGAACATCACACTCACTCATGCAAGTACTTACCCAAAAACTGACATTACAAGCGATCAACATTAGTCCAAATGGAACAGATTACCACTGATAAGATATTGTCGGAAACAAACTGTTCAACTCGTGGACAAACTGTACAACTCGTGGTGTGCTACAGGCTGCTAATGTAATGACGAGTAACTCATAGCACAGCACAGTAATTCGCGCAAGATTAAATGTAGATGCTGATGAACACTTACAAACTACACAAATAAGGAAACATTGGCAATTAAAAGTGGAAGAAAAGTAATAAAACTTAAAGTTTTATCTGATTAGTATTGATAGCAAATGTTTGTAATAATGAGAACTGAGTCTTAAGTTAATGGATTTGCAAAGTTAGTATGATTATGGAGAGAAAGAATTCAGTGGACGAAACCAAGTTTTAACTATGGTTCTGAATGATTTAGAAAAGACGTCAGAATAACATTACAACGCTACAGTTTACAACTATGTAAAAGGAACGACCAAGGAAAGTTAGCATTGTTTCTATATAAGGCGTTTTCACTTCTGTGGTTGGAACAAGTTACTTTTTTCTATCAATAAATGACAAGAAAATGCGTTATTATTTCTATTTGATTTCACAGTCCATGGAACACACTAAACATTCTATGCTGCCTACAGAGGAAAATACGTAGTTTACCAGTTTGGAGAACAATAATTTACGTTTAATAGGTCAAAACGTAGTTCTGGCTAATGAGCAACGCAACACGTAAAGTCAGTAGTACTTCAGCAGCGGTACAAATCAAAATAATAAAATGTAAGACTGTTCAAACACACTTTTCCACCGGCCATAAACACAGCGCAATAACACTAAATATGTGACAGAACAAGCCCCTCTTCACATACCACTTTTGAAAAATCTGATTACATCGATTTACGGTTTTATACGAACTACGTCTTCATATTATTCCGTTCGTAGAAAATGAATTCAAATAACATGTTAACAAATAAGAAAGCACACAACATCAGAATAAATGAAAATGACAATCACATTCATAGCAGCTACATTATGTAAACAGAGACCTAATTACATCAAGAATTAAATTTACAAAATTTATTGTGGAAATACCTTTTCAGTGTATGATGAAAATAAGTAAAAGAAAATATGGACAAAAAGAAAAAATCTCTATGAGTCTGTAGTGTTATCTTCACTGATGACATCAGGTAGAGGGGGAGGAGACCAAGCATGAAGTCAGAAGTAGGATCGGTGAACGAGTGAATCAGCTGGGTGGCATAATATCACAGGATAGGGAACAATTTAGAACCGTTTCACATACCAAAAGTGAAGTCTTCCTACTGACGCCGGTAACTATAAAGAAATTAAATTATGCTTTCAAAGTAAAGGGGCATACGAAATTCACTTTTCCTCGGTACTCGATTCCACTTACAAATAGACACAAAGCGTAAAAACAGACAAGAGGTCCACAATCTGCTGAAGGATGCTGTGATCGAACAAGCTGCATCAACCTACAACATCTCATAACTAGTTATGGAGAAACAGGACAGATCTATTTGACCCATACTTGATTCATGCTTAATAAATACTATCATTACACCAGAAACAGATAGGCCTTGAGAAACTTGAGGAGTTGTTACAGTGGTGCCACAGCGTCAAGAGTTTTCTCATCAGTAGAGCTACATTCTAGCCTCTGGCAAATCGAATTACATCCGTCCTGCAGTCAGTACACACCCTTCCTCACATTTAGCCGCTGCTGCCAGTTCCATTGTCTACCTTTCAGATTAAATATCTCGTCCTCAGTCTTATTCATGGACTATAAGGCATCCTCGATAAAGCACTTAGAGAGAGACATTGATGATATATTAGTAGCAGAAAGAACATAGGAAAAGCATAGACTTCTGAATGCACTGATCAATGTTGAAAGGACCATGGTGTAACAGCTAAAATAAAAAGTCACAATTCTGAAATTATAAAGTTCAGATTCAAGCCCACATCATAACAGGAAGAGGCATAGCACTGTGTGTGGACAAAATTGAGGTTGTAGTAGAATTCCTATTACTAAGGACCAGAAAACGCCTTATGGGGTTTATTTATGTCATAAATTTATGAAAAATTTACAATGATAGATACAGTGGCAACTCCACGGCACTGTGACATAACCGGTAAGAAAACATCACGATTGTAGGAAGAAATGACAGCGAGAATTGCAGATGCTAAAGGCAGCGCTTGTCAGGGCACAAGCACTGTTGCACCCTAGCCTCACAGAGAATCTCTGTATAGCAGTGGACAGTGGAAAGATGGGTTGAATGTCATTCTTCTCAAGGGTTTCAACGAGACGGGAGACATATACACAAATTAAGTGAGAAGAATTACTCAGTCATGGAACAGGAAGCACTGGCGGTAGTCTACCGTTTAAAAAAAATTAAGTACTTTCTGTGGAGTTGGAATATGTGAGTCTATACAGATCAAAAAGCTCAAGAGTTATTATTAGCAGCTAAGTTAAACTACGAGAGGGCTAGTAGGTGGGTGCTATTCCTCCGGCAATCGATTTTTCAGTAACAAATGTACCAGGATAAACAATCATCATAGCAGATGCACTCTCAAGATCACCTATGGGACCTGAAGATTTAAATGAAGACCTGGAAGAGCAATTTTAGTCTATTCTACATGCGTAAGGTTGCCTTCCTTCATTACCACACCGATGAAAACGCTTAAAACCAAGTGGGGATCAGACATTTTTATCTATTGAGAAACGGATTTCATTCTACAGAAGGAAGGTCATGCATTCGCTTTGGATTGTCTGCGGTCCTGAAGAATTAATTAGTAAGGTCATCTGTTATATTTCAATAACGTGAACAATAACGTGAAGAAGAGGATCAGAAAAGGATTGTCCATATGCAAGGCTTGTCAGGAGGCTATACTGTCAACGTGAGCAATGTAGGCACCACTGTATCCGATTATAACTCAGAAATTGCGAGGAATCTCGGCCACAGATTTAATAAGACCTCTTCTTCGTACTTGACACAGTCTGTTATATAACGGTGCTGGTGGAGCTTACATCTAAATATGTGTGTCGGTATCCACCACATCAGGCCCATTAAGCCATTCCTTGAATAATATACCAGTCTGATATGTACAGGGTGATTCAAAAAGAATACCACAACTTTAGGAATTTAAAACTCTGCAACGACAAAAGGCAGAGCTAAGCACTATCTGTCGGCGAATTAAGGGAGCTATAAAGTTTCATTTAGTTGTACATTTGTTCGCTTGAGGAGCTGTTGACTAGGCGTCAGCGTCAGTTGATGCTAAGATGGCGACCGCTCGACAGAAAGCTTTTTGTGTTATTGAGTACGGCAGAAGTGAATCGACGGCAGTTGTTCAGCGTGCATTTCGAACGAAATATGGTGTTAAACCTCCTGATAGGTGGTGTATTAAACGTTGGTATTAACAGTTTACAGAGAATTGGTGTTTGTGCAAAGGGAAAATTTCTGGACGGCCGAGAACGAGTGATGAAAATGTAGCACGCATCCAGCAAGCATTTGTTCGCAGCCCAGGAAAATCGACTCGCAGAGCTAGCAGAGAGCTGCAAATTCCACAATCAACTGTATGGAGGGTCCTACGAAAAAGGTTAGTTATGAAACCTGAACGTCAACTACCCGAGGCGATGGATCGGCCGCCAGGCAGCCCGTGACAGAGCACTTCATCACTGGCCTCCAAGAAGCCCTGATCTTACCCCCTGCGATTTTTTCTCATGGGGGTATGTTAAGGATATGGTGTTTCGGCCACCTCTCCCAGCCACCATTGATGATTTGAAACGAGAAATAACAGCAGCTATCCAAACTGTTACGCCTGATATGCTACAGAGAGTGTGGAACGAGTTGGAGTATCGGGTTGATATTGCTCGTGTGTCTGGAGGGGGCCATATTGAACATCTCTGAACTTGTTTTTGAGTGAAAAAAAAACCTTTTTAAATACTCTTTGTAATGATGTATAACAGAAGGTTATATTATGTTTCTTTCATTAAATACACATTTTTAAAGTTGTGGTATTCTTTTTGAATCACCCTGTATAATGGGAATAGTGTATTTCTGTTTATGTTATATGAAAGTTCACTTGATGTAAATTATTATTCTGAATCAGTTACTATCCATCTCTGTATGTAAAAGGAAGTATCATGAGTTGAGTCATGTAAATCTGACTGCACAGTACCAATTACATGGGTAAGTTTTCTGTTTTCTGTAATAAAATAAGGGAGAATTTCAGAGTCTGAGATGTATGATGGGAATAGTGTATTTCTATTTATGTTATATGCAAGTTCACTTGATGTAAATTCATATTTTGAATCAATTACTGTCCATTTCTGCACGTAAAAGGAAGCATCATGAGCTGAGTGATGTAAATCTGACTGCATTGTACTAGTTATGTGGGTAAATTTTTGTTTCCTGTAGTAAAATAAGGGAACATTTCAGAGAAATGACTGAGAGTTAATTATGTTTGTATAACACACCGACGTAAGATGTAGTGTTCATGTAGTAAGAGTATCACAAAGACGTGAGTGACACAAAGGTTTTCTCCTGGTCAAAGAAGCAGTGAGATGTACCTCTTATTGGGTTGACTATTGTGAAAGAATTACCAGCTGACTCCTTGATGTAGTTCTGTATTTCATATGTTGATATTGTCTTCTTAGAAGGTAGGTAGTAGTTTGTTCACACCGGTAGAGCATTTCTGGGGCGACAAGTTATTGAGCATATGGTCCTCATGAAAGTTGGACGAATGTTGTTGCGTTTGGCGCCAGAAAGCATAAGAACAAATTGATTTAGTGCTGGTAACATTTTTTTGTTTTATTTGGGATAATGAAAGGAGCCGGGTCTCTCTGGGATAAGCAAATTTCGCCTTGTGAGGAATGCAGAGGACGTTATAACTTCACAGAAGTATGGGTTTACGCTGAAATCGAACAATGGGATAACAACTTGAATTGAGGATGTGCAAACTGTACTTTATAATTGCATATGTTCATAGAATTCAGCAGTATGAAGATGGGAGAAAGACTTACATGCTGTGGACCAAAGGATGAACAGACATCAGGAGCGCTGACGACTTTACATATGTCGAAGATAAACGAACTAAGAAAGAAAGGTGATGAGTACATTTGGCAAGAAGGTACATAAGACATTTTTTTAGAATGAGCTTCACAAGCCCTGTGCCTAAGGTAACACACAGACCATTTAATTTCGTGGGCAATGTATGATACATTATTTTGTGTTTGGAAAAGCAATGTTCACAGGTGCAGCGTACGACGAGATCTATGCTACAAAATGAAATAAAGATGGCCAAACAAAAATCGGTAATAGCACTATGGAGTCACATGTGCAGTAAAGGAGAGAATGGACAGATGCAGCACATTAAGAAAACCAGAATATAAAGCAAATTAGAGTTAGAAAGATGGACAACAAGAAGCATTACATGATGCATGCCATCTTTAAAGAATTGCTAAGAGGGAGTAATTGGTGACAGCATGACATTCATGCAAATAATCAGTCTTACTATGGTGTTATGAACACCATGTATTAGCTAGGTAACCAATTAACCCAATCCAATCTTTTAAGTGTAATACACTGGAAGTAGAGCGCCGATGAGAGATAGATGGGAGGTGTAGGGCGCAGGAGGCAGTTTTCGTTATTTTCGTTTTGCTCCCTGCCCCTTATAAGAAAACTGAATGCCGCGGACGTCTCTGGTAGAAAATTTAATGTGTTTTCACGTGGAGCAGGGCTTTTGTTGGTGACATGTATATTTTTTGAGATGCGTCGTGCCGTAGTGGGCCTTTTTGACGTTTTCGCAGAAGGCCCAAAAATTGCTTCTTTTGAGGGCGCCCTAGCGTCGTTACCGCTTATCTTAAACACATACCTGACGCTTAAATTTTGTAAGAAATTTATTCTGCTTTAATTTTGTACAGATGGTCATCTTCTAAAAACGCCCACATTTGAGATGTAAGAGAAGAACTGGAAACATTGCGAGAATTTCGACGTTTTTTGCGACGTGCTACAAGGCGTCAAACATGAAATTCGGATTCAGCGGCCAAAAGAAACGAAGACTACTGAGAAAAAAACTTTCACGATATTGTTACGAAAACGTCTGTTTTGAACACCAATTGATTGGACTCTTGCCCGTGTCACAAGATGTGCGATTTACTGTGTCAGTGGCCGTGTCATGGATCGCACGACGACTACCGAGATTCGCGGTTTTTGAGCAACAACTGCGTTGCTATTTCCCGAGTGACATCCTTTGAATGTTATCTATGGTGGCCAGTCAGCGTGGCGCAGACAGGCTGGTAAGCCATTTGGTTTTGCTCTTAAATTCACAATGCCTTTCAGTTAACGCGAATGACTACCAGCGGAATAAAGAAAGCATTATTGCATTAATGATGCATATATGGGAGAGTCGTTCTTATTGGTCAAATGTTTGAGCGGAAAAAGCGCAAGACTCACTAAAAATTACAGAACGGATGTTTGTCCGACTTTTCATGGCCAAACGAAGAGTAGGAAATGGACAAATGAGGTGTCAAATTGATGAGCGTGGGGTCTAGTTTTGCAATACATATTTAATTTTTTGAAAGTAATCCGGATGATTAGGATAAAACTTAATTAGTGACTTGTGGAAAAACTGAAATACTTTAGGAACAGCAGCTGCTAGCTATGTAATGTCAGTCAAAATCTAGCAATTTTGCTCGTATAAAATTGCTTTGGTCTGATGTTTAAATGTACGAAAGAACTTCTTCGAATTAAGTACTAAATTTGGGTCATTTCGAGAGCAGCAAGCACTAGGAAGAAAAATGAGATGTCAAGAAATCTTTTTCAGGTCTAGCTATTTTACGCATAGAAACTTACAATAGCGTGATATTTAACTGTAAAAATTGTTTGCTTCCAACCAGGAACTAAATTCGGGACATTTCGAGAACAGAAGTCGCTAGGAAAGCAAATGAGGTATCAGTAAGATCGCACTTTCTGAACATAAGTTGAAAATGATAAAAACAATGGTCAGGTATGAGTAGAACTCGAACACTGAGGGTTCCGTACAAACTTACTTATGTATACAGACAGCTCATCCATAGCGGGAATCGAGAATAGCGAGCATTTCTGCCTGTTGCCGACAATGACACTGGCAAGATGTCGGTCCCAGGGATTCCACGATTTTAGAGAATGCTTTAACTGCAATAACACAAATGTGACAAAGTCATGCAGAAGGCAGGCGTCCATTATTATAATAATCAGAAGTTCTGCATTCAGGCTGACTGGGTCGCAATGGTAAAAGTCGAACATCAGGCGAGGAATCATTTTATTGCTCTTAGGACGCTCTCGTGAGTTTCAAAGTGCTAACAGCCGAACAGGTAGCACAGTGACTATGCGTAGTAGATTAAAAACAATGGGGTACAATGGTCGGGCAGGTCCTCATAAGCTTCACATTTCTGTACTCATTGCTAAGCGTCACTTGAGGACGTATAAAGAATGCCGCCACTGGACAGCGGATGACTGAAAAACTAACGGTTTTGTGTGATGTATTGCGCCATACACTGTGGAAATTTGAAGGAAGTTTTTGTGTTTGGCGAGTGCATGGGGAAGTCTTTCTGCCATTATGTGTATGTCAAAAAAATGGTTCAAATGGCTCTGAGCACTATGCGACTTAACTTCTAAGGTCATCAGTCCCCTAGAACTTAGAACTACTTAAAGCTAACTAACCTAAAGACAGCACACACATCCATGCCCGAGGCAGGATTCGAACCTGCGACCGTTGCGGTCGCGCGGTTCCAGACTGTAGCGCCTAGAACCGCTCGGCCACCTCGGCCGGCTGTGTAATGTCCACAGTGAAGAATGGAGAAAGGGGTGTCACGGTATGGAGGTGGTGGTGTGGTTAGGTTGTGGACCGCTTTTTGCGTTTAAGAAAATGCTAAATGCGGAAGTGTGTGAACACATTTTACAGCATTGTATACATCGTACAGCAGAGGAACAGTTCAGAGACGATGGTTGTGTCAGCTTGTCAATGCATCCTGTTATAAAGCAGCATCTGTGAGGCATGGTTTGTGGACAACGTTCCTAAAATGGACTGTCCTGCCCAGAGGCAGGTTGAATCCAATGGAACACCTTTGGAATGAATTAGAACGCCGACGGCGCTCCAGACGCTGCTACCTTCTCTGATTTCCGTTCTTGAGGAAGAATTAGCTGCCGTTCTTCCCAAGACATTCAAACACCTCTTTGAACGTGATAGATCAAGACGTCACAAGGCCAAGGATGGATACAGCACCCATTACTGTCCACTAATGCATGTCCAAATATGTTTGGTCAGAATGTGTTGATCGTTAAATACATCTTACTCTCGTGATGCGATCAACTCGTTATGAAATATGGAACTTATTAAAACGATGCTTGAAACTGAGAGAACAGTAGAAGAAGTTTCATTGGAGCGCTTTGCTTCAAATGCGAATTTCTTCTGAATATCGGTTCTCAAAACAGACAAATCGCCGCAGACCCTGTGACAGCTTTGGTAGGTGAGTTAGCGGCTTCTACCACTTCGTAGGAAACGTCCATCTATGCCGTGCTGCGTGTTCCTAGCTGAGACCCTGGGCGCAACATTAGTCCTAATTTGTGTTCCGGTCGTCCGATGTGCTAGCGGAGAGCTGAAGGTGCATGCTGTTACTAGCCGAGCACATACAACTTACTCGGACCACCGACATCAGCACTCTCACGCTACTGACTACTGCACTCAGATTAAAACGACTTGTATGATGTTTGTCGCGTGGCGCTAGGGCGTTGCCACATCGTCTGCCGGTTACGCTTCGCTTAACGCTGGTACTCCATTTATGGGACCGGCTGTGGCAGGTGACAATTAAATGAGCTTGAAGGTTAGCGATAATGCGAGTAGACAGCTAATGGAGACTGGGCGGAGACACCACTTTCTGAAGTCGTGATGTTTATTGGGTCAGCGTCAAGCGTCTTCGACGCTACTAAAACATTATTAGAGCTCAGTCATTTATTCACAATGTATACAAGTCGACGTTCTTCCGCACTAGCCGCGGTTGTTGCTCATTCAGCTGCGGGATGGACGCCAGCCGACATCCGTCGAGTCAGCTCTGCATGCCCAGGAAGAGGTGTCAATGGTTCAAATGGCTCTGAGCACTATGGGACTTAACATCTATGGTCATCAGTCCCCTATAACTTAGAACTACTTAAACCTAACTAACCTAAGGACAGCACACAACACCCAGCCATCACGAGGCAGAGAAAATCCCTGACCCCGCCGGGAATTGAACCCGGGAACCCGGGCGTGGGAAGCGAGAACGCTACCTCACGACCACGAGATGCGGGCAGGTGTCAGTGGCCCTCGCGCCGTGGCAGGTTGACAGATGGGAGACATGGCCGCTGCCCGACACAAAGTGATTCTCGTGAAGCGCCAGCTAATAACAGACTTTACCGGCTGGTGTGGCCGTGCGGTTCTAGGCGCTTCAGTCGAGGACCGTGAAACCGCTACGGTCGCAGGTTCGAATCCTGCCTCGTGCAAGGCTGTGTGTGATGTCCTTAGGTTAGTTATGTTTAAGTAGTTATAAGTTCTAGGGGACTGAAGACCTCAGAAGTTAAGTCCCATAGTGCTCAGAGCCAATAACACACTTTGATCTCACAACAGCATCATCCCCTCTTTCCAGGGCCTACAATACGACCATGATTTCATCCCATTAATCCACGAGTGATGCTTGCCGATGCAAATTTGACTTATCCACAGAGTCTACTTATCCAGTACAACACTCGACACAAAGCAACGACTTGTCTCGGGAGTCAGGTACACTCGTAATGGGGTGAGTGGCTTCAATCTCAAAACGTTTTCTCTGTTCACAGCACGGCACTTTTTCTCACTTTCTCACAGTCCTCCATCACTTTCATATGAAAATACGCTGCTTCTGTGGCATAAGATGTGCGATAGTAAAGTAATGAGACTGATGTGAAAAAAAATGTTGCTTACTGTTTTAGTCAAGTTTAGTGTTGTCTCCTTCAAAGTAGTTCCCTTCTAATTCCACGCACTTTTTCCAGCGCTTCTGCCATTGATGGTAACATTTCTGGAACTCATCTTCTGTAATATCCTCCAAGACCCTCGTCACAGCTTTTTGGACATCTTGTGGTGTTTGAAAATGGTGTCCCTTGACAGCCGTTTTGACTCTTGGAATACAAAACAGTCGCACGGAGTGATATCCGGCGAATAAGGTGGCTGTGGTAGTATTGAAATTTGTTTTGAGGTTGAAAATTGCTGTACTGACGGAGCAGTATGGGATGGCACATTATCGTGATGCATAATCAAATTATCAGCAATGTTGGCACGGACTCGAAGAACTCTTTTACGTTTCTCGATTGATGTTCAGTTCTTCTGCAACCATTTTCACGGACAATCTTCGATCAGATCGTACGAGTTCACGCACCCTGGCCAAGTTGACATCCGTCTGTGAGGTTGATGGACGTCCACTGCGGTCTTCATCTTCAACATTCGTTCTGCCTTCACTAAACATTTTATTCCAACGAAAAACTTGAGCTCCTGACACAACCTCCTCTCCGAAAGCCTTCTGAAGCTTACCGTAAGTTGTCGTCGCGTTTACACCCAATTTCACGCAAAAAGAAATGGCATACCGTTGCGCAATATTATGCGGTTCTATTTCCGTGACGGGAGACACAAACATGTAAACAAAAAATGGCTCTGAGCACTATGGGACTTAACTTCTGAGGTCATCAGTCCCCTACAACATAGAACTACTTACACCTAACTAACCTAAGGACATCACACACACACACCGAGCGAGGTGGCGCAGTGGTTAGACACTGGACTCGCATTCGGGAGGACGACGGTTCAATCCCACGTCCGGCCATCCTGATTTAGGTTTTCCGTGATTTCCCTAAATCACTTCAGGCAAATGCCGGGATGGTTCCTCTGAAAGGGCACGGCTGACTTCCTTCTCCATCCTTCCCTAATCCGATGAGACCAATGACCAAGCTGTCTGGTCTCCTTCCTCAAAAACAACCAACCAACCAATCACACACACACCCATGCCCGAGGCAGGATTCGAACCTACGACCGTAGCTGTCGCGCGGTTCCAGACTGTAGCGCCTAGAACCGCTCTGCCACACCGGCCGGCAAACATTTAAACAATCACCAAACTAAGGTTCACGATGAATATGAAGAACAAGCCACGCAATGCAGATTATTCATATATAAGAAATGTCAGAGAAACAAATTCCGGTGCCGTAGCTAACCTTAGAATCCCCCTTTTCTCTGCCTTTTTTTTTTACTTTTTATTAAAAAAAAGCTCAGTATTAAGGAACTCTACCCAGCACAAGACTGACACAGTTAACAACGCGCAGCCAGAATGTTCGGCCGAGAGAAAGTCCTTAAGCACGAGCCACGCAATGCAGATTATATGCTTTTCCTCTTACAAGATTTTACTGGTAACAACATCCACAACGCATAGAACCCAACTGGGCGATGACCTGACAAAAATAAGGAACAACTAAAAACAATCTGTTTGCATCTTGGCACCGCGACTACGAATTACAGTCAACTGTGGCCAAATCAAGGGCGAGGTGCCCAAAGCGTGTGTCGTTACAGCCTCCGACATTAAAAGAAAGGGGGCAGTGGGCGGAGGGGAGTGGACTGCTACATTAAATAAACTATTAAATAAAAAGAAAGGGAAGTCTACAATAGGAGTAGTTTCCCATACTAATTAAAACAAAAACTTGGCTCCGTTCAAAAACATATTACACTGTTAAAACAACGAGTATCACACCAGCATATAATAATTGGCCCTTTAGGCCCTTAGATTGAGAAAACCAGCAGCTACATGAAAGAGTTACTAGATTACAATTACAGAAGTTAGCGAGCGGCGACCTCCTCGGACCGCTTAGGATTTTCGAATGAGGTAAACAGTTAATGGATTACAAAGCAGTTAATGGATTACAATTACATAATTTAGCGAGCGGCAACCTCCTCAGCGAAGATGGTGCGGGCCGTTGTGGCGTGTAAAAGCACAGCTGCAAAAGCACTACGCCCTAAGAGTCCCATAAGGTGGCACAGCACACTGTCCATGACGCTGCAACAGAGTAAAGGCGCGTCTAAATCAGGGCCACCATTGCACGCTCAACACTGCCGCAGTTACACCGCTCAGGGAGATGGCTAAAGCTGAATTCTAGTACACACGCACTGTGGTTATCCCAAAACATGGTGGTCAAATAGAAAAATAATTCCACAGGTACTGCTGCGCATGAACTAAGAAATCTAAACAGCCATAAATTTGTAACTCAACTCGGCTCTTTTCCGGTTTACAAAGGAACCAGGAACAAGAGAGGCGAGGCACTGAGACTCTTGTACAGCCGGAATAATCACGCTCACTTGCAAACGTTCGATGTAAGCTTTCAGAAGAAGTGGGTTTCTTGGTTCAAATGGCTCTGAGCACTATGGGACTCAACTGCTGAGGTCATTAGTCCCCTAGAACTTAGAACTAGTTAAACCTAACTAACCTAAGGACATCACAAACATCCATGCCCGAGGCAGGATTCGAACCTGCGACCGTAGCGGTCTTGCGGTTCCAGACTGCAGCGCCTTTAACCGCACGGCCACTTCGGCCGGCAAGTGGGTTTCTCTGCGCCTAAATTCGTACTAGGCGAACAAGCAACAAGAGGTTTACTTTCACGGCCACGAGTCAGCTACCACGCCCAACTAGTTTACCATACTGCAAATTAATCAATCCAGGAATACTTGAGTGAGCTCTACACTAAGAAAGAGCCTGAAAAGTCTTCCGAAGTAAGAGTGATTTCAGGTGTGCCGCAGGGGAGTGTCGTAGGACCGTTGCTATTCACAATATACATAAATGACCTTGTGGATAACATCGGAAGTTCACTGAGGCTTTTTGCAGATGATGAGAGGTTGTAACAATGGAAAATTGTACTGAAATGCTGGAGGATCTGCAACGAATTGACGCATGGTGCAGGGAATGGCAACTGAATCTCAATGTAGACAAGTGTAATGTGCTGCGAATACATAGATAGAAAGATCCCTTATCATTTAGGTACAATATAGCAGGTCAGCAACTGGAAGCAGTTAATTCCATAAATTATCTGGGAGTAGGCATTAGCAGTGATTTAAAATGGAATGATCATATAAAGTTGATCGTCGGTAAAGCAGATGCCAGACTGAAATTCATTGGAAGAATCCTAAGGAAATGCAATCCGAAAACAAAGGAAGTAGGCTACAGTACCCTTGTTCGCCCACTGCTTGAATGTTGCTCAGCAGTGTGGGATCCGTACCAGATAGGGTTGATAGAAGAGATAGAGAAGATCCAACGGAGAGCAGCGCGCTTCGTTACAGAGTCATTTAGTAATCGCGAAAACGTTATGGAGATGATAGATAAACTCCAGTGGAAGACTCTGCTCAGTAGCTCGATACGGGCTTTTGTTGAAGTTTCGAGAACATACTTTCACCGAGGAGTCAGGCAGCATATTGCTCCCTCCTACGTATATCTCGTGAAGGGACCATGAGGATAAAATCAGAGAGATTAGAGCCCACACAGAGGCATACCGACAATCCTTCTTTCCACGAACAATACGAGACTGGAATAGAAGGGAGAACCGATAGAGGTGCTCAAAGTACCCTCCGCCACACACCGTCCGGTGGCATTCGGAGTATGGATGTAGATGTAGATGCAGAAGTTTGGAAAGCCGTTTTACACACACAAACGTCCCAGTCCCAGAGTGACACCACCATCACGCCCACTAAATGAACAGCGCACTCTATGCAGCGGCCGCTAACTCATGCGGACGAGGAGAGCAATTTTTAAAAGGAAACAGAGCCGACACGGCTCAGTTTGAACACACTTGGGCAAGAAGAAAGTTTCAACCACAAATTCAATATTCACAGGCGTTATAATGTTAACAGAACTTCTTTCGCAATCACTTTCGTCTGTCTCAGAAAGCAGAGCATTCTAGGTACTGCGAACTTCACACTAAATAATAAATCTGCTCGTTATTCTAAAAACCACCTCGAATCGTAAGATAAATTACTAAAACATTAAAAACAAAAATAAAATTACTAAACAGATGTGGTGCAGCAAATGATAAAACACATAAATTTAAAAATTACACTATGTCTATCGACGACAAAAATAATCCTTCTTACCGCTGGACACTGCGAATGGAATTACTACTTTGGTTTCGATTAGCCGTAAGCAGAGTGTCACTGGAGCTATCGAGACACCTTCTGTTTGTTCGTTGATGAGTGCTCTTGGTTTATTTTCAAAACAACTCAAAATTTCAAGCTTATCTGTAATATTCTTCAACGAACAAATTGAACAACAAGACAAAAGGTATCCCTCTATTTTTAGCACATTATGCTTACATCTAGTAAAAACCAAAGTAGCAATCCCACTCCTGGTTCACACAGTGATAAACAGACTATCATGTATACAGGGTGTTACAAAAAGGTACGGCCAAACTTTCAGGAAACATTCCTCACTCATAAATAAAGAAAAGATGTTATGTGGACATGTATCCGGAAACGCTTAATTTCCATGTTAGAGCTCATTTTAGTTTCGACAGTATGTACTGTACTTCCTCGATTCACCGCCATGATTTCGTACGGGATACTCTACCTGTGCTGCCTTTACAAGTGCGACACAACATGTGGTTCATGCACGATGGAGCTCCTGCACATTTCAGTCGAAGTGTTCGTACGCTTCTCAACTACAGATTCGGTGACCGATGGATTGGTAGAGGCGGACCAACTCCATGGCCTCCACACTCTCCTGACCTCCACCCTCTTGACTTTCATTTATGGGGGAATTTGAAAGCTCTTGTCTACGCAACCCCGGTACCAAATGTTAGAGACTCTTCGTGCTCGTGCCGGCCGAAGTGGCCGTGCGGTTAAAGGCGCTGCAGTCTGGAACCGCAAGACCGCTACGGTCGCAGGTTCGAATCCTGCCTCGGGCATGGATGTTTGTGATGTCCTTAGGTTAGTTAGGTTTAAGTAGTTCTAAGTTCTAGGGGACTAATGACCTCAGCAGTTGAGTCCCATAGTGCTCAGAGCCATTTGAACCATTTTTTTTCTTCGTGCTCGTATTGTGGACGGCTGTGGTACAATACGCCATTCTCCAGGGCTGCATCAGCGCATCAGGGATTCCATGCGACGGAGGGTGGCTGCATGTATCCTCGCTAACGGAGGACATTTTGAACATTTCCTGTAACAAAGTGTTTGAAGTCACGCTGGTACGTTCTGTTGCTGTGTGTTTCCATTCCATGATTAATGTGATTTGAAGAGAAATAATAAAATGAGCTCTAACATGGAAAGTAAGCGTTTCCTGACACATGTCCACATAACATATTTTCTTTCTTTCTGTGTAAGGAATGTTTCCTGAAAGTTTGGCCGTACCTTTTTGTAACACCCTGTATACGGTAAAGAGTGATTCAGAAAGAAGGAACAGATTTCAGTTGTATATTACAGACAAATTATGAAAGTCAGAAACAAATTATCCATGTCACTGGATAGAGGAAGTTTCAAAGTTCTGTGTTCACACGTACTCTATATCACACACTTAACATGAGAACCATGCGTTGCTCGACAAATATCGAAACAGTAGTCCATTTCCCAGCTCTTGGAAGTATCTGCCAAAGATGGGACAATGACAGTCTTTTATGAACCCACACAGGAAAAAGTCGTAAGGCGTAAAGTATGGTGACCTGGGAGGCCAATAGCAATGAACAAGATCTGGTTGACCATCTCTTCCAGTACAGTGTTGTGGGTCGTCGCCATGATGCATCAAACAAACAACAGCGCAAGTGTGTCATAACTTGGAATTATCCTCTATCCAGTGACATGCGCAGTGTGTTCTGCCTTTCGTACTTTGTCTGTAATTATCAACTGAAATATGTTCTTTGTTTTTTAATAATCTGGTATTAAGTGAATTTGTATATTTTTGGATTTTTCCGTTTTGCTACACCATATCTTAATAATATATTTTTATTTCTTATTATTTTTATTAGCTTTTCTATAGATGTATGCTTCATTATACATGCATTGTTGTTATTGTGGTCGTCAGTTTAGAGACAGGTTTAATGCAGCTCTCCATCCTACTCTATCCTGTGCAAGCTTCTTCATCTCCCAGTAGCTACTGCAACCTACATCCTTCTGAATCTGCTTAGTGTATTCATCTCTTGGTCTCCCTCTACGATTTTTACCCTCCATGTTGCCCTCCAATACTAAATTGTTGATCCGTTAATGCCTCAGAATATGCCGTACCACCCTATCCCTTCTTCTAGTCAAGTTGTGCCACAAATTTCTCTTCTCTTCAATTCTATTCAATACCTCCTCGTTAGTTATGTGATCTACCCATCTAATGTTTAGCATTCTTCCGTAGCACCACACTTCGAAAGCTTCTATTCTCCTCTTGTCTAAACTATTTATCGTCCACGTTTCACTTCCATACATGGCTACACTCGATACAAATACTTTCAGAAACGACTTCCTGACACTTAAATCTATACTCGATGTTAACAAATTTCTCTTCTTCACAAACGCTTTCCTTGCCATTGCCAGTCTACATTTTATATCCTCTCTACGTCTACCATCATCAGTTATTTTGCTCCCCAAATAGCAAAACTCATTTAGTACTTTAAGCGTCTCATTTCCTAGTCTAATTCCCTCAGCATCACCCTATTTAATTCGACTACATTCCATTATGCTCGTTTTGCTTTTGTTGATGTTCATCTTATATCCCCCTTTCAAGACACTGTCCATTCCGTTCAGCTACTCTTCCAGGTCCTTTGCTGTCTATGACAGAATTACAATGTCATCGGCGAATCTCAAAGTTTTTATTTCTAGTCCATGGATTTTAATTCCTACCCCAATATTTTCTTCTGTTTCTTTTACTGCTTGCTCAATATACAGATTGAATAAAATCGGGGAGAGGCTACAACCCTGTCTCACTCCCTTACCAACCACTGCTTCCCTTTCATGTCCCTCGACTCTTATAACTGCCATCTGGTTTCTGTACAAATTGTAAATAGCCTTTCGCTCCCTGTATTTTACCCCTGCCACCTTCAGAATTTGAAAGAGAGTATTCCAGTCAACATCGTCAAAAGCTTTCTCTGAGTCTACAAATGGTAGATACGTAGGTTTGCCTTTCCTTAATCTATTTTCTAAGATAAGTCGTAAGGTCAGTACTGCCTCACGTGTTCCATATTTCTACTGAATCAAAACTGATCATACCCGAGGTCGCCTTCTACCAGTTTTTTCATTCGTCTGTAAAGAATTCGTGTTAGTATTTTGCAGCCGTGGCTTATTAAACTGATAGTTCGGTAATTTTCACATCTGTTAACACCCGCTTTCTTTGGGATTGGGACTATTATATTCCTCTTGAAGTCTGAGGGTATTTCGCCTGTCTCATACATCTTGCTCACCAGATGGTAGAGTTTTGTTAGGCCTGGCTCCCCCAAGGCTGTCAGTAGTTTTAATGGAAAGTTGTCCACGCCGGGGCCTTGTTTCGACTTAGGTCTTTCAGTGCTTACATGCATACATGCATAGACATTTGAAATTATTAGTTTGTCGTCAGTTCCATTGCTTTGTCAGTTTTAGACATTTGCACATTTTTCCCACTGTGTATACACTGGACATCTGTCAAACAGTCAACATCAGTAAATCTTGTAAATCAATTCGAACAGTAGTACATCGTGTCAATATTACCATTACCACACAGAGGACACCTGCTTCTAGGTAACTACGCTTTTGTTAAGTTACGTGCACACCACTGTGTTAACTCCGAGACTTTGATTCTGCTTTTTCCTTCACGGGTAGCGACACGGCGATTTCCGTCGCAAACGCGACGGTTTCGCGTGTTTCGCTCCGAACGGCCCTCTTGGTTTATCGACCGTAATACAAATACCGAGCAAGGTCCGGATGTGCTACATTTACTTCTGGATCGTGCGAAAGGCGGTCGCGGGTTCGAAGCTCGCCGGCGAGGCGAGACGGCGCTGCGCGGTGCGGCGCCGGAGCGCCCTGCGGCGCCATCCCATTGGCCCGCAGCGGCGGCCCGGCCCGCCGATTGGCCGGCCGCGGCGCCGGACGCGTCAGTCGCGCTGCGACAGCGCTCGCGGGCGGACGCGTCGCGCCGTGGCGAGCCGAATGCGGCGACACAGCTGCTGCTGCTGCTGCCGCCGCCGCCGCCACCTGCGTAGCGACGTTTGTGACGCAGCCGCTGTCGAGAACTGCCGGTGAGTACATCGCCCGCAGATAATGGCAGCTGTGACGGTACAACGTCGCCGGCATAAAACGTCGCCAAGCCGTGAGTGAGGTGACGGACGGTGACGGTGTGCGATCAAGACGGTGAATACCCGAATTTTCCCTCTTTATGGCTAATATTACTGTTTACAGAGTCCGTTACGAAAAAGGACGTCGTCTCTCGCCTGGATTATAACTGTCGAGACTCTACACGAGTTGTGTTATTATGTTCAAAATCCTTGTCATTAATGAACTTTCTACACCTTAGTACTTTTTCGTGGCGCTATGTTACAACAATTACACACTGAAGAAATTAACACTCATTTGTACACATTCCCCACTTAATTCACTTTCCAAACACTATTACTCGCTTACATAGTCATTCTCCGTTATAAGACTGGTCTCATGACGGACCCGCAACAGAAAACTAAAATAATCTGTAAATCTAGTTGCTCATGAGACTTACGAGATGTATGGCAGTCGTCAAAGAAATTTTCCGTTTCCTTACGTTCCGTCCACAGCTGCGCATCAGCAACTATGACATTCGGTCGTGAAAGCCTTCGTTTTAAAATACGTAAATATTCCAGAAAATTCCACACTGAGGTTCATTGCGAAATAAAGCCAATCTCTACAAAACATACGATCAGTAGTGATGCACCTGGTTACTAAACTGTCTTTTTTCCGCAGCAGTAAATTCTAATATGAAATTTCCTTCCACATACCGAAGTTTCAGTATTTACACTCTCTGACGATGACAGTCAGCTGCTTATCTGAGAACATGTATTGCGAACTACAAACCTTCTCTTCACACAAAACTGTTTTCCATTCCTTTTGGCTGTATGTATATTTAGTTACGAGATTTTTTTTTTCTTTGTAAAATGCGCCAAAGTATGAAAACTTTTTTGTGTAAGCTCTATACTTGAAAGTAGTGACAAATCTCCATCAGTACACAAAGTCCCCCCCCCCCCCCCCCCCTTTTCCCTCCGTCCCGGTTCTCCCTTGGTTAAGGATTTCATATTCCTCTCTTCGTTACCATTTATGGAACTTTCGAGCAATTTTGTGACGTTAGTGAGTGTAAAGCGTAGGTGTGGTTCCGCGCCAAGTAACAAGACTGGCCAATCAGAAGTTTATTGGTCGAGAACAGGTGTCTTTAAAGGGAATTTTGTTGATCATATGTCATCGTCTCTTGTGAGACGACTCAAAAATATGACATGATTTTGTCGCTTATTTTTCAGGGAAATTAGGCTGCAGCCGGCCGGTGTGGTCGAGCGGTTCTAGGCGCTCCAGTCTGGAACCGCGCGATCGCTACGGTCACAGGTTCGAATCCTCCCTCGGGCATGGATGTGTATGATGTCCTAGGTTACTTTGGTTGAAGTAGTTCTGCGTTCTAGGGGACTGATGACCTCAGATGTTAACTCCCACAGTGCTCAGAACCATTTGAACCATTTTGAACCAATTAGGCTGCAAACATACTGCTCACGAGGAGAACTCGGGAAATGCCATAACCCGGTATACCAGACACTTCGCTCAGTGGAAGAGGGGACAAAATAACGGAACACGTGTTTCGGCTTATCTTTAGACGCTACATCGTTTCTGAAAAAACCATGGTCAAAGTTTCCGATGTGCTTTATGTACCTAGACCGCGCGATAGCCTCAAACGAAATCGTGACTCATTGGTTAGGGCTGCGCCTTTTTTTTTTTAATTTTGCGCCCCGTGTTCGGACCCCGATCATTACTTTTATTTTTATTTTCCATTTATATACACATGTCTGTAAAAGATCACTACACGTACGTTTTACAATGTATATTGATATAAAGTTGTCCTTATTTGTTTACTAATTGCACGTCAGATGAATGAACTTAAAAAATGAGAAAGTTATTTAAAATTGTTTTCGACGAAATTCCTGTAGTGTATCTTGATTCATAACTAATTGTAAGCCCTAGTTTTCGGAAAAGTGGTCCGTTACGCATGATTTGCCGCGAACATCTTCATCAACGTTGACGACGTTTCTGTCTCGACTGAAATTCATAGGAAGAAATGTCATTATGACAAATCTGCCTTCGCACGATGCTTGTGGTGTTCGGAATATCTGCGTTTCGAATGTTTCTACGATCGGTATCATCCAAAGGAATGCACCAAATCTTGGTGAAGAATTAATATATGAACAAAATTTAAAAATTAATGTAAGAACTGATATGAGAATGAAATATCAGAGTATGACAATTTAAAAAGATTATAACCCCTCAACGTACCATACACATATTATATAATAAATGTGTGACACTTATTGTGAAATTCAGTTGTAATTTTATAGTTAATATAATTTTGTTGTATACCCTAATATGTTAAGATACATTTGGGTACTAACCTTCTACGGACATGCGTAGATAAATAAAAAGAATGAAACAAATAAATAAAAGCAATAATCGGATTTCGAACACGGGCGTAGAATTGAGAAGCCGCAACACTAACCACTGCGCCATCGTGTCGTCCAACATTCTCCCGCGATAAGTCACATAAAGTGCCTCGAAAATACCTTGAAAACTGTGACAGAAACGGCCGAGTACTTGCAGATAAGGCGAGATACGTGTTCGCTTATTTTGACTCCTCTTCCACTGTGCGAAGTTTCTGAGAAATCAGCTGGTGGCACGTACCGTGTCCCCCTCGTTAGCGTCCTTAGCTGACCGCGTCACTGCCACCCGCATTTACTTCTGGTGAATGGTGAGATATCTCGTCTTCGGTGAACTGTCTGAAACATTATCAGGCAGAAATGCGCCGAGTGTGGATGACTCGACTGAAAACAGCTGCGTCAATCCCGGAACACGTCGGAGCCTCTTCTTTAAAACCAGCTGCAGGAGTTGTCTAACCGGGAGAGCGTAGCGCTTATCTGCTTTTATGACCTGTGTAGTACCCCCAGTTGCCGTTGCCTGTCTTTGGTGCTCGTAGATACTGGTCGAATTCGCGGGCCGCGCCTCTTGCGAGTCCAGTCTCTTGACTCCGTGTGTGTGTGAGGCTGGGCAGCGGCCCGCTCCGCCTTACAGGTGAGTTGGCCTGCCAGTGCAGTGCAGGGCAGTGCAGTAGTGTGCCGGTGCACGACTCCGCTGGCGGAATGCGGGCGTGGCCCGCCGTGTCCGCGGGGCAGCCAGCGGCAGCGGCGCTTTCCCAGCCACCGACCGGCCCTTCTGCGAGCTCAACTTGTCTCACTTTTCGCACGGCTGCCGGCCTCCGCGATACGTCCCATGCAGAAACGCTCGCTTTCAAAAAGCTTCGTCTTCCGAATACTGCGCGGTCGGTAGTACCAAACTGGTCTTCCCCCTGGTCGGCGTCTACCAATCGTACCGTTCTTCTGTAGATAGTTTTCTTCCTGTATCTAAATGGATACGCTGCAAATCACGCTCAAGTACCTGGCAAACGGTTCATCGAAACACCTTCGCAAAAAATTTCTATTATCAATCTCGAACAGCGCGCGGAAGAAACGAGCATCTATATCTTTCCATGCGTGCTCTGATTTACCTTATTTTATTAAGACGATCGTTTCTCCCTTTGTACGTCGACGTCAATAAAATATTTTTTCATTCGCAGGAGGAAGTTGCTGACTGAAATTTCATGATAATACCCATCCGCCACGTAAAACGCCTTTCCTTTAATGATGTCTACCCCAAACCCTGTATCACGTCAGTGACACTCTCTCCCCATATTTCGCGATAATACAAAACGTGCTACTCTTCTTTGAACTTTCTCATGTACTCCGTTAATCCTATCTGGTAAGAATCCCACACCGCCCAATAGTATTCTAAAAGAGGACCGACAAGCCGGCCGGAGTGGCCGTGCGGTTCTAGGCACTACAGTCTGGAACCGAGCGACCGCTACGGTCGCAGGTTCGAATCATGCCTCGGGCATGGATGTGTCTGATGTCCTTAGGTTAGTTAGGTTTAAGTAGTTCTAACTTCTAGGCGACTGATGACCTCAGAAGTTAAGTCGCATAGTGCTCAGAGCCATTTGAACCATTTGAACGGACAAGCGTAGTGTAGGCAGTCTCTTCTCTGCCAATGAAAGCAGTCTTCGGTTCGCCTTCCCCACAACATTTTCTATGTGTTCTTTCCAATTTAAGTTGTTCGTAATTGTAATTCCTAGGTATTTAGTTGAATGTACGGCCTTTAGATTTGACTAATTTATCTTCTAACCGAAGTTTTACGGATTTCAAATCGTTCAAATGGCTCTGAACACTATGGGACTTAACACCTGAGGTCATCAGTCCCCTAGAACTTAGAACTAATTAAACCTAGCTAACCTAAGGACACTACACACATCCATGCCCGAGGCAGGATTCGAACCTGCGACCGTAGCGGTCGCGTGGTACAGACTGAAGCGCTTAGAACTGCTCGGCCACACCGGCCGGCTTTACGGATTTCTTTTAGCCCTCATCACCTCACACTTTTCATTTTTTTGAGTCAATTGCCAATTTTCACACCACACAGATATCTTGTGTAAATCGTTTTGCAATATTTTTTGGTTTTCTGATGACTGTACTAGACGGTAAACTACAGCATCATCTGGAAACAACCTAAGACGGCTGCTCAGATTGTCTCCTAAACCATTTGTATGGGTAAGGAATAGCAGAGGACCTATAACACTACCTTGGAGAACGCCAAAAATCGCTTCTGTTTTACTCGATCACTTTCTGTCAATTACTACGACTTGTGGTTTCTCTGACAGGAAATCATGAATCCAGTGAGATACCTGAGACGCTATTCCACAAAAAAAGTGTGTGAGTTCTTAAGGGACATAACTGCTGAGGTCATCGGTCCCTACACTTACGCACTACTTAAACTAACGTATACTAAGACCAACACACACACTCATGCCCGAGGGAGGACTCGAACCTCCGGCGGGAGGGGCCGCGCAGTCTGTGAAATGGCGCCTCAAACCGCACGGCCATTCCGCGCGGCGATATTCCACAAGCACGCAATTTCACTACAAGTCATTTGTGTTGTACAGTGTCAAAAGCCTTCTGAAGGTCTAGAAATACGGCATCAATTTGAAATCCCCTGTCGGTAGCACTCAGCACTTCGTGTGTGTAAAGAGCTTGTTGTGTTTCACAAGTATGATGTTTTCTAAATCCGTATTGACTGAGTATCAATAGACCGTTCTCTTAGAGGTAATTCATGATGTTCGAACAGAATATACCCTCAAAAATCCTGCTGCATATCGGCGTTAATTATATAGGCTTAAAATTTATGACTTGTTAGACAGATGGCTCGGAAATTCACCTGTCAGCATCTCCTTTCTTTGGTACTGGATTGTTGCACACACTCCTTGGACTCTGGAGTTATTTCCCCTATTCCATACACGGGGTGTCTAAGAAACGTCAGGCTGTGAGGCGGTGTGTAGTTATGTCGTTACGAAGAGATACTTAAATTGTCTGTGCGTGCTTTACACTTACTTTCGCCGGCTGCAAGAGCCTGAAAATTATTTTTGCGGTCAACCACAAATCGATGGAGAACATACTGACCATAATTGCCAGCCTGAAAGTCCACTTGTGTATTAGATTGATTTATTGTGTAACCGATGTTTAACACGTGAGTTGCCACCGATCCCTCTTTTCGTTTCATTTAGAAAGAAGTACAGTTCTTCATACATTACGACGTCTGTGGTTGCTATTAATGTTGGCACGTCAGTTGCTAAATGGTACCTGTATTTCTTACTCTCAATATTCCTTACCAACTTAGAAGCAATGTCTCACTTCGCCATAGACATAAAGTACACTTGGTGCTAAGCTTATGCGGTGTCGGTGCTGTGCAAAGCGGAAGTGATTGAACTTAAACCGCGCTGTAAAAACAGCAAATTTGTTTGTATGCTTGAGTTCATGGAACCAAGGGCTGGTTCGTAATACTCGTGTTATTTGCACGTTTTACTTTCTTTTAGCTATTCTTTGCCTCACTCGTTCCCAATCCTCTTCCTGCAAATCGGTAATAGGTTCTCCGTTGGAAAGTGTGTGTAGGTTTCTATACGTGACGTCACCACGTTCTTACGAACAGTCAGCTACGTACGCTGTTGTGCGGTTTAATGCAACACATGGAAACGCTGCAACCATTCATTTCGAGTTGGTTTACGTATATTGTCTCGTGTGCTATCGATTGGTTTTTATGTCCTCGAAGAAAATATTCAAGAAGAATAATTTGCTTCGTTCAAAAATGGTTCAAATGGCTCAAAGCACTATGGGACTCAACATCTGAGGTCATGAGTCCCCTAGACTTAGAACTACTTAAACCTAAGGACATCACACACATCCATGCCCGAGGCAGGATTCGAACCTGCGACCATAGCAGCAACGCGGTTCCGGACTGAGCGCCTAGAACCGCTCGGCCACCGCGGCCGGCAATTTGCATCGTGATCAGCGAAATAACTGGCGGCAAGAGGAGAGCTGCAGGCTCGGTGATTGACGCAGCGTACTGTAAGCAGCAGAATAGTGCGGTATTCGTGTCGGGAACTAGCCGAGATAGTGTTTGTATACGGCTAAGCGAATGGAAACGGTCGAGAGGCAGCACGGCTATACCAAAAACAAGTACCCTCACACACACACACACACACACACACACACACACACACACACCAACCACGTTACACAACACTTCAAGCCCTTTTTGGGCGTTTGCGTGATCATGAGTCACTTCAAACGGACGAACGTGCACGGAGGTGGCGGACTGTGCGTACAGAAAATTTGGAAGTCTGGGATTGTACAGGATATGGAGACGAACTCTAGTACGAGGTCCAGGCAAGTGGCCTGCCCACATGGTTTAAGCCAAAGTAGGATTATGTGTGTCCTGCTTGACAACCGCTACTATCCTTATCACCTGCACTGACATGAGGGCCATTTTGAGCATCTGCTGCGACGTGGATGCGATGCAGCTCTGTACTGTGTTCGCGACGATTTGTTGTCGTTGCAGGCATACTGTCCATTTCCGGACACATGTTCATAGGACCTTCCTTCCTCAATTTCTAGTGAGGACTCTGTCCTTACAGATTGTCGGTTTTAATAATGTTCACATGATAAGCGCTTCTAGAGGTTGTAGAGAGGACTTAGTAGAGCAAGTTTTACCTAGGAACCCACGCCCGATGACGCTACAGAGCATCAAAGTTATATATATATATATCATGAATTGTGAAACACCTGTATAAGTTCGACCATTGTGTTTGAATGGAAAAATGTCGCAATTTTTCTGAATGGATCAAATGTAGAAGTAGCGATCTTCTAATAAAAATCTGAGAAGAGTATCGATAATGTCCGCAGTCGCCAGAGTCTTAAATGTTCAAATAGAGGAGTGAGCTACACTGCCTCGAATCGTGTACGAACTGTTGGTTTGATGCTTCTGACATGCGAGTAATGGTTTTTAGGCAGTTTCCGAAAGAAGTCCAGGCAGTCTCGCTAGATAAATTCAAATGCAGTCCTAAAATGTTGTTAAGTACCGAACGGCGATAGAGACAATTCTGTTGCCCAATGGAGTAAAGCAGCTTGTCCCGATTCCTTTATTTATAACGTAGGCAATTCAAAAAATAAGTTACACACGTCATCCCATGCAAAGACTGTTGCCCAACTAGAGTGGCGCATTGTCAGAAGAGAGTACATGTTCCAAGTTTCCTGCATACATAGTTGTGCTGCGGTACGGATAACAGGCGCATCACATTGAAGGAGAGAAGTGGCGCGGCAACTGGAAACGCACCTCAGAGTACGCGGAACGATACGGTTCTCGAGGACAATACGTCTATACTGCGCATAGATTAAATTGTGGCGGTATATTGACCAAATGCAATATCGCGTACAGGCCTAGTAAAGTGGTGACGACAATTCGAGCAAGGTCGCACACACATGGGTGATACTGATCTCTGCGGAAGGAAGATCTTTTTAGGAAGCTGAAAGAACATCTGTGGAAATTAAAATTTTTCAACAATTAGGACGTTCAGTGATTCTCCAATGGCTCCGTGATCTAGCGGATTTCTATCGTCGAGGAAATGATCGATAAGTAGAACGTTACGATCGCTGTTTGTAGAGACTTGGCAATTACATTTAAAAATAGTGTCATGTACCTGTGTCACTTTGAAGTGTAGCGCAGTATTCAGTGAAAGTTACTTCGCCTGCCTAAACAATGTGTAACTCACTTTTTGAAGTCCCTTCGTATGATGTGAAGTGTATTAGTTAAAATGGTTCAATTGGCTCTGAGCACTATGGGACTTAACATCCGAGGTCATCAGTCCCCTAGAACTTAGAACTACTTAAACTCAGCTAACCTAAGGACATCACACAAATCCTTGCCCGAGGCAGGATTCGAAGCTGCGACCTTAGCTGTCGCGCGGTTCTAACTGAAGCGCCTAGAACCGCTCGGCCACAACGGCTGGCGAAGTGTAATAGCTCTGGAGGCTAACCGACGTCATCTACCCCGTCGATCGCACGTTTCTGAACGGAGTAGGAGGACGGGCCTACATAAGCAGCTCACAGATCCTCAGTGTAGTCTACATCTACATCTATACTCCGCGAGCCACCTTACGGTGTGTGGCGGAGGGTACTTATTGTACCACTATCTGATCCCCCCTTCCCTGTTCCATTCACGAATTGTGCGTGGGAAGAACGACTGCTTGTAAGTCTCCGTATTTGCTCTAATTTCTCGGATCTTTTCGTTGTGATCATTACGCGAGGTATATGTGGGCGGTAGTAATATGTTGGCCATCTCTTCCCGGAATGTGCTCTCTCGTAATTTCGATAATAAACCTCTCCGTATTGCGTAACGCCTTTCTTGAAGTGTCCGCCACTGGAGCTTGTTCAGCACCTCCGTAACGCTCTCGCGCTGACTAAATGTCCCCATGACGAATCGCGCTGCTTTTCGCTGGATCATGTCTATCTCTTCTATTAATCCAACCTGGTAAGGGTCCCATACTGATGAGCAATACTCAAGAATCGGACGAACAAGCGTTTTGTAAGCTACTTCTTTCGTCGATGAGTCACATTTTCTTAGAATTCTTCCTATGAATCTCAACCTGGCGCCTGCTTTTCCCACTATTTGTTTTATGTGATCATTCCACTTCAGATCGCTCCGGATAGTAACTCCTAAGTATTTTACGGTCGTTACCGCTTCCAATGATTTACCACCTATGGCATAATCGTACTGGAATGGATTTCTGCCCCTATGTATGCGCATTATATTACATTTATCTACGTTTAGGGAAAGCTGCCAGCTGTCGCACCATGCATTAATCCTCTGCAGGTCCTCCTGGAGTACGTACGAGTCTTCTGATGTTGCTACTTTCTTGTAGACAACCGTGTCATCTGCAAATAGCCGTGGTCTGGATGTTGTAGCTGCAACACGGCAAGAAGAAAAATTTGAGGTCATAGTAACATACAAATGCCACAATTTTGTGTTCATTTTAAAGCGAATGCCGAACGCAACGGACAAAGCGATGTGGCCAGTCTCAATTTTTTGCATCCAGCGAATGTCAACTGCTGAAGCACATCGTTCACACGACCTCGAGAATTTATTGTGTTTAAGGGCTTATTTATATTGCGATGAATACACGGCGCGAAATGAGAGACTAGTTTCCATGCTTGGGAAGCTGTCCCTGTTCACCATCTCGCGGCGACGTGTCGCGCTGTTTGTGAAACGATGCTACTGGACTACGGAGCAGAAGAGAGACGTTTTATAAAGCTGTGTATCACGTTACGTGGTGTTTAACCACGTGCCAGGTGAGCTGCTTGATCTGAGCATCTCCTGCGGCTGCACCCCGTGTACAAGTGATACCTTACGATGCGATCTGGTTCGCCTTTGCTGCTCTACGGTACAAAACTGTTGACGCCATTATGAGGACATTAACTCAACCTGTTAGGACGGACATTCATAGTGATCTGTTCAGCGGACATATTTCTCTGTGCTTCTTCACCTCGACATCAGATGACGACGACACGCACCTCTAGTTGCTACCGCTGCAGTTTCCCAGAAGAATGGGCCTACATCAGCACATGATAAGTAATTTTGTCCGCAATTACAAATACCGTCATAAATATCGACCGTGAACCAATTTGATTTTGGTGCCACTAAATCAGACAGACCCACGGACTAATTTCGACTGTAGTTGTAAATAATCGAGTACTATGGATCATTTGATTTATATTCAAAAATGTTCAAATGTGTGTGAAATCTTATGGGACTTGATTGCTAAGGTCACCAGTCTCTAAGCGTACACACTACTTAACGTAAATTATCCTAAGGACAAACACACACATCCATGCCCAAGGGAGGACTCGAACCTCCGCCGGGACCAGCCGCACAGTCCATGACTGCAGCGCCTCAGACCGCTCGGCTAATCCCGCGCGGCATTTGATTTATGTTTCAGTCCTTAAGGGGCTCCGGAAAGGCTCAAAATCATGAAAAGTTCAATTTTTACTTTTTTGCTTTTTCTGAATCTGCAGACTATTACCTTTTAATAGATATATAATTTATTCAATTCCGAAGACTACAACTATTTTTAAATTTTTTTTGAAATGTGTTCTACATGTCGTGACCCACTGTGGCGCTGTTAAACTGCTGTCAAATGGTGTTATTATTAACGTCCGTGTTCATCAGGTACATTTTAGCGATGTGAGATAAAGTATGTGTTGTAGCTAACCTGTGATGGTTCAATATATATCGCTGGTGTGATTGTCGATTGTTTCATGTTTATTTACTCTGTCGTTATCTCGAAAATATTCGTAATTAATTCTGTTTCTTGAGTCTCTGTTTTGTTGAAGTATAATAATGAGTAAAAGTAAAGTTATTAGAAATCCTCTGAAGGCTTTTAAGAAAAGGAGAAATGTTGGAAAGCCAAAGGTATGTGTTATTACTGTAAACAATAAAGACGATAACCAAGTGAGTGAACCTAACCTCTCAAGTACACCTGCCCATAGCAGTCAAAGTGGGAAAGAAAATACTTCACAGAAGAAGCTTGGTTCAATGAGTGAAAACTATGAATGTTTTATGGGCGAATCGGATGTGAATGAAATATTTGATATGTCGGTTCTCAAAGGAATTTTTTCAAACTGTGTAAGATGTATTCATTGTAGTGAAGTTGGTCTGGAACTCTCCATAATAAAGCACATAGGACTTGCTAGTGAAATACAACTGAAATGTAATAAGTGTTCATACATGACCACCTTTTGGAACAGTGTTGCAGTAACTGCAACTGAAGAAAATGGTAGCAAAATCTACGAACACAACAACGAGCGATGCTTGCTTTAGACAAGGAACGCCTTCGGGCTGCAGACAGGGCTGTAAAGAGTCTAGAAATACAAGCAAGAGTAAACAGGAGGAGGAACAAGAGGAAGCTGGAGGAGGAGTTTGCAGAGGATGAAGATAATCCATCCTATGGACCTGGAATGCACTAAAAAGTTAATCCAATCTTTGTCGCTCGATTCCCAAAACTTTTATTTTCTCATACTAATAACATGTTTTCTAAGGATCTTCCAAACATATTTGTTTCAAACTTTCAGTAAATGTTACACAGTACCTTCTGCATAATTTAACACAGCCTTTTTCCAAAAAACTGTATATTTTTGAATATATAAATAAAAAACTGCAAAAAAATGTTGTGAATTTTCATTACAATTGAAAAAAATCATCTTTAATAACTTAACTAAAATTTTGTAAAATCCCTGTGGTAAGTTGTAGCCCATATTCCAATAAATAATGTGTAAAAAGTTCAACTTCCTACCTCAAATACTTTGTGAGGAAAGATGTGATTTATAAGCGTTATTTTAACATTCCAAGTATAGGGCGTTCCGGAGCCCCTTAAGAAACTGAAGCTCTCCAGCGTATACACATATTAACGCACAGTATTTTTGTTTTTTCTGGTAACCACGAGAATACGCCTGTTTTCGAAGGAATTGTTAACTCGTATCATACAGTATAGACCAATACGAAACTAACATTAGCAAGAGGTTTTCCGAGAATGTAAAACCAACGTGAAACTTAATGCGACGTTCCACAGCGTACACGTAATTTCCCATATCTGTCACAAAACTGTATGAAATTCTCTCTTCGTGTTTTTGACTTTAATATGGGACGTCACCGAGGTTTCAGAGGAGAAGATGTGAAAGAGCTTAAATTATGGTGCAGCCGATGTAAAGACTCATTGCACGATTCAGGCGTGTCCACTATTTTGGCTTACAGGCTCTTTGTCTCTACATGAAACTCTAATGACAGCAAGCTAAAGTGAAGCGAATCTCATGTTAGTATCTGAGAGATGCCGCACGAAGTTAGGTAAGCAGTGTCAGGTTGGTTGTCGTCAGAACACTCTACTACTCGCAGACGCATACAGATTCCCGTTTCGTGAGCGCCAAGGTGACTTTGACTCGCCCAGCTGAAAGATACCTGTGTGCGCCTGCGCGTTGCATCACGTACTGTTGTGGATCCTCAGTATTGTTAATGATGTCGACTGCAACTTACAATGACGCGTGCTCCTGTAAAATGTGTAAGGTCGCTGATACCGGGCGCTTGCAAATAAACTGACGGTGTTACGAGTGCTGCTGTACAGGTTGTATACATCTCAGGAAGCTATAACATTGTAGGTATTCCATTAATCGGTGCGCTCGTGCAGCATGCCAAAAAATAGTAGTTCCACCTTCTTCCATCAGGTGAAAATATGGCGCTGTAAACAGTAAGAACGTGCAGCAGCTGAGGGAAAAGGTGAGGAACGATCAAACGCACAATAACAGTGGTTTATTCGGATATAGTCACAAGTTACGACATGTGTTCAAAAAAATCTTCCGTCCCAGTATGGCTTTGTCACCACTCGCTCGAAGCACATCCGGTGTAATCAGAACAATATGTCGTCGTATGCTATTCTTCAGATCAGGAAGAGTCTGGATACATCCCTGATAGACACGGCCTTTCAGATATCCTCACAACCACAAGTCACACTGACTTGGCTCGGGGGATGTGGGAGGATCTTAAAATTACTTAGAGATGATGCGATCGTCACAGAAAGTTTCTCGGAACAACTCTTTCACCTGGTAAGCAAAATGTGCTGTGACCCTATCTTGCATGAAAATAGTGGTGTGGACACGGTTGGTTCTTACAAAGCTGGAATCACGCATTGCGCAAGTAGCTCTTATTAAAGTGTAGACGTCACCGTCCAACTATTAGGACTATGAAGAAAACTGGACCGGGAATGAAGGAGCTTGTGAAACCGCACAACACAGTCACATAAAATGAGTGTAGGGGATGTTCCCGGATAATATGTGGCGGAGTAGAACCCCATAGGCCATAGTTCTCTGCATTCACGGCACCGGGTACAGTAAAATATGCCTCCTAAGTCCTAAGAATATTTCCGTCCCCATGTCATCCATTTTCACGGTTGCCAAAAAGTGAAACACAAAGTCGCGGCGTTGTACTGAAAGACTATCGTTAATAAAGTAAGAGATCCTGGCAGGGGACGCCAAATGAAAAGCTTCTACTTATGTTTCTAATCTATATGTAAGAATAAAATGGGAAGGAACTGTTAATCAGAACTCAGGGAGAAGTTGTGATCTAAATGACACTAGATTTATTCATTCTTAACATTATAAGACAACAAAAATTACGAAAGAAACACACACTGGAATCCACCGGGGTTTCAGAGGCTCATAGGAAAGTACGTGCGTTCCGAATTAACCGAACTCGAGACCGCGTACTTACATTTTTTGGGAACGCGCCATTAGTGACAGATTGCCGCCGTCCACGACTTCAGTCGCCGAACGCATCGTGGTGTGGTTCCTTGACCAACAGGAGGGTAAAGTATTCGCTGCTGCGGCGTAGGGCTCTAATATACACTCCTGGAAATGGAAAAAAGAACACATTGATACCGGTGTGTCAGACCTACCATACTTGCTCCGGACACTGCGAGAGGGCTGTACAAGCAATGATCACACGCACGGCACAGCGGACACACCAGGAACCGCGGTGTTGGCCGTCGAATGGCGCTAGCTGCGCAGCATTTGTGCACCGCCGCCGTCAGTGTCAGCCAGTTTGCCGTGGCATACGGAGCTCCATCGCAGTCTTTAACACTGGTAGCATGCCGCGACAGCGTGGACGTGAACCGTATGTGCAGCTGACGGACTTTGAGCGAGGGCGTATAGTGGGCATGCGGGAGGTCGGGTGGACGTACCGCCGAATTCCTCAACACGTGGGGCGTGAGGTCTCCACAGTACATCGATGTTGTCGCCAGTGGTTGGCGGAAGGTGCACGTGCCCGTCGACCTGGGACCGGACCGCAGCGACGCACGGATGCACGCCAAGACCGTAGGATCCTACGCAGTGCCGTAGGGGACCGCACCGCCACTTCCCAGCAAATTAGGGACACTGTTGCTCCTGGGGTATCGGCGAGGACCATTCGCAACCATCTCCATGAAGCTGGGCTACGGTCCCGCACACCGTTAGGCCGTCTTCCGCTCACGCCCCAACATCGTGCAGCCCGCCTCCAGTGGTGTCGCGACAGGCGTGAATGGAGGGACGAATGGAGACGTGTCGTCTTCAGCGATGAGAGTCGCTTCTGCCTTGGTGCCAATGATGGTCGTATGCGTGTTTGGCGCCGTGCAGGTGAGCGCCACAATCAGGACTGCATACGACGGAGGCACACAGGGCCAACACCCGGCATCATGGTGTGGGGAGCGATCTCCTACACTGGCCATACACCACTGGTGATCGTCGAGGGGACACTGAATAGTGCACGGTACATCCAAACCGTCATCGAACCCATCGTTCTACCATTCCTAGACCGGCAAGGGAACTTGCTGTTCCAACAGGACAATGCACGTCCGCATGTATCCCGTGCCACCCAACGTGCTCTAGAAGGTGTAAGTCAACTACCCTGGCCAGCAAGATCTCCGGATCTGTCCCCCATTGAGCATGTTTGGGACTGGATGAAGCGTCGTCTCACGCGGTCTGCACGTCCAGCACGAACGCTGGTCCAACTGAGGCGCCAGGTGGAAATGGCATGGCAAGCCGTTCCACAGGACTACATCCAGCATCTCTACGATCGTCTCCATGGGAGAATAGCAGCCTGCATTGCTGCGAAAGGTGGATATACACTGTACTAGTGCCGACATTGTGCATGCTCTGTTGCCTGTGTCTATGTGCCTGTGGTTCTGTCAGTGTGATCATGTGATGTATCTGACCCCAGGAATGTGTCAATAAAGTTTCCCCATCCTGGGACAATGAATTCACGGTGTTCTTATTTCAATTTCCAGGAGTGTATGTCTCTCAGCATCCTGTTTGAATAGTAGAGTGTAGATGATTGGTAGTGGCGTAGTTTTGTGCCATAACACGGATTCACGTGTATGAAGTCAGATAAAGCGATTAGTGTTTGGTTAGTGTCGTGTGTCGATCCCCAGGTGATCACTTTGTACACCATAGACCCCATGTTAGTCCAAGCATTTGTTAAATAAAAAATGTTTGTGTAATGTTTCTTCCGTCATTTTTCTTGCCTTGTAATGTTAAGAATGAATAAATCTAGTGTCATTTGGATCACAACTTCTCCCTGAGTTCTGATTAACAGTTCCTTCCCATTTTATTATTACACTCTAGATTAGAAACATAAGTAGAAGCTTTTCGTTTGGCGTCCCCTTCCAGGATCTCTTACTTTATTAACGATAGTCTTTCAGTACCTTATCTTAGGGAAGGAGGATGTAAGACGAACATCAACAAAAGCAAAACGAGGATAATGGAATGTAGTCGAATTAAGTCGGGTGATGCTGAGGAAATTAGACTAGGAAATGAGACACTTAAAGTAATAAAGCAGTTTTGCTACTTGGGGAGCAAAATAACTGATGATGGTCGAAGTAGTGAGGATACAAAATGTAGACTGGCAATGGCAAGGAAAACGTTTCTGAAGAAGAGAAATTTGTTAACATTGAGTATAGATTTAAGTTCAAAAATATTCAAATGTGTGTGAAATGTTATGGTACTTAACTGCTAAGGTCATCAGTCCCTAAGCATACACACTACTTAACCGAAATTATCCTAAGGAAAAACATACACACCCATGCCCGAGGGAGGACTCGAACCTCCACCGCACAGTCCATGACTGCAGCGCCCAAAACCGCTCAGCTAATCACGCGCGGCTAAATTTAAGTGTCAGGAAGTCGTTTCTGAAAGTATTTGTATGGAGTGTGGTCATGTATGGAAGTGAAACATGGACGATAAACAGTTTGGACAAGAAGAGAACAGGAGCTTTCGAAATGTGGTGCTACAGAAGAATGCTGAAGATTAAATGGGTAGATCACATGACTAATGAGGAGGTATTGAATAGAATTGGGGAGAAGAGGAGTTTGTGATACAGCTTGACAAGAAGAAGGGACCAGTTGGTAGGACATGTTCTGAGGCATCAAGGGATCAAAATTTAGCATTGGTGGGCAGCGTGGAGGGTAAAAATCGTAGAGGGAGACCAAGAGATGAATGCACTAAGCAGATTCAGAAGGGTGTAGGTTGCAGTAGGTACTGGGAGATGAAGAAGCTTGCACAAGATAGAGAAGCATGGAGAGATGCTTCAAACCATAACAACAAAAACATCTTGGGGCTTCATTTATTGCATATTCTTGTAGGGATGCCAGTGTAAAATGCGTCGGAAAATCTTTTGAACTGTTGACCAACAGATAGATAATTCCCGTGAAACAACACTAACATTAGGCATATTCCTACAATGCAGCTCACATTCGGGAGGACGACTGTTCAAACCCGCATCCGGCCGTCCAAATTTAGGTTTTCCGTGATTTGCCTAAATCGCTTAAGGCAAATGCCAGGATGGTTCTTTTGAAAGGTCACGGCCGATTTCCTTCTCCGTCCATCCCTACTCCAAGTTTGTGCTCCGCCTCTGACGACCTCGTTGTCAACGGGACGTTGAACACTAATGTCCTCTTCCTCCTCCCTTCTGCACTGCAGCGCTGCTATTGCTGCCGTTCTGACAAAACAGCTTTACCAGCAGTGCTCGGTCTTTCTTCTCAGTAACCATTGTGATTCATACGAAACTATCCAACCTTCTTAACCCTTTACATCAACAATCACTTCACAAAAGAAATCAACACGCGTCACCAAGAGCGGCAAACAGCATACTGACGCCAAAACAGGACACATGTCTCATTCTGACTGCTTACAGCGCCATTTTTTCACTCGGTGGCAGAAGGTGGAAATACTTTTTCAGTATACTCTGCGAGTGCACCGATTAATGAACGTAACTACGACGTTTCAGCGTCCTGCGATGTATACAGCCCGCACTGCACCACTCGGACCACAGACACTCTTAATTGTAACCACCCGGTACATAAAAATAGCATATACAGTCCTGGTTGCTGGAGGGAATGCAGACAGCCCATTGTTGCTCCTACTTAGTCATTGCACCAGCGGAAATGTGCACAGTTTCCTGAACCGAAATTTTGCAGATTCTTATCAGTAGCTTTTATTGTGTCAGTGTCACCCCCTAAACACACATACAGTGAGTTTACGCTACCTTGATGCGCTGTTTAAAGTACGGTTAGATAGATCCAAACAGTCGTCCTATTTAAAACCAGCAATTTCTTTATTTGGGGATTTCTAAAGAATCGAGTTTGTCATTGAACACACAACCACAGATGCCTTCAAACAGCGTATCGAGGAAACTTGTAGGTCTGTGACACCATTTTTACTTCTCGTCCGCAGGTCGTTCAGAAGGTGCATTGAAATGTGCATTTAGCAACAGAACAGCTGAACACTTCGCTTAAATGATCATTTCGTCACAATAATATTCATCTGAAGATATCCAGTTATGTATGGCACGTTGCATCCATACCTAAAACTTCGAAAGTTTTTAGCTGATTAATTGAAACTGATAGAAATTTGACTTAAATTGATTTTTACACTATTAAATTAAATACGTAAGCTAGAAGATAACGTCCCATCTAAAAAATTATAAAACGTTGCAGTAATCATCTGGGATGTAATCAAATAAACCATGTTTATCTCGTCAGGAAGGGTAAAGTTTCTTACGGTTATGCCTCTAAATATTCATTTAACTCACTGTTTTGTAAAATTGAGACTCCCTGTATACTTATAAAGGACTACTCGCGCTACTATGTGGCCTATCAGTTTCAACCCAGAAATGTGTAAAGTTTCCTCGCCATCGATCGATTCGCCGGCAGTGGTCAACGAGTCTAGTGCAAAAAGTTCATGCCCTTCACGAGAAGAGAGAAGATACGAACAGTGTAGCCCTGCCTCTGGGGAAAGCACATGGTGACACATTTGTAGCAATGAAAGGAACGGAGGAACACAGAAGTCTACTTTCGCTTTAGTGTTGCTTTTGTGCTAGATCGCGCACACACTGTTTTCGGTCGAATTACGAGAACACAAATGCAATAAATTGCTTGTCCGCTGTCACTGACTAGATGACTCTTGATTAAACGCGGCACAAATATGCCAATACAAATACTTTAGCGAAGCGAGTAGTCTCGATCTGTGTTTATCAGACCTCAGAACATTTGTTAAATATCAGAAAGTTTCTAGACGGTCGCTGCGCATTTGAGCAAGGGAAAATGAAATGTTAACGTACGTCAACAACAGATTCAAGCACGTCAATACTGTGAAGAGTCTTTAGTGCATTACATTGCAACATTGTTAAATATTCAAGATCATTTGCATCGGTAAACAAACATTAACAACTCTTAAACGAAACTGATAAGCTAACTAGAGAAAATATTAATCACTCCCTTAAAACAGCATAGTGGTGAATTTTGAGCACTGTAGGTGGTGTAAAACTTGCACCAGGCTATCATGTGAAACCCCACCACTTACATGTGGTACGCTCACTTTAAGGTGACCGCCGCATATGTTGGGCGTTAACGGGGAGTAAGCATTCACAAACGACAGGTGGCAGTGGTAGCAATTGAGGATATACAGGGTGTTTCAAAAATGACCGGTATATTTGAAACGGCAACAAAAACTAAACGAGCAGCGATAGAAATACACCGTTTGTTGCAATATGCTTGGGACAACAGTACATTTTCAGGAAGACAAACTTTCGAAATTACAGTAGTTACAATTTTCAACAACAGATGGCGCTGCAAGTGATGTGAAAGATATAGAAGACAACGCAGTCTGTGGGTGCGCCATTCTGTACGTCGTCTTTCTGCTGTAAGCGTGTGCTGTTCACAACGTGCAAGTGTGCTGTAGACAACATGGTTTATTCCTTAGAACAGAGGATTTTTCTGGTGTTGGAATTCCACCGCCTAGAACACAGTGTTGTTGCAACAAGACGAAGTTTTCAACGGAGGTTTAATGTAACCAAAGGACCGAAAAGCGATACAATAAAGGATCTGTTTGAAAAATTTCAACGGACTGGGAACGTGACGGATGAACGTGCTGGAAAGGTAGGGCGACCGCGTACGGCAACCACAGAGGGCAACGCGCAGCTAGTGCAGCAGGTGATCCAACAGCGGCCTCGGGTTTCCGTTCACCGTGTTGCAGCTGCGGTCCAAATGACGCCAACGACCACGTATCGTCTCATGCGCCAGAGTTTACACCTCTATCCATACAAAACTCAAACGCGGGAACCCCTCAGCGCCGCTACCATTGCTGCACGAGAGACATTCGCTAACGATATAGTGCACAGGATTGATGACGGCGATATGCATGTGGGCAGCATTTGGTTTACTGACGAAGCTTATTTTTACCTGGACGGCTTCGTCAATAAACAGAACTGGCGCATATGGGGAACCGAAAAGCCCCATGTTGCAGTCCCATCGTCCCTGCATCCTCAAAAAGTACTGGTCTGGGCCGCCATTTCTTCCAAAGGAATCATTGGCCCATTTTTCAGATCCGAAACGATTACTGCATCACGCTATCTGGACATTCTTCGTGAATTTGTGGCGGTACAAACTGCCTTAGACGACACTGCGAACACCTCGTGGTTTATGCAAGATGGTGCCCGGCCACATCGCACGGCCGACGTCTTTAATTTCCTGAATGTATATTTCGATGATCGTGTGATTGCTTTGGGCTATCCGAAACATACAGGAGGCGGCGTGGATTGGCCTCCCTATTCGCCAGACATGAACCCCTGTGACTTCTTTCTGTGGGGACACTTGAAAGACCAGGTGTACCGCCAGAATCCAGAAACAATTGAACAGCTGAAGCAGTATATCTCATCTGCATATGAAGCCATTCCGCCAGACACGTTGTCAAAGGTTTCGGGTAATTTCATTCAGAGACTACGCCATATTATTGCTACGCATGGTGGATATGTGGAAAATATCGTACTATAGAGTTTCCCAGACCGCAGTGCCATCTGTTGTTGAAAATTGTAACTACTGTAATTTCGAAAGTTTGTCTGCCTGAAAATGTACTGTTGTCCCAAGCATATTGCAACAAACGGTGTATTTCTATCGCTGCTCGTTTAGTTTTTATTGCCGTTTCAAATATACCGGTCATTTTTGAAACACCCTGTATGAAGCGTGTCGGGAGGACGCGGGAAACAGTGCAGTCGTTGTCGCAATGCGGAAACGAAGCGATTTATCTGACGTCCGAAAGGGCATGAGCATTGGTTTTCGTGCCAAGGGTGGAAGCACTTCCGTAAGTCTGTCAACTGTTGGCGTGCCGCCGTGGTTAAAGTACACCGTGTCATGGCAAAATGCCGCTAATCAAAACCGGCGCTGAGGCAACAGTGGTGCACCACGGGCCATAGATAACACGGGTGAACGACGGATGTGATGTTCACGGTCGAAAAGCCGTGCAACTGTTAGAAAATGACCGACCAGATGAAGCAAGCGGGTACCACCAGTGTCTCCTTAACGACTGTGCAACGAACATTGCTGCGTATTGGCTTCCGTAGCAGGTGCCTCGTTCATGCACCCAAGCTGACTGCTACTGGTATTTCTGCGCCAATACTGCAACCCGGACATCCACAGAGTGGCGATAGGTGGCCTCTTGACACGAATCCCGTTTTATGCTCCATCGCGTAGACGACTGTGGGCGTGTACGACGGGAAATGTTTGAAAGCAAATATTCTGGAACAATCGTCGAAAACATCCAGGCCGGAGGAGGGAACCTTAATGTCTAGAGAATGTTTTCGTGGCATTCCCTGGGTGATCGCGTCATTCTTGAAGGTACAATGGATCATCACAAGTATGCCTTTATCCCTGGAGACCATGTTCATCCCTACGTGCAGCTTGTTTTTCCTTGGCACAATGGGATTTCTCAAGAGGACAATGCAACGTATCACATAGCTCGCAATGTACGTGCGTGGCTCGAAGAACTCCAGGATGGGTGTACCGTACTTCCTTGCCACCAAACTCTCCGGATTTAAACCCGATCGAGGATCTGTGGGACCACTTCTATCGGGTTGTTCACGCCATGGATTCTTAACAGAGAAACCTAAAGCAGCTGGCCACGACACTGGAGTCGGGAGTCGGCACGGCTTCGCATCCCTGTCTGGACGTTCCAGAACCTCACTGACCGTCTTTCTGCACATTCACAGTGGTCCTTGGTGCAAAAGATGGTTGTTAAGGGTTTCGATAGGTCATCGTACTAATATTACTGGCCAGTGTATAATAGGTCCCGGCCGTGTTCACTGTTTTAATTCGTGAGGGGCAGGACAAAAGTGACTATAATATTTATTTTATTACGTTATCACAGCAAATATGTAATTTTCTACGAAGTAAATGCAACCAATTTTCACCTTTCAAAAATAATGCATTTATTAATAAAATGTCGTAGACGCTACTTACCTAGTTATTATGTATTTATTGCTGCAACAAATTAAACCTGCAGTGTTGTTATCCTGTGCAGGCTGTTTAATACATATGGTATTTCAGGTAATTATTAAAACAGTGCAGTTGTAAAATAATGACACAATTTGTATATCTGCTGATGAGCCAAAACATGATCACTGCCCACCGTGATACTGAATGCTCATAGTGGCAATGCGGGCACGTGACGCATAAGAAAAATGTATATGCGGAGCATAGGCGAATGAGGAATCATTCTAGCGACGCTACGAGCCACAAATGGGGAAATCCACTGAGATAAACGACTTTGACCAAGGGCGTAATGTTACGGAAATAGAAATGCCGTGTGGCTAGGGCTTCCCGTCGGATAGACCGTTCGCCTTGTGGCACTTCGACGACTTGCGTGTCGATGGGGATGAAATGATGATGATAAGGACGACACGAGACCCAGTCCCTGAGCGGAAAAAAATCTGCGCCCCCGTCGGGAATCGAACCCGGGCCGTCACGTATGACATTCCGTCGCGCTAACCACTTTTCTCTTCTTATCTCATTTTATTCTGCGTTGTTCGTTGACTTTGTTCGTGGCGGACGTCCGACGACACTCGTTTAGGTTGTTAGTTGATCCGTTCACTCAGTTTTTTTGTTACAGAGGGTAGCTAAGCCCTCTAACTGAACACACTGAGCTACCGTGCCGGCTACCACCGGCTGACGTAATGTTATGATTCGGCACTAAGGAAGGAGCATCACGGAAGCGGTTTAGCTGGTCGGCTGTTCGCGTGCTACGTTCGTGAGTAGTTGTGGAATCCACGAATAGGCAATAAGGTATTGGACACCCACACGTTATCACTGAACATCTAGATCGGAGGCTTGCCCGCTCTGTAAGGCAGGATAGGCGGTGATACGTGGCGGAAATGACGACAGAGTTCAATGTTGGTGCAGGGACAAGTGTTATGGAGCACACCGTACAGCGCACATTGATCTCCACAACATACGACCTCTACGTGTTGCCATTTTTAACCAATGTAATCTGCAATGACTGCAGTGGGCACGAGATTAGTAAGACAGGAGTGTGGATCAATGGAAATATGTCGCCTGATAGGATGAGTTACGTTTCTTGTTATGCTATATCGCTGGTCGTGTCCCGATAAATCGTCAATACAGGTGAGCGCCCATGGACACAGGCCGCCAAAGGCAGTGTTATGAGGGTATTCATCTGAGCTTCGCAGGACCTCTGGTCTTCCCCGACGGAGATGGCATCTCCCAGCAGAGTATCTCTCCGTGACAGACTGTTAGAATCTTGCTGCACTGGTTTGCAGAGCATAATGGTGAACCCACGTTGAAGTCTTGGCCACTAACTTCAATTCCTCGCTGGAAGGGCCACGCCATAATCTTGATACTATCATAGCTCGTACTGATGTTTCTACATCTGCAGCGGTCGTTAAAACTTGCCGGTCTGTATTTTTTAATGAAGTTTCTTCACTGTTATGTACTTGCTTACTCGGGAACTCTCGTGTTCCGATCCTTACCCGGCTTCACATTGCATATCTTATTCGCTACAGCTTCAAGTAGATATAGCTTCACATCATCACACACCTGACTACGGTGACAAAAATGATGAGAGAACCTCTCATATAGCGTCGTACCTCCTTTTCCCGGCGTAGTTCAACAACTCCATGGACTCAACAAGTCAATGGAAGTACCCTGCAGGAATATTAAGCCATGCTATACCCATGGCCGTCCACAATTGTGAACTGTTTCCGGTGCAGGATTTTATGCACCACTGACCTCTCGATTACATCCCGTAAATGGGCGATTTGAGTGCCAAATTATTCGCTCGAATTGTCCAGAATGTTCTTCAAACGTATCACGAACAACTGTGGCCAGGTGACATAGCGCATCGTCATTAGGAACGTGAAGTCCTGGAATGGCTGCAAAAGCTCTCGAAATAGTGGAAAATAACAGTTTCCACAGTCAATGATTGGTTCAGCTGGACCAGAGGACCCAGTTTACTCTATGTAAACACGCCCACACCATTATGGAGCTACACCAGATAGCACAGTGCCTTGTTAACAACTTCAGTCGATGGTTTCATGGAGTCTGCACCACACTCGAACCCTACCATCAATTGTTAGCACCTTAAAATGGGGTGTCGTCTGACCACACCACGGATTTCCGGTCGTATAGGGTCGAACCGATACGTTCAAGAGCCCAGGAGAAGCGCTGCAGGTGTTGGTTGTCGTGTTATCACCAAAAACACTCGCGCCGGTCGTCTGCTGCCCTACCTTATTAACTCCAAAATTAGCCGCACTGTTCCAACGGATATGTTCGTCGTACGTTCCACATTGATTTCTGCGGTTATTTCGCGTAGTACTGCTTATCTGTTAGCCCTGACAACTATACACAACGACTCTGCTCTCGGTCGTTAAGTGATGGCCTTCGGCCACCGCGTTGTCCGTGGTGATAGGTAATGCCTGAAACTTGCTATTCTCGCACATTCTTGACACTTTGCATCTCGTAATATTGAATTCCCTGACGATTTCCGAAATGAAATGTGCCAAGCGTTTAACTCCATTCCGCGTCCAGAATCCGTTGTACGGCCACAATCACGTCGGAAACCTTTTAACAAGACTCAACTGAGTACAAAAGACAGCTCCACCAATGCAGTGCCTGTCATATCTCTCGTACACACTATCGCCATCTGTATAAATGCATATGGCTATGAAACTTCCTGGCAGATTAAAATTGTGTGCCGGACCGAGACTCGAACTCGGAACCTTTGCCTTTCGCGGGCAAGTGCTCTACCAACTGAGCTACCCAAGCTCGACTCACGCCCCGTCCTCACAGCTTTACTTCCGCCAGTACCTCGTCTCCTGCTTTCCAAACTTCACAGAAGCTCTCCTGCGAACCTTGCAGAACTAGCACTCCTGGAAGAAAGGATATTGCGGAGATATGGCTTAGCCACAGCCTGGGGATGTTTCCAGAATGAGATTTTCACTGTGCAGCGGAGTGTGCGCTGATATGAAACTTCCTGGCAGATTAAAACTGTGTGCCAGTCCGATACTCGAACTCGGGACCTTTGCCTTTCGCGGGCAAGTGCTCTACCAACTGAGCTACCCAAGCACGACTCACGCCCCGTCCTCCCGGCCTAGTTCAGCAACTCCATGGACTCAACAAGTCAATGGAAGTACCCTGCAGGAATATTAAGCCATGCTATACCCATGGCCGTCCACAATTGTGAACTGTTTCCGGTGCAGGATTTTATGCACCGCTGACCTCTCGATTACATCCCGTAAATGGGCCATTTGAGTGCCAAATTATTCGCTCGAATTGTCCAGAATGTTCTTCAAACGTATCGCGAACAACTGTGGCCAGGTGACATAGCGCATCATCATTAGGAACGTAAAGTCCTTGAATGGCTGCAAAAGCTCTCGAAATAGTGGAAAATAACAGTTTTCACAGTCAATGATTGGTTCAGCTGGACCAGAGAACCCAGTCTACTCTATGTAAACACGCCCACACCATTATGGAGCTACACCAGATTGCACAGTGCCTTGTTAACAACTTCAGTCGATGGTTGCATGGAGTCTGCACCACACTCGAACTCTACCATCAATTGTTAGCACCTTAAAATGGGGTGTCGTCTGACCACACCACGGATTTCCGGTCGTATAGGGTCGAACCGATGCGTTCAAGAGCCCAGGAGAAGCGCTGCAGGTGTTGGTTGTCGCCAGTACCTCGTCTCCTACTTTCCAAACTTCACAGAAGCTCTCCTGCGAACCTTGCAGAACTAGCACTCCTGGAAGAAATGATATTGCGGAGACATGGCTTAGCCACAGCCTGGGGGATGTTTCCAGAATGAGACTTTCACTCTGCAGCGGAGTGTGCGCTGATATGAAACTTCCTGGTAGATTAATGTGTGCCGGACCGACTCCTTTCTTCCAGGAGTGCTATTTCTGCAAGGTTCGCAGGAGAGCTTCTGTGAAGTTTGGAAAGTTGGAGACGAGGTACTGGTGGAAGTAAAGCTGTGAGGACGAGGCGTGAGTCGTGCTTCGGTAGCTCATTTGGTAGAGCACTTGCCCGCGAAAGGCAAAGGTCCCGAGTTCAAGTCTCGGTCCGGCACACAGTTTTAATCTGCCGGGAAGTTTCATATCAGCGCACACTCCGCTGCACAGTGAAAATCTCATTCTGCATATGGCTATCTCATGAGTTTTGTGATCTTAGTGTGTCTCATAAACACTACCATATCTTGCAACCACTCCTTGTCTAAATTCAGTATAGTGTACTGACGGTGTTGAGATGTCAGTCGCCTGTCTAGATGGGGCTGGCTGACCCTCGGTTAACCTGCCCGTTCGAGGAAACGGTTGCTCTGAGCGCCTTCTGACGTAAGAGCGGCTTGGCGCACATTTCCGCCCGCGCCGGTGGACATTCGGCGGTGGGCGGAACTCGGCGCGCGGACGTGCGATGTGCGATAGGAGCGCCCCCCTCGCACCACTGCCCCCCCCCCCCCCCGGTCGGCTGCTCCGCGCTTGCGCAACGCCCGCCACACGGCCGCCGATGTGGGACGCGGCGCTGTGTCGCGACGCGATAAGGGCGCAGGCGGCAGGCGGGCGTGGGCGCCGCGGCCACCGCTGCGACACGCCTTTCCCGTGTGTACGACTACAGTACACGCCTGCACGTCCGGCGGACGTCGCCGCATAGCGAGTACCGCAAATGCATTGATAGCAGAACTCACATTTCCAACATAGCTGCCTCACTTAGAGTCTCTGAAATCGTTACCAAGCAAGGAGCTTTGAGTCGTAAGGTGACATGCCACAACAAAACTAGCACTTCGCCCAAACAAGACAAATTTATTTACTGGAACAGTTACTTGAATTTCTGTTAAAAAGTGAACTCAAATTAATACACGAAAATCGGCTGTAGGCGTTTACTATTTGAAATACGAAAAATTTTCAGGTTTGAAATCATGACAATGCGTAGAATTTCTGTTTTAAAAATAAATTCAGCAAAATACAGCACATATTTAAGTACTTCTAGAAAAAAACACGCAGCAAGGTAGTTCAGTCAACAAATGTTACAAAAAAACTCTCAAGCGTCAATTAACATTTAGTTAACACGTCAATTAACACCTCAAACACGTCAAACGAATACGAGACATATGGAAGCCAAGTAACTAATTGTTTACTATTTCAAAAGAAATCGCCATACCTGTTAACACATTTATCTCACTGTAAGCGAAGGCGGTCAATGCATTCATGGAAAAATGTTTGCAGTTGTCTACGGAACCCTGATTGTACCCAGGCATGCAGTTCTCTATCCAAAGCAAATGGAGGCCATGAATGTCTTTCTTCAGGACCCTATAAATACGCAAATCGCATGGAGACACATCGGGACTGGGTGGAGGATGTAGGATGTGTAAAGGCTTATGAGCGTAGACGAAACAGCCTTGGCTGAAAGGGGCGAGCACCATCCTGCAACAGAGAGATGCCGTCTGTCAACATTCCTGGGCGTTTGTGCTTGATGGCGAGCTTCATGTATTGCAGTGTCCACGTACCGCTGTGCGTTCGTTGTGGCACCGTGTTTCGTAGAGTCAATGTGGCCCCTTCCAGGCAAAGAGAAAGGTCATCATGACTTTCTCTAAGCCGGCGAGCCTGTTGTGTCGACTACGTTGTAAAAAGTTTTGCCGGGGAGCCCTCCATACAGCCTCGATCTCTCCCCATGCGATTTCCGTACTTTGGAGCCCAGAAGAAAGACATTCGTGGCCGTGAATTTGCTTCCAACGAGGAGGTAAATCTCACCGTGAGGTAAATCTGTTAACAGTTTTTAAATAATAAACAGTGTGCTTACTTTTTTCCATCTCTCTCGTTTTCTTTTGAATGCCCCTTATATGGCCGGTGTGGCCGAGCGGTTCTAGGCGCTTCAGTCTGGAACCGCGCGACCGCTACGCTACGGTCAGATGTCAAGTCCCATAGTGCTCAGAGCCATTTTTGAACCAAAGCCCCTTATAAATTCAATAAAGCATAGTATAAACTGAGGTACTCTACTACAACAGACAGACAGTAAGGCAGTTCCCTCTCCCCCCCCCCTCTCCGCCAACCAAAAAAAAAAAAACAACCAAGTATCAATAAAAATTTAATTGACACAGCAATTCTGTAGCATAGCCGATCAAAAGAGACAATGATCAACTATAAAACAATATGAATCTTCGTGCAAACCGGAAAAATATTGTTTGAAGTCTCGTATATAGGTAGAGGTTATCTCATTAAATAGCCAAACATGTATTAAGTAGAATGCAAATTTGAGCCAATGTACTAATGTATGTTGCAACAACTCTGGGTAGAACTATAAAACAGTGAATAAATAAAATTTAAAGAGCGCCCATATAGCTTCTACTAAAACAGTGCGTAGTAAAACTGAACTCACATTAATTCTGAATACCAGATAAATTACACAAAACCAGTAAGAATAATATTTATATAAATTACCAACAGACTTGAAACCTCCTAGATAGGAATCACAGTGGCACAAACAATTTTTGTAAATTAGCCAAGTTGAAACCAGTAAGCTCTTAAAATAAAATACAGGTTAACCCAAACGGAACTGTAAGGGGGATGGAGGATGTGTAAAGGCTTCCCAGCTTAGCTGCGTGGGGGCGGGCTATATCCTGCAACAGAATGATGCCGTCTGTCAACATTCCTGGGCGTTTGGACTTGATGGCGAGCTTCGTGTTTTGTAGCATCCACGTACGGCTGTCGTAAGTTGTGTTCCAAAAATGAACAGCACAGACACAGAAGTGATGACACTTTCTGTAGGACCTGATCATCATTTTGCAGGACAATGCTGAAGCACGTACAATGCAAGCTGTTACTGATTTGTTTGACTTGTCGGGCTGCTAAGTGCTATACCACCTCCTGCACTCCCCTGACTTAAACCGTTGTAAGTTCAACTCGATTTCTAAACTGAAGGAAACACTTCACGGCATTCGCTTCAGAACTGCTAAAAATTCGTCGGGCAATAGACCGCGCCGCTCGAACTGTCAACACAACTGGCACTGCTAAGAGTATCCTACGACTTTCACATCGCTGGCAACGGGTTATACACAATGCTGGTGACTACTCTGAAGATTCGTAAACCTTTGAAACACGTATCTATTTTTTACGAGCTACAAATAAATAGTTGCCATTATTAAAGTTCCAACCCTCGTATTTTGGTACGAAGAACAATGGCTGCTCTCTTATTGTTTTCTACTCAGCTATATTTATCGTTGTTTACTTATTTGCTATCGATTTCGAAGCAACTACAGCTTTCCCTTCAAGCACGTTAGCACAGTGGTCGATTTTTAAATGCCGACACGAGTACACGGTCCATTCGCATTACTGTAACCACCAACAAAAAGCCTGATTTACTACTGCGCGATGTACAAGAAGAGTTCCAGAACCGACAGCCAGTGTCGTGTCCAGCTGCGCAAGGTTTCTCGGTTGAGGATCCATGCGCCGAACAGCCCAATTGAGGTGGTCCCACAGATTCTCTATTGGGTTCAAATCCGTTCAGTTTAGTGGTCAGGAGAGTACGGTAATTCATCCTGGCGCTCTTCCAACCAAGTACGTACATTGCGAGCTGTCGGACACGTGGCTTTGTCCTGCTGGTAGATGCCATCGTTTCGATTGATAACAAACTGCATGTAGAGATTGACATAATACATACTTATAAATTGTGTTCATACATTGTGCCTTCCAGAATGACAAGATCACCCGGGAAATACCACGAAAACTTCCACAGGACGTTTTACGCCGTTCAGACCATCGGCCATCTGCCCGATGGAGCATATAACTTGTTTCGTGTGAAAACGCCACCTCTCGCCTCTCTCGTCCAGTTGCGGTACACGTGTACAAATTCCAGTCTTTGTCGTCGATGAAGAGCATTCAAATTTAGTGCACGAACCAAGCGCCCTCTGCAGAGGCCCATATGTAATAACGTTCATTGAATGGTCCTCGAAGACACACAGTTGGTAGTCCCTTGGTTCATCTGGGCGGTCAGTTGCTCAACAGGTGCATGTCTACTGGCCCATACGCGTATCTACAGCCGTCGTTCAACCCCGTCATCTAGGGCCGTGGTGCACCACAGTTGCCTGCCCGAAAGCCAATGATCATGTCCTCTTGGACTTCAGATAAACCGATCCGTTTCCGCATCACGACAACAACGACTGCACTGTTGTTCGCGTCCCTCAAGACGCTTTATATACCCTCCATTGCTAGTGCTGACACCTGTCGTCTGTGAGTGGTTACGGCCCGTTGACGTCGAACTTTAGCGGTAGTCGTATTAATGTGACTGGAGCTTGTGTATCTGATAACGTACTCACGTGACTTCTGTTATAATTGCCACACCAGTGCAAGCTTAATGAATGTGATACAACTCTGCGAGCATATCCGTTGAAAGCACTTCAGTATCCTCTAATATGGTAATCACACTAGACGATTCGGTGTGCGTTAACAGGATATGCTTGCTGTCGTATATCATACCCATCACAGTGCTAAGCTGCCTGAAGCTGAACACGTAAGTGCTTCGAAATCGATAGCAATTATTAAAAAATTGTAAACACCGTTGTGTGAAGGAAAAGCAATAGTAGCGGAATAACTTTTATTCTCCATAACGAAGAACAACTGAGCTAAAAGCGCTAGAACTTTTCTGTAGTGAAGCATTCACGAGATGAGGTCTCCTCCTCCACACACAGACGTTATACTACTCCCAAATAAAACTGTTTATGTGCATAAGGCATATCATGGCATCGACGTTATCTAAATGACGGTGATAGCCTATATGGTTTCTACAGCCATCAATTTATATTCTGCCGCATGAGACTTTCATTCCACTCCCGAACTAAATCCGCTTCGTGCGTTTCTTTTCGTAAGCTTTATGTAGCTCATAGTAAGTTTCTGCCAATATTTACCAGTCTGACATACAATCACGTTGCTGTTCCAGAGGGATCACTTTTATGTCCTGAAAAGATCGTCACCTAATCATGAAACATAGCTACTTTCAAAATAGCAGACACCACGTGGCAGGAAAATCGAGTTTCAATACGAAATAAGTCTTCGCAACTAAGTGTGGTTACACTTGATGACAGAAGGAAACCGTGTGCTGGAAAGGGCACGAGCACGAATCCTGCGTTTGCCTGTGGGTCAGAGGCGCTGCCAGACTGGACCTTCAGGTGAGGCTGTGGGGCGTGCTCGCATAGCTCATTCTGTGAGAACATTTTTTACAGATGAGTTGTAGTCCCGATCCAGAACAAATTTCAATACATCTAAGTCAAAAGGGTCTTTCTTTTCTCAGTTGACTGGTCTTTGTTCTTCAAAGAAGCCATTACTGTCGCCTCAACATACGTTTTGAAGACGACTTAACCGTTACCAGTCGCTAGGAATACTGTAAGGAGAAAAAGCGACGTGAACTGTCTCAGGACTACTTTTATCCGGGAAGCCACCACAGTTGAACAAAATTTCTGACTGACATAATTTCCTACCTTCAACTGTAAAAAAAAAATGGGTCGAGGCACTATGGGACTTAACAGCTGAGGACATCAGTCCCCTAAGCTTAGAACTACTTAAACCTATCTAATTTAAGGACATCACACACATCCATGCCCGAGGCAGGATTCGAACCTGCGACCGCAGCAGCCGCGTGGTTCCGGACTGAAGTCCCTACAGCCACACGGCGACCGCGGCCGGCCCTTCAACTGTAATATGTCTGGCCAATGTCAGCCATTATTACAGTTAAAAAACCATCACAAGAGAGATATACAGGATATTCGTAAACAGTAACCGTATTGCTGGGGAGGTTGTGCTGGGAAATAATTGTTAAGAAAAAAAAATCGACACATTGCACCGTTCCGCGGGTTAATCAGCATTGAAGTTAGCCAATCAGTCCGTTATGCGAACAAATTCCAGCGGACCACCAAAGACAGTGTTACCAAATTTGTACTTCGAGATGCAATAACTGAACATGGGTCGGTAGTAAAGATCCAACCCGGGCCAAAGACTGAGATTTCTAGTGCACTATAGTCTATGACACTCATTGTATCTCGCGGACAGCTTGAGTTTGTGGGCGCAATGGTCTGATTGGCTAAATTCAAAGCTAAGTAACTCGGAAACGGCGCGACGTATCGATTTTTCTTTTGTTGCTAATATTTGTGCTGAAGCAAACAAGTAATCCTAGCCAACATACGTCCGGGAACCATTTCAGAAATGTCTCATGATTAGTTTTTAAACGATAAGTTTGGTTTCATTTTTGACATATCCCGTCGCTGAAGTCTATTACAGCATTTATCGAAGTACGTGGGACGCGTCGTTAATTGTGGTGCTCAGACTGAGTGGCTCCTCGGCAGCTGTTTCTGAAGAAGCTATGCGGAGAAATCAGGATGTGCGCCTCCAGACACGAAAAAACGCCGCCTCCCACTGTAAATGTGAACCACGGTCCGCTGCCTGTGGTTGTCACTCGGGACCGAGTCCGAGATGTGAGCTTTCCTACCGTTTGTGTGCGGAAAAAGGAGCTGCGTCATTAGGCAACAGCCAGCCCCACTGCGTAGCGTCGCGTGGCCGGAGAGCCAGCGGCTGCCGTGTGGCCACCGTGCGTCCCAGCCATACAAGGTCGCCGCGGCCGGCCAGTGCCGCGTCCGGAATACGACACCGGGGCGCGGGCGAACGTCCGAAAGGCAAAGTGCGCTCTGGCTGGTCGCGCCGCCTCCTATGCTATACTTAGAGGTCGGCCTAACGGCCCAGCACTCCGCCCCTCCAACAAGGGATTCACGTGGAACCATTACACATTCGTATTTACCAAGTGAGGCGGTGCAGCACTTAACGCTCTGAAGTTGCCAGTGGACTTCAAAACTCCATCTTATTGCCAAGATTTAGGCTTCCGTATATATCCCCTTATCTCTTAGGTCGAATTCCGGAATGCTTCCTCCCTTCTAACAGCAGTGTACCGCAAGTCTCTAGAGGAACGGAAGGTTCCAAATGATTGGAAAAGAGCAAAGGTAGTCCCAAAGAAGGATCGTCCAGCAGATGCGCAAAACTATAGGCCTATATCTCTGACATCGATCTGTTGTAGAATTTTAGAACATGTTTTTTGGTCATTTCTGGAAACCAAGAATCTGCTCTGTAGGAATCAACATGGATTCCGGAAACAGCGATCGTGTGAGACCCAACTCGCTTTAATTGTTCATGAGACCCAGAAAATATTAGATACAGGCTCCCAGGTAGATGCCATTTTCCTTGACTTCCAGAAGACGTTCGATACAGTTCCGCACTGTCGCCTGATAAACAAAGTAAGAGCCTACGGAATATCAGACCAGCTGTGTGGCTGGATTGAAGAGTTTTTAGCAAACAGAACACAACATGTTGTTCTCAATGGAGAGACGTCTACAGACGTTAAAGTAACCTCTGGTGTGCCACAGGGGAGCGTTAAGGGACCATTGCTTTTCACAATATATATAAATGACCTAGTAGATAGTGTCGGAAGTTCCATGCGGCTTTCCGCGGATGATGCTGTAGTATACAGAGAAGTTGCAGCATTAGAAAATTGCAGCGAAATGCAGGAAGATCTGCAGCGGATAGACACTTGGTGCAGGGAGTGGCAACTGACCCTTAACATACAAATGTAATGTATGGTTCAAATGGCTCTGAGCACTATGGGACTTAACTTCTAAGGTCATCAGTCCACTATTACTTAGAACTACTTAAACCTAACTAACCTAAGGATATCACACACATCCATGCCCGAGACAGGATTCGAACCTGCGACCGTAGCGGTCACGCGGTTCCACACTGAAGCCCCTAGAATCGCACGGCCACACCGGCCGCCCAAAGGTGATGTATTGCGAATACATAGAAAGAAGGATCCTTTATTGTATATGATGGCGGATCAAACACTGGTAGCAGTTACTTCTGCAAAATATCTGGGAGTATGCGTACGGAACGATTTGAAGTGGAATGATCATATAAAATTAATTGTTGGTAAGGCGGGTGCCAGGTTGATTCATTGGGAGACTCCTTAGAAAATTTAGTCCATCAAAAAAGGTGGTGGCTTAAATAACACTCGTTCGACCTATACTTGAGTATTGCTCATCAGTGTGGGATCGGTACCAGGTCGGGTTGACAGGGAGATAGAGAAGATCCAAAGAAGAGCGGCGCGTTTCGTCACAGGTTTATTTGGTAAGCGTGATAGCGATACTCAAGTGGCAGACTGTGCAAGAGAGGCGCTCTGCATCGCGATGTTTCTTGCGGTCCAGGTTTCGAGAGGCTGCGTTTCTGGATGAGGTATCGAATATATTGCCTCCCCCTACTTATACCTCCCGAGGAGATCACGAATGTAAAATTAGAGTGATTCGAGCGCGCACGGAGGCTTTCCGGCAGTCGTTCTTCCCGCGAACCATACGCGACTCGAGCAGGAAAGGGAGGTAATGACAGTTGCACGTAAAGTTACCTCCGCCACACACCGTTGGGTGGCTTGCAGAGTATAAATGTAGATGTAGATCTAGAAAACGGGCGCGGAATATTTATTTTCTTTTTACTGTCCAGCTTAGCAGGTGTTCCGTCATTAATGTCACTGACGTAAGCGCCGTTGATGGTACGTTACATCCTAACGTTCTTTTTTTTACGCTGAAGAGACAAAGAAACTGGTACACATACCTAATGTAGTGTAGCGCCTCCACAAGCACGCAGAAGTGTCGCAACACGACGCGGCATGGACACGACTACCGTCTGAAGTGGTTCTGGAGGGAACTGACGCCATGAATCCCCCAGGGCTGTCCATGAACTCGCAAGAGTACGAAGGGGTGGAGATATCTTCTGAATAGCACGTTGCAAGGCATCCCAGATATGTTCAACAATGTTCATGTCTGGATGTCTGGTGGCCAGCGGAAGTGTTTAAACCCAGAGGACTGTTTCTGGACCCACTCTGTAACAATTATGGACGAATGTGGTGTCGCATTGTCCTGCTGGAATTGCCAAAGTCCGTCGGAATGCACAATGGACATGAATGGATGCAGGTGATCAGACAGGATGCTTACGGACGTGTCACCATTCAGTCGTAACTGCACACATCCCACACCATTACAGAGCCTCCGCCAGCTTGAACAGTTCCCTGCTGACATACAGGGAATTCATGAGGTTGTCTCCATACCCATACACGTCCATCCGCTCGATACAATTTTAAACGAGACTCGTCCGAACAGGCAACATGTTTCCAGTCATCAACAGCCCAATGTCGGTGTTGACGGACCCAGGCGAGGCGTAAAGCTTCGTGAGGTGCGGTCATCAAGGGTACACGAGTGACCCTTCGGCTCCGAAAGCCCATATCGATGATGTTTCGTTGAATGTTTCGCACGCTGACACTTGTTAATTGTCCAGCATTGAAATCTGCAGCAGTTTGCGGAAGGGTTGCGCTTCTATCCGTTGAACGATTCTCTTCAGTCGTCGTTGGTTGCGTTCTTCCAGGATCTTTCTCCAGCCATAGCGTTGTCGAGGATTTGATGTTTTACCGAATTCCTGATATTCACGGTACACTCGTGAAATGGTGGTACGGGAAAATCCCCACTTCATCGCTACCTCGGTGACACTGTGTCCCATCGCTATTGCGCCCATTATAACACCACATTGAAACTCACTTAAATCTTGGTAACCTGCCATTGTAGCAGCAGTAACCGATCTAACAACTGTATCAGACAATTGTTGTCTTATATAGGCGTTGCCAACAGCAGCGCCGTATTCTGCCTGTTTACATATCTCTGTATTTGAATACAGATGCCTTCTCTGGCGCTTGGAGGACATCAGCTGCCAGCTTTTAGGGTTCCTTTCAGATCATGTCCACGCTCTGAAGATCTTTTGCAGAAGTTCGTTTCCAGATGTTACGAGATCTTCATCTACATCTGTTCCCATCCTTTGGTTTCCACAGTAGTTCTAATTGGAGCATTCTTCCATCTTTCACTTGCAGATCATGCCCGCAAGCCTGTAAGTCATCTTTTGGCAGCGACTTCACGCTGCATAGTCACATCTTCTCAGCGCTTCATTATTGGAAGAAACGTGGTCACGATAAAAGATCTTCAAAATTCGTGTCAAGTATCGTTGGTGAAATACATTGAGCTTGGGTGCTGATTTTATTTCAAGGGCCCACATGCATACATTGCCATATCGATCAAATTAGGTTATTAGAGAAGAAAGTTAAAAAAAGAGCCCAATCACATTGATAAAACAGAGTCATTTTGTGCCTCAGTGGTACTCCAGAGACAAGAGATATGAGGATAAGTGAGCTTAAATCCCGCTGGTGTCGATTCTATTAGAGCACGGAAGGGCAACTGGCGGCCCACGCGCCGCATCCGGCCTGTGATCGGTTTCAATCCGGCGCGCGGTATAAATTCCGGGTGAACAGAAGATTAATGAACACTCAAAAATGCGTATAATCTGGCGTAACTGTGTGACGTGGGTGTCGGGAAAGCGGTGCCATTCATATCGGTCCGTTACCCATAAGCATGAAGCTCACGGACTCTACAGTACTGACATTATACACTAGGAGCGCTGCTTTCGCGTGACCAGATGGCCCCCGTGTTTAGGTAAAAATGTGAGCCAGGCGCGCAGGCCGCTAAAGGTAACCGACGCCTGATTTAAAGAACAGCCACACTGCTCTTCCGGCGACAGTTTTGCATGCCTGTTTCGCATATTCACCGCTACCAGTCAGGTAACCTCATTTTGTTTAAGTTTCTGTGGTAACCCCTCATTGTTGCGCTGTTTCAGGAAGCTGTGGCAGGGAAAGCTTTAACTTCCCCCCCCCCCCCCCATCCGGCCACCCCCGCCACCGTCATCGAAATTTATTTTTCCATCACTCCTCGCATTATATTTAATGTACATTGCTGACTGGGCTGTTTATTCCTTTATTGATGTTTCAAACGGCTCTAAGCACTACGGGACTTAACATCTGAGGTCATCAGTCCCCTAGACTTAGAACTATTTAAACCTAACCAACCTAAGGACATCACATACATCCATTCACGAGGCAGGATTCGAGCCTGCGGCCGTAGCAGCAGCGAGGTTCCGGACTGAAGCACCTAGAACCACTCGGTCACAGTGGCCGGCTCCTTTATTGAGATCACTACTTCAGAGTGAAGTTAAAGGTACTTATACTTAAAATTCTTTTTCAAAACATGGAAAATACACAATCCAGAGTCGTATCCCTTGCAACAGTAAAACGATATCTTCTATATTGTTTCATTGTCTTCAATACAAAACCGTAACAAACAAACGGAAAAAGAAAGAATTCCAAAGTACACTCTAGAACTCTCAGTCGACTGGTTCTCTTGGTATAACGAGAGTGGCTAGATCTAGCAGCCGAAAACGAGACGTGAACGTGTTTACACAAGATATTGTTCTCATTAGGAACTGTCGCTCAAAATAGTCCAACTTCATGATTTCTTTCAATACATCTCCGCTACGTTTCCATTTTGTTTTCTTCTACTTTTTTCCCTTCTTCTTTCTTTCTTCGCTATTCCTTCTTCCCCTCCCTGCTTCGCCCTTACTCTTTCCCTTTTCTTTCGTCCTTCCTCATTTATTTCACAAGTCACAAAATTCCGCTTCGAAGGAAGGAAGGAAGGAATAGTGATGGAAGGTTTTCTTTTGTGGAGATAAGTTATTCAACGACTAAATAAATATTGGAAACATGATTCTATATAAAATAATTGATGAAATTACATGAAAAAGAAAAGAGGCTTTTCCATCCTTCATCCTCTCCCACTCAACACCACCCTTCCCAATTTCATTTCACTTCCTGCTCCTCACCTTCTCCTCCAACTCACACTCCATCACACTATACACTTACGTCCACTCACCATGGCTTCGTCCTCATCCACCCAAAAAAACTCCATTACCATTCCTTTCCTAGTCTTACACAGTATATAAATACACAGCAACATAAAACATAATTAAATAGAATTACACACACAAAATAAATTTAAAAAAAGAAAAAAGGAGTATAGTTCAAAGACAAACTAGTGGCAAGGTTGTGTTGGCTACACTACAAAACACAAACCAAAATACACAGAAGTATAAAAAGAAACAGAAAACAGTGGTGTGCGCAAAAGTGTGTGCTGTGAAAATCGTAAGAAACGCATAGTGCTGCAGAGCAACTAAACATTAGACTACAACTATCAGTGTCTAAAGAAGATAAACATCAACGATGTGCTAGAAGACGGGATTTCCCGATGTAGGCGAGAAATCAAGCGGAAATCACTGTAAGTAAAAACCAACATATTGTTACCGAACTGTTTTTCGTTCTTAAATCAAAATGTAAATAAGTTAATTACTGAACACAGATGATGCTTTACCTCAATAAAGCGAAACGGGTCTGGTGAAAAAAAACACGCAGTTTTTTGTAGTTGCAACGGCAGAACGAAAATACCCCCAAGCTTGATGCATAGAGTGCCGGCCGGGGTGGCCGAGCGGTTCTAGGCGCTACAGTCTGGAACCGCGCAACCGCTACGGTCGCAGGTTCGAATCCTGCCTCGGGCATGGATGTGTGTGATGTCCTTAGGTTAGTTAGGTTTAAGTAGTTCTAAGTTCTAGGGGACTGATGACCTTAGAAGTTAAGTCCCATAGTGCTCAGAGCCATTTGAGCCATTCTTTTTTGTGCATAGAGTGGAAACTGAACCTTAACACAAACAGTATCACGTATTGCTCATAAACAGGCGGAAAGACCCACTATTGTGTGATTACGAGATTGGATGACAATAAGCGGTAGCGGCCACATCCGTAAAATATGTAGGAGAATACGTACAGAACGATTTAAGATACAACAACAGCTTACAACTAATGGCGGGTTAGGCGCGTGCTAGACTGAGATTTATTGGAAGAATCCCCAGGAAGGGTAGTGCACCCACAAAACACGTAGCTTACAAACCTCCGTGCGACCAATACTTGAATACTGCTCGTCAGTCTGGGATCCCCACTAGACATGACTGATAGAGGAAACATAGAATTTCCAAAGAAGAGCAGCGCGTTCCGTTAGAGGTTCATGTAGCAGGTGAAATGCTTCATGGGGAGCCGTTCTGCATCATTGTGTGGTTTATTATTAACATTCCGAGAGGTTATGTTTCTAGAGGAGTTAACCGATATATTGCTTGCTCATAAGCATATCTCGGGAAAAGACCATGGAGGTAAAGTTAGAGGGATCTGAGCCCACACGGAGGGTTACGAAAAATCCGACGTTCCATGAACCATTCACGTGTAGAGCAGGAAAGATAGGATGTACAGATGTAGATGTTGACGTAGAATACACAGGAAGTATAAGCCACATTCTTGACTGGTCATAACACTGCCGCTTCTCCTGCTTTCATGGAGCGTAACACGGTCTTCTGAGGGAGAACCAGCACTGAAACTTGATTTCTGAATGAGAAACGCGCCTCGTAACCTTACTCGATGTTGATGTAGAATACTCGAGAACTACAAACCACAGCCCTGATAGGTCCTGATATTGCTACTGGACACCTGCTACTACACATTGCTCTTGCTTACATGGGACGTAACACGGTGTTCTAAGAAAAAAACCGACATTGAAATGGGATTTCTGGATGACAAACGCACTTCATAGCCTTCCTTTACATAGAGTGACTCTATTGTCCCTACCTAGGGGTTTTTATGCAACCTGCAATGCCTGCAAAAACCAGGCGCGAGATTTTCAGATTCTCTTGCTCGCTACGTACGAACCACTTGTCCTACAGAAAAAATATGGGCAGGACCTTATGGTAGAAAATTTGATGTAGTTAAAGTTTGTTCTGGGATATGTCTTCGCTGGAAGCCATGGTTTTAAAGTTATTCAAGAAAAACGTACAAAAGTTGTAACACGCCCGGGGTACAAATGGGTGGGGTACCATTTAAACTGGTTGTTGTTTCTGCTTTTCTAGACCGTGTGCCCTATCCCCACCACGTACCTGATAATCCCGCGGCGGTCGTACTGTTCTGCTCCACACTGCTCCTGGCTTACCTGAAATTATCTATCGAAATATGCAAGCGAGTCAGGGGAGCCACTCATCGCCAGAACACAACGCTGTTCTACGTCTGGTATGAACAACTGTATTCAAAGACGATTAAAGGAAATCGCAGGTTGCACTGCTCAGATTCTAATTCATAAATCTGTATCCCAATTAACAATCTCGAAGATTATCTGTCCACAATATCACTCAAGACGAGCGTACGCGTAACCGACACGACGCGGGTGATTGTTGATGATACGGATGCCGAATGATCGAACGAAAGTTCTTGAAAATGGTTCAAATGGCTCTGAGCACTATGGGACTTAACATCTATGGTCATCAGTCCCCTAGAACTTAGAACTACTTAAACCTAACTAACCTAAGGACATCACACAACACCCAGTCATCACGAGGCAGAGAAAATCCTTGACCCCACCGGGAATCGAACCCGGGAACCCGACGGAAGTTCTTACGCTCGCCACACATACAGATATCTGGTAATAGTCCTCCTTGACACTAGTAATGATATAACACTGTTCGTAAAGTTAATTTTTCGGTTTCTTAGTTCTCACTTGTACGAGCGTGCGCGTAACCGTCGCGGCGCGGCTGATTGTTGATAAATGCGGAACGCGATGACCGAACGCACATCCGCACGCTCGCTACAAGACACTGGCACTTGAGTGCACTAATTTTTACTGATTCACATTAGCTCATTCCGGGAGACCGAACACGGCGCGGATGATAGATGCTATGCGACACGCAATGAGAGGGTAGATAAATACGAGGTGCATTCAAGTTCTAAGGCCTCCGATTTTTTTTCTCCGGACTGGAAAGAGATAGAAACATGCGCATTGTTTTAAAATGAGGCCGCGTTCATTGTCAATACGTTCCAGAGATGGCAGCACCGTACGGCAGATGGAATTTTACCGCCAGCGGCGAGAATGAGAACTGTTTTAAATACTTAAAATGGCGACGTTTTCCTTACTTGAACAGCGTACAATCATTCGTTTTCTGAATTTGCGTGGTGTGAAACCAATTGAAATTCATCGACAGTTGAAGGAGACATGTGGTGATGGAGTGATGGATGTGTCGAAAGTGCGTTCGTGGGTGCGACAGTTTAATGAAGGCAGAACATCATGTGACAACAAACCGAAACAACCTCGGGCTCGCACAAGCCGGTCTGACGACATGATCGAGAAAGTGGAGAGAATTGTTTTGGGGGATCGCCGAATGACTGTTGAACAGATCGCCTCCAGAGTTGGCATTTCTGTGGGTTCTGTGCACACAATCCTGCATGACGACCTGAAAATGCGAAAAGTGTCATCCAGGTGGGTGCCACGAATGCTGACGGACGACCACATGGCTGCCCGTGTGGCATGTTGCCAAGCAATGTTGACGGGCAACGACAGCATGAATGGGACTTTCTTTTCGTCGGTTGTGACAATGGATGAGACGTGGATGCCATTTTTCAATTCAGAAACAAAGCGCCAGTCAGCTCAATGGAAGCACACAGATTCACAGCCACCAAAAAAATTTCGGGTAACCGCCAGTGCTGAAAAAATGATGGTGTCCATGTTCTGGCACATCGATGGCGTAATCCTTACCCATTGCGTTCCAAAGGGCACTACGGTAACAGGTGCATCCTACGAAAATGTTTTGAAGAACAAATTCCTTCCTGCACTGCAACAAAAACGTCTGGGAAGGGCTGCGCGTGTACTGTTTCACCAAGACAACGCACCCGCACATCGAGCAAACGTTACGCAACTGTTTCTTCGTAATAACAACTTTGAAGTGATTCCTCATGCTCCCTACTCACCTGACCTGGCTCCTAGTGACTTTTGGCTTTTTCCAACAATGAAAGACACTCTCCGTGGCCGCACATTCACCAGCCGTGCTGCTATTGCTTCAGCGATTTTCCAGTGGTCAAAACAGACTCCTAAAGAAGCCTTCGCCGCTGCCATGGAATCATGGCGTCAGCGTTGTGAAAAATGTGTACGTCTGCAGGGCGATTACGTCGAGAAGTAACGCCAGTTTCATCGATTTCGGGTAGTAGTTAATTTGAAAAAAAAATCGGAGGCCTTAGAACTTGAATGCACCTCGTACGTTATTGACGGCGCTGCTCATTTTTAAATTACTTCTTGAGGCACTTTCCTCTGAACCACTCCCTTATATCATCACTTTACTGTAATAGCACTTGTAGCAACACTTCAACTTCCATACTAACAATGCCTGTCGCATGCAGAGGTACACACTACACAACATATCAGTTGCGTGTCCTGCGCTCTACTTTACATAGGCGGCTGCCCGCAAAGATACTCCACAGCTAAGCCAGCGATATGACAATACGCTTACAAAGTGGCTTTTCTTGAGTAATTCGAAAACTGTTGCTTCCAGCAAAAACTCCATTTATTTTTTTGCCAAAAGGTTTCGTTCAGTTTTCTGTAGGATTAACAGTTTGTGCAGAGCGGGTGAGAGAATGTGAAAATTTCGCATCTACTTTTTGAAGGTGTTGTGGGCTGCATAAGACCCATAGGTAGGGGCAGCTGAATTCCCCTGTATGCAGAACCTAGATGACCATCGTGATGAAATGGTTAATAATTTGCCTATCCAAGCATGCACTACACTTCGTACCAATTAGACGCCTTCCGTCGTAATTATGGTGACCAGCAGTTTATCAACTGACCGACTTTAGATTCTTCGTTGATCCATTATGGATCGTGGGACGACGGCTGGCATGAACTTCTTGATGCAATAATTTACCATCAGCCGTATGATCTGTAGAAGTTTATTTTATTTTACGAACTTATGTGCTACCAGTTTCGGCATTACATTGATGCCATTTTCAGGCCCCACTCGTCATAGTCGTAAAATCGCTATACACGGAAGGAGCCATATAACTGGATCCGTGAATCAATCGTCCTGCAACAGCTCTTGGTGGCCAGATGACACAGACTGATTCACGGATCCAGTTATATGTCTCCTTCCGTATATAGCGATTCTACGACTATGACGAGTGGGGCCTGAAGATAGCATCAATGTAATGCCGAAACTGGTAGCACATAGAAGTTCATAAAATAAAATAAACTTCTAGAAATCATACGGCCGTTGGTAAATTATTGCATCAAGAATTTAGATTCAGCTTTTGCGGGTTTGAAAATGCTTCTGTGGCCGGCTGGAGTGGCCGAGCGGTTCTAGGCGCAACAGTCTGGAACTGCGCGACCGCTACGGTCGCAGGTTCGAATCCTGCCTCGGGCATGGATGTGTGTGATGCCCTTAGGTTAGTTAAAGTTCTAGGGGACTGATGACCTCAGCAGTTAAGTCCAATAGTGCTCAGAGCCAAGATGCTTCTGTAATGATTGAAGCGTAAGCCAAAGGGCTGTAAGGTCGTATTTCGCAAGCGGGGTGACTGCAGATAGTTTATGGATACAAAGGAGATAATTCTAGCATTGAGTGGCACGAGCCCTTCAAACGAGCGTCGCATTTGCATATTGATGCTGAACGATTTCCTATGCCTCTCGGCTGTAGCCGCAGTGGTTCGTTACAGTTTAATGGAGTGCGTGCATAATGTACGGCGCCTCCCTTGTCGGAGTGTTGTCGCAGACGAGGTGCGTGCCGCAGGAGCGACCGCCGGGCAGAGCACGTGCCGCGCGAGCTGGCTGGCTGGAGTCAGCGGCGCGGCGGCACATTCCAGGCGTCACAGCTGGCCGCCTCGCGAACGGCCTCTGCCCAAATACTCGCGGAAGACAATGGCATCGAGCACCTCTCATCCGGACTACCACAGTATTAACTCGCCAGGTTTGGCAGTAGAGAAGCCGGAAAGCGATTTGTTCCGATTCTTAGGAAACAAGAACAGTTTGACATTTCGAGAAGAGACGATGTGAATATTTGCTTTTGCATGTCACCTTTCTGTGTTCTGTCTTGATAATACTGTTTAGGGGAAATCTGCACATCGATGAGTCGAGCATTTGAGCATAGAAACTAACTGGTGGACAAAAACTGTGTGCTGGATTGGGGCTCAACCCGGAATCTTGCATTCTGTAGGCAATGCTCTTACCGGCTGAGCTATCCAGGCACGAGTTGCGCCTCGTCCTCACGGTTTCACATTTCCTAGTGCCTATCCCCTACCCCTATTTTCCAGTCTTGACCAAGGTTTGCAGGAAAACATTTATCCGAAGTTTTAAAACGGAGGACACTTCTCTCCAAACTGCAAGATCATTCCAGTTGTACATATGTTTTATATCTCTTTATTTGACTACATAAATACGAACTATACTACTGGCCATTAAAATAGCTGCACCACGAAGATGACGTACTACAGACGCGAAATTAAACCGACAGGAAGAAGATGTTGTGATATGGAAATTATTAGCTTTTCAGAGCATTCACACAAGGTTGGCGCCGGTGGAGACACCTACAACGTGCTGACTTGAGGAAAGTTTCCAACCGATTTCTCGTACACAAACAGCAGTTCACCGGTGTTGCCTGGTGAAACGTTGTTGTGATACCTCGTGTAAGGAGGAGAAATGCGTACCATCACGTTTCCGACTTTGATAAAGGTCGGATTGTAGCCTATCGCGATTGCGGTTTATTGTATCGCGACATTGCTGCTCGCGTTGTTCGAGATCCAATGACTGTTAGCAGAATATGCAATCGGTGGGTTCAGGAGGGTAATACGGGACGCCGTGCTGAATTCCAACGGCCTCGTATCACTAGCAGTCGAGATGACAGGCATCTTATCAGCATGGCTGTAACGGATCGTGCGGCACGTCTCGATCCCTGAGTCAACGGATGGCGACGTTTCCAAGACAACAAACATCTGCACGAACAGTTCGACGACAGTTGCACCAGCACGGACTATCAGCTTGGAGACCATGGCTGCGGTTACCCTTAACGCTGCATCATAGACAGGAGGGCCTGCGATGGTGTACTCAACGGCGAACCTGCGTGCACGAATGGCAAAGCGTCATTTTTTAGTATGAATCCAGGTTCTGTTTACAGCATCATGATGGTCGCATCTGTGTTTGGCGACATCGCGGTGAACGCATATTGGGAACGTGTATTCGTCATCGTCATACTGACGTATCACCTAGCGTATGGGGTGCCATTGGTTACACGTCTCGGTCACCTCTTGTTCGCATTGACGGCACTTTGAACAGTGGATGTTACATTTCAGATGTGTTACGACCCGTGGCTCTACCCTCCATTCGATCCCTGCGAAACCCTACATTTCAGCAGGATAATGCATGCCCGCATGTTGCAGGTCCTGTACCGGCCTTTCTGGACACAGAAAATGTTCGACTGCTGCCCTGGCCTGCACATTCTCCAGATCTTTCACCACTTGAAAACGTCTGGTCAATGGTGGCCGAGCAACTGGCTCGTCACAATACGCAAGTCACTACTCTTGATGAACTGTGGTATCGTGTTGAAGCTGCATAGGCATCTGTACCTGTACACGCCATCCAAGCTCTGTTTGACTCAATGCCCAGGCGTACCAAGGCCGTCATTACGGCCAGAGGTGGTTGTTCTGGGTACTGATTTCTCAGAATCTATGCACCCAAATTGCGTGAAAATGTAATCACATGTCAGTTCTAGTATAATATATTGGTCCAATGAATACCCGTTTATCATTTGCATTTCTTCTTGGTGTAGCAATTTTAATGGCCAGTAGTGTATATACTAAGATGACAAACGTCATTGGATACCTCCCGCTATGGTGTCGGACCTCCTTTTGCCAGGCTAGTGCAGCAACTCGACGCGACATGGATTCAACAAGTCGTTGCAAACGCCTCTCAGAAATATTGTGCCATGTTACCTCTGTAGCCGTCCATAATGGCGGCAGTGTTGCTGGTGCAGGGTTTTCTGTCCCACAAATACTCGATGGTATTCATGTCGGGCTATGTGGGTGGCCAAGCCATTCGCTCGAATTGTCCAGAGTGTTCTTCAAACCAGCCGCGAACAAATATGATGTGGAGTATTGTCGACCGTAAAAATTTGGTCATTGTTTGGGAATGTGAAGTCCAAAAATGAAAGCAACTCGTCTCCAAGTAGCCTAACATATCCATTTCCAGTCAATGATCTATTCCATGTAAAGACTGCCGACACTATTATGGACAACTCGGATTCACGCTTCGTGGTGTCCACACCACTATCGAATTCTACGATTAGCTCTTACCAACTGAAATCGGGAAGCACCTGACCAGAGCACGGTTTTCCAGTCATCTAGGGTCCAACCAATATTGCCAAGAGCCAATAAGAGGCGCTAAATGCGATGTCGTGCTGTTATCAATGGCGCTTGCGTCGGTCGTCTCCTGTAATAGCCCATTAACGCCAAATGTTGCCACACAGTCTTAACGGATACGTTCTTCGTACGTCCCTCATCGATCTCTGCCATTATTTCACTCAGTTTTGCTTATCTGTTAGCACTACGCAAACGTCGCTGCTCTCGATCGTTAAGTGAAGGCCGTCGGCATTGTGGATCCCGAAATACTGAATTCCGAAATGGAATGTCCCATGCGTCTAGCTCCAGCTACTAGTCCGCGTTCAAAGTCCGTTGTTTCCGTCGTGCGCCCACAATGATGTCGGAAACTTTTCACACGAATCGTCTGAATACAAATGACAACACCGCCAATCCACTTCCCATTTATACTTTGTGTACGCCATACGACCGTAATCTGTTTGTGTGCATATCACTATCCCAATACGTACGAATTCGGTGTACTGGTTTTCTCAAACTGTCCACTGTACATGAATCGTTCCTTCACTCCTCCCCCGTGGTGCCGTGACGTCGTGCGAAGCCACGTTCGGCTAAAATCTACGTGCTTCCAGCAATATGCTATTCGTGAGCTAAAGTAAGCTGGGTATTTTCGTCGTTGATTAGAAAAGGAAACATTTATCGGCAGATACGGATCTACCATCGGCAGTGCTACGTTTGTAAGAGTCGCCAGACTCGCTTGGGCCCAGTGTAACATCCCCTTAGAAAAATTAATGAATTACTGTGCTGGTATACCCCTTACGTTATTTGTTTTTCAAACAGCTGAGCAGAACTGAACGTACTCAGACATTTCTCTCTTTACTTGTTCTGATCAACACTAAACTGACACACAATATTTTTAGGGCAACGCAATCTGCCTTTCAATAATCCCTACAAAAGAATGGCCCTGACTAACAATAACCTATACCTTTCATGAATCACTTACCTCACAAAAATCTTCGTTACTCGAACTACTGCAATACAGCTAGCGCCAATACTGCCATCTAAATAAAAGATTCTAACTACTGAAGGCGCTAACTACTGATAGGCATAGTTAGCAAAAGGAAAGATTTTGATAGAGAACAAACAATGTATTTACCTTAATAGTGTTCAAAAGGCATAATATATATATCAGTTCATGACATCCAGTCTTACAAATTTACGCTTTCTGATGGACACACGTCCAGATCGTTCACTCTCAAAATTCTGCCATCTCTCTCCCCACATCCACCACTGCTGGAGCCTCACCTCCACCCGCGCAACGCTACGCGCTGTTCACATCCAACTGCCCACCACTACAGTACCAAATATTCCAACAATGCCAACCAGCCACTGACTTCACACAGCACAGTCAGTGATTTTCATATTGAGCGCTACCTGGCGTTACCAACATAAAAACCTAAACAGCCTACTTACACCAGGAAACAGGGCTAACAGAGTCGCAACGTCAGCGCCAAGTATAAATTCCCTCCAGCAATCTACCTGCATTCAGTAAAGTGGTATGATGTAATGACATCAATCTCTTGATTTATGGAGCTTTTGCAATAGCCGTATTTTCAGACAAAAGTTTCAGGATTTCAGGTCCGCCTATTATGAAAACAACCGTCGTTTATAAAAGTCAATGTTTCAGTAGCTCTGGTCAATCAGTGGATACTTTTTCGGGCCTGATGGTCTCGCGGTAAAATGCTCGACTGGAAACTAAGAGTTGGCGGGTTTTTACCCCGATCCGACCTTGGATTTTTCGGTCTGCACGTTAACCTAGTCTTCACCTCTCAACTACGTGAGTAGTAGCCGGAAACGACACGCGGTTTGGATTATACAATAAATTGTAGGTCTCGTTCGAGCCATTGGATAATTACGGCAGATTAGAGACACGCAAGTTGTCGATGTGGCGACCAGCTCAAAAGCTTGCACCAGACCAGTGAGCCACAAGAAATTATTATTGTTACAGTGGCTTCTTTTGTTCATTTCTATAAAATGTAAACTCATTTTAAGTATGAAATTACAATGATATGAATACCCCTAGCTGCTTACGGGCGTTGATATAAGTCAACGGGGACAGTTGAAAATGTGTGCCCCGACCGGGACTCGAAACCGGGATCTCCTGCTTAGAGGGCAGACATTCTATCCATTTTTTTTAATCTCATTTTGTTCGTTTTCGTTCGTTGCATCTGCTCGTGGCGGACGTCGCAAGACACCCGTTTCAGTTCGTCGTTGATCCATTAACTCAGTTTTTTTATTACAGAGGGCAGCTAACCCTCTGACCGAACACGCTGAGTTACCGTGCCGGCACATCTGAGCCACCGACGACACAGAGGAAGAGCGCGACTGCAGGGATTTATCTCTGGCGCGCCTCCCGTGAGACCCACATTCGCAACTTATTGTCTCGTACTATATTCATAGTGCCCCCGCCCGTTATACTCATTACTCGCGGCTTTACTGCCGATTCCCGTAAAGAGTTCGAGCACATATATCGAGTGATCAAAAAGTAAGTATAAATTTGAAAACATAATAAACCACGGAATAATGTAGATAGAGAGGTAAAAATTGACACACATGCTTGGAATGACATGGGGTTTTATTAGATCAAAAAAAAAAATACAAAGTATTGCTGGACGCGTGAAAGATCTCTTGCGCGTTTGGTGATGATCGTGTGCTCAGCCTCCACTTTCGTCATGCTTGGCCTCCAAGGTCCCCAGACCTCAGTCCGTGCGATTATTGGCTTTGGGGTTACCTGCAGTCGCAAGTGTATCATGATCGACCGACACCTCTAGTGATGCTGAAAGACAACATCCGACGCCAATGCCTCTCCATAATTCTGGATATGCTTTACAGTGCTGTTCACAACATTATTCCTTGACTACAGCTATTGTTGAGGAACGATGGTGGACATATTGAGCATTTCCTGTAAAGAACATCGTTTTTGCTTTGTCTTACTTTGTTATGCTAATTATTGCGATTCTGATCAGATGAAGCGCCATCTGTCGGACATTTTTTGAACGTTTGTATTTTTTGGTTCTAATAAAACCCCATGCCATTCTAATCATGTGTGTCAATTTGTACCTCTCTATCTACATTATTGCGTGATTTATTCCGTTTTCAAATTTATACTGACTTTTTGATCACTCGGTACATATAGTTAAGGCTCTCCGGCCATTTGACCATCATCTTCAGAGCGGATGCACAAACAGTACCCGAACTCTTACGGGAATTGGCAGCAAAGCCGCGAGTAATGAGTATAATGGGCTGGGGCACTATGAATATAGTGCGGGACAATAAGTTCCGAATGTGGATATCACGGGAGGCGTGGCAGAGATAAGTCCCTGCCGTTGCACTATCCGCTGTGTCTTCGGTGGTTCAGATGGATAGAGCGTCTGCCATGTAAGCAGGAGATCCCGGGTTCGAGTCCTGGTTGGGGCACACATTTTCAACTGTCCCCGTTGATTTACATCAACGCCTGCAAGCAGCTATGGGTATTCATTTCACTGTAATTTCATTCTAACGAGCTGCATGGTCACCATTGGTATATATATATATATATATATATATATATATATATATATATATATATATATATATGGTGTTTGTGTGTGTGTGTGTGTGTGTGTGTGTGTGTGTGTGTGTGTGTATAACCAAAAGCGAAGCAGCTGTTTCATAAACGCACGGTTTCGGGAACTCTCATTACATCAGTTACTGTGTTTCGTGTCCACCTATTATGCAAACTTTTGATATATATATATATATATATATATATATATATATATAATAAACAACAGTTTGCATAATAGGTGGACACAGTAACTGATGTAATGAGAGTTCCCGAAACCGTGCGTTTAGGAAACAGCTGCTTCGCTTTTGGTTATTTGGAAGGTACAATTAGGGACTGTTGTTGCGAAGACTGTGACTTAAATGTCTGCAGTGCGTGTACCGTTAGGTGATGAAAAGTCGTGAAGAAATCTTCTCAGAGATTCGCCGCCAGCCTCTGCAGGACGCCTGTAGCGGAAGTGACCCGCCGTCGGGAACTTGTAGCGACCGCACCAGCGGGGGAATAATTAAAAATTTCCGCTCCGTAGACCTCACAGTCCTCTTAATGCCTAAGCGATTACCTTTGTCTGAACGGTCTAAGAGGCAAGGTAATTAGAAAGCGGTTACACCATTCTCTGGAAACGTGTTATCATCAGAAACATTAGGCAAGAAGTGTTCGTTATACGAAACTAGCATGCGCTGTGTGTGGCCCGTGTCGATGCGTCATAGTTGTCAGAGGCTAGTGTTTTAAGAAATGTTTCAATAAACGCACCATGGGTATTAGCGCTTTTGCTTTATTAAATGGTTACGGTTCTTAGACATTTTTGACTACAATAGATTAGCTTAGACGAAAGCCATACTCACAGTAGTTAGTAATTTAAAATACTCAAAAGAATTAAGAGAAAGTGACTTTGGGCGCCTGACATACTCCACTGACAAGGGGTGGCCACGACTGGTTGCTGAAGTGCTGCGCGATTAAGAACTGCATCCATATCCTTGCAAGTTAATTCAATACCAGCGGCCAGAGCCGGCCGCGGTGGTCTAGCGGTTCTAGGCGCTCAGTCCGGAACCGGGCGACTGCTACGGTCGCAGGTTCGAATCCTGCCTCGGGCATGGATGTGTGTGATGTCCTTAGGTTAGTTAGGTTTAAGTAGTTCTAAGTTCTAGGTGACTGATGACCACAGATGTTAAGTCCCATAGTGCTCAGAGCCATTTGAACCAACCAGCGGCCAGATGATCACATTCGACGAGTACAGATTCGTGAATGGCTTTTGCGTAAGTGGAAGATAACGAACGTTTTATAAATAACGTGATATGGACCAACAACTTTAGCTTCAATCATGAAGGTATTTTCAAATTCACAACAGCCATTATTGTTCAGACACACACACATATAACTCGTGAACATGGCTTTCAGACACGCTTTGGCATAAACCTGTCGGGTGGAACCTTGGAAGGAATACTTTTGGGTCCATACCTATTGCCAGAAAGGTTGAATGCGCCAGTATATCGTACTTTTCTTTACAATACTTTGCCTGATGCATTAGAAAACATTCCACTCTGTGTTCGGCGTGATGATGCACCGCCACATTTTGGAATGAATGTGCTTAACTATTTAAACGACGAATTTCCAAAGAAATTGATCGGTCGTGGAGGTCCAAAGTTCTAGTCTCCAGGTTCCACGGAACTTAATCCATTAGATTTTTACATGTGGAGACGCTTAAAGAAACAAGTTAACACTGATGTGACAGAAATCAAGGGATGCCTCCTAATATCGTGTCGGGTTTCTTTTGTCAGGCGTATTGCAGCACCTCGACGTCATACGCACTCAACAAGTCGATGGAAGTCCCCTTCTGAAATACTGAGCCCAGCTGCTCCTGTAGCCATCAGTAATTGCGGAAGTGTTGCCAATGCAGGCTTTCGTGCACGAACTGACCTATCTATTATATCCCACAAATTTTCGATGGGATTCATGTCGGGCTATCTGGTGGCCAAATTATTCTCTCGAACTGCCCAGAATATTCAAGCCTGCCGCGAACAACTGTGGCCCGGTGACATGGTCCATTGCTATCCATAAAAATTCGGTCGTTGTTTGGGAACATGAAGTCCATGAATGAAAGCAGATGGTCTCCAAGTAGCCGAACATACACATTTCCAGTCAGTGTTAAGTTCAGTTGGACCAGAGGACACAGCCCACATAATTTTGGAGCCACCACCAGCTTGCACAGTGCCTTGTTGACAACTTGGGTCCATGGCTTCGTGGGGTCTATGCCACACTCGAACCCTACTGACTGAAATCGGGCCTCACCTGAGCAGGCCACGGTTTTCCAGTCGTCTAGGGTTCAGCCGGTTTGTCCACAAGTCCAGGAGAGGCGCTGCAGGCGATGTCGTGCTGATGGCAAAGGTACTCGCGTAAGTCGTCTGCTACCATAGCGCATCAGCGCCAGATTTCGCTGCACTGTCCTAGCGGATTCATTAGTCGTACATCCCATCTTGATTTCTATGGTTATTTCACGCACTGTTTGCTTGTCTGTTAGCACTGACAACTCGACGCAAACACCGCTGCTGTCGGTCGTTCGGTAAAGGCCGTGGGCCACTGCGTTGTCCGAAGTTAGAGGTTACAAATGATATCTTGTATTCTCTGCACACTCTTGACACTGTGGATATCGGAATATTGAAGTCCATAGTTTCTGAAATTGAATGTCCCATGCTCCCCACTCTAATTACCATTCGGCATTCAAAGCCTGTTAATTACCGTCGTGAGGCCATAATCACGTCGGAAACCTTTTCACGTGAATCACCTGAGTACAAGTGACAGCTCCGCTAATGCACTGCCCTTATATACCTTGTGTACGTGACACTACCGCTAACTGTATACGTGCATACCGCTATCCGATGACATCTGTCAACTCAATGTTTAGTACTTCACCCATGGATGTGCGTCACTTTACAGCTCGCGTAGAAGCCGCTTCGGCAATTGCGGATGTGCAGAATGGAATTATTGTGCATATCATAATTTGCAATCCAGTGTAGCTCACATGTTGTGTTTATTGTACCTCATTACTCATACACACGATATTACTATACCCTCCATTATTTTTTGTTGGCTGTATTTGTATCACGGTCTAAACAAAGTAGTCTGTAAGGAGTTCATGCTATATCTTAATTCTATCTCTTGCGCCTTGTCCCGCAGCTACACAGGGTCGGCCATGGTTAACCGGATTTGGCATGGTTAATTGTAAGGGGTGGCCGGATGCCCTTTCTGCCGCCACCCCATCCCCCCCCCCTCCCCCTCCCGGGACGGAATTAGTGTACCCCAGCTGTCTGTGTCTAGTGTAAATCGTGAAATAGTGTGAATGTATTTCAAATGTCTGTGAGTCGTGTAACTGAGATGGGACGTGAGGACCAGCCCCGTATTCACCTATTAGGATGTGGGAAACCGCCTAAAAACCACATCCAGGCTGGCCGGCACACCGGCCGTCGTCGTTAATCCGCCAGGCGGATTCGATCCGGGGCCTGGCGCGCCTACCCGAGTCCAGGGAACAGCGCGTTAGCGCTCTCGGCTATCCTGGCGGGTCACGTTATATCTTAATGTTTAAATAAAATAACAGTAGCAGAAAGAAATGCGCAAATACCGCATTGTAGAGGCATCAATTGGATGCAATTTGATACGTTAATGAAATAAAAAAATTGACGCGAACGTGGCTTGAACATCGGCGAGTCTGTATATCGTTCCGCACTGTACTGCCTCGTCTCACTGAGCTAATGGGACAACTCCGGCACGGTGTAGAGTTCATTGTACCCGTTCCTGGCCGCACTGCGCGCAGTTACAGCGTTGCCAGAGCCTCGTTTTCTAAATCGTATTTCTTCTATAACTATTGGCGGGACTAGTTATTTTTCGATACGCTTTTGTATTGAATTGGAATCGCATACCGTCTGCCAAGTACAGCATTTTTCCTTCGTCTTGTATAGTGAGTTATATAAACAAAAATAGCTGGTTATATGACGAGAAGATAGCAGCCGTGTAACATATATGTTCAACACGAGGTCATTGCTGACAAGGCTACGACGATATTCCACTAACGTTAGAATTTGCTTTCACAGGTTCACATGCGTTACTCATGTAGCATGACTGAACTCGAGAAAGTCAAGCGCTCATCACGGAAGTCCGGCTCTCAGGGCACTTACACCGAACTACTGCTAAAATATACTCGGGACGCTTTCCGTAATGCAGTGATTTAGAAAACCCAATTTCACAGATCTACTACGTCAGTTCTAATTCGCTTAGTGGTCATTAAATAGCCAACGAAGCACTTAGTTTCTACTTGTACGGTGTCACTAAAAATGATTCATTCGTTCTCAGAGCTTTATATTTTCCAAAATATTACTTGTACAAATATGTTCGATGCGTGAATAAACCGTAAACTCAACAAGTTTTCATCTGGCACTCTACAAAAATGGTTTTTGAGTGCTCCTCTGGTCACATGATACACTTCAAACTGGTATTCAAGATCGTTCCGCACATTATATAGCAACATCCTGTCATTGGTCATCACGGTAGCACTGATGTATTCTCTGAGCGGTTCTAGAGTTCTTGGCAGCAGGAATACGTAAACAAGGTCCTTAATGCACTCCCAAAGAAAAAGACACAAAAGCGACCTGGGGAGCCAAAGGGAACAGGGACACATCAAGTTCACCACTACACCCAATCCAGCGATGCGGACGTTCGTTGTTTAGGTAGCGACGAATATCAAAGCTCGAATGAGGGGTGCCCCGTCTTCTTGGATGATGAAATTCTCGTAGTTTGCAGTCTGTTATAGAGACAATCACAACTGCAACATATCAAGATAAAAGGTACCTGTCGCAGTGCTGTCACAGTAGAAAAACGGCCCATACAGCTTCGTCTGTGACACTGCACAAAAAAAATTACCCTCCGGCGAATGTCGTTCATGCGCCACAATTTCATAAGAATTTTCAGTGTCCTGCATTCTCACCTTTCCAGATATATAGAAGGTTTCTTCGTCGCTGAATATCAGCTTGGAGACGAAATGTTCATCCTTATGTGCTTCCTGCATTGTGGTGCAAAATTGAAGGCACCAGCAATAATCTTTCAGCTTTACCTGTTGCTCGAGCTGCAGACGGTACGGTTTGAAGTGTAACTTCCGTCGAAAAATTTTCCACATAGTTTCCAAGTTCGCAGCTTGGGTGGACCGTTGATTTTTTGGACTGCATAAGAAACATGTCCTCGCCGTCCTATGGTAACATCAGGTAACCAGTACTTTTCTCTTTGCAGAGAAAACGAGTGTCCCTAAACTGTCGATATCAACGCACAGTGCTCTGTTTACGTGGCGGTTCTTTCCATAATTCCCTCTGAATGCACGCTCCACTGTCGTAACAGATAGACATCTCGAGTATTGGAACACAAAAAACTCTTTTCTTGCTTAATCGACGTTTTATCACGGAGCTGCACTAGAGGGCACAATGTCAACTCGGTGAGTTTACGATTCTATTCCTGCATCAATCACATTTGTGCATGTAATACCTTGGAAAATGTAGAACTTTGAAAACGACTGAATCACTAACTTCAGACTGCGAGTGAAGCAAGGAACGCCTTTGTGTCGTTGACAGTAGATTACAGCTTTTGGCTATCGGCAGTGTCCTCTACCGCAGTTGCTCAACGAGGACACTGCGTAAGTAAGCTAATCTGGTCGGCATTTTCGGAACCTGTAGGCGGGCCGAGCTTTCGCTGACGTCACGCGGTGAGGAAAACGACGCTACGAATCAGAGAGGGGCAACTGAGTGTTGCCTCAACACACCACCATAGCCTTCCGCTTAGTGTCTACGACGGCAGCCTTGCAGGTAAACATAGTTACTCGTATATCATAGACATTTTGAAGTGCATGGAAGTAAAAAGTAATAGTGGTTACATTTCCATATACACTAATTACGTTACCACAGATATTTTCTGCACAAATATGGCGAACTTAACATATTACGTATATTGTAAACTGAGGTGACAAAACTCATGGGACACCTCCTAATATCGAACCTGCGACCGTAGCAGCCGCGTGGTTCCGGACTGAAGCGTCTAGAACCGCTCGGCCACAGTGGCCGGCAACAAAACCGAATAAAATGGAAGAATTCCACGAGCGATGACCATAAAATGAGGGAAGGGTGTACGAGAGACAACACATTCTAAACGAGCAGTCTGCCATCGGTAATGGGAAGCTGTGCATCGATAAATTACGAACTATGTGGTTTCTGCATAATTACGTAGCGTTTTTCCGTACAGATATACATAACGGAGACTTTATTCACCAATAACATATTCTTCTTCACTATTTACAAAAGTCTGCCAACGCAGGGATAACTTTTCGATTCCGCGACTGTAGAAATCAACTGGTTTTGAGGCGAAGAACACGTCGATAAAAGTTCGGAGCTCATTTCCATCCGGTAAGAAAGTTCCTTGAAGGTTGTTTGACAGAGAGGGGAAAAGATGAGGACACAAGATCAGTTGAATAAGGTGGGCGCGGAATAACTCTCCGACCCAACTCTGTACGGTGGTTTTGTCAGCCTAGTAGAATGCGGGCGGATATTGTCGTTGAGTAGCATCACTTCACGCAGTCTTTCTGGTCGTTGTACTTGGATTGCGTTGTAAGACGTTTCAGTTGTCGACAGTAAATGTCGTCAGTGATGGTTACAAAAAATGGCTCTGAGCACTATGGGACTCAACTGCTGAGGTCATTAGTCCCCTAGAACTTAGAACTACTTAAACCTAACGAACCTAAGGACATCATACACATCCATGCCCGAGGCAGGATTCGAACCTGCGACCGTAACGGTCTCGCGGTTCCAGACTGCGGCGCCTAGAACCGCACGGCCACTTCGGCCGGCAGTGATGGTTACACATCGGGGAAACAATTTGTAGTGCATCAAACCGTCGCTATTCCACCAGGTGCGTAGATTAATCTCTCGCAGAGGCGTGCACGTCTTTGTATGGCGATTTGCTGCTTTGGTTGGGCTCAACCTTTTTTCTTTCTTCATATATATGTAGCATCTATTCTTCCACACATGAGACTTGGGCGTGTTATTGATACCGATGTGGAAAAATATTGACTGAGCAGTGAACAGAAAACGTGGAATACACCGTCCCGTACGAATGAGCTCAGATCAGCGACACAGCAGCCATCTAGAAGAGGTGCAAAATGCGTTCCAGTTGTCGGTGGAGTTTTGAACATCTTTTGTGAGGAAAAGTATGCAGTTCAAAAAAACATTAGATCACAGTATTTCATTACTATCAGCTGCAATTGTCCTGTTCCCCATTGTTTTCATTAGTTTCCTCAGAAACAGGACAGAACATATGTTCATATGACGTTTTTTGCTCAGAGTCACTAACACTATCATCCGTCAAAGCATGTATCCTCCTGACTCATTCTAAACCAGAAAGCTTATTTCACGATACTCGGTGAGTAGGTCACTCCTGTGTATAAGAAAGGTAAAAGAACGGCCCCGCAGAATTACGTATCAATATCCCCCACATCGGTTTGCTGCAAAATCCTCAAGCGTATTCTCAGTTACAATATAATAAATTTTCTTGAGAATGAAAAGCTTATATGCGCAAATCAGCACGATTTTAGAAAGCATCGCTCGTGCTAAACTTAGCTTACCGTTTTCTCAAATGATATACTGCGAACTATAGATGAAGGGCAACAGGCAGATTCCATGTTTCTAGATTTACGGAGAACATTTAATATGACGTGCCACTGCAGCCTGTTAACGAAGGTACGAGCATGCGGATAAGGTTTCCAATGGCTCGAAGGATTCTTAAGTAATAGAACCCAGTATGTTGTCCTCGACGGCGAGTGTTGATCAGAGAACAGGGTATCGTCAGCAGTGGCCCAGGGAAGTGTTATAGAACCACTGTTATTTACTGTATACGCAAATGATACGTCGGACAGGGTGGGCAGCAATTTGCAGTCGTTTGCTGATGATACTGTGGTGTGCGGGAAGGTGTGATCGTTGAGGGACTGTAGGAGGATTCAAGATGCCTTGGAAAAAGTTACTAGCTGTTGTGATGAATGGCATCTAGCTCTCAATGTTGAAAAATGTAAAATAATGTGGATGTGTAGGAAAAACAAATGGCTATGTTCGGATGCAGCATTAGTAGTGTGCTGCGTGGAACAGCAACATCGGTTAAATACCTAGGCGTAACGTTGCAGAGCGATATGAGCATGTGAGTATTATAGTAGTGAAGGAGAATGGTCGACTACCGTTTATTGGGAGAATTTTGGTTCATGCATAAAGGGGACGGCATGTAGGACGCTGTGGGGCAGTGGGTGGATTAATTGTAATTAATTGTTCCTATTATTTATTTATTGCTGTTGTTTGCCGTTCTCATCACTGGCTCTCTAATTACAATATTGGCAACCAGAAAGTGATTAGCAAAACGTGAAGCCTGTAATTAGAATTTATAGTGCCCACTTCATCTGAGAAATACATTTATAGCTACAGCTTATAGCTCTGAGGAATTAGGAGATTGTCTAGGATTCATAATCAAAAACCATTTTTTCTAAAATGTTCACTATATTCCGAAAGTCACAGACCAAAAAGAATCCACACAATCCAACTACCAGAGCAGTTCAGAGTCTAATGCGCTGATGCAACTATAATTGTTCAAATTAAATGTTTAAGTGAATGCTCGCCATAATTTGATGATAATGTTCATCAAATGCCACGCTAAACAATGGTAGAATGTCTGTCCCGCGGCGGCACGTGAAAATACGACGTACGCAAACTGAAGACAGATCATTAAAGTCATCCCAGAATTAACACATCACTCGAAAACGATTTCATGGTTACGCGTATCCCGAGTAACTTATTACGGCATCCGAGGCTGTTCATAGCAATGATACCGACGCGACACGACTCCCGGCATAGGTGGTGCGCTAATCAGCGTCTGGAGAGAACTGGGGCCTTTCTTTCTCACGCAGCGTTCTTATATATAAAGCCGCGGTGCGAACGGCTAAGGGAATGTATGATCAAATCTGCTCTCCCGACTAGCCGCTGGGCTAGTAATGCACCACTTTAAGTTATCGAATAAATCATTGCTTCCTTTGCTGATGGCCGATGAAGCTCTCAATTTAAATGTGCAATCAGCACACGGGTAAGTAATCATAATAAAAGTCTGACGTGGCTAAGTCAAATATTTTGGGCGAGAGAATTAATTTAATTACACTACACGCAGTAGACGAGCTCTGAACTTACCCTTTGGAGATACGCTATCGCTATAGTTTTATAGTTATTCAGTTGAAACTTCTCACATCTTTATGACTATAGCGGACCTCCCTTCTACTTAAATTTAAACATCCTAGCTTTATTTATTCGCCTACTTAATCTATCTTGCTTCCTTAATTTTTAAGACAAACACCAGAAAATCATGAATTTCAACTAAAATTTTAATTTGTGAGATCCAGAATACTGTTTCTACTAAATTATTATGCAAAAGGAATCTAAATATAAATTTTTAAGTTTCTAGCTCTTTTCTGTTGCGCCAATGATTTTTACAGAAAAACGTCCAAATTTCGAAAATGGTTAACGTTATTGAACTGATATTCAACACATATTGATTTAGTGTTATTCCTGACATGCTAGAAACGTTTCAGGTTATTTACTTGATTTTTAAAGTATTGCGCAGCATTTATGACGTCAGAGCTAGTTACAGCGGACTGGCTGGCACACAATGGAAAGACTGATGTGAGTTTTATACGGCGTGAGTAGGCTGCTTCCCTACAACGCTAGTGCGATCTATCCTTGAGTACTGCTGGAGTGTTTGGGATCCTTACCAGGAAGGATTAAAGGAAGAGATAGAAGATTTCCAGAGGCGGGCTGGTAGAGTTTTTACCGGTATGTTCGAACAACACGGAAGTATTACGGAGATGCAGGGAAGGCGACGTTGTTTTCGAGGAGCACCACGCAGAAAATTTAGAGAACAGGCATTTCAAACTAACTGCAGAACGATGCTATTGCCACGAACATATATTTCGGTTAAGGGGAGGTTTACTACCTTTGCCCCGAAAAAAGTATGTTCTTCGAGAGTTTTTTTTCTAGGGATGTGTTGTAGATATCAGTGTCAAATTTGGTCAAAAAGTTTATTGATATTTCCTCTACAAAAAGGAATTTTTTCGACCAGAAATGTCGGAGAGCAAAGAGGGAAGTGCCGTCGGAACGAAACAAAATTTCGATGTAGACCTCCACGCGCGGTATGTCGCAGGTCAACCGGCTTGTCTGAAATCAAAATTGAGTTGACGTTAGCGAAGTATGTAAAATTCTTTAGGAGTTGTACCTCGCTTAAGTTATTTTGACCATAGAAACAAAATGGCGGCCATTTGAAAAAAAAGGGGTTTTTTGCATCGATTTTTCGACTTCGTCGGCGAAGTAAAAATATTTATAGTTGATAGATCGGAATAAAAGTGGTACAACTCCTAGACTATTTAGTTAGATTCGTCGGAAACAAAGACTCATGCCAATCGGATCAGTAAATTTGAAGTTACCATACCGCGAGATAAAAACAGTCATTTCGAGAAAAACGCGTTTGAAGTTTTGACTACATATAAATGCAATTTATGCATTCTGCTATTCCGCTCCAAAATGTTCAAATGTGTGTGAAATTGTATGGGACTTAACTGCTAAGGTCATCAGTCCATAAGCTTACACACTACTTCACCTAAATTATCCTAAGAACAAACACACACACCCATGCCCGAGCCCGCGCGGCTATTCCGGTCCATAAACTAGTCGTTCCTCTTCCTCATAGAGGGCGTTCTGCTCGATCTGGGCCATCCTGTGCTGCTCCAGAGCCGCTCGTACGGCCGGTGACAAGCGGTTTTCGGCCGCTTGAATGCGGTGGTCGTCCGAATGCTTGGCGAACTGCGTCGAATAGAGTCCCAGGGTGACGTCCATCGTTGTCATGGTCTTCAAAATTGCTGAATACCCTTCGATGAAGCTGCTCATTGCCAGGAAAGTCGCAATTTCCACAGTCTTCGCACCAGAATGCAAATGCTTGGGGGCTAACTTCCAAACACACGTATTCAAACTTTCATTTGAATTCTACATCTACATCTACATTGATACTCCGCAAGCCACCCAACGGTGTGTGGCGGAGGGCACTTTACGTGCCACTGTCATTACCTCCCTTTCCTGTTCCAGTCGCGTATGGTTCGCGGGAAGAACGACTGTCTGAAAGCCTCCGTGCGCGCTCTAATCTCTCTAATTTTACATTCGTGATCTCCTCGGGAAGTATAAGTAGGGGGAAGCAATATATTCGATACCTCATCCAGAAACGCACCCTCTCGAAACCTGGCGAGCAAGCTACACCGCGATGCAGAGCGCCTCTCTTGCAGAGTCTGCCACTTGAGTTTATTAAACATCTCCGTAACGCTATCACGGTTACCAAATAACCCAGTGACGAAACGCGCCGCTCTTCTTTGGATCTTCTCTATCTCCTCCGTCAACCCGACCTGGTACGGATCCCACACTGATGAGCAATACTCAAGTATAGGTCGAACGAGTGTTTTGTAAGCCACCTCCTTTGTTGATGGACTACATTTTCTAAGCACTCTCCCAATGAATCTCAACCTGGTACCCGCCTTACCAACAATTAGTTTTATATGATCATTCCACTTCAAATCGTTCCGTACGCATACTCCCAGATATTTTACAGAAGTAACTGCTACCAGTGTTTGTTCCGCTATCATATAATCATACAATAAAGGATCCTTCTTTCTATGTATTCGCAATACATTACATTTGTCTATGTTAAGGGTCAGTTGCCACTCCCTGCACCAAGTGCCTATCCGCTGCAGATCTTCCTGTATTTCGCTACAATTTTCTAATGCAGCAACTTCTCTGTATACTACAGCATCATCCGCGAAAAGCCGCATGGAACTTCCGACACTATCTACTAAGTCATTTATATATATTGTGAAAAGCAATGGTCCCATAACACTCCCCTGTGGCACGCCAGAGGTTACTTTAACGTCTGTAGACGTCTCTCCATTGATAACAACATGCTGTGTTCTGTTTGCTAAAAACTCTTCAATCCAGCCACACAGCTGGTCTGATATTCCGTAGGCTCTTACTTTGTTTATCAGGCGACAGTGCGGAACTGTATCGAATGCCTTCCGGAAGTCAAGAAAAATAGCATCTACCTGGGAGCCTGTATCTAATATTTTCTGGGTCTCATGAATTTTGTATTTCCTCCCAAGCACCGGTACAATAACTCGTCCTCCGAAAGAAAAATGCGGTGCGTGAAAAAGGCCAATTACAGGCAGGTGCATTTTTTTTTTTTTTGTTCAACCGCGAATAACAAACATTTCCGTTCCGTATTCGGAAAAACCGTTTCAAGGCTGGAGGCTGGATTCTTAACGCTGGTATGGATCCAAAAACTCAATTTAAGAAAAATCGATTTTTTGAACCAAAGGATAGTAAACGTCCCCTTAAGGACCGCGAGGATAAGGTACCAGAAATTAGGGCACATTCAGAGGCGTATAGACAGTCGTTCTTACTTTGTTCTCCTTGCGTGTAGAACAGGAGAGGAAATGACAAGTAGTGGTACAGGGTAATCCCCGATTCTCTGCCACCCGTAGGCTGGCTTACGGAGCGTATATGTAGGTATAGTAATGTTGACTCATCTTCTACAGATTCACGATGAGTATACTGTGGACATACCTCTGATCCAAGATGACGCCAGCCGTGTTCACGGTACTGTATGCATACGTTCCTGATTTCAAGTGCACTCGGGCGTGTTACAGCAATTAGACTGATCTACTAAATCACACAATATTAATCCAATATAAAACATCTAGACTATTCGCAACATCGAGGAGCAATAAGCAAATTCACAATTATGTAGCTGTACGAGATCTAACCGTCAATGAGTGGCTTCAGCTGGATGTTGCTCACCTGAAGAAATTTGTGGACTCTCGTCCTCGCCGAGCTGAGGCTATTATCAAGACTAGAGGCAGTGTATCACGGTGTTAGAGTGGTGTCTGCTGGGGGTGAGTAGTTTTCTGTTCCGAGAGTCTGCTTGGATGTATAAGAAGATGGTATTGTTCTTTCGGACATGTCCAAAAGAAGAGATACCATCGGTGACCGTGCAGCTCGTTAGAATGAAATAATAATTAAATTAATGCAATGAAACCAAATTGGTTTATCCAAACAGAGAAAGACTTAAGAGAACTACACATCACAGAAAAAATGCTCACAGACAGGACCGCAAAAATGATAAGCAAAGACAGAAGAGAGGGATTCCAGCTCCAAAATAGAAAGAAAAGAACGATTGTCATCTCTGATGAGGAAAGAAAAGCAAGATCAGAAAGAATGAAGCAGTACTGGGCGAAAAGAAAGGCACAGAACACACAGAAGTGATTGATTCAACGTACCCCAAAGTTGGGTGAAACGAAGAAGAAGAAGAAGAAATGAATGCCCTTAGCTGCATATAGTCGTTGATATACGTCAACGGGGACAGTTGAAAATGTGTGCCCCGACCTGGACCTGAACCCAGGATCTCCTGCTTACATGACAGACGCTCCATCCATCGTTTTTTTTTTTTTTTTTTTTTTTTTTGCAAAATCACATATTGTTCACTTCTGTTCATTGCATCTGCTCGGGGCGGACGTCGTAAGACATCCGTTTAAGTTCATTGTTGATCGATTAACTCAGTTTTTTTATTACAGAGGGCAGCTAACCCTCTGACCGAACACGCTGAGCTACCGTGCCGGCATTTGAGCCACCGAGGACACAGAGGATAGTGCGACTGCAGGGATTTATCTCTGGCACGCCTCCCGTGAGACCCACATTCCCCACTGATTACTCGCGGCTTTGCCGATTCCCGTAAGAGTTCGGGCAATGTCCGAAAGAACAGATACCAGCTGCATACATATACTTAAGGCTCACCAGCCATTTGACCATCTTCTGTGCGGTGCATTGCCCGAACTCTTACGGGAATCGGTAAAGCCGCGAGTAATGAGTGTAATGGGCAGGGACACTACGGATATGATGTGGGACAATAAGTTCGGAATGTGGGTCTCACGGGAGGAGTGCCAGAGATAAGGCCCTGCAGCCGCACTATATTTCGTGTCCTCAGTGGCTAAGAAGGATAGAGCGTCTACGATGTAAGCAGGAGATCCTGGGATCGAGTCCCGGTCAGGGCACACATTTTCAACTGTCAAAAAATGTTCAAATGTGTGTGAAATCTTATGGGACTTAACTGCTAAGGTCGTCAGTCCCTAAGCCAACACACTACTTAACCTAAATTATCCTAAGGACAAACACACACACCCATGCCCCAGGGAGGACTCGAACCTCCGCCTGGACCAGCCGCACCGTCCATGACTGCAGCGCCTGAGACCGCTCGGCTAATCCCGCGCGGCTTTCAACTGTCACCGTTGACATATATCAACGCCTGTATGCAGCTAAGGGTATTCACTTCATTGTATTAATTTAATTGTGATTTCTGCTTGGATGACCACGATATGGTCCTGGCCGCAGCCAAGTGGTGCAGAAGGCGTTTCGCGTTGAGACGACACGTGTCCGGCCCTCGGCCTGAGACGGCAGACGGCTCGCTGCGGGCAATGGGCCGGCCGTTCACCCCGGCCACCTTGCCGCTGCGGCACTCAGCTGTTGTTGCCTCGATAGCGCTCGCCGCCTGCCTGCCGGCGCCGCGCTCTCTTTACATTGCGCTTTCCGAGGGAGCACTTTGCTGTCATTTAACTTTGGGCGCGGTGTTATCCTGCTCTGAAATGCTACTTTGCAAAACGGGGTCCAGTATTGCTTAGGTAATTTAACTTCCGCATCACTGCGGAGATGTGTCACGTAGATACTCGTGACAGTAACCTTAAGGCCCCGGGAGTAGACAACATTCCATTAGAACTACTGACGGCCTTGGGAGAGCCAGTCCTGACAAAACTCTACCATCTGGTGAGCAAGATGTATGAGACAGGCGAAATACCGTCAGACTTCAAGAAGAATATAATAATTCAAATCCCAAAGAAAGCAGGTGTTGACAGATGTAAAAATTACCGAACTATCAGTTTAATAAGTCACAGCTGCAAAATATTAACGCGAATTCTTTACAGACGAATGGAAAAACTAGTAGAAGCCGACCTCGGGGAAGATCCGTTTGGATTCCGTAGAAATATTGGAACACGTGAGGCAATAAGGACCTTACGACTTATCTTAGAAGATAGATTAAGGAAAGGCAAACCTAGGTTTCTAGCATTTGTAGACTTAGAGAAAGCTTTTGACAATGTTGACTGCAATACTCTCTTTCAAATTCTAAAGGTGGCAGGGATAAAAATACAGGGAGCGAAAGGCTATTTACAATTTGTGCAGAAGCCAGATTGCAGTTATAAGAGGGGCATGAAAGGGAAGCAGTGGTTGGGAAGGGAGTGAGACAGGGTTGTAGCCTCTCCTAGATGTTATTCAATCTGTATATTGAGCAAGCAGTAAAGGAAACAAAAGAAAAATTCGGAGTAGGTATTAAAATCCATGGAGAAGAAATAAAAACTTTGAGGTTCGCCGATGACATTGTAATTCTGTCAGAGACAGCAAAGGACTTGGAAGAGCAGTTGAACTGAATGGACATTGTCTTGAAACGAGGATATAAGATGAACATCAACAAAAGCAAAACGAGGATAATGGAATGTAGTCGAATTAAGTCGGGTGATGCTGAGGGAATTAGATTAGGAAATGAGACACTTAAAGCAGTAAAGGAGTTTTCCTGTTTGGGGAGCAAAATAACTGATGATGGTCGAAGTAGAGAGAATATAAAATGTACACTGGCAATGGCAAGGAAAGCGTTTGTGAAGAAGAGAAATTTGTTAACATCGAGTATTTATTTAAGTTTCAGGAAGTCGTTTCTCAAAGTATTTGTATGGAGTGTAGCCATGTATGGAAGTGAAAGATGGACGATAAATAGTTTGGACAAGAAGAGAATAGAAGCTTTTGAAATGCGGTGCTACAGAAGAATGGTGAAGATTAGATGGGTAGATCACATAACTAATGATGAAGTATTGAATACAATTGGGGAGAAGAGGAGTTTGTGGCACAACTTGACAAGAAGAAGGGACCGGTTGGTAGGACATCTTCTGAGGCATCAAGGAATCACAAATTTAGCATTCGAGGGCAGCGTGGAGAGTAAAAATCGTAGAGGGAGACCAAGAGATGATGCACTAAACAGATACAGAAGGATGTAGGTTGCAGTAGGTACTGGGAGATGAAGAAGCTTGCACAGGATAGACTAGCTGCATCAAACCAGTCCTTGGACTGAAGACCACAACAACAACAACCTTAAGAAACAGCTGAAATCGCTAAAACTGTACAAGGTTCCAGGAATGGAGGTATCATGACGTAACAACCTTGAAACCAGCATCCGCAATGTCATTTGGTCCAAGCATTAGGTTCTGTAGGAACTGTTTTGACAAAAATGCAAGCATGCCTTATTTATGGGTGTCTTAAATGTGAAGTAACCACTGTTCATTCTTAAGATATAGATTTCCTTTGAGGCCGGCCAGTGCGACCGAGCAATGCAAGGCACTACAGTCTGGAACCGCGCGACCGCTACGGCCGCAGGTTCGAATCCTGCCTCGGGCATGGATGTGTGTGATGTCCTTAGCAGTTAAGTCCCATAGTGCTCAGAGCCATTTCCTTTGACTGAACGCTGTGAGAAGGCTGGTTGGTTGGCTTGGAGGGAGAGGACCAAACAGCGAGGTCATCGATCCCTTCGGATTAGGAAAGGATGGGAGTCGGCCGTGCCCTTTCAAAGGAACCATCCTGGCACTTGCCTGAAGCGATTCAGAGAAATCACGAAAAATGTGAAGCGAGTCCAGTGGATCACTGCGCCACCTCGCTCGGTTTGTGACAAGGACTGGAAACCGACTGAACGTAACAAAATACACGGCCCAGTTACATTAATATGACCACCGCCTATTTTCGACGTCAACGTGCAATAACCTCTCGATTACGGCAGATAGCAGCAGTTCCAATAGAGGGTATGTCAAGTGTGTCGGGGGTACGCGTAAACAATACAGTCGTTGTGGTAATGCGGAAACGAAGCTATTTATATGACGTCCAAACGGGTTTGATTATTGGGTTCAAATGGTTTAAATGGCTGTGGGACTTAACTTCTGAGGTCATCAGTCCCCTAGAACTTAGAAGTACTTAAACCTAACCTAAGGACATCACACACATCCATGCCCGAGGCAGGATTCGAACCTGCTACCGTAGCCGTCGCGCTGTTCCCGATTGTAGCTCCTAGAACTGCTCGGCCACCCAGGCCATCGATTATTGGGTTTCTGGCCAAGGGTGGAGGCATTTCCGAAACGGTTAAGTTAGTTAACTGTTTACGTGCTGCCGTGGTTATAGTATACCGTGGATTTCAAACCGGCTCCGAGTCAGCTGTGATGTACCACGGGCCATAGGTGACAGCGGTGAACGACGGCCGCGGAGACGAGTACGAGCGAACAGACGTGAAGCTGTTGAGCAGCTGATTGCCCAGATCCACGAAGGGGCTAACAACAATGTCTCCTCGACGATCGTTCAGCGAACGTTGCTACATATCGGCCTCCGCAGCTGGTGTCTGGCTCAGACACTCATGCTGACTGTTGTTCATGGGCGACGAAGGCTGGTATCTGCGCTCCAGTACCGCAACTGGACGTCCACTGCGTGCTCTTTTCAGACGAATCCCGTTTTATGTTCCATCAGACAGATGGCTATTGGCGTGTACAGAGTGAATTGTCCGAAAGCAAACTCCCTCCAACAATTATCGGAAGGGTCCAGGTAGAAGGGCATTCTCTGGGTGATCTTGTCAATCAGGGAGGCATAATGAATCAACACAGGTATGCATCTGTCTTTGAGAACCGTGTCCACCCTTAGATACTGTGCTGAACCCGGCTCGTGTTCATGCCGTTTATTGTTTGTCATCTTCTCTTACGGTACTGCCGCCTCGTTTCCTTATTCCATTTATTGGCGTCACTAACTTCCTGCCTTACCTGCTCGTGAGTGACAGCAACAGCGCTTATCGATAAGTGCACTATCGTACTATATCTGGAGCGACCAATAGTATTTCCGGATCGTCGTGTGTCGAGAGTGGAGTTGGGAGCTCAGGCGGGCACGGAGGAGCAGTGGGAGACGGACCAGTAGTGCAGTTGGGGACGGAGCCGCGGTCGGCGACGAAGGAGCATCGGGGACGGAGCACCGGTTCAAATGGTTCAGATGGCTCTGAGCACTATGGGACTTAACTGCTGAGGTCATCAGTCCCCTAGAACTTAGAACTACTTAAACCTAACTAACCTAAGGACATCACACACATCCATGCCCGAGGCAGGATTCGAACCTGCGACCGTAGCGGTCGCGCGGTTCTAGACTGTAGCGCCTAGAACCGCTCGGCCACCCCGGCCGGCCGGAGCACCGGTGATGTGCAGACAGCCAGTACTTGCCGCCGCTGGCGACACACATGCACTGTCCGACTGACTGGAGCGGCAACGACCGTCGGTTGGTCGTTCGGTCGGTCGTGCCATCAGCCGACCTCTGTTCGATCCTTTGACCGTTTCCGGGTGGTGGCAGTCGGTCGGTTGTGGCAGAGCAGCGAGGAAATCTCCGTGGCGCATAGACGGGTCGGTGCCGCTGGCGGCGTGCATGCGCGGTTGGTGTCGTGAGTCGCTTCTTGCGAGGGTTACGAAGTTCGTCGCCCACCGATCCTGACAGTAAAGTTGAGTGCTCACATAACCTACTATCAAGCTTCAACTGCTATCACATCTCTTCGTTTGGTGCTATTTGTCGATTTCTGGGAGTTTCCCGCGAGCAACAAAGTGTGTGCATTGAAGTCGGCTAGATTTGCAGCCATCTTCCTGAGTGGTGTTTAATTTAATTCATTCCTTCATTAATGAAGTGTACCAGCGGTATCTTCTGCCTTGTGGCCGTTGACATTCCAGTGACCTGCCCTGGTCGTTGACGTAGTTTTTGGCAATGTATTTTCCTCACCGTGTTGATGCTGTCCAGCACGCTGTCTAGTTCGACAGCTCAGGTGTTGTTGGTAGTTTTAGGCGTTTGTTCTGACTTGGCTGGATTGGGCACCAGTATACAGAACGTTGTGCTATTGACATCTAGTTGTAGTTGTGCTGGTTGGGTGGAGAACAACTGATCTTGTTGGTTGGTTCGTCGGCTGGATTTTGGTTAGGTTACCTTCCGATTAAGAGGTTGTCGGTCCGGTTACCTGTCTCACCTAAATGTGCGTTTGTATTACCGTCCCAGGCCGATCCTTGGAACCTTCTGAGCGCCGCTCCTTGTGTTTTACATAATGATTTCCTTTTTAGTTTTAAGTACTCCATGTGGCCTTCAGCTGAGTTTTAGCTTATTAAAATTGCAAGGCTTTTCTTCATAGGCCTTAAGCCGTAAAAAAAAAAATGTTTCTTGTTTGGGGTGCGGCCTTCAGCCGAGTTTCAGCCTTTCAAAATTAAAATTGAAAATTCCTTGTGCCAAGGCCTTAAGCCGCAAATTGGTTCCAAGTTGGTATGTGGCCTTCAGCCGAGTTTTCAACCTATTTATATTAAACATTGTAATTCTCTGTCTCGGCCTTAAGCCGTAGCACTGTTCTTGATTAATATGTGGCCTTCAGCCGAGTTCTACGGAAAAAATATAAGTTAAGGCTTTCAGCCTATTTATATTGAAGATAAAAAATTTTTTCTAAAGAAGTGAAACCTCCAGAAGAACTCCTGTGCTTAGGCTTTGTGCCTTGGATTTGCGATGTGGCCTTCAGCCGATCTAAATTAAATCAAAGGAGGTCTTTCGTTAAAACTTGAGAGTTTCTTGTTTGTGTGATTTTGTGTTTTAAGAAATAAAGTCTATATGTTGAGTGCAACTGACAGTAACTTAACTTATTTGGCCCCTTTCCGCATATATAACCGCATCCGCTCTGTCCTCCTAGCCCGGGGTTTTTCAGATGAAATTTGTTTTTTCTTGGCACGATGGCACCTACCAACAGCTTCAAATGGCTCTGAGCACTATGGGACTTAACTTCTAAGGTCATCAGTCCCCTAGAACTCAGAACTACTTGAACCTAACTAACCTAAGGACATCACACACATCCATGCCCTAGGCAGGATTCGAACCTGCGACCGTAGCGGTTGCGCGGTTCCAGACTGTAGCGCCTAGAACCGCTCGGCCACCCAGGCCGGCCTACCAGCAGGACTATGCAGTGTGTCACACAGCTCACAGTGTCCGCCCTTGGTTCGAAGAGCACCAGGATGAGTTTACCGTACTCCCCTGACCACCAAACTCTCCAAATTTAAACCTAGTGGGGAATCTGTGGGACCACCTAGATCGGCCTGCTTGTACCGTGGACTCTCAGCCGAGAATCCTAGCACAGCTGCTCACAGCACTGGAGTCGGCACGGCCCCACATCCCTGTCGGTACCTTTCTGCACGTCTAGCAGCGCTCTGAGCTTCAGTAGGTGGTTATTCAGGCTTCTGAGAAGTGATCACATTGTTGTGACACGACAGTGTATGTTCTCAGCATTTTCAGGAAGACGACATACAGGGGGTGGAGAAAAATATGGAATCACCAAAACACAACCAGAATTGAACCCCCACAAAATTCCACCCTTGGACTGTAAACTCATCCAGAAGCTGGAAAAAGTGTGGAACAAGACTTATCCAGCCACAGGACTTTCTTCCATTGCTCCATAGACTTGGTTTTATAGCTTCGGGAGCGCATTTGCCTGTTACGGGCATCACTGACTTATGTCCGGCTCGCCCTGATATTCCCTGCTTATGGAGCTCCCTTCGCGTTGTTTTGGTGCTGACAGGGCTCGCGAGTGCGACAATCAGCTCTGCAGTGACTTTTGCAGCTGTCGTCCTCCTATTTCTCGTCACACTCCTCTTCATTGACCGTCTGTCAGGATCGCTCAACACAAGCTTTCGTCCGCGTTGTGACTTTGCGGATGACATTTTTCTGCTTTCCCTGTGTGCACTATAAATATTCGATACGATGCCTCCCGAAACACCAAACACTTCGGCAACCTTGGTTACGGAAGAAACTACCATACAAGCTTCAAGATGTAGCGCCACATCCTCTTATTATACCTTCATGGCTCCAGGGCACGATCAAATACCTGTCGGATTATATTCAGAATTTGCAGCCTTATTACCCCGTCTCTGAGACATAAATACGAGGTGGATTCGAACGAGTGATCTCTGTGTTTGGTTTATTGCCTCAATTACCTCTATTTTTATGAAAACACCTCGATCACAGTGCAGAAAACATTGTAATATGTAATCATCAGACACGCAGTAATTCACCAATACCCAGACTATACACGTAGACTTTTATCACAGTGGGCAATCTGTTCTGTCAGTGCCGGCCGGGGTGGTCGAACGGTTCCAGGTCTGGAACCGCGCGACCGCTACGGTCGCAGGTTCGAAGCCTGCCTCTGACATCGATGTGTGTGATGTCTTTAGGTTAGTTAGGTTTAAGTAGTTCTAAGTTCTAGGGGACTGATGCCCTCATCAGTTAAGTCCCACAGTGCTCAGAGCCATTTGTTCTGTCAGTGGGTAGAACAGTACGTAGCAAATGTACTGCTATTCCCTTATCGATATTGTTCAAAATTCTGACTGCCATCGTCGAGTCACTGTGTACTGCAACGCACCATCGACCGTCCTACATGCTCCCAGGAGTCTGACGTACTACCTCCAAGGCTGCAACAATCCTAGAAACCGGGTCCGTGTGAGTATCGACCGGAGTCTCGGAAAGTAGGCTCTTCACGTGCAATCAGAAGAAAAACTGCATCGCTCTCATGTCTAGTGATTGACTTGGTCGTGGAAGAGGACCCACACGACAAATCCTCTGTAACTGCGATCCTAATAGAAAGTATCGTGAATGTAAGGGACAAGTTTCTGGTGGAATGAGGCAGACAATGCACACCGTCGACGTTTTCGCTGCTAAGCAGATGTTTTACTTGAAATGCAAATATAAAGATTAATGGAGGTAAAAAATCAAGCAAAATGCATTTACCCTGTAACGAGTCGCCTACGACAAAGGGTCCCGTATACCAAAATAGAAAACGTAACTGAGCAACTTCAGAAATTTCGTCGGTGGAGTTCGGGTTCACGCCGTATAGTGTGAATCTTGGAAGAAGGCGCACTTTACACCTGCCTAGAGTTGCAGAAGAGGTAGACAATCATCGACAGATGTATATGTAAGTCCAAACGTGCCCCAGGGCAGTGTATCTGGACACTAACTGTCCTTGTTGTATGTAAGCTTCACAGTCTATGAAAATAATCTACTTATCTGTAAACAAACACTATCTGAAATACTGCATAAATATTCAGTCAGATCTTGATAAGATTTATAAGTGGAGGCAACGTGCTTTAAATGATCTCTTGAAAAATCGGAAGAATATACTATCCTTTGATTACAATATCAGTAAGTCACAACCGTAATCAGTCAGCTTATACTTGGGTGTGGCAATTTGTACTGATATGAAATGGAATGCTGAGATAGATGCAACCACAGGTGAAGCAGGTGGCCGAAGCCAGTTCATTGGTAGGAAAAAGCAAAGCGTCTACAAAGGAGTTTGCTCACCACATATCTCTGCGATCCATCTTGCAACTTGGTTCCAGTGCAGGGGAGCTATAACATGTAAGATGTTGAAGTTATTCTCAGGAGGATAGGACGAATGGCCATACGGTTGTTAGGTTCTCAGAGCCCCAGACCTCACGCTGTGTCGATTTAGCTTGACGGACGCATGAAAAGAAGCTTCATCTGTGAACATAACCTTTTCCAGATAGTCTTGGTCATCGTCGATGCGACTCAGACTCTCAATTGCAAAAGCTCTGCGCTTTGGCCTGCCATCAGTCTGAAGCGTATGCAGCAGCTGCACTTTCTACGCTTGAAGCTTCAGTCTCTTGTGCAGTACCCTGTGCACCGTGGTTGGTGATAGCTGCAACGGTAGAGACGCTGGTCGGATTGATTTGGTTAGACCCGTTCCACACCTGCATCACTCGTGCTCCGACGAAACAGAACTCGTCCACTTCATGACACTTCTGGATTCCTTGAACCTCGCGTGCCGCTGTCTGATCGTCGGGCATGATGGTGGTGTGCTCCTATAACGTGTCCGGAAGTTCCACTGGACCTGAGTCTTGGCGCTGTGCATGTTTCGAGAAGTCGTTCGCCTGGATGACAGTGTATCCGGACACAGCCTTCGACCTGCTGTAACAGGAAAAGTGATTCATCCGACTAGATGAGACGATTCCATCGATTCACGGTCCAATCTCGATAGTCACGTGCCCAAAACAATCCTAATTGATGATGTCGTTCGGTCAACATAGGAAGACCTAGCGATCGTTTTCTGCGTAGACACATGTTGAGCAATGTGCTCTGAACAGTGCCCTCCGAAACGCTTGTGCCTGCATCATAATCTGCCACCTGATTTCCCACATATCGAGGCCTGCCCTGTCTTAAAGTGTGGGCAAGCCTCCAGCCTCTATGTTCTGTGCTCAAGCATGGACGTCCAACATCCCGTTGGCTACTCCTGGTTTCATTGTCTTTCACTTGTTGTATTTGCTCACGGCAGTAACGCTCGAATGCGATCAGCTTCGCCGTTCCCTAGAGACTCTTCCTAGGCGCCGGGACAGGACAATCTGGATTAAGGCAGTGGGTTTCCTCATTTGTAGCCAGCACCGTCGCTAAAATGATTCCTCAGCCGTCTCATCTCCACTTGTGTAATTGCGTTACTGCGTGCCCGTAACAGCACCAGACGGCATTCTACAGCATTGTTGGTCGTGGCCGTAATGTTTGGCTCGGCGTAATTTGTATCACTATGAACACAACTTGATAATTTTACAACACTGGTTCCCAGACTAGATATTAGTTTGTATCTCCGTCTTCCTCCCTCTCTGCCGTCTGTTACCCCCCCCCCCCCGCCTCTTCCCCCCCCCCCCCCCAACAGGCACACACGATCACCAACTTTAGCACCCAACTAAACTGTAGAATGAGACACTTCTCTTAGAACACTTTTATTTTTAAAATATTGAAAGACGAATGATAATTTTTAGTTTGTGTGTATGTGTGTGTTTGTGTGTGTGTGTGTGTGTGTGTTAGAATGAATGATGAAGGAATACGAGGTTCATCGCAAGTGCTACCCACAACTCCTTCTCAGAGAAGAAAGCTAACTATCTGCAGTGAGGGAGTGCCTCACCATTGCGGCACTTGCTTGACCTGAGCACTGCAACCCCATTTAGAATTAACCAAGTTAGAATGTGCGCACTATACCTACTGTTCGTAAATCACTTCATTGCTGTGGCAGAAATTGGAAGATTACAGGCTTTTAATACTTTGTGTCTGGCTGCAGCCACTAATAATAATAATAATAATAATAATAATAGTGTGCAGAGCACCATAGTAGCCCTTATCTAGTTAGTGCTGCGTCGTGCTGTCAAGTAATTCATTTACCTGTTTGGAAGCGTGTAATGAAGCAATTTATAGACTACTGCGGGTATTGTCTACAACTTGTAGAGGATATTTTCTTGAGATATGTAGCATTTGTTAGGCATATGTCTCGCTTCTATCATTAGCTATGTACAGGTCAAAGCACAATATATGTGTGTAGTTAGTGGACTATGTGAGCAACCTGTGACCTCCACCGCATTAATGCTAATAATTAATAAAAAGTAATAATTGATAAGTTATATAATCAGTTATCGACTCTTAAAAATTTGTGACAATAGTAATGATCTTTTGAAAATAATTTAGTTTCGTGACTGAAACAGAAGCGAATCGTTTAGTTTTTGCCTCTCTAGAATATTTCATTTTAGCCCTTAGGGGGTAATTATCCTCAGGTTGGGAAATTTTGAAAATTTGTGGTAAGTTCTTATGGGACCAAACTGCTGAGGTCATCAAGCCCTAGGCTTAGACACTACTTAATCGAACTTAAGCTAAATTACGCTAAGGATAACACACACACCCCTGCCCGAGGGAGAACTCGAACCTCCTAATGGGGGGAGCCGCGCGATCAGTGGCAAGACGCCCCCAGGTTGGGAACCACGGATTTACAATCATTTTGAGATTCCAGCTTTACCTTACTAAGCAAATTTCTGGTAATGAGTAATTGCACGAACTATTTAGGTGCGTTTCTCAATTATTCTTGACCGCTCGCAACTATATAATTTTAATTTTGAAATATTACTCTTCTCAGCTAAACAACTCAGTTTCAATCATTCTTTTCTCTCCGTGGAACAAACTGATGGGGGGAAGAAAGAGCACTGAAGTTCTCGTCAATATCGAAGGTTTTAGAGACGGATAAGTATCTCGGGTTGAGAGGGATGAAGTAATCTTGTACTCCTCTAAATTAGGATATTTGGATGGACATGTTAGTCATAATTCCTTCCATATTCTAGGACAGTCTCTTAATACGAATACTGTCTGTTTCAGTAGCTATGCATCAATAGAAAGAGATGTTGAGACCCGATGGGGAGTCAGAATGAGAAACCTGCCAAAAGAAACCGCACGCTGGAGAGACGGGCCGAATGAAAAGAAGGAAGAATCGGGGTCACGCACTGTCACGGATACGTAGTATTTTTCCGGAAGATTACACGAAAAGGCTTTCGCAGGCAGCAGGAAACCCAAGAACGAGAGCTGTGTAGTAAAATTAGGCACCAGCGGCCCGAGGCCAATGGTGGTTGCGCCACTCGTGTTGCGTTACGCACTCTGCAGGCGAGCCTGGTGTTGGAAACTCCAGGGCCGCCACTCCAAACGGCGCGCTCGCGTACCGGATGTTTGTCAACAGCTCAACAAATATTCCTCTACCTGCCGCGAATCTATGAGCGCCGGTATCAATCACTCTCTCCCTCCCCCTGCAACGCTATCCTCGCCTCGGCTGTTTGCCTTCACCAGAATCGAGGCCGCTGCGTACGCACGCTTCTCATCCGGTTGTGTATGCTGCTGTGACTGTTACACGTAGTAAATATGTTTTGCTTTGCATACGATGATCTGCACCAAACATCTAAGAACGCAACATTTCTTAGTTCGTTCCGCACAAGCTAGTAAATTTTGCTTGACATGGAAAGAGTTGCGTATCATTAACAAGAATGTCCTTTTTTGCTATCGTACAACTCCAGACAATAGGTAATAACCGCTGGTTTTCTCCTGTGTTTGTAAATGATTGGTTGAACTGCTCTGTTGGTAATTCAGGAACTATGTCCTTCAATCCACTAAATCGCGCGAGATGACTCAGTGATTAAAGCACTTGACGCGCGCTCATAAGGCGGACACTTTAAGTTCTCCGCCTTCCTGTGTAGATCAAGGTCTTCCGTTGATCCACCAATCAATTAACGCGAATGACGGAATGGTGCACCGAATGGGGTCACGGACGCTTTCCTTACCTATCCTTGCCCATTCCGAGCGTGCGCTTCGTCTTTAATGACCTCGCTGTGGGCAGGATTCTATTTCTTATCCTTCCCACCCTTCTATCATTTTATTGTCTGGGCCACATCGTACAATTATTCCCTCTCCCAGCGGCAGATAGCGAAGTGCAATGACTTATCAGGATAATTAAAATATACGTATAGTGCCACGTGAACAGGACATGTGAAACAAGGGATTAGATCACTAACTTCGTCAAGAATTCTTTTTGTTTATCCTTAGGAATTACGTATGGATCTACTACTTTAGTAAGAATCTTAGCGCACCAAGGTGTGGCTCTTGTACGATTCAGACTTTTCCAGTATCTTCCAATCTTCCGTAACAATAACTGTACCGGGCAATAAACTGTCTCACGGCTTCTGCATCTACATGATTACTGTGCAGTGCACAATTAAGTCCATCGTTGAGGGTTCGTCGAACAGCATTCAGAATATTTCTCTACCGTTACACTCTCGAGCAGCGCACGTGAAAAACGAGCACTTAAATCTTTCCAATGGTATTATTATGACGATCGTGCCTCCATGTATAGATGTAAGACAGCAAAATATTTTAGCGCTCTGAGGACAAAGATGGTGGTTGAAATTTCTTGAGGACATCCTACAACAACGAAAATCGCCTTTGCTTTAACGATTGCCACCCCAATGCGCGTATCATATCCGTGGCACTATCTCTCCTATTTCAAGTAACACAAAACGCGCTGTCCTTCTGTGAACTTTTTCGATGTTCTCCGTTAGTGCTATCCGGTGCGCATCCCACGCCGCACAATAACCCTTTTAGAAAAGGGCGGACAAGCGTAGAGTATGCAGTCTCTTTAGTAGACCCGCTGCATTTTCTAAGTGTTCTGCCGATAAATCGCAGTCTTTGCTTTACCCAAAACATTATCTACGTGATCGTTCTAGTTTAAATTATTTGTAATTCAAGTGTTTGTCTTATCTAAAATATCAGGCCAGTCCTTATCATGCAGAAGACGACAGAATCTTGCTGTTTTCAGTTTTATGTAAGGAGTTGGCTTTGTCTTAGGTGTACTGCTTTTACATTGTTTCTAAGCTTGTAGTGGTGTTAAGCCGGCCGAAGTGGCCGTGCGGTTAAAGGCACTGCAGTCTGGAACCGCAAGACCGCTACGGTCGCAGGTTCGAATCCTGCCCCGGGTATGGATGTTTGTGATGTCCTTAGGTTAGTTAGGTTTAACTAGTTCTAAGTTCTAGGGGACTAATGACCTCAGCAGTTGAGTCCCATAGTGCTCAGAGCCATTTGAACCATTTTTTTTTTTTTTTTTTTTTTTTTGTAGTGGTGTTAGTCAACGCGTGAAGATGTCTGTTGGTCCTGCTTTTACTCTCCAAGGACGAATCACAAAGATAAAACGAACGTTTCACGCAGCTAAATGCGTTCAAAGGTACTTGAATCTTCCCTCGACAAGTACATGCTTTCCAAGTTGGTACTGAAGACTACCAACTCGGCGACTGAACTTCCCCAGTTGGGGACTCTCGGCCATTAATGCCATAAGATCATTTCATTTCATTCCACAGATATGTGTAAGCTTGTGTAAGTAAATGCCTTTCACGATACTACCAAGTTGTCATGAACGTAAAAGTGCATATATAAATAATAATTTTAAAAGACTTGTTTCTGTGGTTTTTTTTGTTTTTTTTTTGTCTTTCATGATTTAATCTTCATATGTCACGTACTTTCTTCTAATATACGCTAGAGATCAAATTACTATCATTACTCTATGAAGTTCAACCTGCCAGGTTAGCCGAGAACGCTAATCCGCTGCTTCCTGGACTCGGGTACGTGCGGACGCCGGATCGAATCCGCCCGGCGGGTTACCGACGACGGTCGGTGTGCCGGCCAGCCTGGACGTGGTTTTTAGGTGGTTTCCCACATCCCGCTAGGCGTATACTGTGCTGGTCCCCACGTCCCGCCTCAGTTACACGAAGCGCAGACATTTGAAAACGTTCGGAACATTTCATGGCTTACACTAGACGCAGACAGCTGGGGTACAGTACTTCCGTCCTGGGGGATACGGGGGGCGACAAGAAGCGCATCCGGCCACCCTCTGACACTAATATTGCCAAATACATAGTAACAGGGCCGACCCCTCGTTGAAGTGGGACAAAGGCCCAAGGAAATGATGATGACTGTATGCAGTTCAGACTCATTAAGTTTATTTCATCTTCTCGTAATCATGTTTGTCTGCCTAAATAGAAGCAAGGGAAGTGGAGCAGTGATTACGGCGCTGAAGTTGTATACGAGAAGAGTGCGAGGTCAGTACCAGCCATGGTACATTAAACAGAAGCACTGCCAAATTCGTTCATCGGCCTTCGTCAACGATAACTGTGTTAATTTTCCAATGACCTCTACGTTGACGGGATTTAAGTCGCACTACTGCTTTGTTTAGGTAGATAAGTTGTTGGCGAATGTTTGAGAAATTGCAAACAGCATGCACCGTAAAACATCTAGGACTAATTACCCAGAGCGTCGTTAGGTGGAATGGCTACATAAAACAAGTAGTAGGGAAAGCAGACGCCAGACTGAGAATCATATGAAAAATCTTAAGGAAATGTACCTTCTACACGAAGGAAGTGGCTTACAAGTCGCTTGTTTGACCGATTCTTGAGTATTGTTCATCAGTCTGTGATCCTAAGCAGGTAGGACTGATAGAAGAGATAGAAAAGATCCGACGAAGAGCGGCGCGTTTCGTCACGGGATCGTTTAGCCGACGCGAGAGCGTTGCAGCGATGCTCAACAAACTCCAGTCGAAAACGCTACAAGAGAGGTTTATTACTGAAATTTCCAAGGAGTACTTTCCGGGAAGAGTTTGACAATATATTACTCCCTCCCGAGCACATCTTGCGAAATGAATACGACGAAAAAATTCGAGAAATTGAAGCCAATACAGGGGCTTGTCGAGAATCATCCTTTCCACGCGCCATTCGCGAGTGGAACAGACAGGGGAGAGCAGTTAGTGATACCTGAAGTGCCCTCGGCCACGCACCGCCAGGTGGCTTGCGGAGTATTGTGGATGTAGATGTATAATTGTGAACGGCTTAAAGGTGTATACGTGTCATACATTGTAATGGTGGGGGTCCCTTTAACTGGTTGTTGCTCCTTGCCGCTTCTCGTTTCTTGACCGTGCGCCCTGTCCACACCACGTACCTGATAATCCCGCGGCGGTCGTACTGTTCTGCTCCACACTGCTGCTGGCTTACCTGAAATTATCTATCGAAATATGCAAAGGGGTTTAGGGGAGCCACTCAACGTTAAGCACAACACTGTCCTACGTCTGGTATGAACATCTATGTTCTGAGACGATAAGAAATCACAGGTTGCACTGTTTACATTCTAAGACATAACTGCTTATCTCAATTAACATTCTTGATGATTTCTGTCCACAGTATCACTTGGACGAGCGTACGCGTAACCAACGCGACGCGGGTGATTGTTGATGATGCGGAAGCCGAATGATCGAACGAAAGTTCTTACGCTCGTCACGCATACACAGATATTTGGTACCAGTCCTCCTTGACACTAGTACTGACATAACGTAGTTCACAGAGTTAATTTTTCAGTTCTCAGTTCTCACTTGTACGAGCGTCCACGTAACCGACGCGGCGCGGCTGATTGTTGATGATGCGGAAACGCGATGACCGAATGCATGTTCTCACGCTCGCTACAAGACACTGGCACTTGACTGCACTCTTCTGTGGTAACTAATTTTTACTGATTCACATTAGTTCATTCTGGGAGACCGAACACGGCGCGGATGATTGATGCTGTACGGTACGACACGCAACGAGCGGATACTCAAACACTTTATCGGCGGCCTGCCCATATTTCATTACTACTTTGCGACCCTTTTCAGTCGATTTACCTCCATGTCTCATTACTTCATTGTAATAGCACTTGTAGCAACACTTGAACGTCCATGATGCTACCTTTCACATGTAGAGCTACCCACAGCACAACATAACAGCTCCGTGTCCCGTGCTCGACTCTGCAAACGCGCTGCCCGCAAAGATACTCCGCAACTAAGCCAGCGATATGACAATCCGCTTACAACATGTGCATGGATAAGCATATGACATTCACACCGTCAATTACAAGAAAAATGTTTGTGACATAGAGACATATGTTAGCACCCAATATAAATTTAAGTGTTAGTAAGCCTTTTCTGGAAGTAGTTGTCTGGAGCGACTGAGTGAAACGTCTGTGGAAAACAGCTCCAACAAGGAGAGAAAAAAAGCTTTAGAAATATGGGGTTACAGAAGAATGCTAAAGATTAGATGGGTATATAGGACACCATCTACATCAACATTCTGCAAATCACCGTGAAGTGCATGGCAGAGGGTACGTCACATTGTTCTAGTCATCATGGCTTTTTCCCATTCCATACACATATGGATCGCGGGAGGAGTGATTAGTTAGGCGTCTCCGTTCATGCTGTAATTAGTCCATTCTTGCCTTCGTGATCCCCATGACAACTTTGCATAGAGGACAGTCATATGATCATCACTTAAAGTTGGTTCTAAAAACTTTCTAAGTGGATGCAATATCCCATTGCACTCCTATCTGGTACATGTTCTATATACTAGGGCTATTTTCTAGGATGGGTCGCACGATCGTTTTGTATGGAGTGTCCTTTGTAGACTGACTGCATTTACGTAGCATTCCACCAATAAATCGCAACTAGTGGAGGGGTATGATACTCAATCGAATTGGAGAGAAAAGAAATTGATGACTGAAATTTGGTAAGAGAGGTGATAGAGTGTTAGGACACATCTTAAGGCAAAGAGCAGTAGTTATTGTGATGGTTCAATTGCGTCACGTGGCCGCGTATTTTTAACACACGCAGTGCAGCTCTGGCTCACCCTACGAGCGCCGCCAACTGCTGTGGGCCTGCGGACCTAGTTTCACCGTGGCCAGCCTTCTCTGTCGAACCATTTACGAGGAGACGCGATCTGCCATCATACCGGCGGTGCGTGGGTTTAGCGCGCCACGTGCCTCGGTCTGGCAGGAAATTGGAATCATCAACCGGATTCGCCGTCGGCGCATTACCCTGGGTTGATATCGACTCAGACGTTAGTCTTGTATGAAGGTGAGATTCATTGTATACAACGAACTTCCTATTCCAGGGCTATAGGGACCTATCTGTTATGTGGCAGTGGAATTTGGTTACGGACATTTTGTAAACATGGTTAAAATGTAGTTGAAGCGAATTGTATAGTCAGCTAGTAAGTGATGTCTGCCCACGCGGGTGCTATTGACTGGGCTGAGCCGGCCGGGGTGGCCGAGCGGTTCTAGGCGCTACAGTCTGGAACCGCGCAACCGCTACGGTCGCAGGTTCGAATCCTCCCTCGGGCATGAATGTGTGTGATGTCCTTAGGTTAGTTAGGTTTAAGTACTTCTAGGGGACTGATGTCCTCAGAAGTTAAGTCCCATAGTGCTCAGAGCAATTTGAACCATTTGACTGGGCTGAGTGTAAATGCGTTTTCTTTAATCCGTACACATGTTTTCTATTCAGTACTGACTAATAGCCGTAGGCTCCATGTTGGCTAACATTGCTGTTTGAATGCCAGTGCTTGCTGTTTTCCCCGTGGTTTGCCATGGTTTGCTTACTTCTTATTTTGTGGTGGTCTCATTAAGACCATAGCGTTTTTTTAAACGTCTGGTGCTTATTGTTTGGGTGGAGTTTGGGAAGAACCACTCAGGATTTGAAATGATTGGTTGCTTCGTTTGGGGGAGGGGACCAAACAGCGAGGTCATCGGTCCCATCGGATCAGGGAAGGATGGGAAGTCGGCCGTGCCCTATCAGAAGAACAATCCTGGCATTTGCCTGAAGCGATTTAGGGAAACCACGGAAAACCTAAATCAGGATGGCCGGACGCGGGTTTGAACCGTCATCCTCCCGAGTCCAGGGCGCTAACCACTGCTCCATCTCGCTCGCTTTTGAAACGATAATGAGTGTTTTGTAATTACTTTAATTGCTGCCAGTTATAGGGTTTTGTGGCATTGCCAAAGGGCTAGCGTGAGAATTAAATTTGAAGTCATGCTGTTCTGTATTTCCTGTAATGGCCGTGATATGCGCTCCGTCTTCAGGCCACAAGTGGCCATCGGGACCATCCGACCGCCGTGTCATCCTCGATGGAGGATGCGGAGGAGGGGCGTGTGGTCAGCACACCGCTCTCCCGGTCGTTATGATGGCTTTCTGTGACCGGAGCCGCTACTATTCGGTGGAGTAGCTTCACAATTAGCATCACGAGGCTGAGTGCACCCCGAAAAATGGCAACAGCACATGGCGGCCCGGATGATCACCCATCCAAGTGCCGGCCACGCCCGACAGCGCTTAACTTCGGCGATCTGACGGGACCCGGTGTATCCACTGCGGCAAGGCTGTTGCCAAATGGCCGTGATATGGGGTCACTAATTTGTGTACTGTATTGTAAATGTTTAGTGAGAGCTCGCCTCAGGATTTTGGATTGTCTCTTTTCATCTGGTTAATGAAGATGTTGATTAAGAGTTACTGCACACCTCTCAACCTGGCAACACTTCTCCTAACTCCACCTTAGGTAATACGGTACTCGAGGAAAGATGTGTGTGTGTGGAGTAAAAATTGTATTGCTAGACCAAGGCTTGACTACATTCTAGTGCATGGACGTTGCAATAGCAAAACAACAGGTATGAATATTTGCGCAGATTGGGTTAGATCCGTATCAAACCAGTCTTGAGACTGAAGTTGACAACAACAAAATACATTCACATTGTCATTCCACGTTAACCATCCTATTTCCACGAATTTTGGACTGCCAGAGTGCGTGCTTTTGGAGATGCATAAGACCTGTTGAATACAAAGTCTGTTGACTAGAGTGGAGAGCGTGACATCATTCCGTGTCGCTCGCATGCCGCTCGGTTGCGCTAGGGAGAGCCATACGCGGAGCTGGCCGGCTGGCCGTGCGGCCGCACCACGCAGGCGCAGCGAGGCCGTGACGTCACTCGAGTATGCGGTGACGCGCGTTCCATTCATCCCGGGCTCGCGAGCGGAATGCGCCCGTAACGGACTAACGGTGCGGCCCGGCGGGGCCCGGCGAGGTTCGGCTCGCCGCCCGCACTGCCCACGGGCCGCGCGGGCTCTCTCGACGGATTCCGTGCTCTCCGCAAACAATGCCACTTGTTGCCGCCTCGTTCATCTGCCGTACTGGATCGGTGCAGATGTCGAGCGAGTCGTCGACCTTACAGCCATGCACACATGAACAGATATCCGAACAAGCAGTAAGGCATCGCGCTACGAGGGCGAACTGTTTTGAACGGCCGGCCGGAGTGGCCGTACGGTCCTAGGCGCTGCAGTCTGGGGCCGAGCGACCACTACGGTCGCAGGTTCAAATCCTGCCTCGGACGTGGATGTGTGTGAAGTCCTTAGGTTAGTTAGGTTTAATTAGTTCTAAGTTCTAGGCGACTGATGCCCTCAGAAGTTAAGTCGCATAGTGCTCAGAGCCATTTGAACCATTTGTTTTGAACGCTGCGCCGCTGACGACCGAGCGAAAAAATGAAACAGTCTCCAGTGGTTGAATTGTCCTAATTGGATGAGGGTGATGATTTATAGGTGAGAGCGCTGAACAAAAAGGTCATCACTGCTCTTGCCTGAATGATGTGCTAATGAGAGTGGTGAAAATGTATTTAAAAGTACTTAAGTAAATTTCATTCTCCCAGTACAACTGAAAGCCAACCCTGATAAGGTGAGCATCAGAAGAGCCCTTAACAAAATTCCGGCGAAACAGAGCAGAATAACGAGATAAAATAGGGAATGAAATACCAGTAAAGTCCGGCTAAAAAGGGGGACAGATGGTTGTGGCTGGATGACTGTTTAGAAATAATGGGTGACCGAGTCACTTTGTGCCGCATTAAAATTTCACAACCGATATTTTGGGAAGAATTCCGTACATAATGCAAAATCTTAAAACTCGAACTACACTCGCCTCACTATCAGTCAAAACAGAAGGCAGGTCCTACTGGGGATCCAAACCACCTCTCAGGTCGTCATATAAAACACATTCAATTCAAATGTATGTTATTGGTGGTTGTTACAAAGTCACACTTTATTGCGGAAATAACTACGTCAGATACTGTGCTGTGTGTAGGAACCAAAAATGTTACTCCTTGTGCATGAAAAGCGAACATTATCATTGAATTATCTCTGATTTTTATTATCTCTGCTGTTGAATGTAATGTTAATGAGTCCGATTTTGTTCTTGCTCTGATAAAAACGAAGGGAGCTCACTATTGTGAATATTACGTATTACCACTCGATACTAAGTGTGAGAGTTGTTTTCATGGAAGAAATAAATGTGTGCTCATGTCTGATAAATAATTAGGTGACACTCGAACGTAAATACTACTGTTTCTAGTCTTTCTAATTATTATAGAAAGTTTCAGCTAGACCACGTGACAAGGAATTGGAGAGACGCCGGGGAGATTGGCGAACGAACGTGCAAATAAACAAGGCGACTTTCAACGGACGCAAGAGCATCCAATGAATACCCTGCCACAGATCTTTGCCAACATATTACCACGCGACAAAACACACACAAGACGAGTTTAGTTTCATTGAACATTTCAGTACACCGTTTGTAAACCAAGAATAAGTGTTAATATTGTCTACAAAATACAATAAAAATTGTAATATTCTGTGTTCCACTCTAACCCGCGTAAGGGCTTCTTCTTCAGCCAACATAACTCCATCTGGCGATTATGGACTGTGGGAAGGGGCAGGTCGATGATTTGTAAAAATAGCTTTTTATTCAGGCTACCAGTTGCGACTCCTGAACAGCGTCACCTTCAGGCCCTGTAGCATGAAGAAGAAAAAGCATCCACTCGTACAAGTATATAACAGGGAACCAATATCTATTCCTGGTTTCCATAGAACACTTCACGTGCGATTTGTGGCTATGTAAAATCTCGTTAAGTTTAATTTTAAAAATATAGTCTGGGATACAGTTCTTCTTGTAACCAGTCAATTCTAAAAGTAATCTGGTCTTCTTTAGTAACCAGGGGGATGCCCTACTCCACCCCCGGCTTCGTATGTTAACACACTCTGTCTCTAGTAACTGAACGCACGCCCTTACATGGACCCCAAAAAGCCTAGTTGCCTGTGGACAGTGACGGAAAAGCCTTTAGAATGGCGGCTGCGCGAAGTAGCTGAATGGTGGCCACGTAGGAACGGACGAAGCTCTACATGCTTAACGTGTCACGAGAACAAGTCGTCGAAGAGACAGTGGAGGCTCACCAGCCTGTGCATACAGGCTAGCAACAAGACTCATGCGATAGGCCTCTGTTGACAGCCAAATCCTACGTGGACGCACACGCTCGGGGCATGGTACGACGCGCGATGTGACGAAGCGGACGCGGTCACTTGGCTTCATATTTTCGCGCGAAGTGGACACAGTTTTCAGTGTGTGTTTCAAGATGTCTGATATTTTTCTGTTAAAGAACGTTGTGCACATCTACATCCATAGCCTGCAAACCACTGTGAAATGCATGGCAGAGGGTCCAGCCCATTGTATACTTTATTAAGGCATTCTCCCGTTCTGTTAATGTATTTTTTGTAGGGGTGCCTATTCTACCGACTCCAGATATCATGGAACCGTACACAGGCCGATCGGTGGTAGCACTATTTTCATATGAAACTATTTTTGATTATTATCTGTGTTGTGCATGCAGGTTCGTATAAAGTAAGAGGGCTATTTTTTTCCCCAATCTCCGCAGTGAAGCTCTGCGCAGATGTATTGCACAGTGACGCTAGAATGCCCGTCAAGCAGGCCACACTGTACTTTGCAGTTGTGAGTGCATATTAATCACATAAAACTGCCTAGAAATTAGTGTCTCCCGCCAAGTGTGAAGTCCTGAGGTTCGCGTGATTTTATGCAGTCCACATAACTGTCATGCATTTCCTTCTTCGTGAAAATTCTCGGCCACACACCTCAGGGGCTCTAGCAGCGATTTCGATGGGAAGTTTTTGATCACCCACCATACAGCCCGAGCTTGGCTCCCTCGGACTTTCATCTCTTCACTAACGTGAACCACTCGCTATGAGAACGGCATTTTGGTGCAGACAATGAGCTGCAGTCCACCGTACGTAATTGGCGGATATCACACACGGCTGCCTTCTAACACGTGGATATTGGAAAGCTGGTACTACCCTACGAGAAATGTCTAAGTCGGATTGCGAGCGAGTATGCAGAGAAGTGTCTGGAAGGTGTAGTTGAATTTTGCCAAAAAAAATGCTTGTCACTGCGATTTCCATTTTGCGACCGACAAGAAGTTAAAAAATCATCCTTCATATTTTTGGTATTTTGTCAATCAAATGGCGAATCTAGCGCCATATCGTTTAAGTTGATGGAACCATTTAAAGTTAATCGAGGTCCTAAATAAGCCTGGGTAGCTCAGATGGTAGGGCACTTGCCCGCGAAAATCAAAGGTCCCGAATTCGAGTCTCGGTCCGGTACACAGTTTAATCTGCCACGAAGTTTCATTTCAACACTCCGCTGCAAAGTGAAAATCTCATTCTGGAAACATCCCCCAGGCTGTGGCTATGCCATGTCTCCGCAATTTCCTTCTTTCAGGAGCGCTAGTTCTGCAAGGTTCGCAGGAGGGCTTCTGTAAAGTTTAGAAAGTAGGAGACGAGGTACTGGCAGAAGTAAAGCTGTGAGGACAGGGCGTGAGTCATGCTTGGGTAGCTCAGATTGTAGAGCACTTTCCCGCGAAAGGCAATGGTCCAGAGTCCGATTCTTGGTCCGGCACACAGTTTTAATCTGCCAGGAACTTTCATATTAGCGCACACTCCGCTGCAGAGTGAAAATCTCATTCTGAAAGCTATAATTAGTCACTGATCAACGTTCATATAGTATACTGTATTATTATACAGGACGTGAATTCTAGAGATGGCGACAGGAAATCATAAAGATGAAAGAATGGATCCCAACGGCCTCGTATCACTAGCAGTCGAGATGACAGGCATCTTATCCGCATGGCTGTAACGGATCGTCCAGCCACGTCTCAATCCCTGAGTCAACAGATGGGGACGTTTGCAAGTCAACAACCATCTGCACGAACAGTTCGACGACGTTTGCAGCAGCATGGACTATCAGCTCGGAGACCATGGCTGCGGCTACCCTTGACACTGCATAACAGACTGGAGCGCCTGCGATGGTGTACTCAACGACGAACCTGGGTGCACGAATAGCAAAACTTTATTTTTTCGGATGAATCCAGGTTCTGTTTACAGCATCATGATAGTCGCATCTGTGTTTGACGACATCGCGGTGCACGCACATTGGAGGCGTGTATTCGTCATCGCCATACTGGCGTATCACCCGGCGTGATGGTATGGGGTGCCACTGGTTACACGTCTCGGTCACCTAATGTTCGCATTAACGGCACTTTGAACAGTGGACGTTACATTTCAGATGTGTTACGACCCGTGGCTCTACCCTTCGTTCGATCCCCGCGAAACCCTACATTTCAGCAGGATAATGCACGACCGCATGTTGCAGGTCCTATACGGGCCTTCCTGGATACGGAAAATGTTCGACTGCTACCCTGGCCAGCACATTCTCCAGATCTCTCACCAGTTGAAAACGTCTGGTCAATGGTGGGCGAGCAACTGCCTCGTCATAATACGCCAGTCACTACTCGTGATGAACTGTGGTATCGTGTTGAAGCTGCATGGGCATCTGTACCTGCACACGCCATCCAAGCTCCGTTTGACTCAATGCCCATGCGTATCAAGGCCGTTATTACGGCCAAGGGTGGTTGTTCTGGGTACTGATTTCTCAGGATCTATGCACCCAAATTGCTTGAAAATGTAATCACATGTCAGTTCTAGTATAATCTATTTGTCCAACGAATACCCGTTTACCATCTGCATTTCTTCTGGGTGTAGCAATTTTAATGGCCAGTAGTATATGTCCCCTTTCGGGTTTGAACTACTTGTATTACAATCGTTTTTTAGTCCGATGAGTTGTTTTCCAGTTATTTCCTAAAACAGTTTTAAATGCCTAAGCCTGTGTAATTATAATGGGACTGTTAAGCGTCTGGTGCACTTTAACGTGAGCACCTTAATGTGTAGATTGTATGAGCTGCTATTTTGAGTTATGCGCTGTGCCGTAAGGTCTTTTGTACCAGGTGCTTTAGGCTTGAGTTAACCTCTGGATTATTTTAAGTGTTCGCTCGTGGACTAACTTGTATGGGTAAAATTCCTTATCGCACAGTGATTTCTTTCTATCGGCACTGAGCCGTATTAATCACCTATGAATATTGTTTGAACTGGTCCCGTAATTTATTGCGTACTCAGAATTAATGTAAGTGCTCTGCCGGCTGGTAAGTCAGGTACTTTAAGAAATATTATATTTCAGACAATTCCACACAGCTTTATTGAGACAAATACGTATTAATTTTGGACCAACGCGTAGTTCGAAGCTTGTGGAGCAGCAGGGGCACTGGGACAAGAAATGTTAATCACTGTTTAAAAAAGATATTTGTTTTAGTTAATACCGTAAGGCTGGCAATTTCAATTCACAGTTAGTTACATGTATTGGATTCTAGGCAAAACTTTCTTTTACTTGCAAAACCATGACAGTTTAAATTCATACTTTCGCAAGACCTTGCAGTATAACCAAATCTCAAAAACATTAAAGAACTTTACAACAGATTAAAATATTTACTTAAACCATTCAAAGCTTTCGTGAATTTTAAAATTTCTTTAGGTACATTAAATTACATTAAATTTAGAGAAAACAAATATTCAGAATCATCAGCTAATTAAATTACTTGAAAGGTATGCACCGCAATGGCAAGTTGGACAATCTCTTTTTCATTTTTCAGTTAGTGAACAACAAGCGCCTCGTTTCCAACTCCGTTTACATGTCGGATTGCCTTTAGGGTGGGCAATCGGCTCGGACTACTCGCATATGCCACCTCTATGGTTGTTAGTTTGATCTTACATCAACACAATTTCCGCACATAATAACAATACCTCCTGCAACAGCACAACTGTTAAGCGCTTACAATAAACAAGCAACGTGAATGAGATATCTTAGCTCTTAATAATATCATTGCTTGCTGTAGTCAACTGATTTAAAGACTAGGGTTTTAATTTACCCAGAAATGCTATTAACAAGAGAAGGAGCTAGAGAAGTTAATTGCCAAACCAAACAAATACAGCACCTCAGCTTCTTGGTGCAGTTTAAAGCAAAGAGTTTAATTTACCAAAATAATTACTCAACTCACTTACAAACTCAACTTACAAATTTGAATATGAATAAACAGCACCTCACTTGTTTGGTGCACTGCGCTCTTTAAATTTAAGGAGGGCTTTCCGACGTATTACGATGGGGCTCTGGAACTAAATCTGTGTCTTGTAACCAGTATGGCGAACTTCACACAGGTTTGATTTAGTACGAATTTTTTAAAGCAGGATTAGTGCTTACCAAATGTAAAACTTTCACTGCGTACTTCGCCGTTAGTGCTAGAATACCATCCTCATGCACATCAGCCACACTACGCGACCCATTTGAAGCTGAACTCATTGAACACACTAGCGCCAATAACTTGTTCCTCGAGCTATCTGCGGAACGGTGCCTCAGCGGGAAGTAAACAGCAACTGCTTTGCTGCAAGTGCAATCCCTTCGTGGAACTGAGCCAGGCTAACCAGCGCCGCGTGCAGAAACTGCAGCACTACGTACTCCGATCACATGCAACCGCCTGTCCACGCAGCACACCACATACGGCTAGTTCTGTCTTTCCTCCAGCGCCACGGTGCGCGTACTTTTAAGGCGAGCCGCACCAGAATCTATCTTATATCGAAGATGCGATTTGAGGCGAGATGTCGAACCCCGATCAGAGCTGGAGCAAAATCGGCCGCACCACGTTTCACTGTTGTAGTTGACACCCTATGGGCGTTCTAATCCAAATTTTATTTATACGTTCCTATATGGAACTAGCCTGATAACTCTCAATTTAAATTCAAGCTTGAGCCGTGCTGTGGCTCCCGTTGGTGCTGTTTGTAGGTTTCCGTCCAGTGTTGGAGGCCAGACCGTATCGTCTTCTTCTCGTGTTGACTGGTGCCACTTGGTTTCACAAGCGTTGCCTGTCCCCTAGTGGCAGCAGTGGCGGTTAACAATATGTAGTAACTGTGGCCCTATCTCTGGGGCGACGTTGTTGTTCTTCCGGATCGTGTCAGTGTGCAGTTCGGTTGGGGACTCAGGAGGAGCCAGGTCCGGGCAGTGTGAGCAGAAGCCGGGACCACTGGTGGCGCTCATGGACTGCCGGATCGGAGGCCTGTGGTCAGGAGGGTTCACGACCTCGTAGTAAACCGGATCCTGCAAGCTTTAAGTTGAGTGCATTTGTATTCAAGTAGATAAACCTCCAGCATTGGGAGATCTTGTGATTCTCCAGTGACTTGGGTTCGTGTTGCTGCTCGTAGTGTTGCTGAGCCAGGAGCAGTGAGTGCAGTGCTAACGGAAGGCGGATCTGATTAGCTTTCCTGGACTTCTAATTTCTATTTTTTACGTTCAGTTTGTTACTATTTGTTAAGTTCAGCCAGCGGTATTTTTCCTGCCTCGTGGCCGCTAACGCCCCAGTTACCTGCCCTGGGGATTAGTGTATGTAACGGCAGTGTACGTTTCCTCGCCTTGCCGCTGCTGTCCAGTGAGGTGTGTAGTGTTGACAGCTTTCTTGATTGTAGGTTCGTTGGCGATTCTTCTACTCTGGTGGTAGTGATTTCTTTCTCGTTCCAGGCGCTCTAAGCACAGTATTTTCTGCAGACAGAGTCCAGACCGCCGGTTCCGACTTTGGCGTATTTTTACATCTCTGCATTTGGTTTACTGGACTTAGGGTAGCCTCAGCAAGATTATTATTAGTCATTCGTTAGACTGCCACTAGTCTGAGCTACTGTCTTCTGAAGTGAATGCAACTCTTGGCTGCCTATCTCATCACTCACAAAAGTATATTTTGCCGGACCTACTCGGGGTCGATTCCTGGTGCACCGTCTGTGACTGGCCCTTTTGTTTTATTATTGTATTTGCTGTTTTATTGCATGTTTATAAATTTTTTATATAATTGCCATTCTTGGCGTTACAGCAGGTTTAAATGATTGTGTTACCAAGTTTACCATCATTTTGTCTCACCCGTTTGGTGGTCAGCTGTCTGTCTTTTTATTGCATTGCTCTTTTACAGTATGTTTAACTTTTTTTATAATTGCCGTTCTTGGCGTTAAAGGTCTTCAGCCGTGACTATGGTCGCTTGCCTCAAAATTCGAATTGGGATCACAATGACTTGTTTTTAAAACATTGTTTGCTGTGTCTGTATTTTATGCTCATGTGGTAAATTTTAATGCACTGAAAGCACTATTAATTACACGGTTGTTTATTCCTGCATTAATAACGAGTGATCTCTTTATTTATTGCTGAGTGTGGAATTACCGTTTAAAAAATAAATGTGTGTAATTGCAAAAGGGAACCAATAGTAACTGATTACGGCCTCGTCCACAATCGTAACCGAATCCAGCTTTCCTTGACTACTAGGTTCCAAAGCTATGTATGTTTTTAACGGTTTCTCATTTTGGTAAACACTATTTTTCACATTATTTTATAGTTACCCATTGATCGTTATCAAATGCTGAGTTCTTTATTGAAGTTCTTATTTATAAATTCGAGGTCTTGCAATTCTGAACGGTAATTTACGCCTAGACATATGATTGCGAGTACACATATGAAATGTAATGTATTGCACTCCTCCGTGACTGCTAGGTGGAAAAGCGACGGTTGATCACTGTAACTGGTGATTTGTTATCAACCATATGATAACAGTGACTAATGTCAAGCGCTGTCGTGGTAGTAGCCGGCCGGCCGTGCGGTTTTAGAAGCTACAGTCTGGAACCGAGCGACCGCTAAGGTCGCAGGTTCGAATCCTGCCTCGGGCATGGATGTGTGTGATGTCCTTAGGTTAGTTAGGTTTAATTAGTTCTAAGTTCTAGGCGACTGATGACCTCAGAAGTTAAGTCGCATTTGAACCATTTTTTTGTCGTGGTATTAGAACAGATTGAGAACCATGTGTGGAAGAAGTTCGCCGAGTTTACGGTGTGAGACGTGAATAGTTTACGTGTTCGATCTGGAATCTCATTGACTGGATTACAGTTGTCTTCATTTATGAGTCCTGCTTCGTAATGAGCCCCGATGGCCGGCGACGACGTGTCTGGAGACGCCTCGGAAAGCTGTGGGATACCAGTCTGACCGTCGCTCGCTACGGAGAGAGTTTCTACTGCTTGTAGTCATGCTTGCCAAATCCTACCTTGGCCGCCAAGGTCGCCGGATCTCTCCCCCATTGAGAACGTTTGGAGCATTGTGGGCAATGAAGTGGCCTGCAACTAGTTCGGGATTTTGCCGATCCACTGCGCCACTGTACCATCAGGTCATATGACAGAAGAGTTAGATGGCGCAAACTTTTCCGTTGTGGTCAAACAAGTCCGTATGAATGAGAACGAAGTGACAGACTATCGCTGTGTGAAAAATTAAAAAAAAAGTTTTCTAAATCACAAGAGAAATGGAGGCCCGGCTTATCGCAGTCGAGGCAGTAACGTAAAACCACTGACCGGTATTCAACATATTGCACGATATGTTGAACATCTACATCTACATCTACATCTACATCTACTCCGCAAGCCACCCAACGGCGTGTGGCGGAGGGCACTTTACGTGCCACTGTCATTACCTCCCTTTCCTGTTCCAGTCACGTATGGTTCGCGGGAAGAACGACTGTCTGAAAGCCTCCGTGCGCGCTCTAATCTCTCTAATTCTACATTCGTGATCTCCTCGGGAGGTATAAGTAGGGGGAAGCAATATATTCGATACCTCATCCAGAAACGCACCCTCTCGAAACCTGGCGAGCAAGCTACACCGCGATGCAGAGCGCCTCTCTTGCAGAGTCTGCCACTTGAGTTTATTAAACATCTCCGTAACGCTATCACGGTTACCAAATAACCCTGTGACGAAACGCGCCGCTCTTCTTTGGATCTTCTCTATCTCCTCCGTCAGACCGATCTGGTACGGATCCCACACTGATGAGCAATACTCAAGTATAGGTCGAACGAGTGTTTTGTAAGCCACCTCCTTTGTTGATGGACTACATTTTCTAAGCACTCTCCCAATGAATCTCAACCTGGTACCCGCCTTACCAACAATTAATTTTATATGATCATTCCACTTCAAATCGTTCCGCACGCATACTCCCAGATATTTTACAGAAGTAACTGCTACCAGTGTTTGTTCCGCTATCATATAATCATACAATAAAGGATCCTTCTTTCTATGTATTCATGTATTCTATGTATTCATGAGGGAGACCATCTTCCGTTGGGTTTCCCAACTGCTCAGACTCAACATTCTCGCCAAAGTGACGTATCAGCGTTGACGCTGTCGCTTGTGTAAGGCAAGTACAGACCATTTCTTTAGCCACGTATACCGCTATGGTATATCCAGGCCCGCTCGGCTAACCGAGCGGGCCTGGATTCCCTTACAGATGTACTGAACAAGCTGCCTTTATAGCCGTCCATAATTGAGAAAGTGTTACCGGTGCAGGATTTTGTGCACGAGCTCACCTCTCGCTTATGCCCCATGAATGTTCGAAGGGATTGATGCCGAGCGATCTGGGCGACGAAATCATTCGTTCGAATTGTCCAGCATGTTCCTCAAGCCAATCGTGAACAACTGTGGCCCGGTGACATGATGCATCATCACCACAAAAATTCCATTGTTGTTTGGGAACATCAGTCCAGGAAGGGCTGCAAAGCAGGCGAACATTTCGAGGATCCAGTTCATTCCATGCAAAAACAGCCCACTCCATTATGGAGTCACCACCAGATTGCACAGTGTCTTGCTGACAAATTGGGTCCATGACTTTGTGGGGTCTGTGCCACACTGTAATGCTACTATCAGCTCTTACCAACTGAAATTGGGACTCATCTGACCAGGCCACGATTTCCCAGTAGTTTATGGTCCAACCGATATCGTCTCGAGCGTAGGAGAGGCGCTGCAGGCGATGCCGTGCTGTTAGCAAAGGCACTCCGGCCGATCTTCTGCTGCCATAGCCGATTAACGCCTACATTCGCAGCACTGTCCTAACGGATATGTTCGTCATTCATCCCACATTGATTTCTGCGGGTTTTTTTTCACACAGTGTTGCTTGACTGTTAGCACTGCCGACTATACGCAAACGCCGCTGCTCTCGGTTGTTAAGTGAATGCCGCCGGCCACTACATTGTCAGTGGTGACATGACAATGTGGATCTCAGAATTTGAAATCCCTAACGATTTTCGAAATGGAATGTCCCTTGCGTTTAGCTCCAACCCATTCTGTGTTAATTCCCGTCTTGCGGCCATAATCACGTCGGAAACTTTCTCACATGAATCACCTGAGTACAAACGACAGCCCCGCCAATGTACTGCCCTTTCACAGCTTGTGTACGATACTACTGCAATCTGCATAGGTGGATATCGCTACTCCATGACTTTTGTCACCTAAGTGTATTATGGCAGTAAAAATTATCAGTATTTGAAAATTCATTTATCATTTTAATAATCTTTATCCCGGAAAAAGAAGAAAAATAATTTTCGTGAGGAGACAGGAAATACGTGGGAGACTTGGAAAATAAGTTTTCCCTGTCGACTGTGGTCAGAGTTGTGTGCGAAAGGGAAAAAAGGAGAATGAGACATTAAAGATGAGACATATCTTTATTTTTCTACATAATTTCCAAATACATTGAGACATTTGTCATACCGCTTTATAAGCTGCAAAAAGCCTTCCAGGAAAAAAATCAGGGCGTTGCATACGGAAGAAGCGTTGAACGGCTTGTTTGACGTCAGAACTGCTGCCAAAGCGCCTTCCGCCGAGAGTCTTCTTCAAAGCAGGGAGATGGAAGTCACTTGGTGCGAGATCCGGACTGTAGGTGGATGGTGTAGGCGTTCCCAACCAAGAGTTGAAATATGGTTTTGCGTTGCCGTCGCCGTTTGAGGTCTCGCATTGTCATCCAACATCAGAACGCCAGATCTGAGAAGGCCAGGCCGCTTTTTCCGAATCACCCCTTTCAGTTTCGACAGAGTGGCACTGTACTGCGCAGCATTGATGGTTGCATCCACCAGAAAGTCCAGCAGCAAAACTCCTTTGGCGTCCCAGAAAACGGTGATTAGCACTTTACCTGCAGACGGAGTGCTTTTGAACTTCTTTCAGTCAGGTGATGACGGATGTTTCCACTCCATGGATGCGGCCTTCGATTCGGGCGTGTAATGGTGGACACACGTTTCGTCCCCTGTCACCATCCGAAACAGAAGGTCATTGCCAGATTCATGGTAACGCACGAGCTGTTCCAGGCTGAACGCCACGCGTTGTTCCATGTGTTTCGAAGTCAGTTGGGGGGGGGGGGGGGCATCCATCATGCTGACACGTTCCTGTATCGAAAAATGTCGTGGACGATCTTGTGAGCTCACTCATGTCCGATTCCAAGTTCTGCCGCTACTCCATCGGTGGTGATACGCCAGTTCGCTTTAATCATGTCATCCAGCTTCCTGACATTTGCATCTGTAGTGGCCGTGCATATCCATCCAGGTCTCGGTATTTCCTGCGTGTGCCGACGTCCATCACTGAATTGCTGGCACCATCTCGACACTACTTGCCTCGACATCACACCTGACCCATACACCTCAACAAGGCGGTTATGACTTTTTGTGCCTGATACTCCACGTGCCCAGTCATAGCGGATAACAGCTCTCACTTCCGCCTTTGACCACGACTCCAAAACGCACCTTCTCTCCATAGCTCCGGGAAAAGACCGAGCGGCTGGCCTCCGCTTTGCACAGTCACTGCGACAGCGCCATCTGCTTGATCGCTGTCGACCTCTACCCAATGGTGTATCTGTGTCTTGCACGTGCGCGTTCACCTGCCGTGTCGTCTTTCGCCCATATCACACAACTCTGCCCACAGTCGACAGGGGAAACTTATTTTCCAACTCCCCCTCGTAGAAATAGGATACACTGAAATCAGTATAGCATTTTTATTTATATTATATCAACTACACTTAGGACACGTGTAATGTGTAACCTGTGGAGCGCTGCATGGTACTGTTCGTAGAAACATGGAAAACAGTAATTATTCCGAGATACAGGACATTTAATGAACTCCAATTTTTGCATGTGCATGGTTCTATCATTGCATTTATTACAAAACAAATTTGGTTTACATCGATAAACTATTTTCGGTCATCACACCATTTCCCATCTTACCGCGCATATAGAAGCGTACCACCAAATATCGGTGCAGAGAACCGATGGTGTACGATTGCTTGAATTTTTACGCAGTCTTCTCTGGAAGCTATCTCTCTGTTCTGTTCGATGATGTACGCGCAATTTTATAGGCGCTTTATAAGGTTTTTCAAATGGCTCTGAGCACTATGGGACTCAACTGCTGAGGTCATTAGTCCCCTAGAACTTAGAACTAGTTAAACCTAACTAACCTAAGGACATCACAAACATCCATGCCCGAGGCAGGATTCGAACCTGCGACCGTAGCGGTCTTGCGGTTCCAGACTGCAGCGCCTTTAACCGCACGGCCACTTCGGCCGGCAAGGTTTTTCAACTGACCGTAAAAATAAACGTCGCAAGTCTTCACTAGCGGGGTGCATTTTGGAGGAATTACTTTAACAGTGCGCGTTGGCAGGCCGTCACCATTTCGAAAAGTTTCGTCGTACAAATGCGTATACATTTGCTCCCCCTATGATTCGAGGAGGAAAATTTTATTCCTCTTCTCTCAAGTATGATTTCAAGATGTCAGAAAATTCTCGTATAACGCTGTTGTGAGTTGTTGGACTTTGAAGATGCTGTCGTACCATTTTTATACTTGCGTGTGCACTCATCAACTGATTTTTTGAGCCTTGGTCCTAATGAGCCTGGGGTCTCCTGCAAGGAACCGAGTCCGTTGGTAGTAATTTTCCGGATAAGCTGGCAGCATATTGTGCAGTGTGCAAATGTTTCATCTTCTAAAAACTACGTGCGGATTAAAAGAAAAATAGTACCAGCAGTGAGATTCGCTCCAAGGCTCTCGTGCATACGAAAATAGGCGTTTAACCGCTCGACTTTGGACACCGTGGTTAATAGCGACCATACAAAGTAAATACGTCTAAAATTTTCGAACCCGATTTTCTCGAAAACGGTTGAGATGCGTCTTCTTGTTCACATATGTTGAAACACTAGTCGCTCCCCACGCACTCTGTCAGTGTGAATCAAATCGTTGAAGGGAAGTTCGTACTTTCCCCTTGTGAGTACCGGTTGTAAAGACGAAGCGTCGCAAGAAGTTGTCCAAGGATTTGTTCTTGCCCGGCGACAACGACTTTGCTCATTCTGCACAGGACACAATAAGATATGCTGCTTATTTGGGCTACCAAATTTTGTCTCACCCCGTATTCTCCTCACATGGGGCCCAGTGATTTCTTTATTTTCCCTGGTAAGGGGACATGTTGCGCACTAGACACATTGAAAATGACTACGAGGTGATTTTCATGAGGAACGTTGCCTGAAAACACAACATTGCGGAAGGTCTCTGTCAAGTCATCCACAGCTAAGAAAAAATATATGGCGCCGAAAGGGGATGCGTAGAGGTAGGGTTGGGTTAGGGAAGGATGGGGAAGGAAGTCGGCCGTGCCCTTTCAAAGGTCTTGTAGCGGAAAGCAGTGTTCGATACCTCGGTCACCATTCACAAGGGGAACGCTCCAGCCACGGCCTCATAGTTGGCAGGTCGCTTTTGTAGATCCTGGAAAGAAAAACTGTACGTTTTTGGCTCAACACCCAACCCCAAACCCCACGCACCCCGCTTGTCAGAAGACCACCCCCAAAGTTCATGACGTGCAATCGACTCAAAATTAGAGGTATCGAAAGGTAATTGAAAACCGAGCATTTTTATCATGATATATTGGGTCCGCAAACGCTTTTTTCTAGAAATCGAGGAACGAAACTATTACGAATGCTACTTATACACCCACAAAGGTACTGTTGAATACACGCTGTTAAACGAAAGAGTAGCCGGCGTAACGACCAAGAAAAAAAAGTCTTGATTGTTTTTTTTATTATCTTTTCCGTATCGAAACTGGTACGAAGATGTTCAAATGTGTGTGATATCTAAGGGACCAAATTGCTTAGGTCATCGTCCCATAGACTTACACACTACTTAAACTGACTTACACTAAGAACAACACACACACAGACACACACACACACACACACACACACACACACACACACACACACACACACCCGTGCCCGACGGAGGACTCGAACCTCCGGCGGGAGGGGCCGAAACTAGGTTAGGTTAGTAAGATAAGTAAATGAACAAGAAATAATAACAAGGTAGGCAAATAAATTTCACAAACAACTTGGATAAGCAGAAAATTAAAATTAAGTCATGGTCGCCTGGCTGTGTGAAAACAATTCCGAATAACATTGCTGCGTATCTTCGTGTGGGAACACACATAGCTGACGGCGTGATGCACGTGTACGGTGAGACGCGAGACAGAACTTTATTGCGAGGCTTCAAAATTGCAATGTGCTTGCGGAAAGCCAGCGGGAAGTGCACAACTGCTCGGTTGCTACAACGGTACATTGTGTAATTTATGATCAACTTTCAGCACCAATTTTCCAGCCGATGTTATCGTATGTCAAAATGAATTCCGAAAAATTAAATATTTTTAAATGTGAACGAAGTCTGTTTTCCGCGGAATCTTTCGAAGGAACGATGTAGTTGCGCGAAGATTGCATTCATTATATGTTCTTGATACAGCAAGTACGTTTGTTTCGAATCTTTATATGAAAAATACCATCCAGCTGTTCAAGGGTGCAAATAAACCTCGCCGTTGAGCTCGCAAAAACTCCAAACACACACACACACACACACACACACACACACACACACACACACACACTAGTTGTTCAAAGGGTAGTGAGGCATGCAACGCAGCCAGTGAAAGATTCATTGTAAGGTGCCCAGGAATAAAATTTTTCCTTCCATACTTCTGCCAATTTCGACACTAAAAGAAAGGAAATACAAATGGGAAAAAATAAAACTGCATTTCAGAATCGAACTCACCTTATCTGTTCTCCAGCCAGATGCCTTGGTCGCTACGCCAACGGAAGTTCGTTGAATTAATTGATTACTAGGAAAATATGTTTCCGGACCCCAGATACACTGTCGGCAAAACAAAAATTGTATACCATTTTACAGGTTGTAAGGAGGTTGCTTCTGTGTTGGCAGCGCTGTGTAGCGCTTTGCATTGGATCTCTGACTGCGCTTTCCTTGTAAGAGACTCTACGGCTGGTTGGACTCGTTGTTGGAAGTTAATCGCCAGTAGTGTTGGGCAGTTGGAAGTTGGTCGCCAGCAGTGATGGAAGTACTGTTGGGCAGCTGGAGGTGAACAGCCAGCAGTGGTGGATGTTAGATGTGAGAAGTAAGCGTTGATGGTAAGATCTGATGTGTTAGCGTAGGCGGACGATCTGGAAGTATCCGATTTGGAGACTGAAAATTATTCATGGTTATACATCTTTGTACCAGATGTCAATGACGATTTATATTCGTGTTTGAACTGGATGTCACATAATTAAGATAAAAATACATTATTTGGTTTGCAACAAAATCTTTCCTTTGTTAACCACATTCCTATTAGTAGTTAGTGGCTTTAGTAGTTAGAATCTTTTATTTAGCTGGCAGTATTGACACTCGCTGTATTGCAGTAGTTCGCGCAATGAAGATTTTTGTAAAGTAAATGCTTACTGAAATGTATAGGTTATTGTTAAGATTTCTTTTTAGTCAGGGCCATTCGTTCGAATTAATTATTTGAAGTCAGGTTGTAATTTTTTTGAGTAGTCAGATTGCGTTGCGCAGGAATATTGTGGGTCAGTGTTGACATGATAAGAAAAAGTAAAGAGAAAACAGGCTCAGTGCGTTTAGTTTTACTCAGCTGTTTCAGAATCAAATAACGTAAAAGTTTCATCTTCTCAGTCTTTCTGCAATTTAAGTACAGACACACTCACTTAAATAAAGAAGTTTTAAGGTTTCCAGTTCACTGATGATTTATTATTGCAGCAGTGTGTATCGAATGCATGATATGATTGCATAAACGTACCAGCAGCGCAAGCGGTTCTGAGGACCAGGTATCGACCCATGTTGAAACGCCCATATTAGTACGTGGTGTAACCTCCACGGGCAGCAATGCAGGCGCAGACTCTGGCATCCAGTCGATAGCTTAAGTGCTGAATACTGTCTGGGATACTTCATGCCACGCCTGCTGCATACGTAGTTCTATAAGAGTTTTTGGTTGACGACTCACACGGGTCACTTCTCGACCCATCACATTCCATACGTGCTCGATTGGGGGCAAGTCTCGAGATCGTGCTGGCTAGGGACGTTGCCGCGCGTCTTGCACAGCACTTTGAGTTTCACGGGCAGTGAGTGGGCTAGTATTATCTTGTTGGAAAACACCTTCCTGTCGCAAGAACGACAGAAAGACGGGTCTAACAACATTCTGTACATTTCCTCCAGTAACGCAAAAAGTGAACGAGAGCTGTAGCTTATCGCGCCCCAGGTCATAAGGCCTGGAGTGACGCCAGTGTGTCTTGGACGAATGCGCTTTACTAGACAGCGCTCACCAGGTCTACGTCGTACGCGCAAACGACCATCGCTTGCTTGCAGACAGAATCTGCCTTTTTCGCTGAAGACCATGGCTCGGAATTCCATCTTCCAAGTGATCCTTTGACGGTACCAGTCATGCCGTGCACGTCAACATTGTGGCGTGAGTGCCAGACAGGCTAGGCATGTGCGTGCCCATAGTCCACAGCTAACAACCAGTTCTCAAGAGTTCGTTTTGGTACGTGTGGAACCACAAGTCCTCTTATGCTTGCTGTGGATGCTGCCCTTACAATACAATGATACTGTTGGGCGTCTGTGCTGCGTGGACGTCCAGAATCTCGTCTACAGGTATGAGAATGTTCACGTGACCAGTGATACCAGCATAGCTGCACAGATGACGTAGCAGGTCGAGCTTGTGTGGCAGTTCTCCGAAATGACCATCCCGCCACTCGGAAGGCCACAGTTTGACCCCTTTCAAACTTGCTCAGTTGGCTGTAGGAAGCACAAGTGTGTCTCCGTAGCATGGTTGCCTGCTTGCTTCACACGTTTGCACCAGACCGAGCCTCCTGGCTGTGAGCATTCCATCTTAGAGGATAGACATAGATGGCGCTCTGGTAGCTACGTCACTACGCTATCTCTTGGTGGACGAGGTTGAAGCGACTATCGGTACATCTACTATCCCCCCAGGTGGAATATGCCGTCATCAGAACAAAATCAACGTCGTCTTTCAAGGGGTACTATTTCTTTTATTTAGGCGGTGTATGACGATGAAAACTGCTCAATTTTCAATTATCTATCGATCCCTTCAATTCTATTGCGTGTCATGACTTTTAGGGGTGGTTTTCTCAATAACGGGGTATGTTGACCCTAAATATCTTATAATTCTTTATTTTAGGTTGTACACAAGTGACCTGCCAAATCTGAGTCGAATCGGATGGCCCTGTCTGAGCTACACGTCAGCCCGTACAGTTTGATGAGGTAAGAAATTATTTTTGCGTTCTGTGCTGAATGTGAACGTCGGTGGTGTTCCCACGGATTAGCGGACGCCTGTACACGGCGCTCGTTCAGAATGACGTGTTGACGCCGAAAGTGTACGTGCGGTGTGGAGAGCTTGCGGTGACGTCACGCCGGCCAAGGCGTCCCTACTTTCGTAATGGACGGACGGATCAGCACGTGGCTACTCGCGCAGTGTCTCCTCAGAAGGAGGAAAACAGAGACGTCACACCGCTGCTAACCCGATGCGTCCTTATAACCCTGCGGAAGGACAACACGTGACTGGAAAGTCAACTCAGCGAATAACGTGAGGCATCGTAGTGATATAACGACACAAGACTTTCTCTATATGGTACACTGTGAATGAACATATCTGTCTCAGTTGTGTCTTTATATTCGCGGAAGGAATGCCAAAATGCCTCAATTATTTCCGTCTCCCACAGGCATTTTTTTACTTATACTTGCGTAACCGTATCCTTTTAGCTTAGAAACTAAAATAGGCCATGGAATCTGTTACAACATGGTATCTTATTGATGTCTGTCTACAAACTACTATTAACAATAATATGTTCAAACTACTATATAACTATTATAAACCTCATCCTGTACTACCAGTACTACTTTCAATACTATAGTTGCCGCTGTTACTCGATACTACGATTAAATGCACTCAGACCTATTTCTGCAGTCGTCTGCACTAATTCAATCACCTGTCTTGCATACAGGATAACTGAATCGCAATTGTAAACGTCAAACGTCAGGCAAGGATTGACTTTATTGCTCTTGTGATACGTTTCGGAGTTTATCCATCATCATAGTCCTGAGATAGCGATATGCACATACGCAGATGGCAGTAGTATCGCGTACACGAAGTATAAAAGGGCAGAGCATTATTGGCGGAGCTGCCATATGTACGCAGATGATTCATGTGAAAAGGTTTCCGACGTGATTATGGACGCGCGACGAGAATTAACAGACTTTGAAAGCGGAATTGTAGTTGGAACTAGACGCTTGGGACAAACTGTTTCGGAAATCGTTAGGGAATTCAATATACCGATATCCACAGCATCATCAGTGTGCTGAGGATATCAAATTTCAGGCATTACCTCTCACCACGGACAATGCAGTGGCCGACGGCCTTCACTTAACGACAGAGACGCAACGGAGTTTGCGTAGAGTTTTCACAGCTAACAGACAAGCAGTACAGGGTGAAATAACTGCAAAAATCAAAGTGGGACCTGTAGAGACCAAAAGCATGCACCCCCCCCCCCTTCCGCACTCCGTCTCCAGGCCACAAGTGGCCCATTGGGACCACCCGACCGCCGTGTCATCCACAGTTGAGGATGCGGATAGGAGGGGCGTGGAGTCAGCATACCGCTCTCCCGGTCGTTGTGATGGTTTTCTGTGACCGAAGCCGCTACTATTCGGTCGAGTAGCTCCTCAAGTGGCATCACGAGGCTGAGTGCACCCAGAAAAATGGCAACAGCGCATGACCAAAAGCATAGAAATCATTTAATTCTTTTGGATAAAAAATAGGTTTTATAAACGCGTCAAATTCGGAAAAACTTCCAAGTTTTCGATGATTGCCTTGTAATATACCTTTTTATTATATTTCACTTACGTATTTAAATCAAATCTGTACACTGGCTGTGCACCTGTTTACTGCCCTGCAAGCGATCTGCTTGCTCCGTGAACTTTGTTTCCATGCTGCGTTCAGTTGTTTTTTTTTTTCTTTATCGAGAAACAGCTTGTAATATCATTACCTTTCGTCCTGTAGCTGTATGGAGACGGAAATGTAATTTGAATAGCGCAATCGATGCTACTGCTCATTGCACAACTATTTGGTACATTTTAAGATGGAACATTTATTGATAAACATCTCCCCGAACACATGGTGAATCTTAACTAGGTTCGTTATGACTCGCGGACGCATACTTGCGGGTCTATTTTTGGCAGGTGACATGTGGATGGATGAAGATAAGCCGTTTACCAACGAACTCTAACGACGTCGTGCACACCGCCTGGTGGCCTGGACGCAGTGACCTTGACGCCCTCTGCTGCTCTGGCCGAGAAGTTACGTGGTTGCGAAGTTCCATGTCGTCTTCACTGTAGGGGCTGAGGCCGCGGCAACCCGCACGACGTATGAGTCGTGCAGGGTGCCGTCAGCGACTGATGTCTAGGGCGCCGCAGCTGTAAGATTTAAACGAGACACAAAAAGAAAGACATTTTTGTGTCATCTCTGAAGAAAGTTAATGGACTCCCATCAAAGGACGGAAACTACTCTGATGTGCAAAACTTAAAGATGAAAGTAAATATCTCATAATATGTGATTGCCAGTAACACAGCTCGATGAAACTTGGGCCACAAACAGAAAGAGCTGCCGTAGTATAGTACAGAAGGTAACTGAAAGAAATACGCTATGAGCCCAACGACGAGCCCCTCCACCTGCGCTCTTTGATGCAGTCGTGCATGGTCATTCATAAAAATGATGGCCTAAAGCACCCTTGAAAAGACACACATGGGGAAGGAGTGCAGGGTCCCATTAACGTTGACTCGTGACAATGTCCTGTTCAGAGATTTGGAAGCCAGTGCTCCCCTGCAACAACATGTCTCCACACACCATAACACCTGAACAACCAAAACGAGTACGAGGGGCGTTTGAAAAGTCCATGCAAAAATAAAAACTACTTACGTGTTTGGGGTAAACCTTTTTTTATTTTTCGACATAGTCTCCTTTGAGACTTGTACACTTCGTCCAACGCTGTTCTAATTTGTTGATCCTTTCGAATAATAGCAATTGTCCAAGTCTGCGTCCGCAGCTCGTGGTCGTGCGGTAGCGTTCCCGCTTCCCACGCCCGGGTTCCCGGGTTCGATTCCCGGCGGGGTCAGCGATTTTCTCTGCCTCGTGATGACTGGGTGTCGTGTGATGTCCTTAGGTTAGTTAGGTTTAAGCAGTTCTAAGTTCTAGGGGACTGATGACCATAGATGTTAAGTCCCATAGTGCTCAGAGCCTCCAAGTCTGCAAAATAGCTATTAGTTGCTGCAAATACCTCCTCGTTTGAATAAAATCTTTGTCCCGCCAGCCATTTCTTCAAATTGGGGAACAAATAATAGTCCGATGGAGCCAAGACTGTCGAATATGGGGGGATGTGAAATGAGTTGGAATCCTATTTCCATTAATTTTGTGACCACAACTGCTGAGGTGTGTGCTGGTGCATTGTCGTGATGGTAATGAACTTTTTTGCGGTCCAATTGCCGGCGTCTTTCTTGCAGCTCGGTTTTTAAACGGTCTAATAACGATGAATAATATGCGCCTGTAATAGTTTTACCCTTTTCCAGATAGTCGATGAGGATTATTTCTTGCGAATCCCAAAAGACAGTCGCCATAACCTTTCCGGCCGAAGGACTGGTCTTAGCCTTTTTTGGTGCAGATTCTCCCTTGGTAACTCATTGTTTAGATTGTTGTTTGGTCACAGGAGTATAGTAATGGATCCATGTTTCATCCACAGTGACGAAACGACACTTAAAGTCCTGCGGATTCTTCCTGAACAGCTGCAAACCATCCTTGTAACATTTCACACGATTCCGTTTTTTGTCAAGTGTGAGCAATCGCGAAACCCATCTTGCGGATGGCATTCTCATGATCAAATGATTATGCAAAATATTATGTACCCATTAATTCGAGATGCCCACAGCACTAGCAATCTCACGAACCTTAACTCTTCTATCATCCATCACCATATCATGGATGTTATCAATGATTTATAGAGTCGTAACCTGCACAGGGCGTCCAGAACGTTCAGCATCATTTTTTCCCATATGGCCACTCCTAAAATTTTGAAACCACTTATAAAGTCTTATAATCGAAGGAACAGAGTCAACGTAATGTTTATCAAGCTACTCTTTAGTCTCCTGAGGCGTTTTGCCTTTCGTAAACTAATGTTTAATCACCACAAGAAATTCTTCTTCGTCCATTTTTTGACAATCACTCGACTTCCTTGATTCACACGAATGCCAAACACAAAGAAAGAGACCAATATGGCTGAAACTTGGTGTGCGTTCTTTCCAAAGATGCTACTAACTAAACATGACTTCGACACGCGCCGGTGGTGCCATCTCTCGGACTTTCCACGGACTTTTCAAACGCCCCTCGTATGTTTGACGATGTTCCTGGGTGCATTACGTATTCTCTCCACATGAGCGTTAATCCAGCACTGTCGAACATTAAGGTTTTGGTGATCTAGGTGTTCTGGTGTGGGGAAGTATAGTGTTTCATGGGCGTACTGACCTCCAGATTTTTTAACACGGTACAGTCACAGATCAACGTCATTGTGGCACTTCCCAATGTGCGTGTTTCAAGGAATCATTCGGCCTTGACTTCATTTTTGTGGATGACAATGCCGACACCAGCTCATAGCGCAGATGAAGGCATTCTTGGGGGCGAGAGGATATTTGGCGAATGGAGTGGCCTCCCCGTTCCTCAGAGCACGCGTAGCGTGCGTCGGGGAGACTACTGCATCAAGTCCACTTGCTCCAGCGACCACCCAGCGTCTGTCAACCGCGCTGGTGGAGGAATGGAGCCCCTTACCACAAGACCCCTTTACCAACCTTGTGGCCAGCGTGAAAGCACCTTAACAGAGCCTGAACTGACATCCGTGGTGATCCCACTCTTAATAGGATGTGTAACAACCTCGGACGGCAGTTCCGGATCTGTAAGGTGTTCCCATACAGGACTTTAGTAATACCCAGTGGACCAACAAGAATCACGATGACTTCAATGTTATTATAGTCTTTAAATAATAGTGTCATTTCTGTTCGTCGCATTGGTATTTCTTTCACTTACCTACTGTACTATGCTGTAGCAGTGCTTTCTCTATATGGTCCAAGTTTCATCGTACTGTTATACTCTCATTCTCATAAATTAAGGATAATTGCAGAACGTGGTTCCACAGAACGTAGCACTACACAAAACTCACGCCAGTAGCATAGTCACATAGGGAACACACACGACACAGATCTATAAGTCCACTGTATTGGTGATAAGTTGTGAAAAACGTCCCGAAACACATGTGCTACAAAACTCCACTGTTTCCTGCGCATGTACAAATCTGTAAGTCCACTGTATTGGTGATAAGTTGAGAAAAACGTCCCAAAACACATGTGCTACAAAACTCCACCGTTTCCTGCGCATGTACCCCGACATCATTATGGGATACGATCACCATGCACACGTACACAGGCCGCACAACGGGTTGGCATACTCTGGATCAGGTGGTCGAGCAGCTACTGGGGTATAGCCTCCCATTCTTGCACTAGTGCCTGTCGGAGCTCCTGAAGTGTTCAAATGGTTCAAATGGCTCTGAGCACTATGGGACTTAACTGCTGACGTCATCAGTCCCCGAGAACTTAGAACTACTTAAACCTAACTAACCTAAGGACATCAAACACATCCATGCCCGAGGCAAGATTCGAACCTGGGACCGTAGCTGTCGCGCGGTTCCACACTGTAGCGCCTAGAACCGCTAGGCCACCCCGGCCGGCACTCCTGAAGTGTCTTAGGGGTTTGAAGACGTGCAGCGATACGTCGACAGAGAGCATCTCAGACGTTCTCTATGGGGTTTAGGTCTGGAGAACAGGCAAGCTACTCCATTCGCCTGATATCTTCTCTAGCAAGGTACTCCTCCACGATGGCATCTCTGTGGGGCCGTGCGTTATCATCCATCACGAGGAAGGTGGGACCCCCTGCACTCCGATACACTTGACCTGTAACAGTTCCGCTGTCAAAGACATGCAGGGGTGTACGTGCACCAATCATAATCCCACACCACACCATCAAATCACGACCTCCATACAGGTCCCGTTCAAGGATTTTAAAGGGTTGGCACCTGGTTCCTGGTTCACGCCAGATGAAAACCCGGCGAGAATCACTGTTCAGACTACACATGGACTCGTCCGTGAACAAAACCTGGGACCACTGTTCCAATGACCATGTATTGTGTTCTTGACACCAGGCTTTACGAGCTCTCCTGTGACCAGGGGTCAGTGTAATGCACCTTGCAGGTCGCCGGGCGAATAAACCATGTCTGTTCAGTCGTCTGTAGACTGTGTGTCAGGAGACAACTGTTCTAGTGGCTGCGGTAACGTCCCAAACAAGGCTACCTGCAGTACTCCGTGGCCGTCTGCGGGCACTGATGGTGAGATATTGTTCTTCTTGTGGTGTTGTACACTGTGGACGTCCCGTATTGTAGCGCCTGGACACGTTTCCTGTCTGCTGGAATCGTTGCCATAATCTTGAGATCACACTTTGTGGCACACGGAGGGCCCGTGCTACGACCTGCTGTGTTTGACCAGCCTCCAGTCGCCCTAGTATTCTGCCCCTCATAGCGTCATCAGTATGTGTTCTTTGAACCATCTCCAACACACAGTCACCATTAGCACTTCTGAAAACGTCTGCACACTTACTCGCTGCACCGTACTCTTCACATGCACCAACACATCTCTGCGTATGTGGACTCCTGCCAGCGCCATCGTGCGACCACCGCAGGTCAAATGCACCGCATGGTCATACCCCGCAGGTCATACCCCGCAGGTCATACCTGCAAACCGCCCACCAGAGCACTGTTTCACGATGTATCAGCATTATCCTTAATTTATGAGCATGAGTGTATTTAGCAGTGACACATCATGGAAAAGTTATTTTTGTCCTAAGTTCTACGTTAGGCATCAACCCTGGAGGTAAAGTTAAGTCTCAAAGTGGTTTACGAAACATGGTCTCACTGCAGGTAGTAGATGTGTGATATTAATTTGAGAACAGTTTAGCCCTGACTGTTACGGAGGGACTTATACTTGATCTAGAACTTTTTTATTTACATATTCGACTATTTGCGGCATTGAAAAGCCATGGTAAATGTCAGAAAATAAGTTCTCATGAAAAGAAAGTTATGCACTTGACGCAAACATGTGTTACCGAGCTAGGTGGCGCAGTGGTTAGCACACTGTACTCGTATTCTGGAGGACGATGGTTCAAACCTGAGTGTTGCCGTCCAGATTTAGGTTTTCCGTGATTTCCCTAAATCGCATCAGGCAAATGCCGGTTTAGTTCCTTTGAAAGGGCACGGCCTATTCCGTTTCCCATCCTTGACACCCTTGAGCTTGTGCTCCGTCTTTAATGACCTCGATGTCGACGGTACGTTAAACCCAGTCTTCCTTCCTTCCTGAGTGTTATTGAACAGACCCATCAAATCTATGAAATAAACTGAGACTTTAATTATGCCCTTATTCATTGTTAACTTCACGACCACCTTTTTCAGAGTCGTTGCTGTTTGTCCCGGCGAGGGTGACGTGATCCACACGTGTGCCCAGTGGCGGGTGCTGACGTGATAGTTTGTCTGGGGCGGGCGGCTGGCGCTGCACACCAGCACAGAACACACCTGTGCACACCTTGCGTCACGCGTCCCTCCCACAGCACACGTTACGCAACAGCTCTCCAACTTGTTGTCCTGTCTGCTGACGGCTTCTGATTAACGTCTTGTTCGTCGGCCAGCAACTGTGGCACAGGCGGGGCTACGATCCACTCCCTGCCGCGGCAGAGCGCTTAACTGTCGTTTCCGGATGTCACAATAAATGATGTGTCAAACCATCGTATCGCGACGTTCCTCGAGAATTTTAATTTGATGCCTTTTAAATATCGTACAACTGCCATAAGTCATCTTCACATCCGGCACACGGGGAAGTAAACAGACATCATGTTTTCTATCGTTTCACTACAACACGCCATTTTTATTGTTTGCTTGCTGAGACTTGAGAAGCAGTGTGTCTTTTCCGAGCTCTGCATGCAAACTAGCGAAGAACAATTGTTGAATTTGTTCCTTTTTTTTCTAGTTCAATGTTTAAGCATTTCATCTCTAATGTTGTCCACATCGCCAGACTTTGCTTAGTCTGACAGCCATAAAGCATAACTTAATGGGTAAAAATTGTTTTGTTTTTGGTGTTTCTTTTTCACATTGTGTTTTCTTTTGTTGTCATTAGACGATAACAACTACTCTTTATTACTAACACCATGGATACTAACCGAGCGAGGTGGCGCAGTGGTTAGCACACTGGACTCGCATTCGGGAGGACGACGGTTCAATCCCGTCTCCAGCCATCCTGATTTAGGTTTTCCGTGATTTCCCTAAATCGTTTCAGGCAAATGCCGGGATGGTTCCCTTGAAAGGGCACGGCCGATTTCCTTCCCAATCCTTCCCTAACCCGAGCATGCGCTCCGTCTCTAATGACCTCGTTGTCGACGGGACGTTAAACACTAACCACCACCACCACCATGGATACTACACAGAAAATTCTCCACATTTGTGATAAATGGCAGTGTAGTTCTCTCGATTGACTCGATTCTGTACAAGCTGTTGTTGCGCAACAAGTATGTTTGCGTGGGCATCATCACAACAGATCAAGAACAGAAATATTCGATTTGTACGTAAAAAGCACTTTATCTTGCTGCGATGTATTTTAGTTCTTCCAGAAGCGTTTTGTCATTTATTTTAAGGTATTTCCGTGGAATCGAGAATGATACAGTTTTTTTTATATGCGATATTTGCAGATTATAAAACAGTTTTATAATCTACAAATATCGCATATCAAAACAAAACTGCATCACTCTAGATTTCACTGAAGATGCCTTAAAGTAAAAGACGAAACACGCCTGAAAGAAATAAAATACATTGCAGTAAGAAAAGGCGATTTTTATTTACAAAACGAATATTGTTGGAACATATTTTGCAAATGTTAATGTGCTGGGTCATGTGTGTAGCAGGTCCATGAGAGTGATTATCCCGACACAATTAAATGCCCGTTATCGAAATTGGACTTCAAAATGAGGTAAATACATAAAGCGGTGTTCTGAAGACGATGGAAAATGGGTATGTACAAGATTAATAAGACATTTCATGCCCTATAACTTTCTGACAGACTCGCATTTCAACTTCAGGAAATGATCAACGGCGTAAAATATAATGTATACTACGCTGTATTTGATTAAATCTTGGGGATGTTGGGTCTCTAACAAAATATTTTCATGGTGTAGACCGTTCTATACTCCCTATGGAGATACTTTTGTGTCTAGTATTCAAAAATCAGAAGCACTTTTTCACTGTCACCAGGCAACAAGCACTAATCTGACTGAGGCAGTCTAAGGTGGAACCGTCCCCAAGAATCTGTTCTTTGTCCACTCCTTTTTTTTATGTGCGTTAATAGAAACCCGCCTAATACAAATCAGAGCCACTTTTACTTCCAGAACATGCTGAATCTCGCTGAGAATAGATACTTATAAATCCTGAGTGGAGGGAGATGGATTTTTAAGCCATTCTTCGAATGTAAAGCGGTCAAATTCTATGTGAAATAGTAAATAAGGGCTATACTCAACTGCTTTTTCAGAAAAGAGCACGATGAATAAATAGTATCCAAATCCAGCAGTTGTGGAACTAAGAGAACCAAGACAGTTTATTTTGGTCTCATGACTGTGGAACTAGCGTCGAATATATCCATCATCATGGAGGAATTATTATCACTTTAGTAAACGACAGGTAATGTTGGAAGACAACGTGCGTCTTTGAATGAAAATGTTCACCCCAGTGTAAAGACTTTCGTAAATCTTTGCTTTGTCTGACCATAGGAGGCTCTACACTACGACATGACCGCCCAAAGCGTTGGAGAAACTTGACCGTACTTCACAGTTGAAAGAAGTTGTACCCTTCTGTCCATATTTCGTGTTATAAATGAAAAGCACGATATTGTGTGTGCTGTACAGGATTAATTTATTTAGTTAACCGATTTTTGGCTTACAAGACCACAATCAGACTTTGTCTATCACCGTCAAAGAAGTTAGAATATTTGCGAAGAGTGGAAAAGAGGTTACTCGTTTAGACTGAGGCAGGAACACGCAGTAAATGCATTTTTGGCAGTGTAGTGATGTGAAATTAAAAAGTTAAGAAGCGGAACAATAATAAATATAAAGGGAACAAACCAGCGATGGAAGAGCCAGTTAACATGACGTTATGAGTGTATAAAACATGCAAAAAGTAAAAAGATCAGTTCCATGTTTGTGAATTAGCGTTGATGAGGATGGGAAAATCTGATTGTTGTAAAGGTCCTATCTGATGTGTTCATGAAGAGTCAAGCGTGTGTTTGTGTGATGTGCGGAGTGTGATAAGTGCTTACGCAAAATTATGTTTGTCTTGTGTTGTTATGGATGAGTATGGAATGAAAGGAAGAGAGAGGGAAATATGATTCCATCACATACGCTACTCGTGTGAAATAGCATTACGGAAATCGCTGAACTTAAAAAGTACCCACCCTTCGGAGAGCCCACTAGCAACAACAGTGCCAGAGACATATGGGATTTACGTCAAGACGTTGATGCACAGTTCTGTGTTCCGATATTATATTGCACCTTCATATCTTCACCTTGACAGCCAAGCATTAGTGATAGACTCGCTATGCTGGTTACCTCACCTGCATAAGTGGGCAGGGTTGAGAAAATTGGCGAAAGTAATGTTCAAATAAGTCTTATGGGACTTAACTGCTAAGGTCATCAGTCCCTAAGCTTACACACTACTTAACTTAAATTATCCTAAGGACAGATACACAGACCCATGCCTGAGGGAGGACTCGAACCTCCGCCGGGATCAGCCGCACAGTCCATGACTGCAGCGCCTCAGACCGCTCGGCTAATTCCCCGCTTGGCGAAAGAAATGGATGTGTGAACGACCTGATTTAATATTTTGAAATATTTTTGGAAAGACGAAAGATTATTGTTGAGCCAGTCATGAAATCAGTCGAATCGTTTATTTCTGAAACAACACTTCTCCACTCAATGAAATTTCCCAGGAAATGAGAAAAACGTTCTATAAGGGAAAATCTAGCGAGCAGAGCAATGAGCTTGTTTTTTCATCTGCCACTGAGTGCAAATATATTTACACTGTGTTCGATAAAATGAGAGCAGTACAAAAGCCAAGAGAATTTTTTAAAAGTGATGGAGAAGTGCTTTTTCTAAAATAAACGGTAATAACTTAGAAACCACAAAGCAGTAAATCGGCTTTAATAGTCTATAATGAAATTAGAAACTTTATTTCTTACTACAGAAAAGTTTTTAAATGATAACAAATTATAGGATCCATTCTTCCTATCACATACCAAGTGTTCCTAATAACAAAAAATTACAATGTTCATGTCTCACAAATTTCGACACAGAAGATGATTTTTAAAATAAAAAGAAAATAATTTTACGACATTTCGATTTAATTATAAAGCTATTTATCAACATAAATTGTTACGAGCCGCCGCACGGGGTAGCCGCTCGGTCCCCGGTGCCTTGTCACAGTCCGCGCGGCTCCCCCCCGTCGGAGGTTCGAGTCCTCCCTTGGGCATGGGTATGAGCGTTGTCCATAGCGTAAGTTAGTTTAAGGTAGAGTAAGTAGTGTGTAGGCTTAGGGACCGATGACCTCAGCAGTTTGGTCCCATAAGACCGTAACACAAAATTTCCAAAATTTGTTACGAGCTGTTGTAGTGGGTCTAGCTAATAGTTCATCATAAAAGTCACGATGTTTTGTTGCTATATATGATTGAAGTTCCCTTATGTTTACTAGTTTCTTCTCATTTACTCCCACATAGCACTGCGGATGAGAATGAATACATGGCATCAAAGGACGGTTGATTGCAGAAAGTAATAGTTTAAAATTATGAACAAGCAGTCCTTGAAAGAAGTTCTTTCCTATGACACGATCCTTCTCATATTGCAAGTCCATAAATTCACTTACATGGATGTTGCTTTTTCAACTTTTTCACTCTACTTCTCATAGACTTCACTGAAAAAATATTTATCATTGAAGTACTGGACCCCTAATTACGAAAACCAAAAATGTCTGCTGTCTGTACCATTTGAACACTAAAGCAGTTGTTCTTGTTCTGTTAACTCAATGAATAGATTCTGCCTGATGTGGGAATTTTCCTCTTTATAACACCAAAATTACGATCACATAGCATGAAATAATTCCCAAGTACGGGAAAATAATGGTGTACATTCTGTCTTCCAGTAGTAATGAGGGTTTGAAGAAATCTAAGGGCAGTTTTACTTTTGTCTGACCGGGACACCCATAAGAAAATACGTGTAGGTACTTAGTAGAACTTGGTAACTCATTATTAATGTCGTCTAAGATAAAACAACTAACTTCATCTGGACTTTTCTTAGCACCCCCCGCATGTTGTATACAAAATTTTGCAGTACTGTCCCTTGTGTTGTGAATGTTAACCGCACTAATTGTGAGTTGCCTGCACAGAACGTTCGCTGTGTTAGTATCCTGCGCACACATTTAGAACAGAAACAGCACCTCTGCAAGCGATGTGCCGTGTCTTCACTAAACCAAAATTTTTCACCCTGTGTATAGACCAGGCATACATGGTAGACGTGTTCTTTTTGCGTAAAACTGTAAATATTACCTCTATACTCACGAAGATATGAATAACTCGTGTAGTGTCAAAAAGTGGGAAGTGCTATTTCTACAAGTCAATTCAGTTGTAGCACGTACATACTGAAATCCCTGCAATCCATAGTATGAAGTAATATCAGTTCAAAGCAGTGCAGCCAACATTTTCTTCAGGACTGCAGTAGCGGGATCGTGTTAGTTATGCCTGGGTTACAGTGCGCACTAGCGAGAAAAATTTGTCTAGCACGCAGCTGACAACGAAAGGTATACATGGCGTGCTCAGCAGACATGCAGATTAATTTATGGCTCTGCGCACCTATTGGCCAGCACACGAACGATGTTCGCAGGGCAATCGTAAAGTTTTAACAACCATATCAAAAAATAGCTACGTATCTAATTTTTTATATATATGCATCAACATGCCTTTAATCTTGGCACATACTGAAACTCCTAGCCGCAGAACCGTGGCCAAAAAAAAAAATGAAATAGTGTGCGGCAACTAGTTTTCTGTACCTGGAGGGTAGAAACGCTGTGATAATCCGTGTTTGCCGGCCGGTGTGGCCGAGCGGTTCTAGGCGCTTCAGTCTGGAACTGGTAGCAGGTTCGAATCCTGCCTCTGGCATGGTTGTGTGTGATGTCCTTAGGTTAGTTAGGTTTAAGTAATTTAAGTTCTAGGGGACTGATGACCTCAGATGTTACGTCCCATATGGGACAGAGCTCAGACCCAATAATCCGTGTTGAGTTGATGGAGGTGAACAACGAAAATTCATTATTTTGTGACAGCGGTTAGGTGGCGCAGACGCTTGCGGTGTGGTGAAACAAGTCAGAATGATAAACGCCGAAATGACAGACCATATCTCTGCGAAGACTTGGGGAATCGCAAGAGAAGCTGCTGTTGCTCGAAGACCGGCGTGCCGCAGTCGAGGCGAGTCATGGGTCAATTTTCACCATCTTGCATGACATGTTGAACATGGCTGCTCACACCCATTCAGAGAACTCGCCGGAGTGAGTCGGCGGCGGTGATGTTGCAGCTGTGTCAGGCCACTTCAGATTTCTCTAACCGCCTAATCACCATGGGCGAGTGCTCAATGTATCGCTACGAAGTATTGCAACAGCGTACTACCGAAATCTCCTGACGAGTTACAGGAGGCTTGCAAGATGAAGCGTCGGGGGAAGATAACCTCAAGTGGATGTTTTTCTCCATGACAACACCCCAGCTCGTTATGCACAGGATACAACCCCACTAGCAACATCTTTGGGTTTTCAAATTTTGACGTTCCCCACATTTCTTCTGACAGAGTCCCTGACTTATTTCGTCTTCCTCTAATGAAGAAATTATAGCGGTTCCTACCCCTTTCTAACTAATTAATTAATTAGGATGAAATATGAAATGTTCCAGCTGTGATATATTACTGCCTTCAGCGTAAGTTCTTCTTTGGGAATAGTTGCCTGTGGAGGGTTACGTTGGCTATTTCGCGGGAAACCACTGCAAAATTTTCCCCAGACCACCTCTTAGCGTAATTTGAATGAGCTATGCTTACATCGTGTCTTCTTTTTAGTAAATAAAAATGTACTTCCCGCATAACAGCTTTGAGTTCCCCAAGACACTTCAATTTTAGACAAGATGTCCTCACTGGATTTGTTCTTGTCGGTGGCAGACCCTAACATGGATGCACTAAACATCTTTGGAGTAGCGTTTGGGAATATTTAAGCACCACAGAAATAAAATTTCAAAATACAGAGATGCCACCTGATTTTTTTATTACTTCCGTCTCCAAGTCAGGAAACAATATGTCGTAAGAAACATTTTCTAAGAGCCAGTCTAATACTAAGGTTTGTATCAAAGATAGCGAAATCTAATTATCACTTATCGAGCATCATAATAATTTGGAACAACTGTCAACGCCCGAGTTTGTTGACATATAAAAGGTAGATAAAGATCCCTGAGGCAATTTTAAATAACAATTCACTGTTGCACTAGATAACGTAACATCCTCCTCAGATACGTATCGCCTCGAGGTAAACTAGACGCAGAGTGTGTTTACAAATGGTTCCCGCGGCTAGTTTTAAATTCAACTTAATCTGAATGAGACACAATATCCACTCGCATCACGAACATGTTGCTGGTGTGAAACAAAGTTCTGAACTCAGTGGTGAGGTAGCCCAACCGTTTCGCCCCTGTCTGCTCAGGGTCCGCTTATTATTGGTCGGTTCAGTCCGTTAATGATAAATAACATGAAGTGAAGTCCTTAACTAAACTTTGGGTGTGAAATTAAAGCTATTGAAATCATACATAATTAGAAAGCTGCCATTGTGGATCATGTGATCAGAATCGTAGGAACTCTACACAAACATTTAGACACTGAATAGAATCTACTGATCCTGTCTGCTCGATATCTTGCACCAGCGTGCGTGGCAGGGATTTCCAGAATGTCGACGAGGTTTCCAGATGCACCTTTTCCTGATCAGCCAGAATGCAGACTTCCACAAGCAAGGTCTCCACAAAGTCATCCATCGATGGGAAATGTGTAACACTGAAGGGTGAATATGTAGAGAGGCAGAAACAGCAAGCCTCAAGGTCGTGGCCTGATTTTTTTTTTCTGTGTGATACTTAATATTTTATGACTACCGCTAGTATTCGTAACTAAGCGGATGTTTGGGCGATTGTTCTCTCGTGTATACAAGGTGTACCACAGACTGACTGTCCTATCTCACCCATCGTAGCACCAACAGAGTGTGGAAGCACAGTGGTTTAGGCACCGAAACCATATTCAGGAGGAGTGGTGTTCAAAATTTATCTCGCTATATAGATCTTGGATGTCATGCTTTTCCTAAGTGGGTTAAAGTATTGTTTTTCAAAGTAGGAATGTAGCCAGGGTATCCGCAACGCCTAAAAACTGAAGTGTCTTGTAATGATATGGAACTCAAAACTGTAATGTGGGAAGTATATTTTCAGTTACTAAAAACATAGCAATTAAAAATTACAACTACGCTTACAAATTTAAATGTTTTCCCCCTCTACTAAATCTATCCCATGAAGCTGGTCAACCTTATACGAGTATGGGACCACTTCAAATAAGTGAAATTCCTCTTTTTTTTTTTTTTTTTTTTTTTTTTTTTTTTAAAGGCAGGCCTAATGGCTCGAATGAAACCCATGGCACCAGAAGTAAAGAGTACTCATTGCCTCATACACAGAGAAACTTTGGCAGCGAGAAAGACGCATGAGAATTTGAAATGTGTTCTTGGTGAAGTTACAAAACTTGTTAATTTTAGTAAATCTGGTTCTCAAAATAACAGTCTTTTCACAGTTTTCTGAGAAGAAACTGGCAGTCAACACACTCAACTTTTCTTAAGTACTGAGCTGCGTCGTTTGACAAGAAGGAAAGTTCTATGCTGTTTCTTTGAGCTGCGCGATGAAGTTCACTTGTTACTTTTAGAAAAGCAACATTCTTTTGAAACGAGAAATTGTGTGATTTTAACTGGTGTAAAGTGGCCTATTTGGTAAATACTTTCTCCTTTCTCAATGAACTTAGCTTAGACCTGCAAGGAAGAAATGTCAATATCTTGCAGGTTGAGAGTAAAGTTGAAGCTACAATTAAGAAACCGCAGCTGTGTGCACTACTATTTCAAAACAATAACTAGTCATCATTTCCAGTGCCCGAGAACTTCACTAATTCTTCATGTGAAAAACTCTCTGCTGAAGTACACAATACATTTGTAGGACACTTGAGGATATTAGTTGCAAGTTTTCGAGAATATTTTCCTGTCCCAGAACCTGGTAATCGTTGGATTGAATTTTTTTTCACTAATATAGAAATCCACGAAAGAACAGGAAGTGCTACTGGAACTGCCTTGCGATACTTCATGGATAAACGTTTTTAAAGAAAATGAACTTTGTACCTTTTGGCTGCGTGTGCGCTGCGAGTGTGAAAAGTTGTTTAGAAAGACATTGCAATATTTTCGCCTTTTCCTACTACTTACGTATGTGAGCAGACCTTTTCTGCTCTCTGCAGTATTAAACCTTAAACTGAAGTCGTCTTAATGTGGAATCTTACCTGAGACTGATGGAGAAAGAACTTATTTCAGATTTCAATGGAATAAAAAAAAGACATTTATTTTCATTTACAGTTCTCAATACACTGCATCGTATTATCGCATTTTTTATATTACTGTACTGTTGCTATACTTCTCTAAGTTACTTTTTTTTCAATTGAAATTTCGTTCACTAGGCAGCAGTCGTCTATCTTATGAATAAATTACTTGTTGCATTATTAGTACAGTTTTAGTAACATGTGAAAGTTGAGATAGAATTGCAAGGAGAGGTCCGCAGATCACTTTCCCTTATAAACAGGGGGTCCGCGCTATCGGAAAGTTTGAGAACCACTTGGTTAAAGCGTGTGCTGGAATGATTCCTTCAAAAAGGAGTCGGGAGGTTTGCTCACCCGTCCTCGTGCTGCGTCTCTACTGATCTCGTCAGGGAGAGCAGACTTTTAAGTGTTACGGGTTGTAGCCTGTCCCCGATGTTATTCAATCTGTATATTGAGCAAGCAGTGAAGGAAACAAAAGAAAAATTCGGAGTAGGTGTTAAAATCCATGGAGAAGAAATAAAAACGTTGAGGTTCGCCGATGACATTGTAATTCTGTCAGAGACAGCAATGGACTTGGAAGAGCAGTTGAACGGAATGGACAGTGTCTTGAAAGGAGGATATAAGATGAACATCAACAAAAGCAAAGCGAGGATAAGGGAATGTAGTCGAATTACAGGTGACAGTGAGAGAATTAGATTAGGGAATGAGATACTTAAAGTAGTAAATGAGTTATGCTGTTTGGGGAGCAAAATAACTGATGATGGTCGAAGTAGAGAGGATATAAAATGTAGACTGGCAATGGCAAGGAAAGCGTTTCTGAAGAAGAAAAATTTGTTGACATCGAGTATAGATTTAAATATCAGGAAGTCGTATCTGGAAGTATTTGTATGGTGTGTAGCCATGTATGGAAGTGAAACGAGGACGATAAATAGTTTGGACAAGAAGAGAATAGAAGCTTTCGAAATATGGTGCTACAGAAGAATGCTGAAGATTATTAGATGGGTAGATCACATAACTAATGAGGAGGTTTTGAATAGAATTGGGGAGAAGAGGAGTTTGTGGCACAACTTGACTAGAAGAAGGGATCGGCTGGCAGGACATGTTCTGAGGCATCAAGGGATCACCAGTTTCGTATTGGAGGGCAGCGTGGAGGGTAAAAATCGTAGAGGGAGACCAAGAGATGAATACACTAAGCATATTCAGAAGAATGTAGGTTGCAGTAGGTACTGGGAGATGAAGCTCGTACAGAATAGAGTAGCATGGAGAGCTGCATCAAACCAGTCTCAGGACTGAAGACCACAACAACAACAACAACAACTGTAGCTTGTTCAATTATGAATGAGACAGAGCGGCAGCGAGCGAGACACAGCCGCCTGCTGTCTGGCTCCAGACAACGACCTGGCCGCGCCTCGCTGCCCTGCCCTCGGCCCCGTTCCAGCAGACACACCGCTCGCTGCGCGCTGCGCGAGTCCTCACCTGGAACCCCCCTGCAAGCGCGCGGGAGCAAAATTCCTGTACCGGGTAGTGTGCAAGAACACATCAAGCTCACGGGAGACACGTCAGTAGTTTCCACATTAACACGAAGGAAACTGTAGAAACAACAGTAACTAAAGGAAACAGAGCAACTGCCGCAAAACTTGAGTAGCCTGTGTTCCTATCCCAATAGTGCTGCACACAGCTGTAAATCAGCAGCGCTGCAAACCGCTCCAGTTATCTGTCCGTAGCAGACAGCTGCGTATTAGAGAACATGTCTGTCGGCTGTGTCTGAGTAACAGAAGACAAATGGGACAGACCACTTGGGTTAATGATGTCGCTCCATCGTTTACTAGACTAACTAATCTGTGATGCCATTGTTCAGATTCATACAAAAACATTTTTAAAATTTATGGGCTTCTGGACAGCTGTGCAGGTTGTGAATGTACGGGGTGCAAATTTTACATAGGAATCCGTGTCCGTGAACATCGTCCAATGGCGCAAAAGACCATCAAAGCTATAGGCGCCGGTGCCTGTAAAGGATTGAATACAGGGTGGACCATTTAAGTCCATAAGGGGAAACAACTTGGAGTGGAGATGAGGTATAGCACAATGTTTTAGGTAAAAGTTGTAGGTGGCAAAGAGGGTCACGCATTACTACTAATGACCGTGACCTTGAACGTAATTTTCAAGATCATTTGGAGGTTAAAGTAGGATTCGAGGTCATGGCTAGTTCAGTCAAGGTCAAATAAGCAAATATGTTTTCAGTTCTGGTAGGGACTAATTTAGAATGGAGGACGAATATAGCAAAATGCAATGATAGATACAAACTGGAAGGGAATCCCGAGGAATGAGAGGCGGTGGGACTCATTAACGAATTGTAAATTAATGTTTACTATCAAAAACAGTCTTGATCACAAATTATTTATTCCGGTGAGCGGTTTAGACCACAACTGTGGTCATCTTCAGACCTACAAGTCAAATACAAAGTTTGATCTGAGGGCCATAGTGATTTACCGCCAGAAGGAGGGTCTTGCTCATTGCCGTCTGATCAAACTTCGTATTTGTCTTGTAGGTCTGAAGATTACCACAGTTGTGGGCGAAACTGGTCACCGGAATAAATAATTTGTGATCAAGACTGTTTTTGACAGTAAATATTAGTAATAACACTGATCACTGGTTGCTCCCACAATGTAGTCAAAATGTAAGTTAATGATGTACGTTTTAGTTATGTCTGTTCTGCCTTGCAAATGCCACAATAGCATTTATACCCTATGATATATTTAGTTTTGCCAATAAACACGTTAATTAAAACTTAAAGTTCAAACCTCTGTTTGCTCTTTCTAAATCCGACGTCACAAATAGGGATTTCAATGAAACAAAACACAATCTTCGAATGACCTTCGATAAGAACCTTTAAAATCATGGTTAATGGTAATGATGTGTGACCCTTTTGCCCGTTCCGACCTACGTCTAACTTTGTAAACTTTGTATTTTTCTGTATCCCTCCTCCTTTTTGAGTTCACTCCAACTAGAATTAAAACATATTTGCTTATTCGGCCTTGATTCAACCTTGCCATGGCCTTGAATAAGGATTTTGTACATAAAATGTGCAGCTATTTTCAAATCTTAAATCAAATGTTAGGATTCCCATTTTAAAAAAAATCACTTTAATCTGCAAATCACCTTAAAAATCATGTTCAAGGCCACGACAATTAGTAGTCGCCACACATAACTTTTATCTAAAACATTTTGCTGTATCTTATTTCCACCCCGATTTGTTTCCCTTTATGGATTAAAATGGTCCACCCCGTATACACGGTGATTCTGAGATGATTTTGCAGACTTTAAAGGATGATGCAGAAGGATAAATGTGTCAATTTGAAATAAGGGGCCCTGTACTGGAAACGAACGAGTCGAAAGTTATAAGCGAAAACAGTTGTGATACCTCTGACAGTGAAATCATACACCGGAACTGTTGTTGCTAAGATTGTACAATAAGCACCTTTCAGAGGTCGTAGTGTGAACCATAACAAGAAAAAATGTCTAGTAAACACGACACCCATACCTTCATAGCTATGGGGACTTGTTGAATAGAGGAGGTTTGTTTCCCCCTAGCAAAGATGAACAAGTGCTTATGGCTCCTCACGTGTACATTTTAGAGCCCATGTTTATTGGGAATTCTTTTGGTTTTGGTCCATACTACCACCTCTGAAAGCTGCATACGCTACATTGTTAGCAACAGCAGTACTGTTGCATGTGTTCCACTGTCAGAGATATTACAACAGTTTTCGCTTATAACTTTCGCCTCGTTTATTTCCGGTACATGGATCCTTACCTAAAATTGATAAATTTAACCTGTTTCATCATCCTTGAAAGTTTTTAACGTCATCACGGAATCACCCAGTTTGTATATACCTTAATCGGTGCCGGTGCCTATAACTTTGACGCTCTGCAGCGTCGGATGGCGTTTCTGGGGGTAGATTTGTATGTAAAGTTTTATCTACTAAGTCTCTTTTACAACCTCTAAAATAAAATAGTATCAAAACAAAATATATCAAACAAAAGTAAGGCGCAGAAATAGGGAAAAGGAACTCATCCTAAACTACCGTATCAGTACCACCTAAATTATCTCTCTGATAGTCCGTGAGTGATGGGCAATCTTCCTTTACTGATGCGATACTGCCACAATCGATATGTAATTCGGAACATTTCCAGTGAAACATACCGGTTTTTCTCTCTTCGATGAACACAGGTATTAATTTCATAACATTTAAATATACGACTATGAGCAGTACGCCACTTTGTCTCCATAATGTTCATTAATTCTGATGTGCCTTTTCTAACTGTATGGCAGTAATCTCAAATTAACTTGTTCGTACAGATTCAGGGGGATGGTGATTAGATCGCTCGAGATGGCCATGTGATCTGTATGTTGTTCTGCGGCACTGGCTACAATTTCTAACCAAAGGTTCGGCACACAGAAAAGTTCAGCCAAGAGCAGGCAAAGGCTACGCGAGGGCCAGACGGCTGATCTTGCTGTGCCGCATTCGAAGCTGTAGAACTGCGGCCGCACTGAAACTACAGTCTAGAGTTACTGCAACCATCACGTCATTTCACACTCTCCATTTATTCAAAAATGATGTTTACACTTTGATCGCACGTATTTCAGAAATGGGAATAGGCAGAAAGTTGTGGTCTGTGGCATAATATTCACGCACACCTAAAGTTTTAGTAGTCGTCTAGCAAAATAAATGTGTTGGCCATCCGTAGCATGGAGCATCTCTAAGCGATGCTTTAGTTCTCCCATGCTGGGCCTAGCATGTTCTTATCAACTTCTGCAACTGTAAACGTAGGCTTCCGCGGCCGTTGTCACAGTCAATAAAATTCTTCTGGGTTTGAGGCCGCATTGTCATCTGTAAAATTCCGACGTTTCGGCGACTGTTGTAAGACGCCTTCCTCAGGGTGTATTGCTTACAGAGCCATACACCCTGAGGAAGGCGCCTTGCAACAGTCGCCGAACCGTGGGGATTTTACAGATGACAATGCGGCCTCAAACTCAGAGGAATTTTATTAACTTGTGCAACTGTTTCTCTGACGCGAGCTTCCAAGCTTGCAGGTCTAGCAGCAGCGTCTGGTAGACAGCATCCTTCAAAAAGTCACAAAGAGGAAAATCTAAGCAGGTTATCTTTAGAGACCTCGGGGGCTAAGAAATGGGCCCTCCTCTCCCAATTGAGCGACCTGTAAATGTTTCTGCATCTACATACATACTCTGCAGCTACTGTACGCTTCTTGGTTGAGGCTACCTAATAGCACTACTAGTCATTTCACTTCCTATTCCACTCACAAACAGAGCAACGGAAAACGATTGTCTGTATGCCTTCATAAGAGCCCAAATTTCTCGTACGTTATTCGTGCTCCTTTCGCGAAATGGCGGAAGTAGAATACTTCTGCAGTCAGTTTTAGATTCCAATTCTCTAAATTTTCTCGACAGTGTTCCTGGAAAAGAATGTTGACTTCCCTCCAGGGATTCCCATTTGTGCCCCCAAATCATCTCCGTAAGACCTGAGTGTTGACTGAACCAGCCACTAACAAATCTTGCAGCCCGCCTCTGAACTGCTTCGATGTCTTCCTTTAATTCGACCTGGTGCGGATCCCAAACACTCTAGCAGTACTCAAGAATGAGTCGCACTAGATTCCTGTTCGCGGTCTCCTTTACAGATGACCCACACTTCCCTAAACTTTTCTCAATAACTCGAAGTCGACCATTCGCCATCCTTATCACAGTCCTCGCATCCTAATTCCATTCCGTTCCATATATCTACATGTACATCTACATTTATACTCCGCAAGCCACACAACGGTGTGTGGCGGAGGGCACTTTACGTGCCACTATCATTACCTCCCTTTCCTGTTCCAGTCGCGTATGGTTCGCGGGAAGAACGACTGTCTGAAAGCCTCCGTGCGCGCTCTAATCTCTCTAATTTTACATTCGTGATCTCCTCGGGAGGTATAAGTAGGGGGAAGCAATATATTCGATACCTCATCCAGAAACGCACCCTCTCGAAACCTGGCGAGCAAGCTACACCGCGATGCAGAGCGCCTCTCTTGCAGAGTCTGCCACTTGAGTTTATTAAACATCTCCGTAACGCTATCACGGTTACCAAATAACCCTGTGACGAAACGCGCCGCTCTTCTTTGGATCTTCTCTATCTCCTCCGTCAAACCGATCTGGTACGGATCCCACACTGATGAGCAATACTCAAGTATAGGTCGAACGAGTGTTTTGTAAGCCACCTCCTTTGTTGATGGACTACATTTTCTAAGCACTCTCCCAATGAATCTCAACCTGGTACCCGCCTTACCAACAATTAATTTTATATGATCATTCCACTTCAAATCGTTCCGCACGCATACTCCCAGATATTTTACAGAAGTAACTGCTACCAGTGTTTGTTCCGCTATCATATAATCATACAATAAAGGATCCTTCTTTCTATGTATTCGCAATACATTACATTTGTCTATGTTAAGGGACAGTTGCCACTCCCTGCACCAAGTGCCTATCCGCTGCAGATCTTCCTGCATTTCGCCACAATTTTCTAATGCTGCAACTTCTCTGTATACTACAGCATCATCCGCGAAATGCCGCTTGGAACTTCCGACACTATCTACTAGGTCATTTATATATATTGTGAAAAGCAATGGTCCCATAACACTCCCCTGTGGCACGCCAGAGGTTACTTTAACGTCTGTAGACGTCTCTCCATTGATAACAACATGCTGTGTTCTGTTTGCTAAAAACTCTTCAATCCAGACACACAGCTGGTCTGATATTCCGTAGGCTCTTACTTTGTTTATCAGGCGACAGTGCGGAACTGTATCGAACGCCTTCCGGAAGTCAAGAAAAATGGCATCTACCTGGGAGCCTGTATCTAATATTTTCTGGGTCTCATGAACAAATAAAGCGAGTTGGGTCTCACACGATCGCTGTTTCCGGAATCCATGTTGATTCCTACATAGTAGATTCTGGGTTTCCAAAAACGACATGATACTCGAGCAAAAAACATGTTCTAAAATTCTACAACAGATCGACGTCAGAGATATAGGTATATAGTTTTGCGCATCTGCTCGACGACCCTTCTTGAAGACTGGGACTACCTGTGCTCTTTTCCAATCATTTGGAACCCTCCGTTCCTCTAGAGACTTGCGGTACACGGCTGTTAGAAGGGGGGCAAGTTCTTTCGCGTACTCTGTGTAGAATCGAATTGGTATCCCGTCAGGTCCAGTGGACTTTCCTCTATTGAGTGATTCCAGTTGCTTTTCTATTCCTTGGACACTTATTTCGATGTCAGCCATTTTTTCGTTTGTGCGAGGATTTAGAGAAGGAACTCCAGTGGGGTCTTCCTCTGTGAAACAGCTTTGGAAAAAGGTGTTTAGTATTTCAGCTTTACGCGTGTCATCCTCTTTTTCAATGCCATCATCATCCCGGAGTGTCTGGATATGCTGTTTCGAGCCACTTACTGATTTAACGTAAGACCAGAACTTCCTAGGATTTTCTGTCAAGTCGGTACATAGAATTTTACTTTCGAATTCACTGAACGCTTCACGCATAGCCTTCCTTACGCTAACTTTGACATCGTTTAGCTTCTATTTGTCTGAGAGGTTTTGGCTGCGTTTAAACTTGGAGTGAAGCTCTCTCTGCTTTCGCAGTAGTTTCCTAACTTTGTTGTTGTACCACGGTGGGTTTTTCCCGTCCCTCACAGTTTTACTCGGCACGTACCTGTCTAAAACGAATTTTACGATTGCCTTGAACTTTTTCCATAAACACTCAACATTGTCAGTGTCGGAACAGAAATTTTCGTTTTGATCTGTTAGGTAGTCTGAAATCTGCCTTCTATTACTCTTGCTAAACAGATAAACCTTCCTCCCTTTTTTTTATATTCCTGTTAACTTCCATATTCAGGGATGCTGCAACGGCCTTATGATCACTGATTCCCTGTTCTGTACATACAGAGTCGAAAAGTTCGGGTCTGTTTGTTATCAGTAGGTCCAAGATGTTATCTCCACGAGTCGGTTCTCTGTTTAATTGCTCGAGGTAATTTTCGGATAGTGCACTCAGTATAATGTCACTCGATGCTCTGTCCCTACCACCCGTCCTAAACATCTGAGTGTCCCAGTCTATATCTGGTAAATTGAAATCTCCACCTAAGACTATAACATGCTGAGAAAATTTATGTGAAATGTATTTCAAATTTTCTCTCAGTTGTTCTGCCACTAATGCTGCTGAGTCGGGAGGTCGGTAAAAGGAGCCAATTATTAACCTAGCTCGGTTGTTGAGTGTAACCTCCACCCATAATAATTCACGGGAACTATCCACTTCTACTTCACTACAGGATAAACTACTACTAACAGCGACGAACACTCCACCACCGGTTGCATGCAATCTATCCTTTCTAAACACCGTCTGTACCTTTGTAAAAATTTCGGCAGAATTTATCTCTGGCTTAAGCCAGATTTCTGTACCTATAACGATTTCAGGTTCGGTGCTTTCTATCAGCGCTTGAAGTTCTGGTACTTTACCAACGCAGCTTCGACAGTTGACAATTACAATACCGATTGCTGCTTGGTCCCCGCATGTCCTGACTTTGCCCCGCACCCGTTGAGGCTGTTGCCCTTTCTGTACTCGCCCAAGGCCATCTAACCTAAAAAACCGCCCAGCCCACGCCATACAACCCCTGCTACCCGTGTAGCCGCTTGTTGCGTGTAGTGGACTCCTGACCTATCCAGCGGAACCCGAAACCCCACCACCCTATGGCGCAAGTCGAGGAATCTGCAGCCCACACGGTCGCAGAACCGTCTCAGCCTCTGATTCAGACCCTCCACTCGGCTCTGTACCAAAGGTCCGCAGTCAGTCCTGTCGACGATGCTGCAGATGGTGAGCTCTCCTTTCATCCCGCTAGCGAGACTGGCAGTCTTCACCAAATCAGATAGCCGCCGGAAGCCAGAGAGGATTTCCTCCGATCCATAGCGACACACATCATTGGTGCCGGCATGAGCGACCACCTGCAGATGGGTGCACCCTGTATCCTTCATGGCATCCGGAAGGACCCTTTCCACATCTGGAATGACTCCCCCCGGTATGCACACGGAGTGCACTGCAACGTTACGCCTAGATATTTAATCTAAGTGGTCGTGTCAAACTCAAACGGCACATTCCTAATACTGTATTCTAACATTACGGGATTGTTTTGCCTACTCATCGGCATTAACTCAAATTTTTCTACATTTACAGCTAGAAATTTATCTAAGTCATCTAGTATCCTCCTGCAGTCACTCAATGAAGACACCTTCGCCTGCATCACAGCGTCATCAGCAAACAGCCACAGATTGCTGCTCACAGTGCCCGTCAGATCGTTTATGTATTTAGAGAATAACAGCGGTCATGTCACACTTCCCTGGAGCGCTCCTAACGTTACCCTGGTCTCTGATGAACACTCGCCGTCGAGTATAACGTACTGGGTTCTATTAATTAAGAAGTCTTCGAGTCACTCACATATCTAGGAACTCCGCACCTTCGAACCCTCGTTAGTAGCCTGTTTTTCGGAAGTCTTGGAATATGGAATCTGACTTTGCCCGTTATCCATGGGTCACATCATATCATGTGAGGAAAGGGAAAGCTGAGTTTCGCACAATCCATGCTTTCTAAATCCGTGCTGACTTATATTGGAAGCCATTTTCTATGGAGAGAGTAATGTGAAATTGTGATTTTATATAAAACTGTAAATCAGGCTAATCAGAATTTTTGAATGTGTTATGTGAAGCGATGTGGATGGGCGATGTAAAGTCATAACGAGAGATCGATAGAGAAGGCGTCAACAAAGGGTCTGGAGTGAGAAGAAGGAGGGAGGAGGCAACTGTCGTGCCGCCTATGTACTGCTAAACATTGTGTTGGTGGCCGGTGAAAAATATCAGTGTTTGGACAGTGCTACATATAAAATCTCGGTGTGTATAGGGATTAAACAACTAGTGACTTTATGTGTCGGGTTGGTCATTTCAGTTGTAGACAGCACAAACTGTTTAGTGCGTATCGCGTACTGTTGAATGAAATAGAAAATAAAGTAATGTATTTTCGTGTCGTATACTGACACAAAGAATTTTAACTGCGAATATACAGCGTGCTGATTGCCACGTGATTGAAGTGACTACGTAGACAATTCTGCATGGCACTCACTGTTCGGTTTAATGTGCGAACTAATGATTTACAGTACAGTTGACTTCATTTACTCTCGTAGTGCGGAGGAATGTACTGTGGAAAGCTCTGAACCGCGATCGTAAAGCATAAATCTAAAAATTGAGGCAAAACTGTGTAACAAACATTATGACTTCAAGATACGTCACGTGTTAATGAAAGAAGCGTGTTTTATGTTCGTCGTCGCATGTAGATACGCAGACTGGAATGAATTCTGCAAACATCAAGCGTCCCTGGTAGATTCGTAACAGGCGCCAGCGATCAAGGGCCTCAGCAATTATTGGATTACACGGGGATGTCATGAAGAAACATTGGCTAAGAGACTCCGTCAACTACATCGCTCTAATCAGTGGTGTAAAAACTCTTTAGCTTTTCGTGCTCATTCATTTTACGTGATTATAACTGTCATATTGTAATATTATTCAGCTTTATTTTCTATGACATTCAGGACACTAGTTAAAACTTGATTGCATCCATTTAATTATTTCTTTGCATAACCATAATACCTTTGTAAACCTATTAATTTCCGACACAGTCACTTTTGCAGACAATAGTTACTAATACTAATGAGATAAGAGTTAAACAGTTTTGGTTTCTTTTCATTTGCTTCTAATTGTCAATCATTATTTAATTGTCTGTAAATGTTCACATACATTTGCATGTTTTGTTCCCCATTTGATCTCATGAGAATTGCGTTGCTCTGCCGATGGATTTTGTGCGCCATGCGTTATCCATCATTGCGTTATTCGGCAGAAACACTTCACTAGTTCTTCAGCTGGGAGAATATTTTATCAGTGGTAATATGTTTGATTTGAGATAATGGGTGATCACAAGTAATGTTATAGTTTTTCGCTATTACTAGCACGTGTAAATGTAATGTTCAGCTACATTGAAGAACAGTATGATATTCATGGATCCAGTTAACAAAGCAGTAAATTTAGTGGAGACGTATCAGGGTGTTGTCACTATAAGTAATTGAACACGATCGGTTGTAGATCAGTCGAAGTTCGAGGAGGCCGGCCAGAGTGGCCGAGCGGTTCTAGGCGCTACAGTCTGGAACCGCGCTACCCTACGGTTGCAGGTTCGAATCCTGCCTCGGGCATGGGTGTGTGTGATGTCCTTAGGTTAATTAGGTTTAAGTAGTTCTAAGTTCTAGGGGACTGATTACCTCAGAAGTTAAGTCCCATAGTGCTCAGAGCCATTTGAACCATTTTTTAAGTTCGAGGAGGTGCTGTTTCTGGTGGTCGGTTATCGCCACAGTGTTATTCAAAATGGCTGTAAGCACTTTGGGACTTAACATCTGAGGTCATCATTCCCCTAGACTCAGAACTACTTAAACCTAACTAGCCTAAGGACAACACACACCTCCATGCCCGAGGCAGGATTCGAACCTGCGACCGTAGCTGTATACCACGTGTTCTTCGCTATTTTGTTAAATCACATTCAACGTTTCAGCTCTTCATTTAACATTATTTTTGTTAAGTTTTCTTTATTTATAGAAAACAATGCACTTTCGCACTTGTATCTTAATGGACTATGTGATCTGCTCGCATTGCGAAATGCTTGAGTTAACTACTGAGACAGGCAAACGACTGCTTGTTAAACTGCGACCAGTCGTTAAGGCAGTGGACTTCTCTTTGGGGACAACATGGTTCAGGTCTCCACCCGACCAGGGTAATGAAACTTTTCGGTAGCTAGTGTATACCAGACATTCTATGGTAAACACCCATTTAGTGTCAACAAATAGGTAGTATATTTTCCTACCAGATCCTTGACCACTTATGCTTGACTCTACAGTTAGAGTAATGACTGGAAGGCAAGACGCAAACTTCACTACGTCCTCCCTCTGGCAGCGACATCGCACTCAGTGACCTTCCCCAGTGTTTTGCCACACCTATTTAAATTGGTTGTCGTCTCAATCTCTCGAACATAGCACAAAAAACCTAAAACTGAATTTACACTAGTATCAGACGGGTGGCATCCGTCTCATTTACTCCTCCCTCTTCGGTGAAAGGGACATTGCGATGTCAGCAAGGAACGTTCTGGGGTCAGGAAGGACGTCCAGTGACAGAAACAGTGTCAGCTGCGCACTGAGCAGAGGCATTAGACGCGAGCTATCCAACAGAGCAGCAATACCAAGCAGAGAAAGAAACTAAGCTCTTCCATATATACGGGAACAGCCTCATATATATATATATATAACCACGAAATATTTGCCATATGTAAAACAATCTTCGTTGGCAGCAAATTCCGCTACACAGAACGTATCCATGCCGGCAAAAAATAATAATTTCAAGGTGACAGTATTATCACAACAGAGTAAAATTTATTCTGCACATAAATAATGGTAGTACAAGTAATAAAGAATAGTACTTGCAACAAAAACGTAATTTTGCTAATAATTTGGATCTTGTGATGTTATCCCATGCGGCAACTAGTTGTGGCGTCAAGTCAGAACTGTGGATATTCCTTCTTTGAGTCGATCTTTCCCAGAATTCCTGCTGAATAGAAATGTGTGGTTGACGTACATCCGGTTTCTGCTTTGAGTAAAACAAAATACATGCCGTATTGTAAGAGCGGATAGACTGACCACATTCCAGCATATCTCTGCCCGATTCAGTGTGACAATGCCGAAGTACACTGACGGGATACATCTGACCTCTCGATTATTTACCATGAATATTCGATGAGATTCATGTCGGGCGATGTGGACGGTCAAATCATTCGCTCGAATTTTCCAGAATGATCTTCAAACCAATCGCGAACAATTGTGACCCGGTGACGTAGCGCACTGTCATTGATAAAAGTTCCATCGTTGTTTAGGAACATGAAGTTCATGAATGGCAGCAGATTGTCTCTAAGTTGCTGAACATAACCAGACATCCTATTCCGTTCCATGTAACCACAGCCCACACCTTTATGAAGTCACCACCAGCCTGCACAGTGCCTCGTTGACAACTTGGGACCATGGCTTCGTGGGGTCTGCGACTCACATAAACGCTACCATCAGCACCTAGCAACTGAAATTGGGACTCATTTGATCATACCACGGTTTTCCAGGCGTCTAGGGTCGAACCGATATGGCCACGAACCCAGGAGAGGCGCTGCAATCGGTGTCATGCTGTTAGCAAAGTCACTCTTGTCGATCGTCTGCTGCCATAGACCATTAACGCCAAATTTCGTAGTACTCTCCTAACGGATAAATTCTTTGAGCTTCCCGCATTGGTTTCTATGGTTATTTCACGCAGTGTTCCTTGTCTGTTAGCACTGACAATTCTACGCAAACGCTACTGCGCTCGGTCATTAAGTGAAGGCCGTCGACCACTGCGTTGTCCATGGTGAAAGGTTATGTCTTAAATGTCGTATTGTATGGCTCTGAGTACTATGGGACTTAACATCTGAGGTCATCAGTCCCCTAGAACTTAGAACTACTTAAACCTAACGACATCACACACATCCATGCTCGAGGCAGGATTCGAACCTGCGACCGTAGCGGTCGCGCGGTTCCAGACTGAAGCGCCTAGAACCGCTCAGCCACACAGACCGGCTAAATGTCGTATTCTCGGTACACTCTTCACACTGTGGGTCTCAGAAATGGAATGTGCCATGCGTTAGCTCCAATTACCTTTTCTCGTCCATGGTCTGTTAATTCCCGTCGTATGGCCATAATCGCATAGGAAACAATTTCACATGAATCACCTGAGAACAAATGACGTCTGCGCCAGTTCACCGACGCTTTACACCTTCTGTACGCGATACTACCGCCATCTTTATATGCGCATATCGCTATCTCATGACGTTTGTCAACTCAGTGCATAGGCGCATACAGTGTGCGTAATGACTGATGAGGAGAGAGAGAACTGGTGCTCAGCAGAAGTTGTAAAAGTACAAATACACTTGCTTCGAAAGGTTCTAAATTCTGTTCTTTCGGAAGGACCACAAGTAATTGGATTAATTTAAGCAGCTCAACTTTCCATAGTTCTAAAATTGCAAATAACTGAGGCGCTGCGAACCATAAGGGCCTAAAGCAAACCGTCCTCTATTTTGTGATTATGGCATGTATGCGTCCTTTTGACGTCCGTTGGTCTCATGGTAAACCAGCTTTGTCTGTGTATGTAGCCCCACACTCTACATATGAACATTCATGAAAACCTATTTCACTGATTTCTCGCACATTCATTTCCGTACGGGCGCACAGCACAGCGTATAAATTTGTTTCTCTGCGCTCCTCAGTTGTTGTCTACAGTTGACAACATAGTTTAGTGTCTACATCATGAGTGTAATAGTAATACTTCATAATCGGAGGTGTATCGGCAGTTTTCTCTGAACTCCAAGCCACAGAATGCGCTTAATGAAAATTATGATAACGAGGATCATGAAGTGTTGGACTAGGTCATAATTGTGTTTGTGGTGCATTTAATACGTGTTGTTTGTTAGTATTTTTGAGTACATTCCTCGTGGAGAATATTCTGATTCTAACATCACTTTAATTATAAAATTTATGAGTCAAAATATACTATTGCTAATAGCCTAAATATGGGAATTTTGTAAATAACATTAATAAGTAATATTATCTTCAATATTAACAAATCTTTCATAACAAAGTGGGTACATTATTTTTTCATTGCGAATGTAGGATGTTAAGACTTGGTTAAAAATGAGTTTATACTAATCAGATTGGTGGTTTGTCTATAAATTTGATTTTTACAAACGTCTATTTTTCTCAAATCTTTGTGTGCTTCCGGCTCTTATGGTTCTCTTTGCCTCAGATACTCACTGCCATTTCCAACAACGACCAACTAAGTAGTCGAATTAAAACTGTGCGTAATTTACTGAAGGCAAGAGAGAGAAGTAATATAAATAAATATAATAAAAACACGTTTGTGTTTCTGTTTCAGCTGTCCGGGACTAATAACCGTACGAAGTCTCAGCTGCGCACAGAAACCCTAGTTGCTCTGGTGAGTTCAGTATTTATTTTCTAGAACAGCATATCCCATTTTTAATTGTGTTATTTACACCGATGTAAACTTGAAGGAGAAACAGAACATGCTGGTTTCCGTGTGGATGAAGTAGTTTGAATTTCCAGATCCCTTACTGGCTGCTTACTGTGGAAGTTACCTGGTTGACAACATAAGAAGTGGTACATGCCGTTCAGCAAGAGAGAGGGATTGACGAATTATCTTAGTCTAGGACACTGGAGGTACTGCCCTCTTAGACACAAGAGATAAAGCTGTCCGATCTTTGATAGATCACAGAGGCCACACGCATAAGGTATTTCACATCCGAAGTAGCTTGCTGCCGTATCAAATTTCTAGCTTTACCTTGTCGACGTAATTGAAATAGAAATATCTGTGAGTACTGTGGAAGTCGTGTTCAACATTCTGACTACACCGGCGGGGAGACGAACAACGTACCAATAGATTCCTCGCCGATTCAGCGCTAGATTTTTTTTTAAAAAAAAAGCTTTTGCAACTTCAAGAATGATAAAAGTGACTATCATCTTTTTCTAGAGCAATGAGTCGCATGTCAACAGAAGCACCGAAGTCAACATTACCTTTCTTCGACTGGGCCAACTGGCGGTGAATCGAAGAAGTACTGACGAAACTAAAATGAGCTCTAACATGGAAAGTAAGCGTTTCTGGACACATGTCCACATAACATATTTTCTTTCTTTGTGTATGGGGAATGTTTCCTGAAAGTTTGGCCGTATCTTTTTGTAACACCCTGTATGTATTACAATAATGATTAAGGTTACAGAACTAACTTGAGATTTCAGTATTGTGCGAATACCGCCCCCTACCCCCTTTTTAGCATTCCAATCAAGCGCTGGAAATGCCGTGACTTAGAGTAAGAAAGGCCTTGGATGTTTTCCCGAGAAACTTCCTGAGTGAACAACACGCACCAGGCAGGTTCTGTGTACGGCACGTCAGGCGAACGCGACGGCTGCATTAGTTTTTTTGAATGATATTTCAATCATTTGACTGTACAAACTTCTTTATTTTATATTATTATCATGATTTCGGCCTTAAGCCTTTACCAAGTACAACAATCTTGGGTATAATTAGGCTTTGTTAAGTGAAGTCATCATCAGGATCTATTGAAGTGGGTGTTCCATATATTGTGGAAGTTAATGGTTGTCTACATAAGAAGTGGTACACGCCTATCTGTGAAAGTGTCTCAAAAAATGGTTCAAATGGCTCCGAACACTATGGGACTTAACATCTGAGATCATCAGTCCCCTAGACTTAGAACTACTTAAACCTAACTAACCTAAGGGCATCACACACATCCATGCCCGAGGCAGGATTCGAACCTGCGACCGTAGCTGTCGCGCGGTTCCAGACTGAAGCGCCTAGAAATGCTCGGCCACATCGGACGGCAGAGTGGCTCACCAGTTCCTTGCCACATACGAACGATCATAACGTAAAGTTATCTCAGGAAGAGGCATTACCTGCGGCTCAATATCCTCCCTGATGTAAAGTTTAGTGTCACTCTCCGTAAGTGACAGGAAGTTAACATGTACCCAATATTGACATTTCACATCGAAGAAGTGATAAAGAAAGGGAACGAAAATTTGTTACGAAGAATAAAAGTTGAAGGGGAACAGATAGCGATGATAAGATTTGCAGACGACATAGCTCTCGTAGCCGGATCTAAGGAAGTTTTGGAAAACTGTGGAAAGGCACAGACAATATACTTCAGACATGATATCGATTAAGAATAAACAGGACAAATTTTCAGTGAATATGAGAAAAACGGCTTGGTTAACATTTAAATTGGGAACGACACAATAGTGAAAGCAATGAAAGACTCAAATAAACAGGTTGTCTGAAGCAAGGAAGATATCAGAGGCATACTGACACAGGCGAGAAAAGTTGTATCCAGTAAAAGATCTCTACTGATCTTATACGTTGATATGAAACAGAGGAAGAAGTTCCTAAAAGTTTAAGTCTGTAGTTTAACCTTGTACGGAAGTGAAACTTGGGCCACTGGAAATCAAGAAGAAATTGGACGCATTTGAAACATCGAACTGTGGAAAAACGTTAAAAATTAAGTGGACTGACAAAATATGATATGAAAAAGTAGATGAGGGTAGAAGTCTTTCAAAATCACTTTCTAGAAGAAGTAAAACGTCAACGAGACATCCGATACTGCATCCGGGAATAGCTAACTCCATGCTGGAAGGAGCAATAAAGGGGAAAAATACTAGAGGCAACCGAAAGTAGAATACGAAACATACACAGACTAGCTTTCACGCCGGAAGAAACAACCAAATATACAAAACAGACGTTACAGAATCTCGGGCGAAGAGGTAAGGTAGAAATCAAAAGATTAGCACAAGGCAGAACAGACAGAAGGCAGTATCAAACCAGTCGAAATACTTTTTTAAAAAGAAATAGGAAGATGTTGGACCAAAACTTCAAAAATGTATGCGTCAAGATTACGGACGTCATCTTATCGTCTAGCACATACTCAGCTCCAATCAGGTTAATAATTTTGTTCGAAGCAAATAATTCTCTGGCATTACAGATGGTTTCGACAACGACCTTGCCACGTTGGATACACCAGTTCTCGCCCTCTCACCGAAGTTACGCAACGTCTGGCTCCGTTAGTACTTGGCTGGGTGAGCGCCTCGGAACACCTGCTGCCGTTGGCTCAGGGACACGCAAATTGCCGAAGTGGTGTCCAATTGAGTGACTTGTGCCAGGCCGTTGCGCAGTACAACATCATTATTAATGTTTATTATTATTATTATTATTATTATTGCATTTACACTAAAGATCCAAACAAACTGGTACACCTACCTAATATCGTGTACGGCCCCCGAGCACGAAAAAGTGCCGCAACACGACGTGGCATGGAGAATGACTAATGTCTGAAGTAGTGCTGGAGGGAACTAACACCATGAATCCTGCAGAGCTGTCCATAAATCCGTAAGAGTACGAGCGGGTGGAGATCTCTTCTAAACAGCATGGTTCAAGGCATTCCAGGTATGCTCAATAATGTTCATGTCTGGCGAGTTTGGTGACCAGCGCAAGTATTTAAACTCGGAAGAATGTTCCTGAAGCCAATCTGTATCAATTCTGGACGTGTGGGGTGTCGCATTGTCCTGCTAGAATTGCCCAAGTCCGTCGGAATGCACAATGGACATGAATGGATGCAGGTGATCAGACAGGATGCTTCCGTACGTGTCACCTGCCAGAGTCGTATCTAGATATATCAGGGGTCCCACATCACTCCAACTGCAAGCGCTCCACACCATTACAGAGCCTCCACCAGGTTTAACAGCACCCTGCTGGCATGCAGGGTCCATGGATTCATGAAGTTGTCTCCATAACCGTACACGACCATCCGCTCGATACAGTTTGAAACGAGACTCGTCCCACCAGGCAACATGTTTCCAGTCATCAGCACTCCAATGTCTGTATCGACGGCTCCAGGTGAGACGTAAAGCTTTGTGTCGTGCAGTCATCAAGGGTACGCGAGTGCGCCATCGGCTTCGATAGCCCACATCGATGATGTTTCGTTGAATGATTCGCAGGCTGACGCTTATTGATGGCCCAGAGCTGACATCTGCAGCAGTTTGTGAAAGGGTTGCACTTCTGTCACATCCTTTTTGCCGGCCTCTGTGGCCGAGCGATTCTAGTCGCTTCAGTCTGGAGCCGCGCGACCGCTACGCTCACAGGTTCGAATCCTGCCTCGGGCATGGATATGTGTGATGTCCTTAGGTTAGTTAGGTTTAAGTAGTTCTAAGTTGTAGGGGACTGATGACCTCAGATGTTAAGCCCCATAGTGCTCAGAACCATTTGAATCATTTTGCACGTGCTTTCTCCAGGCCGCAGCGATGTCGGAGATTTGTGGTTTTACCAGATTCCTGATACGGTACACTCGTGAAATGGTCGCACAGGAAAATCCCCATACCATCGCTACCTCGGAGATGCTATGTCCCATTGCTCATGCGCCGACTATAACACCACGTTCAGACCCACTTAAATCTTGATAACCTGTCATTGTAGCTGCAGTAACCGATCTAACACCAGCGGCAGACACTTGTTGTCTTATATAGGCTTTGCCGACCGCGGCGCCGTATTCTGGATGTTGACATGTTTCTGTATTTGACGATGCATGCCTATAAAAGTTTCTTTGTCGCTTCAGTTTTGTACTATTGTTAAGAGGAAATATTAAGACTGGAAGACCAAGAACGAAGTGCTCGGATTAAAAAGGGTGTAAGGCGAGGATGTAGTCTTTCTTCCTGCTGTTCAGACTGTACATCGAAGAACCAATGAAAAATGGTTAAAATGGTTCTAAGCACTATGGGAATTAACTACTTAAACCTAACTGACCTAAGGACATCACACACATGTATGCCCGAGGCATGATTCGAACCTGTGACCGTAGCAGCAGCGCGGTTCCGGACGGAAGCGTCTAGAACCGCTCGGCCACGGCGGCCCGCGAAGAAGCAATGACAGAAATAAAAAAAAAAAAGTTCAAGAGACGGACCAAAATTCAGGGTGAGATACTATGAATTATAACATTCGCTGATGACATTACAGTCCCGCGTAAAAGTGAAAAAGAATTACAGGATCTGATGACCTGAATTAACAGCCTACTGAGTACAGAACATGGATTGAAAGGAAGTCGAAGAAAGACGAAAGTAATGACAAGTAGCAGAAAAGAGAACATCCAGAAATTTAATATCAGAATTGAAGATCACGAAATAGAGGAAGTTAAGGAATTCTGATACCTGGGCAGGAAAATAATTAATGATGGAAGGAGCAAGGAGGACGTAAAGATCAGACTAGCACAGGCAAAGAGGGCATTCCTGGCCAAGAAAAGTATGTACGTTTGGAGCAGAATATTGCATGGTGGTGAAACATGGACTTTAGGAAAACCGGAACAGAAGACAATCGAGGTATTTGAGATGCATTGCCGCAGAAGAATGCTGCAAATTAAGTGGACCGATAAGGTAAGGAATGAGGAGGTTCTCCACAGAATAGGCGACGAAAGGTATACGAGTATATTGAAAACACTGACAAGAAGAAAGAACAGGACGATCTGTTCAGACATCAGGAAATAACTCCCGTGGTACTAGAGTGAGTTGTAGAGCGTAAAAACTGTAGAGGAAGACAGAGACTGGAAAACATCGACCAAATAATTGGGGACGTAGGCTGCAAGTGCTACTCTGAGATGAAACGGATCGCACAGGAGAGGAACTCGTGGTGGACCACGTCATAGCAGTCAGAAGACTGATGACACAAAAAGTCACTATTATTATTATTTTTGTAATAGTTATTAATGAGTTCTGGAATTTAATCACTGAGCTAGGTGGTGCAGTGGTTGGCACACTTGAGACGCATTCGGGAGGGCGACGGTTTAGACACCGGTCCGACGATCGAGATGAGGTTTTTCCGTGATTACCCTAAATCGCTACGGGCAGATGCCAGAATGGTTCCTTTGAAAAGGGCACGGCAGAGTTAATTCCCCGACGTTGAAACCATCCGAGCCTGCGATTCGTGTCTTATGAACGCGCTGTCGACGCGACGCTAAACTCTAATCTTCCGTCGTTCCTTTCTTTTCCGAATTTAATAGAATCCTATTTGAAGCCATTTAATGTTTTCGTCTGATGGCTCCGCCTGATGATTCAGTCTATTGACCACTTTCATTTTTGAATCAGAAGAGAAAGGAATGCAGAGACAACATATTGAGATACAAGTATCATAAATAAGTTTTCAGTTTATGTATAGCCACATGAGAGCAATTACAATCGACAATCTGATACTCGTGAAGCTTCTAAAGAACGCTGAAATCCGTATACAATGCTTTGGCTGCAGAAGAGGCAGCGAACATAGCTTCAATGTACGCTCTGACAAGGAGAATACAAATATTACTATGTGCATGTTATTCTTGATGTAATAATTCGAATTCACCACGGAGCATGAATATTTTCAAGCAACAAACGGCTTTCGCCGTCCTTATTGAGTAATGCATAGCCCCTGGAACGCATAGATACTCGGGAGTTATTCACGCTGATATCCTCTTCCCTTTTTGTCCCTTGTGGCGAGTTGAGACAGCGTTATCGGTTGATCTGCCTGAAGCTTCCTCGAAATCAGGTATCTCTGATTCAATACTAGTCGAACTTCATGTCATCAATTTAGCAAGTTGATCAAAGAAAAAATAAGAGATATCTAAACATAGGAAATTAAACGACTGAAATTTTGAGTAAAATTAATAACACCGAATGAGTTGTGGATCTTTCTTTTATCGAACTGATGAATTTCGCATTTGCTTTGCTCCGGTCACTCAGCTGGTCTCTTTCCTCAAGTAGCTGGTGACCGATTACGCGACCCTCGCTGTCATTTCAAGCGCTGGTTGATCGAAAACTTTTTATCTTCTTCAATAGTAACGGCATTTAAAGCATTACCATGAGCTATGTCAAAATTGTGTCGACTTTTTGAACAAAATCTGTTTCTTTTCGGTTATCAATGTCCGACAGACCTTCCTGCATGTTCTTGTATTTTTCTCTGTTGTAGATACGGAACTTCAAACTCCGGTACGCAATTTCTCAGCTTCTGTGTTGGAATTCTTTCCTTTTCCCAGTAAATCATCAATTCATTCACATATAGTGGGGCTCGTTGTCGGATATATGATTTACACTCCCGCAAATCGTAGGAGAAAACCTATAACGTTAATTTGACAAATGGCAGTTTGTCAGTTTGCTTACAGTTATTTCAGAGTAATACCAGAGGAAATAAGCCTTAAGCGAGCTGACGAGCAAGACATTGTTACGACTGTTACCTTCTCTCATAAGTGATAGACTAGCGGAGTCTTACGGGTAATAGGAAACGGATCATCTTGCCCTGCACTCCCCCCACCTGTGTTGGCGTCACAGATCTGTCATGTCGCGCGTCAAGGCGGTCTGAGACACGATGGAATTCAGTTAATGAGATTGCGCTAATAGATCTGGCTACACAGGGGTATGAATTAATGTATAGTACGGAAATAATAATTTTGCAAAGTTTGTGGTTTTATTTTAATGGATTTACCGATTGTGGAGGCCAATGGGTACCCGTTCTCCTTACGCTACTGAGCCGCAATTTCACACAGCTCATTTTTGCATGAAACGAAACCAAATTGGCGGGTGGCCCAATAAAAACAAGAAAAATCTTAACGTAGTGCCAAATAAGAGCCATCTTGGTACTCTGTGATACGCAACCTCGGCAGTACACGTCCTAAGTGTTACACCCCACACAATCCTTGGCGTAGAGCAACCGTGCGGCCCTTGACCGTCTCAACGGAGAGTGAGGGCTGCCGCTCTAGACCAGAAACTTGGTGACAGACAGATGTTGGACACAGGGAGTAGCGACACTGAACGCTTGAAGCATAGCGAAGTTCACCTGGACACAAGCTTAGAGTGCAACCTGGTAGCTCAAGGGTGAAAGGAGTGCATCTCAGATGACTGATGGTGGAAGAATTTTTTCGAACTGTACAATTTTCCTTGTTTACCTCTGTGTATTCTTTTCCGCATGTTAATAACCACGCCAACAAACAGTAGTGTCTTACTTTTTTTCCTTCCAAAGTTTTCTTTTGCACCGGAATGTAATGTGAATTGCAGCAACCTTAAAATACCGACAAATGTAACAAAATTACAAGATAGATAAACTATAAATTAGAGCTTGAAAACGACATAAAATTGTGTAAAAGAAGTTTGGGAGACAGGAAACAAGTTAAACGTCTTTTACATTTACAAGCGTATAGCGCAAATACAGAGTAGCGCAAGGCTGCTCCATAACCATGGAGAAAAATATGGATTGCTAATGGAACTGATTAGAAGTTTGAGAGCTCTCACTCGCATCTCATTCAACTTATTTCCGGTAGCAAAAGAAATAAATGAATGTTTCACACGGTTTCGCTGATGAGACCGTCTAGTTAGCAGTAGGCATTGTATTCCAAGGTGTCTAATGGCTCCCAGCTTCCGCCGGAACGACCGGTTTAATACCACCTCTTGGTGTAGTGCTAGTACGACTAGGAAATTGTATGTAAATTGAAGGTGGACGGGGAGAAAAGAAAGGAATGGGAAGAAGTTACTGATGTCAGCTGCATCGGGACGTTACGTGGAATGAAGTCGGACGTATCTGTGTACCCGCATTGAAGAAGGTGAATCTATTGCGCATCTAGGCGAATCAATTATATGAATACGTGGTGTCTGTTCTTTTGGACACTTGATGACTCAATCAAAGATGACAGTTGAACACTAGCTGTAATAGTTCTATTGGTACGAAGATATTAACATAAGAAAAATACAGAATTAAAGGTATCTGAATCGTAAAGAAAAATTCGAAGAGGAAAGAATTAAGTTTTGCTTAAGTTCCGTCCTGAGAAAACACATGTTTTGATAAAATTACAGCAGCCTCACTAGGTTTGTATTTCCTGTCAGCTATCAGGGAAAATTGCTTTACTTGTTTCTATTCATTTAGAATTTCACTTTTTAAGTAAAATATTCACAAATTGAAAACAGAAAATATTTTGTATCTTCGTAACAATTGCTGTTGTTGCTGTAGCTTTCTGAACATTCTTTCGTATTTTGTCATCTGCTACCATAGTTAACGTAATACAGAAAAGTTATTTTCATAGAAAATTACGCCTTGAATGTATGATTTTCATTATTTTACTTTGTGTGTGTGTGTGTGTGTGTGTGTGTGTGTGTGTGTGTTTGTGTTTGTGTGTGTGTGTGTGTGTGTGTGCGCGCACGCGCGTGTGTGTATTTTTTGTGGGTTTGTGACGTTTGATGTTTCTTTGGGTGCTGAGAATTGACTGTTAATTCCATTGTAGAGAGCTGTGTATTCGTTTATTACTTATTTTCATTATACTATGGTCTTCTGCATTTAGCAGTTTTCTTCAGTTATTAATTTCTGGTGGAAACTGTTGCTGCATTTGAAAATTTTTGGGTCAGTGTTAATGTCTATCGGTCTGTGGACAATATCCATAAGATGTTTTGCGAATGTCTAATGACAGCTGTTACTTTTCAGTGCACTTCTGTGTTCTGTATACCCAATATTGAAATTTCTCCTTGCTCTCCCAATATAATTTGAATTGCGGCCTTGGTATGTGATCTTATAAATACCACGTGTATTGCGTTTGTCCGTCTTGGTTTCAACTGTCCTTAGTTTTCTGTGTCTTGAGCTGTCTGTTCTGTAAGTTCGCTCTATTACTTGAAATCGACACCTAGCACACCAGAAGAACTTTTCCGATTATCTTCCTCTCAGTAGTACGGTCATTACCAACGCTAGAGGCAGTGTTAAACGCTGTTAGCGTGACTTATCATGGGCAGTGACAGTGAAACATTTTTTGTCCGAGGTTTTTAAGTTAAGTAATAAGTTTTGTAGAGAGAGGGTCATTCAAGCTGCACGTGCAATTTGAGAAATTTACACTCTCTGATCAGAAGCATAAGGACACGAGTCTTCTGACTGGTTTGATTCGTCTCGCCACGAGCTACTCTCCTGTGCCAGCTTCTCCATCTCAGAGTAGCGCTTGCAACGTACGTCCTCAATTATTTGCTAGCTGTGTTTCAGTCTCTGTTTTCCTCTACAGTTCTTACCTTCTACGGCTTCTTCGAGTACCATGGAAGTTATTCCGTGATTTCTTAACAGATGTCGTACCATATTGTCCTTTTTCTCGTTAGTGTTTTCCATGTGTTCTGCCGGCCAGGGTGGCCGAGCGGTACTAGGCGCTACAGTCTGGAACTGCGCGACCGCTACGGTCGCAGGTTCAAATCCTGCCTCGGGCATGGATGTGTGTGATGTCCTTAGGTTAGTTAGGTTTAAGTAGTTCTAAGTTCTAGGGGACTGATGACCTCAGATGTTAAGTCCCATAGTGCTCAGAGTCATTTGAACCATATGTTCTTTTCCTCGCCGATTTTCCGGAGAACCTCCTCATTGCTTACGTTATCAGTCCACCTAATTTTCAACATCCTTCTGTAACATGCAATCTCAAACGCTTCGATTCTCTCCTTTTCCGGTTTTCCCACGGTCCATGTTTTACTATCGTACAATGCTGTGCTCCAGACGCGCATTATCAGAAATTTCTTCCTCAAATTAAGGCCTCTGTTTGAGACCAGTAGACTTCTCTTGGCCAGGAATGCCCTTCTTGACAGTGCTAATCTGCTTTTGATATCCTCCTTGCTCCGTCCGTCATGGGTTATTTTGCTGCCTAGGTAGCAGAATTCCTTGACTTCATCTACTTCGTATTTACCAACCCTGATGTTAAGTTTCTCGCTGTTCTCATTTCTGCTACTTCTCATTACTTTCGTCTTTCTTCGATTTACTCTCAATCCATATTCTGTACTAATTAGACGGTTCATTCCATTCAGTGGATTTTGTAAGACTTTCACGCGTCCACTGAGGATAGGAATGTCATCAGCGAATGTTATCATTGATATCCTTTCACTTTGAATTTCAATTCCACTCTTGAACCTTCCTTTTATTGCCGTCATTGCCTCTTCGATGTGTAGATTGAGCATTATAGGTGAGAGACTACATCCGCGTCTTACACCATTTTTAATCGGAAAGCTTCATTCTTTATCTCCCACTCTTATTATTCCCTCTTGGTTCTTGTACATGTGGTACATTACCCGTCTTTCCCTCTAGCATACACGTATTTTTGTGAGACAATCGAACATCTGGCACCATTTGACATTGTCGAACGCTTTTTCCAGGTCGACAAATCCGAAGAACTTGTCTTGGTTTTTCTTCAGTCTTGCTTCCGTTATCAAGCGCGTCGTCAGAATTGCCCCTCTAGAACCGTTACTTATTACTGAACATTAATATGGGGTTTGTCCATCCGTCGCCTTATAATGAACTGCTACGTCATAAAGAAAAAATTAATTAACTTGACCTTTGACTTTGACACATATAAGACAAGTACTGCATTTAAACTCTCTTATGATTTTTTTGCCTAGATGCATACATTTTAAAATTTATTTTTACCTGCCTAATATAAAAATCTGTGAAAAAAATTGACTATAGATGAATATGTTTTCTTCGTGGCTGCTATAAGGAGAGAACGGGTTAGGTACAGGATGAGTTGGCGGTCGGAGGTTTCCGTTTCTCCGGCTCTCAGAGAACGCCAGGCAAAGTCGGAGAAAACTGCTACAACTCGCGATGAAGACTCCGTTTCTCTTGGCACCTAAAGTACTCACAGTTAACGTTCGATTTTCTGAATGAGAACGTTGAACAACTGTGGCAGCGTGATATCTTCTGGCTAACAAATTGGTCGCTTAGGGAACGTCTTCAACTCACAAGCTGCAGCGAAATATTGCGTGTCGTTCGGACCGTGATAGTAGCATATTCACCCAGTATTGTTAATTCACGAAGTAATCATTGTGCACTGTATTGCTAAACGCACTAATCGTTTTATGAAGGTCCGGGGATCCAACACTGAATAAAATTTCATAGAAAATATTTACCTTCTTTTTCACAAATTAAAGTTTTTATTCTTGATGATTGCGATTACAAGTTGTATCTCCTCTGCGCTTCAAATTACGTCTATATGCAAACTTACCTGACCTCAAAAAAATCATAAGGTCCAATCAGCATTCCTTATTTCCAACAATTGCAAAAAGCATAGATGCTCTTTTTTTTTACAGCAAAGAGCGTTGTCGTCTCAATTGCAGTAGCTCATCATCGCTGGTACTCGCAGCCGCAATATTACAATAATACTACATTAAGTAGGAACATCAATTTTTGAGTTTGTTGAGAACGTTTATATCAAGGCGTTAGGCTTTATGGGAAGTCGTCATTTGCGCTCATTGTAAGGGTTCTTTAATGGTAGGGCGTCTGTCGGTAATTGGCCTTTGTATTGTTCGTAAAGGTGTTGCATTGGGTCACTCTACTAAGTAAATGTTAACGTTGATAAACCGTTGCTTGATGCACGCTGGCTTATTACGGAGAGGTGTAGGGCTTTTGACAGAAGTCGACCTCCGAATTCATCGCAAAGGTGCTACATAAGGTCACTCTACTTCCTTATGTTAACGTTGTCCGTCCCGATAGCTGAATGGTCAGCGTGACGGACTGCCGCCCTAAGGGGCCCGGGCTCGATTCCCGGCTGGGTCGGCGCCTTCCTCCGCTGCATCATCATTTCATCCGTCGCTCAGGTCGCCCAATGTGGCGTCGAATGTAATAAGACCTGCACAAAGGCGGCCGGACCAGCCTCGCCAGGGGCCTCCCGGCCAATGACGCCAAACGCTCATTTCATTTCATGTTAACGTTGATGAACCGTTGCTTCGCATACGCTGGCTTAAGACAGGATGCAACGTCATGCCGATGCTAAAAATCGTCGTTTCTGAACTGCTCGTATAACACAATGCTGCATAATGTGTTCATTTCATTCTGCGTTTAGCATTTTCTTACGCGTAATAAGGGGATCACTCGCAAACCACGAAAAACACCCCCATACTGTAGCACCACCTCCTCTGTATTTCAGCTTCGGCACTATACGTTCATGGAGCTGAGATAGCGTTCTCCAGGCAACCCCGGAACCCAAACCTTTCCATCGGATTGCCACAGGGTTAAGCGTGGTCCACCACATCAGTTCACTCGTTTCCAGCCATCTGCTGTCCAATAGCGTCGCCCTTTACACCACTTAAAGAGTGGCTGAGGACTGACTACAGAAATGTTGGGTTTATGACGGGCTGCTCGACCACCGACCCCATTCCTTGTAGCTCCCTACTAGCTGGACTTCTGATAGCCTTTGAAATTCACGAGTGACTCTTTCCGCTGATGTCATGTGGTTCTTTATAACCACTTTCCGCAGTGCTCCACGGTCCTGTCCGTCAGTGCTTGAGATCTGCTTGGTCTTGATTTAGCCGTGGTTGTTTCCCCTTCACTATCAAATCAGCAACAGTCTACCCTGGCAGCTTCAGAGGACTGAAATGTCCCTGATGGATTTGTTACTCTGGTGACAGCCAGTGACCAGTCCACGTCAGAAGTCCGCTGTTACTGCTTCTCCACTGAGACGTCTCTGTATTCGTCTCCTGGAAGCACAAGTGGCTATGCCCGTCTGAATTCCAGAATGGCTTTAATGATTTATGAAAAATTGCGGTCATTATGCATCTGAATGATTGTGTGCATGTATGCTAATTTTCTGCAGTCTGTTACAGTCTGAAGTGTCTCTTGAGTGTGGGTACAGGTTTCTCATCTGAAGCGTCAGGGTAACGTGTATCTAACACACTTCTATGTATGTATGTGGAGAAGGATGGTTCGGCTAATGAGTGTTTGGCGCCTGTCCGTCTTCGTCTGTGATGATGCGGAAAATTTTGCGTTACAATGATTGTAGCTTCTTCAGATGTGCTGTTGCTGCTATTGATCATAATTCTGAGCCGTACAGAATCATTGGCAGGATAACACTCCCGTACGACCCAAGCTTTCTACCTATCGATAACCCCGCAGCCTTTAGCAGCGGGACAATTCTAAGAAGCAGCACAACCTTTGCTTCTTGCTCTATTAGTTTGTTTCAAGAACGTCAGACGCATGTCGAAATGTAGACCCAGCGGAGTCACTCCATTCTAACTCTTTACCAGCCACACAGATTTTCCTGCTTGGAGGAATTGACTTGCTTGTGAACATTACAATAAAACTCTTTTCTGGTTTTCTTATAATTTTCCAGATGGTGCACCATTGGGTGACGATATGTAGGTGTTGCTGCAGTTTTTGTGCAATGAAGTTCAGGTTGCTGCTGCCTTTATACGCCACCGTATCGTCCACGTAGAGGGAAATTTCACCTCCTGCCAATTTTGTCACTGCATTGGTGTAGAGCGTGTAAAGCACGAGCCCCAGAACCCAGGCCACAGCACTGATGATCGTACTAACATGTTTGTCGTACGTAACGGTGTGCTGCCTCCCCGGCAGGAACGAATCAGTCATGCTTATCATGTGTCCTTGAATATATAACTGGGACAATTTGGATAATAAGCGATCATGTCACCTGCACAAATTCCGGCAGCAGCCTGCGCACTCGCCAGCATATCTGCGAGTGTTAACCCCAATATCGCATTATGCATATCTGTCAGGCGCAATCACGACGACCACAAAACCTGACAACTGCGCAAAAGACGCAACAAAACTCCCAGGGGAGAACCCTAAAGTCGTCGGCACACTGAGCGTGCACTCGAACGTCGAGCGAGCAGTATTTCTGACATCAGAGCGTGCAAAAAGGACATTGGACAGTCTTTCCGAATGTGCAGAGCGATATCTAGCATATCAGTCGTTTTGAACGTACGTTTTAACGTTGACTAGTGAGATGGAAAAGAGCCAACCACGTCACATGCACGCCATCTCTCTTCAGTACAGAGTCGCGAGATTCCATACTGTCTTTCAGCTGAGGTTCAAATGGCTCTAAGCACTTTGTAACTTAACATCTGAGGTCATCAGTCCCCTAGACTTTGAACTACTTAAGCCTAACTAACCTAAGGACATCATACACACCCATGCCCGAGGCAGGATTCGAACCTGCTACCGTAGCAGCAGCGCGGTTCCGGACTGAAGCGCCTAGAACCGTTCGGCCATCAGTTGAGGCCCATATGTACGTATACCATTTCTAAGCATCAGTGAATTGAGACATCTCGAAAAGCAGTCGTTAATTGTATGGTTTGTCGTAATAAATTGACGCGAGCGTCATATTGCCGGTTAAAGAATTATTGTATCTTGTTCAATATGAACTGATGATCGACAAGAAATGCGATGTTCTTGGTACAGTGCGTTATAATTAAATGTCAGTGAATATCTTCTTTATGATTAAAGCTTTCAGGAGACGGTAACATGCATTGTATGGTCTAATAGCACTCAAACTCGGTATAGTGCAATGAATAGAATCGGAAAATTGTAAGATATCGGGTGAAGCGTTGCTGGTTTGCGTCTCACTAGATTTTTCTTTTTATGTTAACCTTCGCTTTTTCTGATAGGTTCTAATACTCCGTTGTTAGTTTAATAAAAGGACATGTTATATAAATAGAAGTGCGCTCATCGTAAAAAGTGAGTTTGTTCGATTGTTTTAACCCACAAGACTGCCAGCATTACTTGCAGTAATTCTTACTTCTTGTTTTAAGTTTTGAATTTCACATGTTGTAAAGTTTCTGTGTCTGAATAGGAACAGCGATCCAGTAGGAATTACCTTAGGATTTTACTAAAAATTGAGAATGATGAAATAATTTTTATCGTATGTGGAGAACTATTGTAAATTTGTATTGGAACTTTTATAAGTCGAGGTCGTTATTGACTTGATACGTATGTATGGAGCCCGGGGACCTAGAAACGACGGAGAGTCTTCGTCCCGCCGTAGCCTCAGTGGTTCACAACCCCACAACAGAGAAACCCGCCCCACCGAACCTAGGGTTATTGTGCGGTTCATCCCCCAGTGGACCCCCCCCCCCCCCTCCCCGGGAACGTCTCATGCCAGACGAGTGTAACCCAAATGTTACTACCCTACACCCTGGAAAACCTCCAAAATCCTAGTTTTCCTCAAACTGCTAAACCCCTACTGGTGATGCCGCCTCCTATCGCCCCTTCTACCTCACCTCAGTGTTCAGCAAGATTTTTGAATCCATCCTCTCCCAAGGCATCAGTCAACACTTGAACCACCAACACCATTTTCCAACTAATAAGAGTGGCGTCTGTCCCAGTTTCTTCTTTGATCACTTGCTGCTGCACCTCATCCATCTCCTATGCCACCAACTCAACTCCCATAAATTTGATATTTTTTGGGTCCCTCGACCCAGAGGAAGGCTACAACCATGTATGGCATTCCAGTCGCCTTTTCAAAGTCCAGACGTATGCACTTCCAGATAACCATGTCCGCCTTATTGCAGCATTCCTATCTAGTCAACCATCCTTTGTCACTATTAATAACAGCAGTTCCTTCATCCGACAGCAGGAGTGCCCCGAGGCCTCCTCCTGTCTCCTCTATCTCCTCTGCATTGCTCATATTTTCAAACCACCTCCACCAGTCCACCCACTTCAGTACATGATGCAGCTTTCCTCACCCTCTACCCTACACTCCAGAAATCCCGACGATCCCTCCAAATCCAGATCAATCAATTTACCTCCTGATGCAACCAATAGCTCCTCAAGGACCCCTCCAAAATGGTTCAAATGGCTCTGAGCACTATGGGACTTAACTTCTGAGGTCATCAGTCCCCTAGAACTTAGAACTACTTAAACCTAACTAACCTAAGAACATCACTCACATCCATGCCCGAGGCAGGATTCGAACCTGCGACCGTAGCGGTCGCGCGGTGCCAGACTGTAGCGCCTAGAACTGCTCGGCCACTCTGGTCGGCGGACCCCTCCAAATCCCAGACAAAAAGGTATAGGATGAACCACCCACACCTTCCACCTCTATGACTTCTACCTTCCCATTTACCATCATCCTATCCAGTTAACTAACACAGTAAAATATTTTGGAGTAACCCTCAAATGGCAACTAATGTGGAAACCTCACCTACTAACTGTCCAGAAGAAAGGCCACAATAGACTAAATGTACTACAGCTGCTGACAGGCTGAATTTGGGGATTACGCCCCTCCATAATTCTCCACATCTATAAAACCTCTCTATGTGACCTACCCTCTGGTATGCAAATGTTGTATGGATATCTGTCCCACCAACGAACTATAAGTCCCTCCAGATCACCAAAGGCCTTGCACTTTACCTTGATTTCTGCATCCGTTTACCTTCTCCCACATGGATCCTCTACCATCTTACCAAATTCTCATCCCTCTTCACCCACATCAAATACCTCTGCATCTCCTATACTACCTGCAAACTAAATTCCAATAACCCCATTGTCTCGCCTCTCATCACCACCTGCTGCTGCTGCGACTTCACACATTCCTCTATTCCAACACCTAGACACACTCCATATCCTACCACAAAGCAACTTCAACCAACTTCCTATCCCAATGAGATCCGCCATGATATTTTCCTCCTTGCCAACTTTAAACCCTTCCCTACCTATCCCACTCCACATCACGGTTCTTCTTTCCTTTCCTCCTTTACCCACCTCTATCCCTTTCTTCTTGTACCACTACCTTCTCCACACACCTTTACTCCTTCTCACCCTTTGTCCTTCCCACCAACTGCATTCCCACTATCCACTTAACCTCCTACCTATCGTCTTCATAGTTTCCCCACCTACCAGACTCCTATCTCTTTACCCACTCCTCTCAATCCCTATGGAACACATTCGCTCCTCCCACAATACTTCTCTCAGATCCTTCAGATATTAAGTGAAAGTGCAGTGCTCCAGTGCTTTTTTGATAGAAGAACATCGCCTCATCACAACTGTGCTTTTTAAATGGTACATATTTGTGGTCCTTTTAGCTGTAAAATGTAAACAAAAATGGTTCAAATGGCTCTGAGGACTATGGGACTTAACTTCTGAGGTCATCAGTCCCCTAGACTTACAACTACTTAAACCTAACTAACCTAAGGACATCACACACACCCGTGCCCGAGGCACGATTCGAACCTGCGACCGTAGCGGTTGCGCGGCTCCAGACTGTAGCGCCTAGAACTGCTCGGCCACCCAGGCCGGTCAAATGTAAACAGCCCCATTTTTTTTTCTTTGTTCTATCTTCATGAATGCTCGTGGCTGAAGAATGTTGTATCGTATCGCTAACAGGCCAGCTACCGTTCATATGGGGAAAAAACCTCTCGAGACATCTAGGAGTCAATTACGCATTACACAGGTGTGTCCGAATACGTTCGATGAGATATTGTACATAATTAAGAAACCCTATGGGGCTACTTTTGCTTCACTTCCGTTACAGTCCTCATCGCACATAGGAGCCAGCAGTAATGGAGGTGAGCCAGTAAGTGGGGACACGCCCCGCAGGTGCAGCTGGAGGCAAGTGGAGCTGCACAGTGGCTGCTGTTGCGGGCAGTGCAGCGCAGCGGCGGGCCGGGACGGGCGTCGACCCCGCGCAGGAATCCGCAGCCACGGCGGCGGTCACGGCTTGCAGACTCCTCCCTCCCTCCCTCCTCCTCCTCCCCCCCCCCCCTCCACCCCTCTCGATTCCACGCCGCCTTCCACGTTCCAGCGCCGGCGCGCCAGCCGCCACTCACTTCCGGCGCTGCGCTGCGCACTTGCAGGCCACTCCGCCATGCGCAACTGCTTGGCCGGCTGCCGTGGAGGGCAGCCAGCAGGTGCTTAAAGTAACGGTCCGCGCATGTTACGTCCGCTCGTCTCAGTGTGGCTTTTACGCAGCTAACGGCGCCCATTTTGACAAATTATTCCCTACTTCTACACCTGCCCTCCGTAAGCCAGTTGACTCAAATGGTTGTTCTGGTAACATTATCGTTTCACCTCCTTTCCATACGACAACTGCGTGGTGGCAGAACGACTGACAGTAAGCTTCCGTACCAGCTCTAATTTCTCTGCTATTATTAGGGTGGTGCATAAGTACGTAGGGTCTTTCCATAAGTTCACTACACATAACAGCGGAGACTTCAGTCATCAATAACATATTCTCCTTAACTATTTCCAACAGCCTGTCAACGCTGGGGTAACCTTTAGATTCGGTGACTGTAGAAATCACGTGGTTTTCATGACGTACTCGTAGATACGCGTTAGGAGCGCATTTTCATCCGGAAAGGAACTTCCTTGAAGGTTTTTCGATAGAGAGCAGAAGAGATGGATATCCGGGGGCGCAAAATCAGGTGAATAAGGTGGGTGAGGAATGAATTCCCAACCCAGTTCTTGTAGAGTGTCCTTTGGCAGTCTAGCAGATTGCAGGCTGGTGTTATCGTGGAGTAGCATCACTTCATGCAGTCTTACTGGTTGTTAAATGCTCTTTTATTCCACTCACTGATCACAATATGCATTCTTAAGACGATGACCGGCTTCAGTCTGTAATGACCAACCTCAGATCTTTTGTACACCATGTCCTAAAGTGATCTGAGGATTCATATTGTGATAATAAATAATAATGGCGTGTGACGAGGGCCTCCCGTCGGATAGACCTCTCGCCTGGAGCAAGTCTTTCTATTTGAAGTTCTTAGCGGTTCATCTTGGGGAGCGGATCGCACTGTCCTGCTTCGCTTGTATCGGTCCATAGTCCGATCGAAGCTGGATTATGGGAGCTTCGTCTACTCGTCCGCTCGGCCATCCCTCTTACGCCGGCTCAACTCCATCCACCATCGGGGGATACGTCTTGCGACCGGAGCCTTCTACACTAGTCCAGTCGAGAGTCTTTATGCTGAAGCTGCCGAGTTACCATTGACCTACCGGCGCGACGTACTGCTGTGTCGGTATGCCTGCCGGCTGTTGTCTATGCCCGACCACCCCTCTTACGAGTCCTTCTTCGCCGATTCTCTCGACCGTCAGTACGGGTTGTATGTGTCTGCCCTGCTGCCCCCCGGAGTCCGCCTCCGTCGCCTGCTTCGACAATTGGATTTTGCCCTCCCTACCACCTTCAGAGAGGGTGAGAGCCCGACACCACCTTGGCTCCAGGCTCCGGTTCCTATTTATCTCGACCTCAGCTCTCTCCCGAAGGAGGGTACTCCGGCTGCAGTGTATTGCTCACGGTTTGTCGAACTTCGTGCTCGACTTGCCTGTCACACCTTTATTTACACCGATGGCTCCAAAACTGACGACGGTGTCGGCTGTGCCTTTGTCGTCGGGGCCGCCACCTTTAAATACCGGCTCCTCGACCAATGTTCCAGCTTTACGGCCGAGCTTTTTGCTCTCCATCGGGCCGTTCAGTATGCCCGCCGCCACCGCCATTCATCGTATGTACTCTGCTCTGACTCACTCAGTGCTCTTCAGAGCCTTGGAGCTCCCAATCCGGTCCATCCCTTGATTCAACGGATACAGCAGTCCCTCCATTCTTTCGCTGATAATGGTGGTTCTGTCAGCTTTCTGTGGGTTCCCGAACATGTAGGAGTGCCTGGGAATGAGGCTGCGGATGCTGCAGCCAAGGCTGCAGTCCTCCTGCCTCGGCCAGCCTCCCATTGTGTCCCGTCATCTGACGTTCGTGGGGATGTATGTAAGAGGCTTGTGTCGTTGTGGTGGGATGCTTGGTCATCCCTCCAAGGAAACAAGCTCCGGGCAGTAAAACTGCTCCCAACTGCTTGGACAACATCCTCCCGACCATCTCGGCGCGAGGAGGTCCTTCTGACCAGGTTGCGGATTGGGCATTGCCGGTTTAGCCACCGCTACCTGCTCTCCGGTGACCCAGCCCCGCAGTGCCCTTGTGGTCAGGCATTAACAGTGCGCCATGTTTTATTGTCGTGTCCCCGTTTTAGTCAATTTCGTGTTGTCCTGTCCCTGCCATCTACTTTACCGGATGTTTTAGCTGATGACGCTCGAGCAGCTGCTCGTATTCTGCGTTTTATAACTTTAACTGGCTTGTCCAAAGACATTTAACCTTTTTACTTATTTTATCTGCATCTTTGTCAGGTCCTTCTGATGTCCCCCCATCCCCTTGAGTTTTAGCAGGTTCCTTGTGCTCTAACACCAGTGACTGGGCGCTAATGACCTCAGCAGTTGAGCGCCCTTAAACCCTACCCCCAAAAAAAATCTTTCTATTTGACGCCACTTCGGCGACTTGCAAGTCGATGGGGATGAAATGATGATGATTAGGACAACTTAACACCCACTCCCTGAGCGGAGAAAATCTCCGACCCAGGCGGGAATCGAACCCGGGCCCTTAGGATTGACAGTCTGTCGCGCTGACCACTCAGCTACCGGGGGCGGACATATTGTGATCAGTGACTGGAATAAAAAAGCATTTTACAGTACTCGATCACTGTTTGTATACGCGATTATGTCGCAGTTGGTGTTACTGGTCGTTGTTCTAAGACCGCGTCTGCAAGCTGTTTTATTTGTTGACAATAAATGTCGTCAGTCATGGTTACACCTCCGCGAAGCAATTCATAGCACACCACACCATCGTCGTTCCACCAGAACCACAACATTATCTTTCGTGGATGAGCGCAGCCCTTTGTACAGGGAACTGCTGAGTTGTTTGGACTCTGCCATTCCTTTCTTTTCCTTATATCAGCTTAAAAACATCATTTCTCGTCACAAATAGCGATACAGGATGACTGGTGTTGTTCACGGGCCGATTGATGACTAGCAAGCATAGATACACATCCATGGTCAGCCACTGATTTTTTTTTATTTTGGCTTAGACCATGCGGTACCCATACACCCTAGTTTTGAACCTTCTCCATTGCATGCAAATGTCGAACGATGATGGAATGGCCACAGGTCATCCATCACCTTTGCCACCTCCCGATCGCTATTCTGGATCGTTGTAGATCAATGCCTTTAAACGATCTTCATTAAACCGAAAGGTCTTCCTGAACGTGGAGAGTTACTAATGTCAAAACGATCCTACCTAAAAAGAGAAAACCGTTTTCTTGCCATGCTTTTGTCCAATGGCATTATCCCCAAACATGGCATAAATCTTTCTGGCTACCTCGCTGCTGTCATCCCTCTACTGAATCCAAACATAAGAATACGTCGGAGATCTTCCAACTTCTTCACTTGGCAATCCATTTTCTAGCGTCCACGGCTGCATTCACTATCTTCAAATGACAATATGTACACTCAAATAGCAACAGTGAACTACAAATAAAAAATAACAATCGATAAATAAACCCGTAGCAACCGGGATACCAATATGCAAAACAAAAACACTACGAACGTATGCACCAACCTAATACATGCCTTCCTCTTATCGATATAATGTATTATTTATTTAAACCAGCAACATTCGAAACCGTGTTAACGCAGGACGCGGTAACGCACACTGACGTCGACGCGGACGCGAAATCCAACCATGTAAAACACAGCGCAGGTATCATATGGGACATGCCGGCTAACGTGATTTGCGGCTGCAGCGCTCCCCAGAGGCAGTCGTTGCCTGCATTTGGTCCACAAACAACACAGTTTGCTTACGAAAATGGACACTCGAAAAATTCCTACGTTACTTTATCAAAAATGCGCATTTCTTCCCTTCTCCATTAGCTACGTTATTCTGTTTGTAGCATGCACAACTGAAAACTTCAACATCCGTGAAGATGTTTAAGGCAGAAAGGGAAATCCCATCTTCAGTCAATAGAGATATCAGTTTGTAAAAGTTCGCAGAATCGAACAACACATTCCTAATAGTGTGCTTATACAGGGTGTTTCAAAAATGACCGGTATATTTGAAACGGCAATAAAAATTAAACGAGCAGCGATAGAAATACACCGTTTGTTGCAATGTGCTTGGGACAACAGTACATTTTCAGGCAGACAAACTTTCGAAATTACAGTAGTTACAATTTTCAACAACAGATGGCGCTGCGTCTGGGAAACTCTATAGTACGATATTTCCCACATATCCACCATGCGTAGCAATAATATGGCGTAGTCTCTGAATGAAATTACCCGAAGCCTTTGACAACGTGTCTGGCGGAATGGCTTCACATGCAGATGAGATGTACTGCTTCAGCTGTTCAATTGTTTCTGGATTCTGGCGGTACACCTGGTCTTTCAAGTGTCCCCACAGAAAGAAGTCACAGGGGTTCATGTCTGGCGAATATGGAGGCCAATCCACGCCACCTCCTGAATGTTTCGGATAGCCCAAAGCAATCACACGATCATCGAAATATTCATTCAGGAAATTAAAGACGTCGGCCGTGCGATGTGGCTGGGCACCATCTTGCATAAACCACGAGGTGTTCGCAGTGTCGTCTAAGGCAGTTTGTACCGCCACAAATTCACGAAGAATGTCCAGATAGCGTGATGCAGTAATCGTTTCGGATCTGAAAAATGGGCCAATGATTCCTTTGGAAGAAATGGCGGCCCAGACCAGTACTTTTTGAGGATGCAGGGACGATGGGACTGCAACATGGGGCTTTTCGGTTCCCCATATGCGCCAGTTCTGTTTATTGACGAAGGCGTCCAGGTAAAAATAAGCTTCGTCAGTAAACCAAATGCTGCCCACATGCATATCGCCGTCATCAATCCTGTGCACTATATCGTTAGCGAATGTCTCTCGTGCAGCAATGGTAGCGGCGCTGAGGGGTTGCCGCGTTTGAATTTTGTATGGATAGAGGTGTAAACTCTGGCACATGAGACGATACGTGGACGTTGGCGTCATTTGGACCGCAGCTGCAACACGGCGAACGGAAACCCGAGGTCGCTGTTGGATCACCTGCTGCACTAGCTGCGCGTTGCCCTCTGTGGTTGCCGTACGCGGTCGCCCTACCTTTCCAGCACGTTCATCCGTCACGTTCCCAGTCCGTTGAAATTTTTCAAACAGATCCTTTATTGTATCGCTTTTCGGTCCTTTGGTTACATTAAACCTCCGTTGAAAACTTCGTCTTGTTGCAACAACACTGTGTTCTAGGCGGTGGAATTCCAACACCAGAAAAATCCTCTGTTCTAAGGAATAAACCATGTTGTCTACAGCACACTTGCACGTTGTGAACAGCACACGCTTACAGCAGAAAGACGACGTACAGAATGGCGCACCCACAGACTGCGTTGTCTTCTATATCTTTCACATCGCTTGCAGCGCCATCTGTTGTTGAAAATTGTAACTACTGTAATTTAGAAAGTTTGTCCGCCTGAAAATGTACTGTTGTCCCAAGCATATTGCAACAAACGGTGTATTTCTATCGCTGCTTGTTTAGTGTTTATTGCCGTTTCAAATATACCGGTCATTTTTGAAACACCCTGTATCTACACTAGCTTAACGTCCGCTGCCTCAGTCGCGCAGACGGTATGATTGGCACAGACTGTTTTTGTTTTCCCTTAATCGAATTTTTATGTTGTTCACAAATTGCAACAACTTCTAAACTCTCCATGCTAATTAAGCCTACAGAAACATGGTCTTTTCCGAATGTACCTGGAGTCCGTGGATTTTATTAATAGTGCCTTTCACTTTCTTGTGGGGAATATTTCCATATAAACTGTCTCCTTCTGACAAATATTTCTTTATATACAACCCAGAAGTGAAATACCAATTTTCATAGGGTTAGCTTTTTATTTTTTTAAATATAACGAAATATTTCCCTAAAGATTTTCATCCCCTTAGGGATCGAATTTCAAAAAGCAGTGAAACACTTTTTTTTTATTTCTAACATAGTGACTCATAGTGAACCTGCAGAGAACCGGTTAGAGCCCTTCCGCCCATGCGCAGTGGACAGTAACTGTGGTGCTGGACGTTCTTGTGGATGAAAGCTAAATTAACTCTCTGGAACGCGCTGCGTCGGGTCGTAAAACGGAAGTTCTTGTTCCTCTTGGTTTAAATTCATGGCAGCCAATGCTGGATTCCAGGCAGTGCTTAATTAAAATCACACATTCATATTGACAAGATTGTCTGCCGTACAGGTATGTACAGTCTCCTTAAAAACATAGTCCCAGAACGATGATGCTGAGGATAAAACTTCTGTCTTATCGCAAAACATGCGATGCCCCGTGTTTACGTAGGGCTCCGCAACATACGGTTCATCAGGTTGGCCCAGGCCGGTAGGATGACGCTGTTAAACACAAGGTTCTTGCACGGTACGACATATCTGCCCAATAGACGATTTCCCACACTAGTATGGGATCTCACATACGCTGCGTTTTCTAGGGCCAAGATCATCTCTAATAGAACATAACAATCACCTCAGTTTTGCTAGTGGACGGAAAATGTTCTTACTGTCGTGTCTCTCGAGGATTCTTTCTATTCCTGAAGACACGCCGCCAAGATACAGTAAGAATGCCGTTGCAGTGGGTGCCTCTCTCTGCACTGAACTCGCTATGCGCGGAACGCATTGAATATCTACACTGAAGAGCTAAAGAAAGTGGTGCACCTACCTAATATCGTGTAGGGTCCCCGCGAACACATAGAAGTGCCACAACACGACGTGCCATGGGCTCGACTAATGTCTGAAATAGTGCTGGATGGAACTGACGCCATGAATCCTCCAGGACTGTCCATAACTACGTAAGAGTACGAAGGCGTGTTGATCTCTTCTGAACAGCACGTTGCAAGGCATCCCAGATGTGCTCAATAATATTCATGTCTGGGGAGTTTGGTGGCCAGCGCAAGTGTTTAAACTCAGAAGAATGTTCCTGGAGCCACTCTTTAGCAATTCTACACGTGTGGTATGTCGCATTGTCCTGCTGGAATTGCACACAACCGTCGGAATGCAAAATGGACATGAATGGATGCAGATGATCAGACGGGGTGCTTAAGTACGTGTCACCTCTCAGAATCGCACCTAGATGTATCAGGTGTCCCATATCACTCCAACTGCAGACGTCCCACACCATTGTAGTGTCTCCACCATCTTGAACAGTCCCCTGCTGACATCCAGGGTCCATGGATTCATGAGGTGGTCTCCATACCTCTACACGCCCATCCGCTCGATACAATTTGAAACGAGACTCGTCCGACCAGGCGACATGTTTCCAATCATCAACAGTCCGATACCAGTGTTGACGGGCTCAGGCGAGGCGTAATGCTTTGTGTCGTGCGGTCATCAAGTGCACACGACTGGGCCTTCGGCTTCTAAAGTCCATGTTGATGATCTTTCGTTGAATGGTTCGTACGCTGACACTTGTTGATGGCCCAGCATTGAAATCTGCAGCAATCTGCGGAATGGTTGCACTTGTGTCACGTTGAACGATTCTCTTCAGTCGTCGTTTGTCCCTTTCTTGCAGGATCTTTTTTCAGCCGCAGCGATGTCGGAGATTTGATGTTTCACCGGATTCCTGGTATTCACCGTACACTCGTGAAATGGTCGTACGGGAAAATACCGACTTCATCGCTGCCTCGCTCGTGCGCCGCCTATAACACCACGTTCAAACTCATTTAAATATCGATAACCTGCTATTGTAGCAGCAGTAACCAATCTAACAGCTGCAGCAGGAACACTTGTTGTCTCATATGGTCGTTGCCGACAGCAGCATCGTATTCGGACTGCTTACATATCCCTGTATTTGAATACGCCTATCTATACTAGTTTCTATGGCGCTTCAGTGTATTTATCAGAATAACCGTTCTGTTGGAGCACCGTTCTTAGGTGTTGCAGCTCCCGTGGCAGGCTGTCGGGATCTGAGACCATATGGCCTCCATGCACCAGGGAACGTGAGACACTACGACAGTTTGCAGCGTGATAACAACAGTGAGTCAGTTTGCGGCAGACAGTAAGTCCTAGGGCTCCGTCAGCTCTTCTTCTAAGCATGATAAGACCCTACAGAGTGCACTGCAAAGAATTAAGTCAGCTTGTAGTCCGATAGTGATCAGAATTGAGCTCGTCGGTGAGTCCTATGACGTCATCTCCGAACTCGCCGTCCCGTGTGCTCTTAGACACGACTCGTGAGTCTCTGCCGCTGCCCACTTGTTATGTGAGTGTGATGTCGGGTAAAGTGGACTCGATTCGCTCAGAAAGAAGAACGAGTACGGGAATTTGCAAGTACAACGGCAGATTGACGGCATCCCCACTAAGTACGCAACTTTTTTGAAAGAAATTTCCGCCACTAGACAGTAAATTATTATTCATTTATTTCTCACAAGCATGATTTCGGCCTCATGGTCACTGTCAAATGCAAGGTGAAATGTCACGAAGTGTCCGACGTGCCTAAATGACACAAGCAAACTTTGGGCATAACTGTTATTATGTAACACTAATATATATAACTTTCTCGAAGATTGCCGTAAGTTTATTTCAATATTCAGTATCTATTCTGAGAGTGTTTTAACGATTGCGTTAACATACACACACTTCCGAGGCGTTATCGACTCTCTAAAAACAGTACGAGAAAACATGACATGAGGACGAAGTGCAATCTCTAAATGGTGATTAATTATAAAAATAAATATATAGCAGTCTTCGAAAAAGTTACAGAAATGGTTGATAAAAAGCCATACAAATCGCTACCAGCCTATAAACGCAAGTTGCCATGACCAAATGAAAAGAGAAATAACACGCTTTTTGGTATAAGCTATGTAGCAGTGACGTTGCCCTGTACCCAGTTTTTGTCTTAGGCAGCAGTTTTTTTTTCTAATGGTGGAGAAGGAATAGGCGATAATACATCCATTTTGCTTGCATTGGACCAAATTTGTGTGGTTTTCGGCTGAAGCGTGCAGTTTAGCCTGAAACTTATTCCAGATATCACTACTCCTCCAATGGAACTCCTTTGCAACTGTGTAAACTACACAATTCTATTTTCCTCTTGCACAGGCTTCGTTAAAGGCCATCTGATCCCGACAATCGGTCATTTCACCTTGTGAGAGCAACTTTACAGCCACAAGATAGAGTACTCATCTTCCTTACTAACAGTAAGTCACAACTAACTTTAAAAGTCTCCGTGCTCGAGTAAGAGAGAACGAGTCGACGACTATGAAGCGACCGTGTTGTCACAGTTCTCAGACTCGTCATACTCGCGGGACTACAGCGGGAACGAAGGGAGCCCGTTAGCACTGACGTAACAGCGGCGCCTTGATTTGAAAGAATGCAACCCGCAACATTGGCCTCGTACGCTCTCCCTTCATGATCTCTAATAAGAGTCCGGGAGCACCATCGTTGCGCACTGCGCACGCGCGGAAGGCCTCTCTTCGGCTTCCAGTAGGGGGCATTATCAGAGCCACTTCCATGAAACTGCAAGCGCCTCTCTGCGTTTGCGTAATTACTGCTCCAGGCCAGATAATGTTCGACGTCGCATCGTATTAACCACGTCGCGCCATGCAGCAGTGACGCTGGCAATTACAATCACTAGAAGATGCCGAACAGTGATTTCGCTGAAATTTTGTGGAACTTGCACCACACTATCCAGTAGTAAACACGAGAAGCGCATTTGCAATAAAATAGAGCTTCCTTTTGTTTCAAAAAAGAAAAGCCCGCCAATGAGGAACTTTTGGTTAATCTTCGGAAGAGCCACAAACGTAATTTCGAAATGCATGAGTACATTTTAAAGAAAGTGAAACTTCATCTGACTTTAAGCAGTAACACCAGAGCGAGTAATTCACGAAGGAGTAGCTGAGTTTGACACTGAGATAGGATTACATGTATTACAAATAATCATACACTATCGTCCATTAAAATTGCTACACCAAGAAGAAATGCAGATGATAAACGGGTATTCATTGGACAGATATATTATACTAGAAATGACATGTGATTACATTTTCACGCAATTTGGGTGCATAGATCCTGAGAAATCAGTACCCAGAACAACCACCTCTGGCCGTAATGACGGCCTTGATAGCCTGGGCATTGAGTCAAACAGAGCTTGGATGGCATGTACAGGTACAGCTGCTCATGCAGCTTCAACACGATACCACAGTTCATCAAGAGTAGTGACTGGCGTATTGTGACGAGCCAGTTGCTCGGCCACCATTGACCAGACGTTTTCAAGTGGTGAGAGATCTGGAGAATGTGCTGGCCAGGGCAGCAGTAGAACATTTTCTGTATCCAGAAAGGCCCGTACAGGACCTGCAACATGCGGTCGTGCATTATGCTGCTGAGATGTAGGGTTTCGCAGGGATCGAATGAAGGGTAGAGCCACGGGTCGTAACACATCTGAAATGAAACATCCACTGTTCAAAGTGCCTTCAGTTCGAATAAGAGGTGACCGAGACGTGTAACCAATGGCACCCCATACCATCACGACGGGTGATACGCCAGTATGGCGATGACGAATACACGCTTCCAATTGTGTTGATCGCGCTGTCGCCAAACACGGATGCGACCATCATGATGATGTAAACAGAACCTGGATTCATCCGAAAATATGACGTTTTGCCATTCGTGCACCCAGGTTGGTCGTTGACTATACCATCCCAGGCGCTCCTGTCTGTGATGCAGCGTCAATGGTAACCGCAGCCATGGTCTCCGAGCTGATAGTCCATGCTGCTGCAAACGTCGTCGAACTGTTCGTGCAGATGGTTGTTGTCTTGAAAACGTCCCCATCTGTTGACTCAGGGATAGAGACGTGGTTGCACGATCCGTTACAGCCATGCGGATAAGATGCCTGTCATCTCGACTGCTAGTGATACGAGGCCGTTGGGATCCTGCACGGCGTTTTGTATTACCCTCCCGAACCCACCGATTCCATATTCTGCTAACAGTCATTGGATCTCGACCAACGCGAGCAGCAATGTCGCGATACGATAAGCCGCAATCGGGATAGGCTACAATCCGACCTTTACCAAAGTCGGAAACGTAATGGTACGCATTTCTCCTCCTTACACGAGGCATGACAACAACGTTTCACCAGGCAACGCCGGTCAACTGCGGTGTAGCAATTTTATCTAGATCTGTATCTGCCTATACAAGAAAGCACTTTAAACATCTACATTTACATACTTTACCGTCAAAATAGTCACCTTGTACTGCCATATAGCGCCTCCACTGTTTGTGCCACTACTGAAATATGGCCTGGATGTCTTCTTTTCGAAGCCTGTTAAGCACTTTCAGCACTTCGTGCTGGATCTTCGCAGTGGTGATAAAAGAAGGACGTTTGACTTTTCGTCACCCGCAATCGGATGGGTCATCTACGGCACGCTGACGGAGTTCTTGGCACGATACGACGCGGTGTTTCCTCTGCTCCCGGGTCAGCAGCCTGGCGATCAACTTGGCAGCAGCACGCCACATGTTGAAATCACGCTTGAATATTGGCCGTACTGTTCGGTACGAGACACCGACAGTGACAACGAAGTTTTCGATGCTTCTCCGACGATCCTTGCACACAAGTTGCATCTGTCAGTGTGTTACAGAACTAGTCTCGAAACTCATTCTGGGAACTGTAATGCCAAAAACGGGGCACCGTCTTGCGTCGCCTTTGTTGTGTAACAACCCGTAACTATTAACTGCATGCTGACGGCAGGTAAATGTGGTGTGGGTAATGCGGGGCAGCTGGTAGTAACATAATGCACATTAGTGTACGAAATTATCTATAAAGTCTTACAGACTTATGCTAACGACAAGACACAATCAATGCCTCACTGTGCGATACTATCGATGACACTGCTGACAAAGCAGTTACTAAACACAGCCTTTCGAAATTCCTTCACAAGAGAAGAAGTAAATATTCCAGAATTCGAATCAAGAACAGCTGCCAGCATGAGTAAATATCCCCGGAGTAGTGATGCAACTTAATTCACTTGATAAAAACAAGCCTTCCGGTCCAGACTCTATACTAATTCAATTCCTTTCAGAGTATGCTGATGCAATAGCTCCATACTTAACAATCATATACAACCGCTCGCTCGACGACAGATCCGTGCCTAAAGAGTGGAAAGTTGCACAGGTCACACCAATATACAAGAAGGGCAGTAGGAGGAATGCACTAAATCAAAGGCCCATATCATTAAAGTCGATATGCAACAGGACTTCGGAACATATACTGTGTTCGAACATTATGAATTACCTCGAAGAGAACGGTCTACTGCCACAGAGTCAACAGGGATTTAGGAAACATTGTTCTTGTAAAACGCAGCTTGCGCTGTACTCACACCAAGTGTAGAGTGCTATTGGCAAGGGATTTCAAATTAATTCCGTATTTATAGATTTCCAGAGGGCTTTTAACTCCGTGCCTCACAAGAAACTCTTAGTCAAACTGCGTGCTTATGCAATATCGTCTCAGTTACGTATCTGGACTCGTGATTTCCTGTCAGAGAGGACACGGTTCGTAGTAACTGACGGAAAGTCAGCGACTAAAACAGAAGCAATTTCTGGCGTTTCCCAAGGTAGTGTTATAGGCCCTCTGCTGTTCCTAATCTATCTAAACGATGAAGGAGACAATCTGAGCAGCCGTCTTAGCTTGTTTGCAGACGATGCTGCCTTTTATCGTCTACTCATGAGATGATGAAAACAAATTGTAAAACGATTTAGAAAAGCTATCTGTACGGTGCGAAAATTGGCAATTGACCATAAGTGATGAAAAGTGTGAGGTCATCCGCATGAGTGCTAAAAGGACCCCGTTAAAGTTGGTTACACGATAAATCAGTCAAATCTAAAGGCCGTAGGTGCAACTAAATACTTAGAAATTACAATTACGAACAACTTCAATTCGAAAGAACGCATAGAAAATGTGGTGGGGAAGGCGGACTAAAGATTGCGATTTATTGGCAGAACACTTAGAAGACGCGACAGATTTGCTAGAGTGACTACTCACATTACGCTTGTCCGTGCTCTTTTGAAGTACTGATGCGTGGTGTGGGATCCTCACTGCATAGGATTAATGGAGTACATCTAGAAAGTTCAAAGAAGAGCAACACGTTTTGTATTATCGAGAAATAAGGGGAGAGAGTGTCACTGAAATGATACACGACTTGGGATGAACATCATTAAAACAAAGGCGTTTCTCGTTGCGGTAGTATCTTCTCACGAAATTTCAATCACCAAATTTCTCCTCCGAATGCGAAAATATTTTTTTACTCTGACGCGCATATGGAGGAACGATCATCGTAATAAAGTAAGGGAAATCAGAGCTCTCATAGAAAGATACAGGTGTTCGTTCTTTCCGCACGCTCTTCAAGATTGGAATAACAGAGAATTATTGTGAAGGTGGTTCGATGAACCCTCTGCCAGGCACTTGAGTGTGATCTGCAGAATATCCATGTACATGTAGTTGTAGAGGCACTGGTGATAGAAATTATTCTGTACTAAACTGGCATTCACAAAGGAAGGCACGGCATCTTCGTACTGCCATAAGGTGACGGCCAAAGAATCAGACCAGAGGTTTGGCTGAAAGTAATCAGTCTTAGCTTTCTAATACTTCTCTTGTCCCACCACTACTGAAACCGCCATACAAATTTATCAAATACATTTGCCGTATTTAACAGATCAACTATTTACATAGGTAATGGAAGACTGGGAACCATTAGGGAGCATTATTTATAAGACTGCCTCGCAATCGGAACTCTAAGGGATGCTTATCTTTTCACACCTTGGGGTCATAGTCATCTAATACTATTCAAATGAACATTTCGCCATTTGGCTGTATAGATTGTTTATTGTATAGTACAATTACGATTTCGGCCTTCGGGTATTTTCAAATACCACGACGTTCAGCTTGATATGTAAAGTGTTCTTTAAATCAAGTCATCGTCGCAATATATTAAGCTTGGTTATATATTTCTGCAAACAAAATCATCGTCACAATATATTAAACTTGAATAAAACTTTATAATATGGGCAGCCACAGCAGTTGGAATTCATATTAAAATGAATAAAACCGCAAATCGCTGTCAATCGATGTTTAAAGCAGCGTCTAATGGTGGTTCAACATTGAAGGGAAAGCATCGATGTACTCTGTGTATTTCAGAAAAAATTAATTAAGTACAGCCAATAAAAATGAATGAAAATAAAAAGCACATTCAGTAGTGTGAGATAGATTATCGCGCGGAGACGCCACCAACTTTAGTAGTCACAGAGTCCAACGCCACACAAAGGGGAAATAGTCGACAAGTAATAACCGGCGCAGGGTTGGGACGAAAATTAGATGCCATCAACAGAGCGTCTGTCTGAGAAACGGAACCCATTAACCAACCCCGTTAGTACAAATCTTTACTTTAAACTTGCATAACTTCTTTCTTCTGGGGCTTTTATCCTTGTAGCGACTGGACTGGCTAACGAGTTCCGTTTCTCAGAGAGACGCTCTATTGATGGTACCATTAGGTAAATAAATTATGTATGCTTCTTTTATTACATTTTAATCACATTTTTTACGTCAAGTACGATTCTTTTTGCTGTAGTGGCTCATCCTCTGCAATATTCGCCCCAATCCTCTGCCAGTTAATATTTGTTGACTACTTCCCCTCTCCACAGGGCTGGATACGATGATTCGAAAGTTGGACGTGTCTCCACTTGCTAACCTATCTGACGCTACTGTCCTTAATTAATCTAGATTACAAGGATGCTTTGCTTCCTACGCAGAATCACCGGAAGATGCTGCTTTAATGCAGCGAAACCTGCCGTGAATAAATCCTCAATCAACAGCTGTTTGCGGTTTTATTCAGGTTTAATATATTTCTATGATTATTTCTAAGTCTGATCATACACTGCTGGCCACCGTAAATCCAACACCCTGAAGGAAGCATCCGAATCAAGTGAAATTTACACCATGGGTTTGCAGCGATGAGATATGCAATTGATTAGAATTTCAGCGCAGACGCACATCACGCGCGCCTGTGGCGCCACCTCAAAGCGCCATTTAAGGCTTGTCGATTTCGACGAGTGTACGTTCGGCACGTGTGTTTACCTTGTGGTTGTTTCAAAAGACGATCAGTTATGCCTCGTAGACAACAGCGAACATCGTTTGATCAAGTATCCGAGTTCGACAGAGGAAGGATAGTGGCTTACCGAGATTGTGGATTATCATACAGAGAAATCGCTAGTCGTGTTGGACGAAACCAAACAACTGTAATGCGGATACGTGACCGTTTGATGCAGGAGGGTACGACGGACCGACGTGGTCAATCGCATTCACCTCGGTGCACCACTGCACGTGCTGATAGGCAAATTGTGCGCATGGCAGTGACGGATCGCTCAGTGACATCCCGAACCATAGCACAGCACATTGCGTCTGTAACGCATCATCCAGTGTCTGCGCGTACCATTCGACGCCGTTTACAGCAGAGTGGTCTGTCCGCAAGACGTCCATTGCTTCGTCTACCATTGACGCAGAACCACAGATGTCTCCGTCGCCAATGGTGTGATGACAGACGGATGTGGACGGCAGAATGGAATGACGTTGTCTTTACTGACGAGGCACGCTTCTGTCTGCAGCACCACGATGGTCGGATTCGAGTGTGGAGACACCGTGGAGAGAGGATGCTGGACAGCTGCATTATGCACCGCCACACTGGTCTTGCACCGGGTATTATGGTATGGGGCGTTATTGGATATTACTCTCGCACGCCTCTAGTACGCATTGCCGGTACTTTAAATAGCCGGCGCTACATATCCGAGGTGCTGGAGCCAGTTGTCCTTCCTTACCTTCAGGGCTCGGCCACAGCCATATTTCAACAGGATAATGCGCGACCATACGTGGCACGCATTGTCCAAAGGTTCTTCGTCAATAACCAGATTGAATTGCTTCCCTGGCCGGCTCGCTTTCCGGATCTTTCGCCGATAGAAAACATGTGGTCCATGGTTGCTCAACGAGTGACCCATATTACATCCCCAGCTGCCACACCAGATGATCTTTGGCAACGTGTGGAAGCTGCTTGGGCTGCTGTACCCCAGGAACACATCCAACGTCTCTTTGACTCAATGCCGAGACGTGTGGCAGCGGTGATCTCCAACATTGGCGGCTACTCTGGCTACTGATTCTGGCAGGAACCACATGTCACAGACGTCTGTAAACGTAATCATTTGATACTTGGTCAACATGTTATCTACAAAATAAATTTTGTTGTGCTACCTCTTGTCTTTCTTGGTGTTGCATTTACGGTGGCCAGCAGTGTACTTAACATTGTGGTAGTTGAAAATAGCCAAGGGCCAAAATCATGACTGTGCAATATAATATACAGTCTATAAAAATGGCGGAATTTTTATTTAAAAGGGGACTCTAACTGTTTGGAAACAGAAACTAACTATAACTGACTTCATAAAAACTAATAAATCACCTCTCATCTGTCTTGCAATAGGCAGCCTTAAGAATGTACGCCGCGTTGTAACATCAGCAACTTTTGGGGAAGCAATAAAATTAAATGGCACCAGAAGGGATCTTGAAAGAAAACCACAAATCAACATATTTTTAAAAAAAACAAATCGGTTATAGCAGCAGCACTGTGCGAACGACGGCTAGTGTCAGTCTATTCAGCCACAGTAACAATTCATAAGCGACGGGCCAAATACACTATACGGGCCAGGAACCGCTCGCTTGCACTCCGCACGCCCTTCCACACGCAGAGACTCGGAACGCCCCGGTCGTCAGCTGCGTCGTCGCGGCTTACTCGGCCCAGACCAAGAGAGTTCTCCACCTGCAAGGTATCAATACTCCGGCCAGACACACAGTCGCGCTCTTGCCAGCGCATCGCTGTCCGCTCATCAAGCAACAGGCAGTGCCCTCTTCCCCAGCCGCAAGTACCGCGTCACTGGGGGAGCAGCACAGCGGGCAGTTTAAGAAGTCAATGGGCCGCGACTTATAATGGACAGTTCACAACGAGCCCAGTTCGTAGATGGCACGCCGTTCGGGAAGGAGGTTATCGCCGGCGCTGCGGCCCCGCGCGCCCGGGCAACGGTCGCTCTGCAGCCCGGGTGCTCAGACTCGTCGGCTGTCGCAGTCGACCGCCTCGCTATAGCGGACAAGGCGAGGAATGCGCACACGGCTACGGGCTGCGACGTGGGTCCTGCGCAACTTCCACTGCCAGAATCGGACGACGAATCTGCAGCAAGGTACCAGACTTCTAAGTCACCGAGGAAGTCGACAGCTGCGGATCTCGCATAGGGGGGAAAAGGGCGATACAGATGGCGAAAGTAGATTTCGTGGCTTCCAACTCGTTAAACACCTTGCTCGTCGAGTACAGCTTTCGTTGACACCACCGTTAGTGATGACTAACACTTCTGAAGAGCTTGGGGAGGAGTAGGAGGAGAACGAACACTGCAAGGGAGAACCCTAATTCATCACCAATCGTCATAGAGTTCACAGCGCATTATCATGGTCTCTATCACATGTTAGTACAACTTGTTGGTCATGCAGCGTCATCAGACCTGCCGGAGCTGTACTTTACATGGTGACACAGAAGACGGTGGAGGATTACAGGAAAGCCACTGCCTAGTTCGGGAAGCTACGGTTGTCCTATTACGCGTATCCATCTTCAGCAGACAAGATGTGTTTTTCGAGGCGTCTCTCACAAGTACATCCTGGACAACACCCGAAAAAACTGAAGAACATGAGCTACGGCTGTCGCCTGCATTCCGTGATCCATCTGCCCTCACGCAAGACCAGACGCCGCCAATACTAGTTAGTAATCATGAGTGACATCCTACTCAATTATGGTCTCTGAGGTCACGAAGATTGTAACGTCTACCGTTACCATGGAGAAGCTACAGGCGAAGCGTGGGGGACCACAGTGCTTCAATTGGACGCGTGGCACAGTTCTGTACAATGCCTCCGCATTGTCTCAAATGTGCATTCACATGCAAGCCGCGATTGCACCGGAGAGAAGACAGCCGCACTGCCCAAGTGTGTTGGCTGTGGTGAGGGGCACATTGCTTTCTACTAAAATGTAGACTTTCACGGCCGGAAATGTCAAGTCCATTATAATTATCCGGGCTGTTATGCCGTGGTCGGTTGATGAATTCTGTATCAATTCCCAACGTTTCGTCCCCGTCTGCGGAGGACATCTTCAAGGGGGTGTGTAGCTCGATGGAAGGTCCAACGCACCCACTGGCTCGCTACTGACTGCCGCTAAATCCCGTGTCCGCGCGCTCTAGCGCCGAGCCGTGACTTCGCGTGTTTTGAAAACGTCCGTGCAATTGGCGGCTGTCCGCTGCCGTCGATCGCCGTTGCCATCACCCAGTGGTGGACGGGTGGTACACATCTTCTTCACACTGGCATCCATATACCGTTTAATTTCACGCCCCCCTCCTTTCGATTGAAATTGTTAGGGTGTTTGGCGATTTCGATTGCCTCCCTGTAGAGCCTTTCGTAATATCCGCTTGTGGCCGCTAGTACTTGCGTCTCCTCGAAACGAATATGGTGGTTACCTGGCTGGAAAGCATGCTCCGCAACAGCTGATCGTTCCGTTTCTCCTCTTCTACAATTGCCCTTGTGCTCTTCCAAACGTTTTGAAACAGTTCTTTTAGTGGTACCCACATAAACATCTCCACAGCTGCATGGGATCATATACCTCAAGCTTTTTCCAATGGTTTGCGAGCGTCCTTGGCAGGTTTAAGGTATTCCTGTATCTTCCCGGTGGGCTTGTAAATCACGGTAATATTCCACTTCGTCAATATCCTCCCTATTCTTTCCGTTACATTTTTAACAAACGACAGGAAAACCTTCGATTTTGCAGTAGCCTGTACGTCACTGTGGTTTCTGCGTGGCTGTCTCAACGCACATTTTATTTCGGCGGACGGATATCCGTTCGCCACAATGCACTAAACTTACTGTTTATTTCTTTCTCTCTCGTCTGTGGGACCATGTAAGTTAACGAACAAATCTCTACATAATTTACGGACTGCTGGTGGAATTTTAAGAACTAAAATAAAGATAGGATATACAGGGTGGTCCGTTGATAGTGACCGGGCCAAATATCTCGCGAAATAAGCGTCAAACGAAAAAACTACATTGAACGAAACTCGTCTAGCTTGAAGGGGGAAACCAGATGGTGCTATGGTTGGCCCGCTAGATGGCGCTGCCATAGGTGAAACGGATATCAACTGCGTTTTTTTAAGTAGCAATCCCCATTTATTACTACATATTCGTGTAGTATGTAAAGAAATATGAATGTTTTAGTTAGACCACTTTTTCGTTTTGTGATAGATGTCGCTGTAATAGCCACAAACGTATAAGTACATGGTTTCGCTTAACATTCCGCCAGTGCGGACGGTATTTCAAAAATGGTTCAAATGGCTCTGAGCACTATGGGACTTAACATCTAAGGTCATCAGTCCCCTAGAACTTAGAACTACTTAAACCTAACTAACCTAAGGACATCACACACATCCATGCCCGAGGCAGGATTCGAACCTGCGACCGTAGCCGTCGCGCGGTTCCGGACTGATTCGCCTACAACCGCTCGGCCGCTGCGGCCGGCGGACGGTATTTGCTTCGTGATACATTACCCGTGTTAAAATGGACCGTTTACCAATTGCGGAAAAGGTCGACATCGGGTTGATGTATGGCTATTGTGATCAAAATGCCAACGGAGGTTTGCTACGTATGCTGCTCGGTATCCTGGATGACATCATCCAAGTGTCCGAACCCTTCGACGGATAGTTGCGTTATTTAAGGAAAGAGGAAGTGTTCAGCCACATGTGAAACGTCAACCACGACCTGCAACAAATGATGATGCCCAAGTAGGTGTTTTAGCTGCTGTCGCGGCTAATTCGCACATCAGTAGCAGACAAATTGCGCGCGAATCAGGAATCTCAAGAACGTCGTTGTTGAGAATGCTACATCAACATCGACTGCACCCGTACCATATTTCTATGCACCAGGAATTGCATGGTGACGACTTCGAACGTCGTATGCAGTTCTGCCACTGAGCACAAGAGAAATTACGGGACGATGACAGATGTTTTGCCCGCCTTCTATTTAGCGACGAAGCGTCATTCACCAAAAGCGGTATCGTAAACCCGCATAATATGCACTATTGGGCAATGGAAAATCCGCAATGGCTGCAACAAGTGGAACATCAGCGATCTTGGTGGGTTAATGTATGGTGCGGCATTATGGGAGGAAGGATAATTGGCCCCCATTTTATCGATGGCAATCTAAATGGTGCAATGTATGCTGATTTCCTACGTAATGTTCTGCCGATGTTACTACAAGATGTTTCACTGCACGACAGAATGGCGATGTACTTCCAACATGATGGATGTCCGGCACATAGATCGCGTGCGGTGAAGCGGTATTGAATAGCATATTTCATGACAGGTGGATTGGTCGTCGAAGCACCATACCATGGCCCGCACGTTCACCGTATCTGATGTCCCCGGATTTCTTTCTATGGGGAAAGTTGAAGGATATTTGGTATCGTGATCCACCGACAACACCTGACAACATGCGTCAGCGCATTGTCAATGCATGTTCCAACATTACGGAAGGCAAACTACTCGCTCTTGAGAGGAATGTCGTTACACGTATTGCCAAATGCATTGAGGTTGACAGACATCATTTTGAGCATTTATTGCATTAATGTGGTATTTACAGATAATCACGCTGTAACAGCATGCGTTCTCAGAAATGATAAATCCACAAAGGTATATGTACACTCCTGGAAATGGAAAAAAGAACACATTGACACCGGTGTGTCAGACCCACCATACTTGCTCCGGACACTGCGAGAGGGCTGTACAAGCAATGATCACACGCACGGCACAGCGGACACACCAGGAACCGCGGTGTTGGCCGTCGAATGGCGCTAGCTGCGCAGCATTTGTGCACCGCCGCCGTCAGTGTCAGCCAGTTTGCCGTGGCATACGGAGCTCCATCGCAGTCTTTAACACTGGTAGCATGCCGCGACAGCGTGGACGTGAACCGTATGTGCAGTTGACGGACTTTGAGCGAGGGCGTATAGTGGGCATGCGGGAGGTCGGGTGGACGTACCGCCGAATTGCTCAACACGTGGGGCGTGAGATCTCCACAGTACATCGATGTTGTCGCCAGTGGTCGGCGGAAGGTGCACGCGCCCGTCGACCTGGGAGCGGACCGCAGCGACGCACGGATGCACGCCAAGACCGTAGGATCCTACGCAGTGCCGTAGGGGACCGCACCGCCACTTCCCAGCAAATTAGGGATACTGTTGCTCCTGGGGTATCGGCGAGGACCATTCGCAACCGTCTCCATGAAGCTGGGCTACGGTCCCGCACACCGTTAGGCCGTCTTCCGCTCACGCCCCAACATCGTGCAGCCCGCCTCCAGTGGTGTCGCGACAGGCGTGAATGGAGGGACGAATGGAGACGTGTCGTCTTCAGCGATGAGAGTCGCTTCTGCCTTGGTGCCAATGATGGTCGTATGCGTGTTTGGCGCCGTGCAGGTGAGCGCCACAATCAGGACTGCATACGACCGAGGCACACAGGGCCAACACCCGGCATCATGGTGTGGGGAGCGATCTCCTACACTGGCCATACACCACTGGTGATCGTCGAGGGGACACTGAATAGTGTACGGTACATCCAAACCGTCATCGAACCCATCGTTCTACCATTCCTAGACTGGCAAGGGAACTTGCTGTTCCAACAGGACAATGCACGTCCGCATGTATCCCGTGCCACCCAGCGTGCTCTAGAAGGTGTAAGTCAACTGCCCTGGCCAGCAAGATCTCCGGATCTGTCCCCCATTGAGCATGTTTGGGACTGGATGAAGCGTTGTCTCACGCGGTCTGCACGTCCAGCACGAACGCTGGTCCAACTGAGGCGCCAGGTGGAAATGGCATGGCAAGCCGTTCCACAGGACTACATCCAGCATCTCTACGATCGTCTCCATGGGAGAATAGCAGCCTGCATTACTGCGAAAGGTGGATATACACTGTACTAGTGCCGACATTGTGCATGCTCTGTTGCCTGTGTCTATGTGCCTGTGGTTCTGTCAGTGTGATCATGTGATGTATCTGACCCCAGGAATGTGTCAATAAAGATTCCCCTTCCTGGGACAATGAATTCACGGTGTTCTTATTTCAATTTCCAGGAGTGTATTACATTGGAACAACCGAAATAAAGTGTTCAAACGTATCTACGTTCTGTATTTTAATTTAAAAAATCTGCCTGTTACCAACTGTTCGTCTAAAATTGTGAGCCATATGTTTGTAACAATTACAGCGCCATCTATCACAAAGCGAAAAAAGTGGGCCAACTAAAACATTCATATTTCTTTACGTACTAAACGAATATGCGATAAAAATGTGGGTTCCTATTTTAAAAAGCGCAGTTGATATCCGTTTGACCTATGGCAGCGCCATCTAGCGGGCCAATCATAGCGCCATCTGGTTTCCCCCTTCAAGCTAGACAAGTTTCGTTCTTTGTAGTTTCTTCGTTTGACGCTTATTTAGTGAGATATTTGGCGCGGTCACGATCAATGTACCACCCTGTATAAATAATAACACATCACAATGAACTGTTTCCAAGCACTGAAAGAAACTCCTAAACAGAAGAGAACTAGCGTGCCATACGGAAGCATGTCAAATTTTAAATGTGGCGTTTATACCTCTAAAATTGAGGAAATGTGCTAAAAGCCTATTAAAAATGGATCCTCCAGGACAGTGTACACCATTCAGTCCAATAGCTATAGTAGTGTTAGCCGACCACAAATCGTATCTGTGTTGAGTGCTCACGGACTGTAGCAGTTGGTTTTTAATGAGTGTTCCATAGAACTAAGGACAAGTTTATACAGGGGTAGTAAATTCTGAATTGCGGGACACTTGAACAATGGCCTCCAGAAAATTCGGAAATAGATACTACAGATAGATCTCACTGACCTTTCGCAGTTTAAAAACATTCTTTACGAATGCTCAGAGCTGTCCCGTAATATTATACCATGAGAGACAACAGAGCAAAAGTAAGCAATGTAAACAAAATCTCTCGTTTACATATCAGTGACGCTTCCTACACAAAATCCTCAAAATGTCAGGCCCAATCAAATTTTTCCATTTATTATCAACCCTCCCAACGACGTCGATTCGTTGAATACACTAATTCTCGTCAGACCGCCGAAGTTAAGCAACATGGGGCGAGGCCAGTACTTGGTTGGTTAATCGCCTCTCAACGCCACGTCCTGTTGACTGTTTTTCCTTTACTTTTGTCGGAACGGGGAGACGACTGCTGGCGTAAAATTCCTCATCAACATATTTTAGCATCAATACCTGACCTCTGAAGTGAGGGTATGTAAGTGATCCGTCCTTTGAACGGGCACGTTAAGCTCGATGCCCCCCTTGGTGCTACTGAAGAGGAGTGGGCTCTGTGTCGGCACCGAGTTCCACGCTCTCCCTTGTCTCGTCAACGTCCAACACGACACTACACCACACTACACACACACATTGCAGTCACCTACACTTATCAGACACGCTTAGACACACAACTCTCACAGTTCGCGAAGGGAAGGAGTTATTGTCTGCAAAGACAGAAAGAAACCCCTGCAATTAGGCGACTGAAAGAGACCTTCATGGCCTCCCTGCCAGATGTCCCATACGACTATATTTTTTTTAGCAGATCTAAGAATTATAATTTCAACTTCACAATTCCTTTGATCACTCTGTGACAGTAAAAATTTACATCTTAGAGAGTTCGTGTGGGAATCTCCCCCCTTCCCTCTCTATCTCTCTCTCTCTCTCTCTCTCTCTCTCTCTCTCTCACCCTGTGTGTGTGTGTGTGTGTGTGTGTGTGTGTGTGTGTGTGTGTGTGTGTGTGTGCGTGAGAGAGAGAGAGAGAGAGAGAGAGAACGGATAAGAGGGTGGGTGGGTGGTCGCGCTCGGGTGTGTGTGTGCTGTTTGTGCGTTGAGAGAGAGGGGAGAAGGGGAGGAGGTTTTGACGGGGGCGGGACATAATATTCGAAGCAGGTGAATTGTCAGGCAGGTGACTGTAGAGTCACAAAGCAACATTGTGAGGCAACGGCTGACGACATACCAAGAAGTCTGATCAGTTCACCGTCTCTGCAACAATGTGCTCGCCGAACACTTGCGCGCTGTGCATTGTTCTCTAGCGGCCTCGCTGGAAACACACAGCTGAGCTGAGTGGGTCAGCGCTTCACCTATGAGCTCAGCTGTCGACGGGGCCGGGCGTTGGCTGGTGTGCGGCGGCGGCTCTGCCTCTGAGTAAGGCGCCCAGTGAAATCACCGCCTAAAATGGCGCCCGCCCACGCCTCGCGTCTCGCCGCATACTCCGCTCCTGCCCACATATGGCACACGCGCTGGCGGGCCGCGTATCCCGACTTGCACAGTCCATCACGTGCACTTGGACACGGTGGCGCCGGAGGGTGCCGCAGCACGAGGTGGCTTAGCAAGCCGTATCCGACGTCTCGCATCAACTGTCACGCAGATCAAACGTACAGGAAGCTGCGAGAGGACCCATAGAGTTGTGCATTCCCTCCCTAGTGGAACAGGTTTCATCGTAGAAAGTATGCACCAGCAAGTGTAGTTCACTCTCACATCGCTCCTGTTAACTAAGAGAACCGATAGTTCTGGTACGAACTAAGCTTTACGCATGTACTTTTCGTGGGAAAAAAAAGAAGATTAAAATTGACTTGTGCGACAACGACGATGTCAGTAGAGGCGGAGTATAAGCTAGCGTTGGACGAAGATGGGCAGGAAAATGGGCAGTACGCTTTTTAAACGAACCACACAAGGCATTTACAAAAACTACATAAAATCTAAATCTGAATGGTCACCTTACGAGCATGCGAAAAGCCCATGTCGATTACACTGAGGAGACAAAAGCCATGGCATGCCTCCTGGTATCCTGTCGGACCTCCTTTTGGCGGCGTAGTGCAGCAACCCGACATGGCGTGGACTCAACAACTCGCTAGAAGTCCCTTGCAGAAATACTGAGGCGTGCTGCTTCTATAGCCGTGCATAATTATGAAAGTGTTGCTAGTGCGGGATCTTGTGCTCGATTATGTCCCACAAATGTTCAATGGGACTCATGTCGGGCGGTCTGGGTGGCCATATCGTTCGCTCAAATTGTCCAGAATGTTCTTCAAATTAATCGCAAACAACTGCAACCCGGTGACATGGCGCTTTGTCATCCATAAAATTCCATCGTTGTTTGGAACCATGACGACAATGAACGGCTGGAAATGGTCTCCTAGCAGCCGAATACAATAGTTTCAAGTCAATGATCGGTTAAAAAAAATGGTTGCAAATGGCTCTGAGCACTGTGGGACTTAACTTCTGAGGTCATCAGTCCTCTAGAACTTAGAACTACTTATACCTAACTAAGCTAAGGACACCACACACATCCATGCCCGAGGCAGGATTCGAACCTGCGACCGTAGAGGTCGCGCGGTTCCAGACTGTAGCGCCTAGAACCGCTCGGTCACTCCGGCCGGCAATGATCGGTTCAATTGCATCAGAAGACGCAGTCCACTCCATATAAAAAGAATCCACACGATTATGCGGGCCATCTTGCACAGCCGCTTGTGGACAACCTGGGTCCATGGCCTCGTGGGCTCCGTGGTACAACAGAAATCTGGAGTCATCAGACCAGGCAACGGTTTTCCAATAGTCTAGAACCCAACTGATATGACCACGAGCCCAGGATGGCCGCTGCAGGCGATACCGTGACGTTGAGGAAGGCACTCGCATCGGTCGTCTGCTACCATAGCCCATTAACGCGAAATTCGCCGCACCGTCTAACGGATACGTTCTTCGTACTTACTACATTGATTTCTGCGGTTATTTCCGCAGTGTTGCTTGCCTACTAGCACTGACAACTCTAGGCAAACGCTGCTGCTCTCGGTCATTAAATGAAGGACGTCGTCCACAGCGTTGTCCGTGGTGAGAGGTAATGCCTCAAATCTGGTATTCTCGGCACACCTCTCACACTGTGGGTCTCTGAATATTGAATTCCCTATTTCCGAAATGAAATGTCCCATGCATCTAGCTCCGACCACCATTCCGCATTCATAGTATTTTTATTTCCGTCGTGCGGCCATAATCACTTCAGAACCCTTTTTCCATGAGTCACCTGAAAACAAATCGTATGCTCCGCCAATGTATTGCCCTTTTGTACCGCCATCTGTATAATGTGCATATCACTGTCCCGTGACTTTTGTCACCTCAGTCTATGACTGTATGACAGCGGAAGAAGTCTGGCGCTAGTGTTTGGAAACTGTAAGTGGAAACATCAGTGACGTGAAAGTCTGTATGGAGGCGAGTTCAATTGCCTACTGGTTTAGAAAACTGCACGCGATAAGCAGGAAGTGAAAATACGTAACTAACCCTGATTTCTTTGAGTCGAAATCTGACGACATTATTTTGACACATAATTCACTCTTCACGGTTATTTCCTTGAAACTGGCCAAGACGATTACTTTTCCTGTCCTTGACCAATTGAGTAAGCAGAGTACAAAGGATGTACAACCGATGAAGCAAAGTTAAACGTCCCCCGACATGCGGTTCGTTACATGTGATGCAATATGAATTCCCTTTCCCTATATGTGAAGATGGATTTGTTAGTAACTAAGTGGCTCACTGCTGTCTTCTAATACACAATGCTTCCCCCTTTTAAGGCCCGCTGACTAGTACTCGCTCCACTAGACCAATTCTGGCTGCGCCGGGCTGAGCACGGGATATTACAGTTATGAAACAAACATTAGTCAACATTTAACTAAATTATTTTCTTGGTAGACGATTAGAAAATTGTAACACTCCCCTGACACATATCTCTGTGCATTACAGCGGGTCATTGAAACAACATTCACTGAGAGCAAATTATTAGACAACACAAATTCTGTGATTGTTGAGAACAGAATTAGCGACATGGACAACTTTCCTGATTTAGGACTGACAAACTGTCTCCCACAAGTCACGAAACTGGGCCTAAGGCATGCACGACTCTCTCGGAGGCATCCCGGATGCCCTCATTAGGATTGAAGTCATGTGATCTGGTAGGCATCTCACCTTCTTGTTCGTGGAGTATTCTTCAAATCAATGAGACGTTATTCGGGAAGAGCAGTATCAAGTGCTGCAGCTTGCACAGCTTGCAATAAGTGAACGTAGTACGTCATTCCGTAGTACAATGTTAGTTCCCCAGTGGCGATCCTATGCTCCAACACGACAGGACTCCTGTTCACACCACTCACTTGCCCTGGTCTGTCTTTGTGAACACGAAGATGGATTGTCGCACTTAACATGGCCACCACAATCGCCATATCTCAACATTACTTAGCCTTTGCGGTCTACTTTGGAGAGAATGGTGCGTGGTGGCTATCAACCACGTAGTAACCCTAACTAGCCATTATTTCGCAGGAATGAATGGTAGAAGATTCCCTTGAAAACGATACTGGACCTGTATTTATCGCCGGCCACGGTGGCCGAGCGGTTCTAGGCGCTACAGTCTGGAACTGCGCGGCCGCTGCGGTCGCAGGTTCGAATCCTGCCTCGGGCATGGATGTGTGTGATGTCCTTAGGTTAGTTAGGTTTAAGTAGTTCTAAGTTCTAGGGGACTGATGACCTTAGAGGTTAAGTCCCATAGTGCTCAGAGCCATTTGAACCTGTATTTATCTGTTTCCAGACGACTGGCAGCTTTTTAGAATGCTAACTGGTTTCCTATCCCGTATTAGGAAAGTTAGTGTGTTGTGTTTTCAGTGTTTCCATATTTTAGTCCACCGCCTGTATGAGATAAGCTGAAACTCAGTACCGGTCTGCGTCTCCGATACCAATAAGAGTTTTTCGGGTAATACCGTCCTTTATTAAGCACAGTCTGGGAATACGCACAGTCGTAGACATCACAGACTTGAAGACAGTAAATGATAGTTTCAAGTTGCCTAAATGGACAGATTTTCTGCCTCTGTGCTCATTAACACCTTTCTTCGCAAAGAAACAGTTGTCTCTTAAGTGTAATTAGTGCAGTCGACTGTGATGAGAGCATATAGATGGTCATGCCAATTGGTTGGTGGATAGAGAGAGAGAGAGAGAGAGAGAGAGAGAGAGAGAGAGAAGGGCGACCATGTAGCCCACTGCACGAAATACACACATCAAAAAAAGTTTTGCATCGTCCCGGTTCACAGAACTCCTGAAGATAGACGTTGACTGTGGATATTGTATCACAGATACAGTCCCTTTGACTGTTCAGTGATGTCACTAAACCCGACCAAAGATGTAAACAACTATGCATGAGTGGCGCCTATTAGACGGAGAGGCTCCGACAGCGAATCAGTTGCAGTCATTTCACGAAGCAAGAGGTAGACGGCTCTTGTTGTCTGTAGTTCAATCATGCCTAACGGTCAATACCACGGGTCGATTGCGTCCGCATTGTTAATTTGTGCCAGGAAGGGCTCTCAACAAGAGAAATGTCCAGGCGTCTCTGAGTGAACCAAAGTGATGTGGTTCGGATATGGAGGAGATACAGGCTACTACTGCAGCGGATGACCGCTACCTACGGATTATGGCTCGGAGGAACCCTCCCAGCAAAGCCACCATGTTGAATAATGCTTTTCGTGCAGCCACAAACTGTGAACAATAGGTTGCATGATGTGCAACTTCACTCCCGACGTCCATGGCGAGGTCCATCTTTGCAACCAAGACACCATGCAGCGCGGTACAGATGGGCCCAACAACATGCTGAAAGGACCACTCAGGATTGGCATCACGTTCTCTTCACCGATGTGTGTTCCATATGCCTTCAACCAGGTAATCATCGGAGACGTGTTTGGAGGCACCCTGGTCAGGCTGAACGCCTTAGACGCACTGTCCACTGAGTGTAGCAATGTGGAGGGTCCCTGCTGTTTTGGTGTGGCATTATGTGGGGCCGACGTACGCCGCTGGTGGTCATGGAAGGCGCCGTAATTACTGTACAATACGTGAATGCCATCCTCCGACCGATAGTGCAACCATATCGGCAGCATATTGGCGAAGCATTCGTCTTCATGGACGACAATTCGCGCCCCCATCGTGCACATCTTGTGAATAACTTCCTACAGGATAATGACATCGCTGGACTAGAGTGGTCAGCATGTTCTCCAGACATGAACCCTATCGAACATGCCTGGGATAGATTGAAAAGGGTTGTTCCTGGACGGCGTGACGCACCAACCACTCTGAGGGATCTACTCCGAATCACCGTTGAGGGGTGGGACAACTTGGACCAACAGTGCCTTGATGAACTTGTGAATAGTATGCCGCGCCGAATATAGGCATGCGTCAACGCAAGAGGACATGTTAGTGGGTATTAGAGGTACCGGTGTGTACAGCAATCTGGACAACCACCTCTGAAGGTCTCGCTATATTGTGGTACAACACTCAATGTGTGATTTTCATGACCAATAAAATGAGTGGAGATGATGTTTATGTTAACCTCTGTTCCAATTTTATGTACAGGTTCCGGAATCGAGGTGATGAAAAACTTTTTTTGATGTGTGCAGCACCAAGGGGAAGACGGGCCTGAGGCCACCATCCCAGGGCAGTGCCACGCGCACGCTACCACTATGAAATGCTGCTGCCAGCTTTGTAATTTAGCTAAGGGCAGTGTGGATAATGAATGCCAGGGCAGGATCTCTCCTGATGAAATATAAAAGAACGAAATTTCCTCCATCAACAGAACTTACACAGGTCATCTGCAAGGGTGTACGTCTAGCGTTATTACTCACATTAAATGTGTTTACAACTTAGGTAAGCATTCTTTCAGTGGAGAGGGAACAGCGATCGGTGTAAAATATTAACATTCAGTACATCAACCCTGACCGCAACAGATGCTTGTTTCGCAACAAGTTTCGATCTATGATTTGGTCAATCTTCAGGCTGTAGGCACTGCAGTACAATAGGAATACGTACTCAGAGGGATCTCTATAAAAAGAGATGCTAACATGACTGAAAATATCTAGAATATAAGCAACAGTAATAACAGAATAAAATGGTATGATGACGGCTGGTGGCTGTGAGCGAAATAAGATCGGTAAGAACAAAAACATCAGCTGCTGAATAAGGCTTTTTCTTTGTGTGTGTGTGTGTGTGTGTGTGTGTGTGTGTGTGCGCGCGCGCGCGCGCGACTGAAGGCTTACCGCCGGTCTAAAATAAGGCAGCTTTACTCGAGAAGCCGGTCGAGCGGTTCTAGGCGCTACAGTCTGGAACCGCGCGACCGCTACGGTCGCAGATTCGAATCCTGTCTCTGTCATGGATGTGTGTGATGTCCTTCGGTTAGTTAGGTTTAAGTAGTTCTAAATTCTAGGGGACTGATGCCCTCAGCAGTTAAGTCCCATAATGCTCAGAGCCATTTTTTTTTTTTTTTTTGTTTTTGTTTTTTACTCGAGAATATATATTGTGAGCCCCACCCATCGCATACAGCATTACATCATTGACAACGAATCAAGTACTATTTCGTGAGGTATGTTACGTTAAGTGGCATTGTTAACATTTGCAAGTAAAATAGGAACGGGGTAGCCGAAGGAAGGGCATCCGGCCACCCCTTAAATTTAACCTTGCCAAATCGGACCCTGCGAAAGCGGGGGACAAGGCACCAGCAAAAGAAAGAAAGATGTTGAACACATTAATTCATTTTCTCATACCAGACCTGTACTGCGTCGTGTAGTGGGGAAACTTTGAAGTGTTAAGCAGGTTGTAGGCGTGAGCGATCGTCGACAGCAAGTGGAACAGCCCGTCAGTTGTCAGATAATGAATGGTAGCGCAAGCGGGAGCACACGTGTTGAGAGGGGCCGTGGGAGCGGCGGCGGCAGCGGGCGCTGTGTTTGGGCCAGGTGGCGGCTCGCTGACATTTGCTGCTCGTCTGAGTCAGCGCGGCTGAATCACGGCTGACGCATTCCTCGCGCGCCGGTCAGCCGCACCAGACGCCCGCCAACAATCTCACCGCGGCTCCTCACTTAACGAGCGCGCTGCTCATCCCGGTGGAGGACTAGCCGTGCGTAGACGTGGCGAGCCAGCGGTCGCGGCTCGTGTTCCGACACGGAAACTTCTTTGTTCGGCTATGTCAGGTCTGTACTGCATTTTGCAGGAAGCTGTGCGTAACGCCAGTGCAGAGGATCGCCGATGCTATGGCGCCCCGTGTAGTCTAAAGATAAAGAGACGTCCCACACGACGAAACGCTGAACTTGCTCGTGATTAACGTATCAACTCGTTGGGTTCCAACATTTCTCTTTAGCACGTGAAGACATATGTGTGATATACGTGAAATGTATTCGCAGTTGCGAATATGGACAACCATCAGCTGTATAATGGAATAACGTCCGCCACCATAACTGACTGGACAGCGCGCTGGCGTGTCATGCCGGGGGGCCCGGGTTCGACTCCCGGCTGGGTTGAAGATCGTCACCGCTCAGGGACTGGGTGTTTGTGTCGTCTTCATCATCATCATCATTTCATCCTCATCGACGCGCAAGTCGTCAAAGACTCAAAAGACTTGCACAAGGCGCTCAGGTCTACATGGCGAGAGGCCCTCGCCACACGACATTTCATTTTCATGGAATAACGACAGTGAAAATTTGTACCGGAACGGGAATCGAACCCGGATTTCCCGCTTATTGCGAGAGGTCGCCTTACTATTACGCTATCCGAGCACGCTCCACGACAAGACCCAAACTTCCATACGTCGTCAACCATGTGGTATACAAACCAAAATCGTACATCCATTGCGCAGTTCCTGTAGAGGGGAGACATTTTAATTGAAAGTCATATGCCTTGTGTCGGTGAATAAATACGATACTGCAGTGTCTGGGCTGTTGAGACAACATGCATGCATGTCCGAAGGTACACTGCATCGTAGTTCTGAACCACACAGCCACTGCAGAATCGTTTCACATCTGTTGACCTATCTTTTTTCTGGCCTTTTCCCATACCTTCACTGGGTCGTCACGTTGATCTGGAGAAGTATCGCCTGTGGTCGAAACTCGACTAACTGTGTCGATAGATCAGAGGTTGAAAATACCGCTACAGTTGTAAGGTTCTTTTATGTAGAACATGACCGGTATCGGGCTCTTATACGTCCACCTTCAGGTGTTATTAGATCGTGCTGTGACCCCGAGCGCCGCGGTGGACTCGTAAGTACAGGCGAGAGGGCTCGCTGGTAATATAACCGCGTCATCATAAGAATAAACCTGATGTAAGCAAACGCAAACGCGATGATTGGTCAGAAGCCATAGCACACGTGCAGTGGTGTTGTTACACTCTTGGAAGTAGGTCGTACTAATGTTTAGATATATTATTACCAAGTTACGTTACATGAAACTTTAAGATATTCAAATGTACGAGGGTTGGAACTTTAATAGTGGCAACTAATTATTTACAGCTCGTACAAAATAGATACGCGTTTCAAAGTTTTACTGACCTTCAACGTGGTCACCAGCATTGTGTATAACCCGTTGCCAGCGATGTGGAAGTCGTAGGATACTCTTAGCAGTGCCACTTGCGTTGACAGTTCGAGCGCCGCGGTCTATTGCCCGACGAATTTGTAGCAGTTCTGAAGCGAATGCCATCAAGTGTTTCCTTCAGTTTATAAATCGAGTTGAACTCACGAGGGTTTACGTCAAGGGAGTGCAGTAGGTGGTACAGCACTTAGCAGCCATATCAGTCAAACAAATCAGCTTGCACTGTATGTGCTTGAGCATTGTCCTGCAAAATGATAGTCAGGTCATGCAGAAAGTGTCATCAGTTCTGTCTCTATGCTGTTCATTTTTGGAACACAACCTACGACCAGCTTAGAGACAGAAGTGATGACACTTCCTGCAGGACCTGATGTTTTGTTGTAGTTTAGAGTGATCATTCTCGTTTACATGTCACCGCCAGAACTGCATGTGATTTGAGAACTGTCTGCTGTGCACTTTGACACTGAACGGGGAAATTGAGTTTATGAGGCACTATCAGTTTTACAAAAAAAATCGAAATATGGTAACAAAATACAGGAGGAATCAGTAACAGAGTTCATTAACGACCAAAGTAAAATTCATAGTTCGTGTCAAAAACTGTTCAAAATTCTCTACACTCCTGAGGCCTAAAAGAATGGGAAAAGTATCATCCAAACACTTCAGAACATATAAATTTATTTTCTCAAGAAAATAGATCCGTGTAAACACATCAAACAATATCTAGAAGGCAGCAAATAGCTCCATTTTGCCCTATCCTTTGTATCTTGTTGTTTTACTAAGTGCTAAATAACATCGAAAATTACATTTCTTGTCGAATAATTCTGATTTTTTCACTGCTGAACCAATTTCATTAAAAATGGCTCTGAGCACTATGGTACTCAACATCTTAGGTCATAAGTCCCCTAGAACTTAGAACTACTTAAACCTAACTAACCTAAGGACATCACACACACCCATGCCCGAGGCAGGATTCGAACCTGCGACCGTAGCAGTCCCGCGGTTCCGGACTGCAGCGCCAGAACCGCACGGCCACCGCGGCCGGCTTTCATTAAAACCTATTTCTCTTTTTACGTTCATATTTATGTATAAAGTGGGCTGCCGGCCGAAGTGGCCGTGCGGTTAAAGGCGCTGCAGTCTGGAACCGCAAGACCGCTACGGTCGCAGGTTCGAATCCTGCCTCGGGCTTGGATTTTTGTGATGTCCTTAGGTTAGTTAGGTTTAACTAGTTCTAAGTTCTAGGGGACTAATGACCTCAGCAGTTGAGTCCCATAGTGCTCAGAGCCATTTGAACCATATAAAGTGGGCTTTTTCCGTGTAAAACGCAGATATTTCGTCTCGAATGTAGACGAACACTAATAGGAAAGAAACCAGGACCGGGTGTAATTTTTCAGTGTATCACGAAAAGAAAACAAACGGGACAATAACGATTAGGAGCAATCTCAGACAGAATAGGCCAATTTCAGACGTTAGCAGACGCCGCCATACACCCCTGTTTCTGCACAAGCGCTGTGTGCAGCATACTCGGAAATTTAGAACTCTACACTTTCGTAGTGTTAACTGCTGATTTGCACATACACAGGAAAGACGAACGCACTTCGAGTAGTCTATTTCGACCAGAAAGTCGTTTGCGTAAAACCAGCTTTCCGTACAGTCCCTATTGTCTCCGAAGGCTTTTTCCACTGCTGACAACGTCAGAGACTCAGCTGTCGTGGCATTGTAACTGTTCGGTATGCATGTGTTGCTGCTAATGAACCATCTGCAACATTTAAACATGAACGTCCCTAGAAAGCGATTTCAAGCGTTATTTTTCCGCAGTACCTGATGGTACACAGGGTGGAAGTTGACAGCAGTATAAGAGTCAGAGAAAATTTTTTCTCAAATGATTTTTTCGCAAACAAATCACTAAAATGACTTTACACCTTTAAGACTGTATGATGATATTTAAGTAAAAAACCGGCACCCAAAGGGCATTACACGACATCGACGAAAGTCCTTCGCTCAGCACGAGAGCGCTTGATGGGAACTCTGAACACCACCTAGAACAAAATTTCAAAAACTGCTTCGAAACTGATGGCGTTGTCTAACGCAGTACGTAGGGATACTTTTTTAAAAAAATTATTTTAATAAAATGGCGGCAATCTGAAATAAAAGGCAAGTTTTTCGACAAAGAAGTGGTTATAAAAGCATGCACGATAAATCAAGATTAAAATATACCGCAAAAATGCTACGTACTACAGTAAAACAACGATTACAAAATGGTATAATGTAATTGTACGTATATTTCATGAGTTATAGTTTCCTCCAATTTGAAAAAAATGTTGTTTGAAAAAAAACAAGCGTTTAAAGTTTCACCTTGGGTTTTTTATCACTGAAGCCAGTACCATACAGTTCGCCGATGTCGAAACGGTCTCATTTTAACGAAATTATGTCGTTTAACTGGCCTCCGCGCACTAATCGAAGCGTTTTCTGCATGACTGAGATTACCTTTTCTACCTTTTATATCCGTATAATCACTTTTGTTTGACATTTTCAAGCACTCGCGTTTTACCTCGTATAAAAAAAAAACAAGTGAAATGACAAGCAGACGCTGGACAAGCACGGGCTTTCAGACTTTCTACCATGAACGAATCACTACATACATTAAATGTATTCGCAGTTGCGAATGTGGACGACCATCAGCGGTATATGGAATGACTCCAATGAAAATTGTGCCCTATCGGGACTCGAACCCGGATTTCCCCCCTATCGTGAGCGGTCGCTTTTCCATTTGACTATCCGAGCACGACTTACGGCCAGGCTCAAACTTCCATATGTCAAGGTCCCGAGTTCGAGTCTCGGTCCAGCACTCAATTTTAAACTGCCAGGCAGTTTCATACCAGCGCACACTCCGCTGCAGAGTGAAAATTTCATTCTGGGAACACCCCTTCCATATGTCGTCAACCAAGTGTCGACATCCTGTAATCGTACATCCATTATGTATATTCCTGTGCAGGTGAGACATTTTACTTAAGGGTCGCTTGCCCGGGGTCGGCGGCTAAATACGATATTACAGTGTCTGTGTTATTAAGAATTACGATGGAAAGTCCCTTCGGACATGCATGCATGACCCAAGGAACAGGCCTGTGGCGAGTGATGGTAAACCATCACAGGGGCTCATTTCACTCAGCCGTGTTTAAGTGTACGCTGCATTAATTATTTTACCAGAGTATGATACTTGACAATGAACAACACGAGTAAGACGGCGCTCAACATCGTCTTCAGGCGAGTTATCCGTTTCGAGTCCGCTTTTCGTGATTATGTCCATTGCTGACAGCATAATAATGAACATGTACTAACTGTTTTACTTATAACCGAATAAAATACATTTTTTTCGTTATACCACGGCTTTGGGTAAACCGGTAGAGGTCATACTTCAAGACGATAATACACTGAGGTGATAAAAGTCATGGGATAGCGATAAGCACATATACAGATGGCGGAAGTATCGCGCATACAAGTTATAAAAGGGAAGTGTCATGGCGGAGCACTCACTTGTACTCAGGTAATTCATGTGAGCAGCGCGGGATTAGCCGAGCGGTCTTGAGGCGCTGCAGTCGTGGACTGTGCGGCTCGTCCCGGCGGAGGTTCGAGTCCTCCCTCGGGTGTGTGTGTTTGTCCTTAGGATAATTTAGGTTAACTAGTGTGTAAGATTAGGGACTGATGACCTTAGCAGTTAAGTCCCATAAGATTTCACACACATTTTATTTAATTCATGTGAAAAGGTTACCGACGTGATTATGGTTCACGACGGGATTTAACAGACTGTGAACGCCGAATAGTAAGCAGTGGACATTCCATTTAGGTAATCGTTAGGAAATTCAGTATTCGATGTTCACAGTGTCAAAAGTGTGCCGAGAATCTACATCTACATCTACATTTATACTCCGCAAGCCACACAACGGTGTGTGGCGGAGGGAACTTTACGTGCCACTGTCATTACCTCCCTTTCCTGTTCCAGTCGCGTATGGTTTGCGGGAAGAACGAGTGTCTGAAACCCTCCGTGCGCGCTCTAGTCTCTCTAATTTTACATTCGTGATCTCCTCGGGAGGTATAAGTAGGGGGAAGCAATATATTCGATACCTCATCCAGAAACGCACCCTCTCGAAACCTGGCGAGCAAGCTACACCGCGATGCAGAGCGCCTCTCTTGCAGAGTCTGCCACTTGAGTTTATTAAACATCTCCGTAACGCTATCACGGTTACCAAATAACCCTGTGACGAAACGCGCCGCTCTCCTTTGGATCTTCTCTATCTCCTCCGTCAAACCGATCTGGTACGGATCCCACACTGATGAGCAATACTCAAGTATAGGTCGAACGAGTGTTTTGTAAGCCACCTCCTTTGTTGATGGACTACATTTTCTAAGCACTCTCCCAATGAATCTCAACCTGGTACCCGCCTTACCAACAATTAATTTTATATGATCATTCCACTTCAAATCGTTCCGCACGCATACTCCCAGATATTTTACAGAAGTAACTGCTACCAGTGTTTGTTCCGCTATCATATAATCATACAATAAAGGATCCTTCTTTCTATGTATTCGCAATACATTACATTTGTCTATGTTAAGGGACAGTTGCCACTCCCTGCACCAAGTGCCTATCCGCTGCAGATCTTCCTGCATTTCGCTACAATTTTCTAATGCTGCAACTTCTCTGTATACTACAGCATCATCCGCGAAAAGCCGCATGGAACTAGGTCATTTATATATATTGTGAAAGGCAATGGTCCCATAACACTCCCCTGTGGCACGCCAGAGGTTACTTTAACGTCTGTAGACGTCTCTCCATTGATAACAACATGCTGTGTTCTGTTTGCTAAAAACTCTTCAATCCAGCCACACAGCTGGTCTGATATTCCGTAGGCTCTTACTTTGTTTATCAGGCGACAGTGCGGAACTGTATCGAACGCCTTCCGGAAGTCAAGAAAAATAGCATCTACCTGGGAGCCTGTATCTAATATTTTCTGGGTCTCATGAACAAATAAAGCGAGTTGGGTCTCACACGATCGCTGTTTCCGGAATCCACGTTGATTCCTACACAGTAGATTCTGGGTTTCCAAAAACGACATGATACTCGAGCAAAAAACATGTTCTAAAATTCTACAACAGATCGACGTCAGAGATATAGGTCTATACTTTTGCGCATCTGCTCGACGACCCTTCTTGACGACTGGGACTACATGTGCTCTTTTCCAGTCATTTGGAACCTTCCGTTCCTCTAGAGACTTGCGGTACACGGCTGTTAGAAGGGGGGCAAGTCCTTTCGCGTACTCTGTGTAGAATCGAATTGGTATCCCGTCAGGTCCAGTGGACTTTCCTCTATTGAGTGATTCCAGTTGCTTTTCTATTCCTTGGACACTTATTTCGATGTCAGCCATTTTTTCGTTTGTACGAGGATTTAGACAAGGAACTGCAGTGCGGTCTTCCTCTGTGAAACAGCTTTGGAAAAAGGTGTTTAGTATTTCAGCTTTACGCGTGTCATCCTCTGTTTCAATGCCATCATCATCCCGGAGTGTCTGGATATGCTGTTTCGAGCCACTTACTGATTTAACGTAAGACCAGAACTTCCTAGGATTTTCTGTCAAGTCGGTACATAGAATTTTACTTTCGAATTCACTGAACGCTTCACGCATAGCCCTCCTTACGCTGACTTCGACATCGTTTAGCTTCTGTTTGTCTGAGATGTTTTGGCTGCGTTTAAACTTGGAGTGAAATTTCAGGCATTATCTCACACCAAGGACAACGCGGTGGTGGCGGACGGCCTTCACTTAACGACTGAGAGCAGCGGCGTTTGCGTAGGGTCGTCAGAGCAAACAGACAAGAAATTCTGAGTGAAATAACCGGAGAAATCCGTGCGGGTCGTTCGACGAACGTATCCGTTAGGACAGTGCGGCGAAATTTGGTGTTATTGGGTGGGCTAGGGCAGTAGACGACAGACTCCAGTGCCTTTGTTAACAGAACGACATCGCCTGCAGTGCCTCTTCTGGGCTCGTGACCATATCGGTTGGAGCCAAGACGACTAAAACCGTCAGATGAGTCCCTACTTCAGTTGGTAAGAACTGATGGTAGGGTTCGAGTGTGGCGCAGACCCCAAGAAGCCATGGACCCAGGCTGTCAACAAGCTAGTGGTGACGCCATAATGGTGTGGGTTGTGTTTACTGGGTCATCTGTTCCACCTGAATCGATAATGGACTGCAAACAATTATGTTCAGCTACTTCGAGACCATTTGCAACCATTCATGGACTTCACGTTCCCAAACAACGACGGAATTTTGAGTTTATGCCAAGTCACCGCTCCACAATTGTTCGCGACTGATTTCTGGACAGTTCGGGCGAAAGTCTGGGCCACTCACATCGCCCGTCATCAATCCCATTGAACATTTGTGCGACATAATCGAGAGGTCAGTTCGTGCACAAAATCCTGCACCGGCAACAGTTCCGCACTTATGGACGGCTGTAGAGGCAGCATGCCTGAATATTTATGCAGGGGACTTCCAACACGTTGTTCAGTCCATGCTATGTTGAGATGCTGCACTAAGCCGGGCAAAACGAGACCCGTCGCGATATTAGGTGGCAACCTATGACTTTTTCCACCTCAGTGTATCTCGTACCTGATGGGGAATCAGCTTTACTGCTTGCTTCACTGCTGACAAAGAGCTGGACGGTAGACTCCCACAGTCGCTGCTGTATGCCTACGGTTTTGCTGCCTAGTCGGCGTTATTACCAACCTTAAAGCCGTAGAGACAACGTAGACCTTTTGTATTCACCTTGCTGTTGTGCCTGTCCGTTAACCTTCAGCTGACTCCGCGCTGATGTACAGTGATATTTACACGTCACTACCCAGTATAGATTCACGATTTGATGGAGTTCGGGAACTCCAACTTATATCATCCTTAAATAAGGCGTTTCATGCGTGAGTCACTGAGGCAAAGCCAATGAAAGAGTGATACATGTTTCGCAGTTTTCAACTAGCTTGTACCAAAGAAATGGTATTTAATAAGAGCCACATTTGATCCTTTAAAGCCAAATATTAGTTTAACCAGTGGTTTCTCCATGTTGATACTCATGGGCGGTAACAAACGTTAATACAGTACTTCAACAGTCGGTTTGGAGTTCAAATGTGGGGTTAACCTTGTTTCAGACTTAACGATTTACGTCAGTTTTTCTCATCACGTGACCGCTCTTTCGACCCGAAAGTAAGTGCAAAGGATGCAGACAAGTTCATGTCTTAGCTATCAAACACTATCGACGAGGGATATTATGAGAGTGTTTGAAGATCTGGAAAGTTTTGTCGGTGATTTTCCAGAATGTGCCGCTGGGTTACTCATTTGTGTTGAAATGTAAATGTTCGATCTGAAGAGATAAAGCCTGTCCAAACCTATGTAGCAACCAACGTCTCTGCTTCAACTATTTAGTCACACAGTAAAACGAAACCGTAGTTAGAGAAATTGCAGAAAAAGGTTTATTCGAAACGTAGCAGACTTTCACTAACAGTGTTGCACAGTTTGTAACAAACAGTCTAATTTTCGACACATGTGAAGTCTCCTGCACCTGTGTCTCTATCTGAGAACACTTCGTTTTTAATAGTCTTGTTATTCCCTTAAATTTTCTGGAGTAATACGCATGAACTGTTCTTTCTCGTGCAGTTTAGTCCGGAAAATTTTTTGTGTCTCACAAGAACCGTGAAGGGTAGAGAGTTTGTGACCGTAGTTCTTTTCTTGTATTTGTTGCTCAGTTTTTACTCCTACGGCAGAAATTAATTTGATTTTGAGTTTTTGGGGAAATGAACGTAAACAGTGAAGGAATATGCTGATCGATAAGGAAACTGTTGTTGTCACTGCTTCTTAAATGAACGTGACGGGAATATCGTCACTTAATTGTCCGGCTAACATCACCTGGACTCACGTTGATTACAACAGGTTTACTGTATTCTTTAAAAACAGTCTTGGTTGCAATTTTAGTTTTTTATTTTTCAACTACGCGTTTCGCTTTATTTAGTCATCTTCAGGATATCTTAATTTGGTATTTCTTAGAAGAATCCTTTAGTCAGTGTAGCAAAAGGGCATCGTCGAATGTATCTGACCAACATCGTCTTCGCTAAACTCAGTAAAAACGTTTCTAGATGGACACCAATATCTGCATAACGCGTTCCCGTTCACAGGAGCGAGTAACAGAATAAGATGGGGGCCCAGGTAGTAAGCATTATGCTTACTAACGAAGGCGATGTTGGCCTGATATATTCGACGATGCCCTCTGGCTACACTGACTAGAGGATTCTTCTAAGAAATATCAAATTAAGATGACCTGAAGATGGCCAAATAAGGTGAAACGCGTAGTTGAAAAATAAAACACTAAAATTGCAACCAAGACTGTTTTTAACCACTACTGTTAAGAACTGGTTTGCTGTATGCCAAATATGGATTAGAAAAATTTCTAACAGGTTTACTGGGTGTTTTGTGCGAAGGTGAATTTAGAAGGGAAAAAAAGGCAACTGGTTGATTTTATACGCTTTGGAAAATTATTTACGAGGTGTGTTCAATAAGTAATGCAATACATTTCTTTTTCTCGGCCAACTTTGATTGAAAAATTGCGGAATTTTTTTGTAGGATGTTCCGGAGTGTTTATACTTCAGACCCTATAGTTTCACGAAGTTCCGATAGGTAGTGGCGCTATACGAAGCCTTCAAAATGGCGTCTGCAACAGAGGTGCGTTCCAAGCAGAGAGCTATCATTCATCTTCTTTTGGTGGAAAACGAGAGCATCGACGACATTCATAGGTGACTCCGGCAATATTGGAACTTGCGGACACTCTCAATCGATCTGATCGACGGCTCTCAAGCAAATGCTTCTCTGCACAACTGGACGTCTCCGATGGTAGTGCTGACATACTCATCCACCAGCTGGGGTACTCAAAGGTGTGTGCACGCTAGATCCCTCGCTGCCTAACAGAAGGCCATAGAGAGCGACGAAGGACCATGTGTGCGGAATTGCTTGCGCGTTACGAGGCTGATGGCGACAATTTTTTGTCGAACACCGCCTCAGGAGATGAAATATAGGTTCATCACTTCGAACGGGAAACAAAAAGACAGTCCATGGAGTGGTGCCACACCATCTCTCTTCCGAAGAAAAAGTTCAAAAGCGCACCCTCAGCTGGTAAAGCCATGGTGACGGTCCCCTTGGACTCTGAAGTGCTACTCTGTTCGACGTCCTCCCTCGTAGTGCAATTATCAACTCTGAAGTGTGTTGTGCTATCTTCAGGAAACTGTTCGTCGCCTCAAAAATGCAAACGAATTTCTCCTTCTCTAGTACAATGGAAGGCTCCACACGTCTGCGCATCCCAGAGGATCTCACAAAACTACATTGGACTGTTCTTCCTCATCCATGCTATAGTCCGGATCTCGCACCTCCTGATTTCCATCTGTTTCAGCGGGAAGCAGTGCGTGGATGATGACGTGGTTATTGATGCAGCAAGACGTTGACTGCGACGTCGACCAGTAGAGTGGTATATGTGGGCGTACAGGCGCTTCCAGTGAGGTGGCATAACACCGTCGCATTGAAAGGAGATTATATATAAAAATAAGGTTTTGTAGCCATAATAGTGGAGAACAATATAGCGAATTGGAGTCCTCAATAAAACCAACCTTCATTCAGAAAAATAAATATGGTGTAGTACTTCTTATCGAACGCCCCTCGCCGACCGCTGTGGCGTAGCGGTTCTAGGCGCTTCAGTCCGGAACCGCGCTGCTGCTACGATCGCAGGTTCGAATCCTGCCTCGGGCATGGATGTGTGTGAAGTCCTTAGGTTAGTTAGGATTAAGTAGTTCTAAGTCTAGGGGACTGATGACAGATGTTAAGTCCCATAGTGCTTAGAGCCATTTGAACCATTTTGAACGCCCCTCGTATCTGTAAGACGTTAATGGCTTTTTGACGTCAATCACAAAAGCATGCAGTGACATTTATGAGTCCACTAAAAAAATTTGCTTCGAAAGAATAACGGTATAAGTTCCCGTTCCGAGAATGCAGTCGGTACTTGGCAAAACAAGTGGCCTCCGATAAAACAAATACGACTGCTTCCGAACGGTGGTGAACCTGAATTTAATTAGATGTATCGTGTTTGACAGGGCTCGAGCACCCTTGGTGGCCGTGATAAACATCTATTGTCTCTGGGGACAGATAGGATCGGCGTGGGGCCGACACCTGCCACCTGTCTCTCGGGAACTCCCACGGCAGGACACGCCCACGCGTTCCCAGAAACGCGCCCTGTTGCATAAACATCTCGTTTTCGGATGCAAGGGAGGCGCTACCGCGCCAGAGTTCCGTTTGGGCGTGGCTCTCTCCGGATTAATTGCTCAGTGTTGCCGAATTACGTAACCGTTCACAGCACGGATTGCTTACGACTGAAATTGAGTCGCTGCAAAGAAGGCTCAAAAATTTCTATAGAATCAGACTGATTAGCTGCTGAATCTATCAGATACAAGGCAGATATGTTGTGAGGAGTACGTGTATCAGGTGGCTGGAAAATTGTAAGCGTTTTATTATTGTTGCTGGTAAAGGAAACGAACAATCAGTTTAGCAGAACGGGACGATCTTCGGCTTATGGGACAAGTGGTGTAGTACTTGCTCAGTGCATTAATTAGCTGATGGCTCCCGTGCCTCTGTCCGAGTACCATTATGAAGACACTTCTTGTTGACTGCGGAATTACATGTGCCATTCATGACAAAGATGAACGTTAAGCATCGCAGTGTGTGGATGTCATCTTGTAACCACTCTTTTATTTCAGCAAAAAAATACGACTCTGAAAAATTAGCATATTTCATGAGACAAGCTTTTATTAGTCTTCATAAAATTAATATTGAAATAAGAAGTGTCTGAAGATCTGAAGAACCTGAAGCTGTCAATACTGTATTGCTTTTCAGCAGTGTATGCACTGACGCAAGGCATTCTTTCAGCCCTTCTTGCTTCTTGTCCCTTGTCTCTGAATTCTTGCGTCCTGTGTTTTGTATCTGGTGTCCTGTCTGTATTAAAAAAAAAATAGAGTTTTGAAAACAAGCGACCTTTCCTTCAAGCAGTTAGGGAAAACTTTGCATAGGGGTTGAAAGACGAAGATTCAAGATATCAATAACTATTTCCTTATAGTAATAAAATATACGAAGAAAAGGGAGAGAATCCGCTGTCCAGTGATGATTAAGACATTGCTAGCTAGATAAAGGGCGCACAGTGTTTAAAATATGATCCACTGCGAAATGTGTTAATATTTCGGGATGAAAAGTATTCGAAAGGCCTTACAACGAAGTGTTTTTGAGTTTTCAATATTAAATGCTCCCACGAGCAGTGACTGATATCTTTGAATTTCATTTGTGAGGTAGTCGGCAATTATAAAGACGAAACTTAAGATTATGTAATTTTCATTTAAATGTGGAAAGAATAGAAATGTTCTCACGCCAAAACATTTAAACTACTAGAGAAAGCGTTGAAAGATAGCATGAGATGAAGATACAGCTTCTGTCCGTAGAACTGTTTTGAGTCTATTACGCTGTAAAGTTACGCAGACTACGGGGCCTTGTCTTCCATCTATAACTTTTTACCTAACGACTTGCGCTATTAAAAACCAGGGAATAATGTCAGAAACAATCAACGTCATAGCTTCGCGCATAAGCGAAGAGAAGGAGACAGTAGAAGCCGACGAGTTCAAGGGAACATACCAGCGTCTAAATAAACTACTTTAGCACAAATAAGTACGGATGGCTTTCCCGAACATACATGTAGTACCTACGCCGAAGCAAACGACGGCGTATCGACGGAAAGGCCATGAATTTTCTCATCTGGGTCAATGGCACGTTGTGCTTTGAATTAAGTTTTCTTCTACCGGCATGATCAACATCGGCATCTCAACAGCGGAGAACAAATTCACTAGATGTGCCGATAAAGGTCTTTGTGGCGTTCTCTAGGACCGCTAATTCGCTAATTCTAGACCGATTTTGTTACTAATCCAGTCTCACCCGTACATAATGATTACCTTCCCACGGGAGGGTGGAAACATACAGCGACAGAAAGTATGATGCCATGCCGCTAGAAATGCCAGCGAATAGCTGTGAGAGTAAGTCCCAGACTTCACAGAAATTTCATTGCTCCCAGATGCTAGGATTTTAATGCAACTGAACATCAGTGTCACCACTCAATTTAAATGTTGGCTCTGTGAATCCATCGTTACGCGTGCACCAACACCCGTGGGGAGAAGTGTATACATTGAGTTTCGGACAACAAAGATACCATCACCTGGTTGTTTCACTTTCATCTCGTGAACGTATAGCGTTTGCTCAGGACACTAACGTTATAAAAATGCCAACAGACAGTGAAAACTTAAATGAATATTTTGAAAGTAGCATGGGTCAGAGTCCACATCAGCCCCTGGTTCTGAAATCTCTGTTTTACCATTATGTAATCAAACTGAAACATTCCCGTGTCTCCAGGTCATATATATAATCGTTTTTTCATTATTCTTAAACAAAATGTCAGCGGTGTTTAAATTATGCTCTGTGCAAAATTCTATCAGCTAGCTTCCTCTTTCATTTCTTTCGCCCATTCCATATTTACCTACTATTTTCCTTTCTCTTCTTTTTTCCTACTATCGAACTGCAGTAGTATAGTGCATTGGAAATGCAATACACATTTTTTTGCTTCTTATACCAAGATTTTAGCGACACGGCTACGCTTCATTAACGGACGCCAAAGCTACAGAAATCTGTTCATATAAGATTTGTGAGCAAGGAAAATGATAAAAAAGGAAATCTCTTGTATATGTTTAAATTTTTATATGTAAAAGTTAAATATGTAAAATTATGATTTTGAGATTGTTTGAGGAAACAACTGACTGATTTATCCTATGAATTAAGCTTATGAACAGCACAGTGAACCCACTGTTGTAGCCAAGATAGACACGAAACCAACACCAACCACACAAATTTCATATGCCAACTATGGTGAAGAAATTGTGAGAATGTATGAGGAGCTAAAAGAAATTAACCGAATGGTTAAGGGAGAGAAAAATTTAATTGTGGAGGGCGACTGCAGTTCGATAGTAGGAAAAAAAGAAGAGAAAGAAAAATAGTAGGTAAATATGGAATGGGCGAAAGAAATGAAAGAGGAAGCTAGCTGATAGAATTTTGTACAGAGCATAATTTCATCACTGCTGACATTTTGTTTAAGAATCATGAAAAAACAATTACATATATGACCTGAAGACATGGGAATGTGTCAGTTTGATTACATAATGGTAAAACAGAGATTTCAGAACCAGGGGCTGATGTGGACTCTGACCCAATTTATCGATTATGAACTGTAGACTAAAACTGAAGACCGAGCGAGGTGGCGCAGTGGTTAGCACACTGGACTCGCATTCGGGAGGACGACGGTTCAATCCCGCGTCCGGCCATCCTGATTTAGGTTTTCCGTGATTTCCCTCAATCGCTTCAGGCAAATGCCGGGATGGTTCCTTAGAAAGGGCACGGCCGATTTCCTTCCCCATCCTTCTCTAATCCGAGCTTGTGCTCCGTCTCTAATGACCTCGTTGTCGACGGGACGTTAAGCAGTAATCTCCTCCCCCTTCTCCTACTAAAACTGAAGAAATTGCAAAAAGGTACGAAATTAAGGAGATGGGGCCCTGATAAGTTGAAATAACTAGAGGTTGCAAAGAGTTTCAAATGGAGCATTAGGAAACAATTGACTGAAACAGGGGAAAGGAACACATATGGTAGAAGACTCATGGATAGCTTTCAGAGATAAAACAGTGAAAACAGCAGAGGCTCATATAGGTAAAAAGACAAAGCCTAGCAGAAATCCTTTCATACCACAGGAGGTAATGAATTTAATTGATAAAAGGAGAAAATATAAAAGTGCCTTAATGTAGGGAATACAGACGACTAAAAATGAGACTGACAGAAAGTGCAAAACGTCTAAGTAGGAATGGCTACAGGAAAAATCCAGATCTATAGGTGCATGTATCACCAGGTCCTTGGACCGCGCGGCGGGATAGTAGTGTTGCGTTGTATTTTTGTGGTTGTACTGATGTACGCAAGCACCAAGGAGTAGTGACTTGGCGATATTTGGGTTAGGATTTATTATGTGACTTCGGTGTGAGCGACGCGATATAGTAAATTCCGGAAATCTCGTTCTATGCATTGAATGTCTAAAGTACATTAAAGAGAACTATCATCCTACGCAATAGTTATTTAGTGAGAAACAATCGCAAGTTTGTTGAGAATGTGATAGCTTCTACCTTTGGTCCTAAACAACAAATCAAGAATCATTCAAAAGAGAACACGCTAGTTCTTTCTGAAAGAGATCATCGAGTGCTGTGTTTTGAATTTTAGATATTAACTGGTCGCGGAAGTCAACGCTTGAAGTGTTTGAGCTCCCTGTGATTATTTGAAGTTCAGATAGCTGAAAAGTTGCGGTGCACTTCCGCTTGGTGGGTTCTGAATAGTGAACCAGCACTCGTAAATAAAACGCTGACCTGAAGTTGATTTAATTGAAGGAAATAAAGAAAACAGTTTTAAACTGAAAAAGTCAGTATCCGAGTTCTCTTTTGTCGCCAAACTATTACAAGAAAAAATAATCAAAGTCTTATTTGAAAGCAGACTAATATCTGGAATATATGTTTTCGGAATACAGCAAATCCAAAGGCCAATAAAGTAAAAGACTGGAATATTGGTAGCGCAGAAAAAATGCGGTGGTTGTCGTAATGTGGAAACGGAACGATTTATGTGACATCCAGAATGGCATGATCATTGACTTTCGGGATAACTTTGTAAACAATTCGCGTACCAGGATGGTTAAATTACACCGTGCATGGAAAAATGGCGCTATCCAAAATTAACCCGGGGCCATAGATGACAGGGGTGAACGACGGCTGCAGAGATGTGTATGGGCCAACAGACGTGCAGCTCTTGAGCAACAGACCGCCCATATGACCAAGGGCAGCCCACAGGGTCTCCTGAATGACCGTTCAACGAACGTTGCTGCGTATGGATTTCTGCAGTAGGATCCTGTTTCGTCCACTCATGCTGACTTCTGTTAATCGGTGACGAAGGCTGGAATTTTCACGCCGATGCCGCAACTGGACGTGCATTGGCGACAGGTGGCCTTTTCAGTTGAATCACGTTTTGTACTCCACCGGACAGATGGCCACTGTCATGTACGGCGTGAAACATCTGAAAGAAAACACTCTTCGTCAGAAGGGTCCAGGCCGGAGGAAGGATTGTTATGGTCTGTGGAATGTATTCGTGGAATTTCCTGTGTGATCTCGTCATTCTGGAAGGCTCACTGGATCAACACAAATGTGCATCTATCCTTGTGGACCGTGTCCACTCCTATATACAGTTCGTTTTTCCTCGGCGCAATGGCATCTACAAGCGTTCTCTGATTTTCACATTTTCCCTTACCTGGAAGGCGATCTTTGTAGATATCATTATGGCACCGCTGAAAAATTTCGAAATTCTGACAGGACGTGATCGTGGAAACAAAAGGTGGTGCTCTTCTGCGACCAGGTTTCCAGGTTACATGGGAACGCCCTAGGAAAACAGAAATCTCGATCAAACTCGATGGAGTTTACGACTTAATGCTGACAAACTTGTACTGGCTACTTATTAGGCACAGTTCGAGTTTAATGCTGACTGTATCAATAAAATAGAACAAACACTCGTTTTGCTACTGTGATTCTTACACATGGCCAGAAGTTAATGAAGACTGCAAAGGTGAGCGGTATCTGCAGGAGGAGAAATTTACTACGTACTCATATTCAGGTGGTATGCTGGAAGGAGGAAACTGCGAAAAGCGAACAGCAGCTTACAAAGTTGTGAAATTGTCCCAGGGAAACGTGATACGATTACCTAATTTGTAATAGCAACAAAAACGTACCATAACTGCTTACAAAAATTTATTGCCGGCAGCGGTGGCCGAGCGGTTCTAGGCGCTCAGTCCGAACCGCGCAGCTCCTACGGTCGCAGGTTTGAATCCTGCCTTGGGCATGGATGTGTGTGATGTACTTAGGTTAGTTAGCTTTAAGTAGTTCTAAGTCTAGGGGACTGATGACCTCAGATGTTAAGTCCCATAGTGCTCAGAGCCATTTGAACCATTTGAAAATTTATTTTTACTGTGACCAGTTTAAGATATTTATTCCTTCTTCTGGTTACATTTTTGTTAGCTTACAAAGCATTACGTTCCTTTTTAAACAGTAGGTCTAACTGCTCACAATCTTATATCATTTTGTAATTTGTCAGGCGTTCTTATGTGGAGTTCGCACATCTAATTGTCAGATAAAATTTGATGGTAGAATAACCTCTAGATTTCTCAGTCAGATACCATAAACCATGTAATGGAAAAATCTATCAACAGTTCATCTCAGCATATCTTTGACAAACAAGCACACACTCACATACGTACGTGATGTCCGAATAGTCACAAATTCCTCTTTTCTGAAAAATTGCCTCCTTTCTTTGTTACAGATATAATGACTCCAACGTGCTTTAGTGAGAGAAGGGCTCCGATTATACAAAATACGGCGAGGAAGGACTGGTCAGTCGGTAAGTATCCAATATACATGAGTCATCCTTTTCCGTGTCTCTTATAGGACAGCTTTATTCTGCTAATACTTCATCTGTCAGAACATCAGAAGCGATTGTAATGGATTTTGAGAGCAAAATGGAATTTAATTTCTGATTTGGTTAATAACAGAAATGTGTTTTGTAACAAAAAACGACTAGCGTAAGTTTTCTGGGACATCTGTTAGGAAACTACACTACTGCCCATTAAAATTGCTACACCAAGAAGAAAAGCAGATGATAAACAGGTATTCATTGGACAAACATATTATACTAGAACTGACATGTGGTTACATTTTCACGCAATTTGGGTGCATAGATCCTGAGAAATCAGTACCCAGAACAACCACCTCTGGCCGAAATATCGGCCTTGATACGCCTGGACATTGAGACAAACAGAGCTTGGACGGCGTGTGCAGGTACAGCTGCGCATGTAGCTTCAATATGGTACCACAGTTCATCACGAGTAGTGACTGGCGTATTGTGACGAGCTAGTTGCTCGGCCATCATTGACCAGACGTTTTCAGTTGGTGAGAGATCTGGAGAATGTGCTGGGCAGGGCAGCAGTCGAACATTTTCTGTATCCAGAAAGGCCCGTACAAGACCTGCAACATGCGGTCGTGCATTAACCTGCTAAAATGTAGGGTTCTGCAGGGATCGAATGAAAGGTAGTGCCACGGGTAGTAACACATCTGAAATGTAACGTCCACTGTTCAAAGTGGCGTCAATGCGAACAAGAGGTGACCGAGACGTGTAACCAATGGCACCCCATATCATCACGCCGGGTGATACGCCAGTATGGCGATGATGCATACACGTTTCCAATGTGCGTTCACCGCGATGTCGCCAAACACGGATGCGACCATCATAATGCTGTAAACAGAACCTTGATTCATACGAGAAAATGACGTCTCGCCATTCGTTCACCCAGGTTCCTCGTTGAGTGCACCATCGCAGGCGCTCTTGTCTGCGATGCAGCGTCAAGGGTAACCGCAGCCATGGTCTCCGAGCTGATAGTCCATGCTGCTGCAAACGTCGTCGAACTGTTCGTGCAGATGGTTGCTGTCTTGCAAACGTCCCCATCTGTTGAGTCAGGGATCGAGACGTGGCTGCACGATCCGTTACAGCCATGCGGATAAGATGCCTGTTACCTCGACTGTTAGTGATACGAGTCCGTTGGGATCCAGCAAGGCGTTCCGTATTACCCTCATGAACCCACCGATTCCATATTCTGTTAACAGTCATTAAATCTCGACAAGCGCGAGCAGCAATGTCGCGATACGATAAACCGCAATTGCGATAAGCTACAATCCGACCTTTATCAAAGTCGGAAACGTGATGGTACGCATTTCTCCTCCTTACACGAGGCATGACAACAACGTTTCACCAGGCAACGCCGGTCAACTGCTGTTTGTGTATGAGAAATCGGTTGGAAACTTCCCTCATTTCAGCACGTTGTAGGTGTCGCCACCGGCGCCAACCTTGTGTGAATGCTCTGAAAAGCTAAGCATTTGCATATCACAGCATCTTCTTCCTGTCGGTTTAATTTCGAGTCTGTAGCACGTCATCTTCGTGGTGTAGCAATTTTAATGGCCAGTAGTGTAGGAACAAGTTCTTAGAACAGGGCCGGCCACGGTATGCCAAACTGCTCACGAGCTGGGTTTGTGGGCCGCGTGCGTGCCGAGGTTTGGCCTGTCTCGGCATTGCTCCGTTTGCTGGTTACGTACCTGGTATGGTTGACAGAGGAACACGTTACATTACAGTTTCATTTAGTAAGTGTGAAAGCGTCACCGAGATGCGCAGACAACCCCTGTATGAGACGTTGCAAGAGATGCGTTCTGCTTCGTGGTGTGGTCTACTGCTTAAGTGCCGATAGCGTACGTTGGTAGAAGAGCCAACAAATTTATTGCTTCTTCCTACGTATATCTCGCGAAAAACCCATGACACTAAAATTTTAGATTTCAATCTTACTTTGAGGCTTACCAGCAATTATTCTTTCCGAAAAACTGGAACAGAAAATGGGGGAATTGACACTGGTACACAAGTTCCCTCCGCCACATACGTGAGGTGACTTGAGGAATGTAGATGAAGATCTAGGCATAGATAAATGTAATATGTTACGTATAAAGTGGCTTAAAGACCCATTATTGAATCACAGAACAACTGTCTAACGCTGAATGTAGCCGGATCCATTAAATAGCTGGGAGTATCCATAATGTACGATTTAGAGTGGAACGAACTCTAACTGCAGGAAATGCAGATGCTAGGCTGAGATTTATCCGGAGAATCACCCGGGAATGAAGAGCGCCCACGAAGGAGTCGCTCGAGCGACACGTCTGCACTGCTCGTCAATTTTTTTAGACCCTCACCAGATAGCATTGACTGGCCAAATAGAAAACATCCAAAGAAGAGCAACGTCCTTCGTTGCAGGTTCATTTAGGCACCGAGAAAGCATCACGTGACATCAATCTCCAGTGACAGATGTTACAACAATCGTTCTTCTAGCCCACCATTCAAGACTGGAAAAGGAAAGGGGGAGAGGGGTGGAAAGGAAATGAGAGTGTTACGGTTCCAGACTGAAGAACCTAGAACCGCTCGGCCACAGTGGCCGACAGAGTGTTACGCAAAGTACCCTCAACCACACACCATAACGAGGCTTGTGCAATGTATGTGTGGATATAGATGTAGATGTAGATCGTATTGCATGATGCTAAGTTAAAGTAGGTGCCACACTGGCGTGTAGTTACTGTAGAGCTACGCTTCTTTGTGATAGCCACGGTAACAGGAACAATTTACGCTCTTTTTAACACTTTCTTCTTTGTAATTCGTGTAGAGTAGATATCTGTTGGCGTTTGTGAATTCTATATCACAACGCGTGAGAAAGCAGAGTTAAAAAAAAAAAAGAATGCTGAACAGATTACATCTGTAAACAACAAACGAATACTGGTTGACGCGTATTTTCCCGCTGTAATTTAATGTACGAGATAAGATCACCGTGTTCCGCTAACCGAATTGTCGTCTATACCACGTGCCGCCGACAACACTGAAGTAGATTATTCTCTATATCTGATACATTTCTACAGATAAATTAATATAATGTTCCCGAGAACTGCCTCGTTTGCATACGAAGTGAGCTTAGTTCACAGCACTGGTTAGCAGATCCGAAACACTGGCACGCCGTGGTGTCACTGCTTGCAAGTGTCCGTTCGGTGCAGGCAAACGGAACGCGAAATAGTGTCTGGAGCGCATTCCGTGAAACCGGCTTGTGGGTGACGCAAGAAGCCGACCTGTCAGTGCTCAGGAGTGGCGGCTGGTGCGCGCCGCGGGTTGCCTGCACCGCAGGGGCCCCGGAAACCGGCTGCTATCGCTCGCGCGAGATACGCCGCGCAAACAGCGATACGCTTATCGACGTAAATGACCCTCGCAGCTCGGTTATTCATCGCGGTCTCAGCAGCAACTTCCACCAACGCTTCCCTTTGCACATATGTTGTTCTGAGAAGGCCAATTGTTAAGTCTTGTTCATAAGGATCACCGTTTAGGATAACTGCACTGGAAAAGACGTTACCGTTTGTGGAAACTGCTGGCCCAGAAGCGGTACATTTGTAGGAACTGTTGTTGTACCTCACATTATGCACATGAGAACACGCTCAAAGGCTATTGCATTGTGCAACTGAAACTGGGCATCCTCTATGCTATGTTTTTCTCGGACAACAAAAGAGTTTTTAAGGGCTTATGAGGGTTTTTTTCTTTGTTTTGAGTCATCAGTCTTACGACTTTTTTGATGCGGCGCGCTACAAATTCCTCTCCTCTGTCAACCTCTTCTTCTCAGAGTAGTGCTTCAAACCTAGTCCTCAATTACTTTCTGAATGTACTCCAATCTCTGTCTTCCTCTACAAATTTTGCCCTCTACATCTCTCTCTAGCACCATGGAAGTCATTCTGTGATGTCTTAAAACGAGGGTCACTCGAAAAGAAATGCACACTGTTTTTTTAAATCCATCTTTTATTCTACATTTTTGAAAGTTTTACAGTATGTAGATACATCCTTTAGGAACAATATTTTCATTTCTTCACATAATTTCCATCCCTCTCAACTGACTTACGCCATCTTGGAACCAGTGTCTGTATACCCGCACGCAAAAATTCTGGACCAACCTGTTGGAGCCACTGTTTGGCAGCGTGCACAAGAGAGTCATCATCTTCAAACCTTGTTCCACGAAGAGAGTCTTTCAGTTTCCCAAAGAGATGATAGTCACATGGAGCCAGGTCAGAATTGTAAGGCGGGTGTTTCAGCGTTGTCCATCCGAGTTTTGTGATCGCTTCCATGGTTTTTTGACTGACATGTGGCCGTGCATTGTCGTGCAACAGCAACATCCTGCTTTTGCCGATGAGGGCGAACACGACTCAGTCGAGCTTAAAGTTTCTTCAGTGTCGTCACACATGCATCAGAATTTATGGTGGTTCCACTTGGCATGATGTCCACAAGCTAGAGTCCTTCGGAATCGAAAAACACTATAGCCATATCTTTTCCAGCAGAAGGTGTGGTTTTGAATTTTTTTTCCTTGGTGAATTTGCATGATGCCACTCCACTGATTGCCTCTTCGTCTCTGGTGAAAAATGATGGAGCCATGTTTCATCACCAGTCACAATTCTTCCAAGAAATTCATCTCCACCATTCTCGTACTCTTCCAAAAGTTCGCTGCATACCGTTTTCCTTGTTTCTTTGTGAGCTACTGTCAACATCCTGGGAACCCACCTGGCACAAACCTTTTTTAACGCCAACACTTCCAGTATTCTGCAAACACTTCCTTCCTCTATCCCAACGTAGCGTGACAATTCGTTCACTGTGATGCGTCTGTCAGCGGTCACCAATTCGTTAACTCTCTGCACATTGTCTGAAGTGTGTGCAGTACGAGGCCTGCCGCTGCGAGGACAATCCTCAATATTGCCGTGCCCGCTTTCGTCACGTAACCTGCTTGCCCACCGACTAACTGTACTGCTATCGACAGCAGCATCTCTATACACCATTTTCAACCTCTTCATCTACATCTACATACGTGCTCCGCAATCCACCATACGGTGCGTGGCGGAGGGTACCTCGTACCACAACTAGCATCTTCTCTCCCTGTTCCACTCCCAAACAGAACGAGGGAAAAATGCCTGCCTATATGCCTCTGTACGAGCCCTAATCTCTCCTATATTATCTTTGTGGTCTTTCCGCGACATATAAGTTGGCGGCAGTAAAATTGTACTGCAGTCAGCCTCAAATGCTGGTTCTCTAAATTTCCTCAGTAGCAATTCACGAAAAGAACGCCTCCTTTCCTCCAGAGACTCCCACCCGAGTTCCTGAAGCATTTCCGTGACACTCGCGTGATGATCAAACCTACCAGTAACAACAAATCTAGCAGCCGGCTTCTGAATTTCTTCTATGTCCTCCCTCAATCCGACCTGATAGGGATCCCAAACGCTCGAGCAGTACTCAAGAATAGGTCGTATTAGTGTTTTATAAGTGGTATCCTTTACCACATCTTCCCAAAATTCTACCAATGAACCGAAGACGACTATCCGCCTTCCCCACAACTGCCATTACATGCTTGTCCCACTTCATATCGCTCTGCAATGCTACGCCCAAATATTTAATCGACGTGACTGTGTCAAGCGCTACACTACTAATAGAATATTCAAACATTACGGGATTCTTTTTCCTATTCATCTGCATTAATTTACATTTATCAATATTTAGAGTTAGCTGCCATTCTTTACACCAATCACAAATCCTGTCCAAGTCATCTTGTATCCTCCTACAGTCACGCAACGACGACACCTTCCCGTACACCACAGCATCATCAGCAAACAGCCGCACATTACTATCACCCTATCCAAATGATCATTTATGTAGATAGAAAACAACAGCGGACCTACCACACTTCCCTGGGGCACTCCAGATGATACCCTCACCTCCGATGAACACTCACCATGGAGGACATTGTACTGGGTTCTATTACTTAAGAAGTCTTCGAGCCACTCACATATTTGGGAACCAATCCCATATGCTCGTACCTTAGTTAGGAGTCTGCAGTGGGGGCACCGAGTCAAACGCTTTCCGGAAGTCAAGGAATATGGCATCCGTCTGATACTCTTGTGGATGTTTCCCACTGTCTCGTTTTCACAGCACAGGAAATCCATGACTGCACGTTGCTTCTGACGAACGTCAAGTGTCGCAGCCATCTTGAAGACATGGTGTGACGGCGCCACTCACGGGAACAGGTTGAATTAAGTTTGAAAACAAGCGGGAAGGATGTATCTACAAAATGTAAAACTTTCACACATGCAGAATGAAAACTGTATTTTTACAATAGTAGTGTGCATTTCTTTTGGAGTGACCCTCGTAGATGTCCTATCGTCCTGTCCCTTCTCCTTCAGTGTTTTCCACATATCCTTTTCCTCTCCTATTCTGTGCAGAACCTTCTCATTTCGTGCCTTATTACTCCATCTAATTTTCAACATTCATCTTTAGCACCATATCTGAATTGCTTCGGTTCTCTTCTGTTCAGGTTTTCCCACAGTCCATGTTTCCTTACCATACAATGCTGTGCTCCAGACGCACATTCTCAGAAATTTATTCCTCAAATTAAAGCCTATGTTTGATACTAGCAGCCTTCTCTTGGCCAGAAAATCCCTTTCACCGGTGCTAGTCTGCTAGTGATATCCCCCAAGCTCTGTCCGGCACTGGTTATTTTGCTGCCTAGATAGCAGAATTTCGTAACTTCGTCACCATCAATCTTGATGTTAAGTTTCTCGCTGTTTTCATTTCTGCTGCTTCTCATTACTTTCATCTTTCTTCGATTTATTCTCAGTCCATATTCTGTACTCATTAAACTGTTCATTCCATTGACCATATTATATAATTCTTCTTCACTTTCACTCAGGAAAAACAATGTCATCAGCGAATCGTATCATTGATATGCTTTCATCCTGAATTTTAATCCCGCTTCTGAACCTTTCTTTTATTTGCATCATTGCTTCTTCGATGTACAGATTGAACAACAGGGGCGAAGGACTACATCCCTGCCTTACATTCTTCCTAATCCGAGCACTTCGTTCTTGGCCTTGCACTCTTATCGCTCTTGGCTCTTGTACATATTGTATATTATCCGTCTCTTCCTATAGCTTACCCCTATTTTTCTCAGAATTTCGAACATCTTGCAAGATTTTACATTGCCGAACGCTTTTTCCAGGTCGACAAATCCTATGAACATGTCTTGATTTTTCTTTAGTCTTGCTTCTCTGCTGCCTTTATCTTTCCTAAAGCCAAACTGATCGTCATCTATTATATCCTCAATTTTCTTTTCCATTCTTCTGTATATTATTCTTCTAAGTAACTTGAATGCATGAGCTGTTAAGCTCAATTCTCGTATTTGTCAGCTCTAGCAGTCCTCGGAATTGTGTGAATAATACTTTTCCGAAAGTCAGATGGTATGTGGCCAGACTCATACACCCTACACATCAACGTGAATAGTAATTTCGTAGCCACTTCCCCCTATTATTTCAGAAATTCTCCTGGAATATTATCTATACCTTTTATCTCATTTGATCTTAAGTCCTCCAAAGCTCTCTTGAATTCTTATTTAATACTGGATCTCTATCTCTTCTAAATCGACTCCTGTTTCTTCTTCTGTTACATGAGACATTTCTTCCCCTTTGAGGATTACCAGGCTGTAACTACAAAAGTGACAAGGATATGCTCAAACAACTCCTGTGGCAGACATTACATGAGAGGCGTTATGCAGCACAGAGTGGTCTACTGTTGATGCTCCGAGGGTGTAAGTGCCAAGAAGAGTAAACCAAAAAGTAGCTTCCTTTTACATACACCTGTCATACGGAGAGATACCAACAGTCGTTCTTCCCGCACAAGCGGCAGCGGTACATAAGGCACCATGGATATGTTACTAGGCAATAGTCCTTCACACTGTTGTAGCACCAATCAACCAGTCATTGAGAGTGTTTTCTGGAGGACAATTCGAACTATATGTCGCGAATGTACTGCTCGCCTTGTTCGACAGTGAATACGTACAGTGACGCGTAGCCAAGGAAACCATTCGGGGTGCTGCCAGCCTTTGCCTTGCTGTAATGTAAGCCTCAGAACTGCCTGCCGGAAGCCTCTCTGGTGTAACAGCTGCTTCTGAGATAACCCGCAATGAGCAGTACTTGAGATCGCATGTTCTACATATCTATATCTACACTGCGCAAGTCATATTACGGCCTGTGGAGGAGGATACTTCTTGTACCGCAATTACAGCCCATCAGTTATGAGATTCTCTACAGCTGTATTTTTTTTATTTCCTAAAAGGAAAGAACAACCTGGTTTCTGGACCTCTGGATCTTCATGTACATCTGCAAAGCTATATTTTTGCAGATGCAGCTGAAGATGGAATGCAGGTCTCGAAACCGGGCTTTGCTTTCCTCATACGAAATAAAAGAGAATTTACAACTCTAGCGGACCTTATCATTGATTATTAATATCAACAGTTGTTGATGTTCCGTCAAGAGGAATGTGTGTACTATTACTACGCCTCTGACCTCCCCTCGCCATCCCTCTCCCCCTCCCCTTCAGATTGCTGTTTCGTTCGCAAATAGTGCGTGGGAAGACCTATTGTCGAAAGGCCTCCGTATGACCTATGACCTCTAAATTTTCTGATTTTCTCGTCATGGTCATTTCACGAGCAGTATGGGAAGAGAGGTGTGTTGGCTGATTCTCCTTGGAAAGTACGCTTTCGGAATTTGAGCAGTAACAGTCTCTGTGTAGGTCAACGCCTCTGCTGTAGTGTCTGCCGAAGAAGTTGGATGAGCATCTCCGGAATGCTCTCGTTCTTACTGAACGAACACGTGGCGAAGCGCTCAGATCTTCGTTGGATCATCTCTGCCTCATCTACAAAGACCTGAAGAGCCATCATCAAGAGCGAAAGAGAGAGTTTTGTAAACATTTCATCCGAAGTCATTCTACTTAAGATCGCTGCTTAGGTACTTCGTGGTTTCCACTGTTAACACTGATTCATCTAAGGTTAAGAATTTCTCCGTTTATTTATGCACAAGACGGTGACTCAGAGCCACTCTATTAATCCAAAGGTTCGGCACTAGATTTTCGGTTGTTTCTAGAAATTTTTGTCACCTTTCGCTTCTTCCAACTTTTTTTTGTCATGGTGTCTTACTGCAAAAGCCGCGCGGGATTAGCCGAGAGGTCTTAGGCGCTGCACTCATGGACTGTGCGGCTGGTCCCGGCGGAGGTTCGAGTCCTCCCTCGGGCATGGGTGTGTGTGTTTGTCCTTAGGATAATTTAGGTTAAGTAATGTGTAAGCTTAGGGACTGATGACCTTAGCAATTAATTCCCATAAGATTTCACACGCATTTGAACATTTTTTCTTACTGCAAAGAAGTACTGCGCCACACCGTGTTAAATTGTGAGTACCCTTATAACTGGCTGTTACATCATATCCAAAATGACTGTCCATTGTAAATGACTGTGGTGTTCAAGCTTCTTCTTGAGGACAGCCTTTCGTACCTTCGCAACTTTTATCGACGTTCCTAGCTGACTGACAGTCCCTGTCTCAATCGTCAGTCACAAGCAGGTTCCGGCATTCCAAAATTCCTGTGGACAACAGCATCGTTCCACGGAACACCCCCTTGGGATACTCTCAAAGGCATTTTTTCGCGTGAAATGCGTGCCGTGTGTCCGCTTTCTCACCTAATAATACAGATTGCGTCACCATAATGGCATCTACCAGTTTTGCGGAAATAGCTGCTGGACAAGTTGAAGTGGAATCCAGTGAAAATCAGTTCTTCTTGCCACTCGTCGCGGCGGTGACGGTGTTCGTGCGTCTCTTGCGGTCTGAGCTGTTTGTGGTTTACAAGCAGTGAAGGTCGATGTGCGGGCGTACGTCCGCCCAGTTCTGCTCTCAGCAGGCTGTGACGCATCTTAGACACACACAAGTCCGCACCCCATGCTGAAATCCATATTCGAGATAACCCGTAGAGGAAAGCTTGTGCTGCCTGTCTGCGCTCAACCGTTCTGATATAACGAAAGCCCAACAAATATGAAACCAGAGAGCACTAATGGAGGCTCAACTCCTGAGCTGACAAGTGAGCACATTGCAGATCGAATAGGATAACAGAGAATCGAGCCGAAGAGTCCACGAGCGTTCTCCGCGTGATCGAGAACGCCTAGCTCTTGACCGTGTAAACATCAGACAGGGCATAGTACAGTACCTAATGGGACACTGACATTACATCGTCTACCTGTACAGGTTTAACGGGAAAGACAGTGACATCTGTCTCTGTGGCCAAATGAGAACGCCCAACCACGTCACCGAGCGACGTGGCGCAGTGGTTAGCAATAGACTCGCATTCGGGAGGACGACGGTTCAAACCCGCGTCCGGCCATCCTGATTTAGATATTCTTTGATTTCCCTAAATCGCTTCAAGGCGATGCCGGGATGGTTGCTTTGAAATGGCACAGCCAATTTCGTTCCCAATTTTTCTCTCATCCGATGAGACCGATGACCTCGCTGTTTGGTCCCCTTCCCTAAATCAACCAACCAACCAACCGACCGACCGACCACTTTGTCTTTGAAACTTCCTGGCAGATTAAAACTGTGTGCCCGACCCAGATTCGAACTCGGGACCTTTGGCTTTCGCGGGCAAGTGCTCTACCATCTGCGCTACCGAAGCACGACTCACGCCTGGTCCTCACAGCTTTACTTCTGCCAGTATCTCGTCTCCTACCTTCCAAACTTTACAGAAGCTCTCCTGCAAACCTTGCAGAACTAGGACTCCTGAAAGAAAGGATACTGCGGAGACATGGCTTAGCTTCGGTAGCTCAGATGGTAGAGCACTTGCCCGCGAAAGGCAAAGGTCCCGAGTTCGAGTCTCGGTCCGGCAAACAGTTTTAATCTGCCAAGAAGTTTCATATCAGCGCACACTCCGCCGCAGAGTGAAAATCTCGTTCTGGAAACATCCCCCAGGCTGTGGCTAAGCCATGTCTCCGCAGTATCCTTTCTTTCAGGAGTGCTAGTTCTGCAAGGTTCGCAGGAGAGCTTCTGTAAAGTTTGGAAGGTAGGAGACGAGATACTGGCAGAAGTAAAGCTGTGAGGACCGGGCGTGTGTCGTGCTTCGGTAGCTCAGATGGTAGAGCACTTGCCCCTGAAAGGCAAAGGTCCCGAATTCGAGTCTCGGTCGGGCACACAGTTTTAATCTGCCAGGAAGTTTCATATCAGCGCACACTCCGCTGCAGAGTGAAAATCTCATTCTGGAAGCACTTTGTCTTTATCTGTGACGCTTATAATGCAATCAGGAAACCAACAGTGACTAGCCAACGACAATAAGCACTCCGTCATCAGGCCAAATGTTGCCCACCTGGGGCTGGTCGTAGGTTGTGTTCCAAAAATGAACAGCATAGAGACAGAAGTGATATCACTTTCTGCAGAACTTGACCATCATTTTGCAGGACAATGCTCAAGCACATACAAGGAAAGTTGTTATTGATTTGTTTGACTGATGTGGCTGCTAAGTGCTATTCCACCTACTGCATTTCCCTGACTTAAGCCCTCGTGAGTTAAAATCGATTTCTAAACTGAAGGAAACACTTCACAGCCTTCACTTCAGAACTGCTACAAATTCGTTAGGCAATAGACCGCGCCGCACGAACTGTCAATGCAAGTGGCACTGCTAAGCGTATCCTACGACTTCCACATCTTTGGCAACGGGTTACACACAATGCTGGTGACTACTTTGAAGGTCAGTAAAGCTTTGAAACATTTGTCTATTTTCTACGAGCTGTAAATAAATAATTGCCACTATTAAAGTTCCAACCCTCGTATATACTACCAATTTACTGAACACTTTTTTTTTTTTTTTTTTTTTATTTTATTTATTTTTTTTTTTTTGGATCACTGCATATGGAGTACGTGAAATGACTACGTTTACAGATCAACAGCAGAAGCAGTTCTGAGATACCAGGTATCGACTCATACCGAAACACCCATATTAGTACGTAGTGAGCCGGCCGAAGTGGCCGTGCGGTTAAAGGCGCTGCAGTCTGGAACCGCAAGACCGCTACGGTCGCAGGTTCGAATCCTGCCTCGGGCATGGATGTTTGTGTTGTCCTTAGGTTAGTTAGGTTTAACTAGTTCTAAGTTCTAGGGGACTAATGACCTCAGCAGTTGAGTCCCATAGTGCTCAGAGCCATTTGAACCATTTTTGAGTACGTAGTGTAGCCTCTACGGTCAGCGTTGCAGGCGTTGACTGTGGCGAATACAGTCCTGGGATACGTTGTTCCACGCCTATTCAACCTGTTCAAGTAGTTCTGAAGAGGAATTTGGTTGACGAGTCGCACTGGTCACTGCTCCTCCCGTCACATAACACACACGATCGAGTAGAGACAGGTCCGGAGATCGTGCTGGCCAGGGAAGCTGCTGCACTCCTTGCAGAACAGGTTGAGCTTCACGAGCAGTGTGTGGACAATCATTATCCTGTTGGAACAACCCTTAACCTTCTTGTTGCAGGAACGGCAGAAGAACGGGTCTGACAACTTTCTGCACGTACCGAGGGCTGATTAGCGTCCCCTGGAGAAACGCCAAAGTTGAACGAGAATTGTAGCTTATCGTACCATACACCATAAGTCCTGGGGTGGGGACAGCGTGTCTTGGAGGAATGCAGTCTACGAGACAGCGCTCACATGATCGACGTTGTATGCGCTAATCGACCATCTATTGCGTGCGGGCATAATTTGCTTTCAACGCTGAAGACCACTGCGAGCCATTCCATTTTCCAAGTGATCCTCTGACGACACCAGTCGAGCCATGGACGTCGATACTTGTGGCTGGAGTGGAAGACAAGCTAGAGGTGTGGGTGCCTGTAGTTCCATTGCTAATAATCGGTTCGCAAGAGTTCTTGTGGACGCGGGTGGGCATTCTTATCTATGCTGTGGCGGCTGAACGATCTGCCACTGATGTCCTACAATACGACGATCCGGTGTCTACGCTGCGTGGATATACAGAAAGTTTGTAGTTTTACAGCTCAATATCAGGTTCCATAGTTGGTTCGAATCTTCGCAGAGGAAGATAATTTGCCAATAGCTTCGGCCTGAAGGGCAACGAGACGGTTACTACACCAGACCATGTCACCAATGTCAAGGGATCAATTACCAAGGATAAATTACCAACTTATGTGCAGTGTTTCGGGGATGAGGGCATGTGATACTGTTGTTGAGGAAACGTCCGGTAGACAAAAAACGTGGGAAATATCGACGGTTTTAATGTTGCTACTGAGAAGAAACGAGCAATGTAACCTTCTCCCTTCAACTCTGATCATCGTCAACATTACCAAATGATCAAACCTCTTACACTGAACCGTTGCACGTAAGAATCAGTGCAGGCTCCGAAAAGGAAAGACGTCTCTCTGCGAGAGAAAAAATATATTTTTGATTATGTAATTGAGCGTCCTACCTCACTCGCTTTCCCGGCGATCATGCTTCGCAGATCTTCTCCTTTATATAGCTAAGACGTGAGGACTTCATTTAAACAACGACAGTGACCCGATATTTGTTTCTGCAGTAAAACAACTATCCGTATCCGCGGATAAATATAGTGGTGAACAAAAACATTGTGACCACCTGCTTAATAGTGTGTTGGGCCACATCTGGAACGGAATACAAAAGTGACTATACGTGGCATTAATTCGAAAAGTCTTTGGTGAGTTTCCAAGGTATGCGGCACCAGATATCTGCGCAATAGTCAAGCAATTCCTGTAAATAACGGGCTGGTAGTTTGTGGCCGTGGAGCTGGCGCTCGATAGCGCCCCAGGCGTGTTCCATAGGGGCAGAGATCAAGCAATTTTGCGGCCAAGACATCAATGTGAGTTCACTATCATGCTCCTCAAACCACTGTAGCGCGATTCTGGTCTAGCGACATGGACAATGACATCTGGAAGATGCCAGCGCCGTCTATGAAAATATCAAGCATGAAGGGATTCAAATGGTCCGCAGTATTGTACATGTAGTCCACAGCTGTCACGGTGTATTCGGTTGCTACCACAGCTCCCAAGGAAGTCAGTTGAATATCCACCACAGCGTATACCGCCCCCACCACTTCGGGTCCACGGTGTGGTGCGTACTTCTCCTGGATATCGGCGTATCTGGACACGAGCGTTGACCTGTTATAACAATGAACGCGATTAACCGACCAGACGACACGTTTTCATTGATGCGCAAGCCAATCTTAATGACCCCGTACCAAATGCAATCGTAATAGATGATGAAGTGGGGCCAACATGCGAACACGTACGGCTCGTCTGCTGCCGAGTCCCACGTTCAACAGTGTACGCTGAACTGTGAGCTCGCAAACACTCGTGCTGCACCAGCGCTGTACCCTGCCGTCAGACCTGCCACAGGTCGCCGCCTGTCCCACTTTACAGATCGACCACGTCACCGACCTTCACGTTCTGTGCTGAGGTGTGGGTGTCCAACATCTCATCGCCTACTCGTTGTTTCACTGTCCTTCAACGACTTTCCACAGATTTTAAATGATCCATGATTGGACGTGGGACCGCGGCTTCTCATAAAGTTGTAGATATTAACAATACCAACAGCCGTACTTCTTTGTAAAATATATTAATTATACGACCAGATGCAAGACAACTCTATTGTCATCTTCAGGCCCCTATGCAAACTGAATGGTGATATCCAGCCGTCGGTGCACTAGGACAGGTACCATGTATGTTCACTAGTATCACAGATTTTTCAATATGATAGTAATGTAGTGTCGAAAATGGTCTCGTAATTAATATATTTCGTAAAAAGCACGGCTGTTCGTATTCCTTATTTGTACAACTTCTCACAGGTGCTCTCGAACGAAGCACTCAAATAACCGGCCAGTTTCCCTGTTCCACCAGTTTCTCTGTTTCGATATACTGTTTCGCAGTAGCTGGTTCGAGAACAATCCGCCCGTTGTCAAAGTTGCTTATGTCAGTAGATATCCCCGTTCGTGGCCCTTATTGTCGATAGATTGATTCCCGATACGTCTCTCCTCTGCGCTTATGTACTTTCGTTACCGTGTCACGCGACTGCATTGCCACCAGGCGGCATACAGTCTTGTGATGTGTGTGTGTGTGTGTGTGTGTGTGTGTGTGTGAGAGAGAGAGAGAGAGAGAGAGAGAGAGAGAGAGAGGAGAGACAGAGAGAGCGAGGGGTGAGGGAGGCGATAAGTAGGAGCGAGGGGGGGGGGTGAAGAGAGTGTTGCGGGAGAGAGACTCGGTGGTGAGGGGGGGAGACAGAATGAGTAGAGACGAACGTGGGTGAAAAACTGAGTGATGAGGAGGAGAAAGGTAGAGAAGCATACTTGATCTAGAAAAAGAGTTAAAGAAAGTGTGGGGTGATTTACTCGTGAGTCTATGCGCCATCCATCTGCAAGTGCCTTACATCATTTTTGTTTGAAAAAGTTGTCCTCGCATTGTGATATCGTGCCATGACGTATTTCGTAAAGCGAGTTTCCCATTATTCATCAGTCCCTCTTACCCAGAATGATGCCCGTGTCAAGCTGGCGTTTGCTTCATTGCATAATAGATGGTAACCAAAGGTCTGGCATGTTTGTGACCGGTAAATAAAGCCATCGTGCGTTTGGGATATCGTTTCTCCAGTTGTCTTTGTGACGTTTATGCCACATCCCTGTCCACATTTATTACGCTTTTGTTGCTATGTTTTGATGCACAGTATAGGAGGAACCTCGAACTTTTTTCCATGAAGGCATTAACAGTTTTGTCTTACAGTGGTAAAAATCTGTTAACTGTAATTGTGATTACTTTTGCTATAATGAAAAGTGTAGTTATTATTTTTTCCCGTGTACCTCGTTTCAATTTGACTGCCGCTTATACACACTGAGCCGGCCGGAGTGGCCGAGCGGTTCTAGGCGCTTCAGTCTGGAACCGCGATACCTCTACGGTCGCAGGTTCGAATTCTGCCTCGTGCATGGACGTGTGTGATGTCCTTAGGTTAGTCAGGTTTAAGTAGTTCTAAGTTCTAGGGGACTGATGACCCCAGATGTTAAGTCCCATAGTGCTCAGAGCCATTTGAATCATTATACACACTGAGGTGACAAAAAGTCGTGGTATAGCGCCATGCACATGTACAGATGGCGGTAGTATCGGTTACACGATCTATAAAAGGGCTGTGCATGGGCGGAGCTGTCATCTGTACTGAAGTGTTTCACGTGAAAAGGTTGCGGATGTGATTATGGACGCGCAATGGTAGTTGGAACTAGACGCATGGGACATTCCATTTCGTAAATCGTTAGGGAATATATTATTCCGAGATCCACAATGTCAAGAGTGTCCTGAGAACACCAGATTTCATGCTTGACCCCTCACCACGGACAACGCAGTGGCCGTCGGTCTTCACGTAACGACCAAGAGCAGTGGCATTTGTAAGAGTTATCAGTGGTCACAGACAAGCAACACTGCGTGAAATAATCGCAGAAATCAACGTAAGACGTATTCGTTAGGACAGTGCGGCGACTTTGGCGTGAATGGACTACGAAACAGACGACCGACGTGAGTGCCTTTGCTAACAGCACGACATCGCCTGTAGCTCGTGACCAAACCGGTTGGACCCTAGAAGACTGGAAAACCGTGGCCCAGTCAGATTTAGTCCAGATTTTAGCTGGTAAGAGCTGATGGTAGGGTTCGAATGTGGAGCAGACCCCACGGAACCATCGTTCCAAGTTGTGAACAAGGCCGTGTGCAAGCTGGGATGGCTCCATGATAGTTTGGGCTCTGTTTGCATGGGATGGAATGGGTTCTCAGGTTATGTTCGGCTGCTTGCAACCATCTGCAGCCATTCGTGGGCTTCATGTTCCCGCAAAAATGGAATGTCCTGGATGACAATGCGCCATGTCACCGGGCCAACTGCCGCAATTGCTTTGGAGAACATTCTGGAAAATTTAAGCGAACGACTTAGACACCCAGCTCGCCCGAAATGAATCCCATTGAACATCTCTGGGACATAATCGAGAGGTCAGTTCGTGCAGCCGGCCGCTGTGGCCGAGCGGTTCTAGGCGCTTCAGTCCGGAACCGCACTGCTGCTACGGTCGCAGGTTCGAATCCTGCCTCGGGCATGGATGTGTGTGACGTCCTTAGGTTAGTTAGGTTTAAGTAGTTCTAAGTCAAGGGGAGTGATGACCTCAGATGTTAAGTCCCATAGTGCTCAGAGCCATTTGCACAAATTCCTTTACCTCAGCACTTTTGCAGTTACGGACGGCTAAACAGGCAAAAGGGTTCAATGTTTCTGCAGGGGACTTCCAATGTCCTGTTGAGTGCTTACCACATCGAACTGGTGCATTATGCCGGGCAAAAATAGGTATTCCATGACTTTTGTCATCTCAGTCTATTAAAAGCCTGGCAATGGATGACTTTTGCTGAAAAGCATATGTGTTTAAGAAAAGGAAGCGTGAAGATGGCCTCATAATCAAAGAGTTGTTCACTTACCTCACTTGGCCGGGTCACCACCGATTGTGGAAGAGTGACAGATTTCCGCTTCTGTCGCTATGGACTGTTTTGCCGTTTCCACAAGGTTAGGCGATAGTGCTGTATACGTGCATCTAGAACCGCTGACTGTCTGAAGCAATGAAAATGAATGCATGTCGTCAGTGCAACCCAAAAGCCTCGCATTACATAAGGCACTTCCCTAATTTCAGAATTGCAAATGGCATAGCCGTGCCGTTTATTCACGTAACTGCCCTAGATTCACGTCCTTGTGCCGAAGTCCATTTGTGATTGTAAACCGAGCGTCAGATGCAGGTTTTGCACTAGAGCCACTGGGTTTCTCGTTCGTCTTTTTTGTATATGCCTCGACCGAATTTCACGTGCGGAAACCAGTACATCAGTCAGGTACTATGAGTCCCTATTTATATAAATTATTGACAGCGTGGAAGATGGAGATATCTCTGCAGTCAACGCCTAAAGAAGACGACAGAATATCGTACAGGGCAGTGCCGCCTGACGTAGAAGAAACTGAAAGATGCATGACTGGATTTCATTGAGAAAGAAGAATTTAAAGATGGTAATCGAAATCAGTGTCGATTGATACCAGGATGCCTGATTTCGGGAGAGGAAACAATAGCTACGATCAGAGCCTATTATAACCTATCTGATGCTACATGTTCCCTTGCGCTAAATTAAAGGCGAGTCATATGAAGTGGAGTGATTTATAAAGTGAGTATTAAGAACAAGAGAAAATTTCCATATCTTGTGAGAATAGACGATGACTTAATGATAAAGAGAATGATGACTCCCCCTCCCCCCTTGCTTGCACAATGTGATGGGCAGCCGGGTATGGTTCAGACAGAGGCATGTGTCACTCTCTACATGTTATAAAAGAACATCAGTTGCCTCGTGTGGAGACAGTGGACTATGCTTGTGACTTAGCATAGCTACATTGGACTGGTCATGTGACTTAACATAGCTATCGGAGACACATGTTTCACATAGAATTTCTATCGGTAGTGACTTCTAGAAATAATGTTGTGAAGGGCAGGGCGTTTGCTTTGAAAACTGTGGAATTAATATCCTTACCAATTCTTCCGCTAAACGTGTCTGTTCTTCGTCTCTGATGGCATTATTGTCGATTGGGCATAACCTGTATGCGTCCTATGATTTTCTTTAAAGCACTTCATTCATGGTCATTTCTGCTTCAGAATCAGCAGTGAATATTACAAATCAAATGTGGCTGAATTACACATAGTTAATTTTACTAGTGGTGGTGGTGGTTAGTGTTTAACGTCCCGTCGACAACGAGGTCATTAGAGACGGAGCGCAAGCTCGGCTTAGGGAAGGATTGGGAAGGAAATCGGCCGTGCCCTTTCAAAGGAACCATCCCGGCATTTGCCTGAAACGATTTAGGGATATCACGGAAAACCTAAATCAGGATGGCTGGAGACGGGATTGAACCGTCGTCCTCCCGAATGCGAGAATTTTACTAGTTAACAAAGGAGTGACACATTTTGTTACTGACACTTGCCCCAACTAGACTTACAAACAAACGATGCATGTGTACTTTACAATAAAAATAACGCTTCAAATACAAACGATGGGTGGTTATAACTAAAGTGCAGCTACTCACAGAAGTTCACTGTGGACTGCAAGTACCGTAGGACACCGGAACTTGCAAGGTATACGGAACAGATTTACGCTGGAAAAAAAAATTAGTTCCATATTTGGTCACCAGGTGCAAATCTGGCACTGTACAGCATCTCGTCGACAACTCTGGTGCTCATATCTAATAAACAGCGTAAGCGGCGGTTAGTAATAAAATCAACGTTATTTATTTGTCACTAATTTTATCTTTTCTGACCACGACCATTTTCATATTTGTGTCTTTCTCTTCTTCAAAAGTTATGTTACATCCTTAATACTGGAAGTGGGACACCTGTTCTATTATTATGTCATTGAATACTATCTAAGTCGTTATAGTGTACTTTCCAAAAAACTTAATTGTTTTTGTTTTTGATGTCTTGAAATTGTAATTTAGGATTATATTGTTTAATCTATGTAACACTATTTAAAATTTCTTTTCACTGTCCTGCATGATTACCTAGTCTTCGGCAAAAAGCATTGTATTTCGAAATTTGCCTATCCCAATTCTTATACCCTGGCCGTCATCCATTCCCTGACCAGATCGTCAATGTAGCCGATGAACAGTGTTGGTGACATATTACAGCCCTCCTTACTCCCTGGTTTATCTCTATTTTTGGTGTCAACTCTTTGCCAGTATCTATTCTCATTTTGCTGTTTTTGTATAAACCTTGGCTTACTTTTATGAGGTGTCTGGGGAAACCTCTTTTCTCCATAACTAAGCAAAAGTTTTTTCTGTAAGTGCTGTCAAATGTCTTCTCGAAGTCGATGAATACTAGGTATATCTCCATATTGAAATCTCATCTTATCTATATAATTTGTTTCTGAGTGAAAATCTCGTCAGCACAATAACTTTCTTTACGGAAGTCTGCTTGCTGTTCTAATAAAACTGAATCAGAGACGTTTCGAAAGCCTTTCAGTAATTAATTTGCTGTAAATTTTATAAGAAGCATTCAGGAGACTGATTCTCCCGTAATCAGTGGCTACTTCTGTCTCCTTTTTCAAAGCCGCGTGGGGTAGCCACGGTGTCTTGTCACGGTCCGCGCGGCAGCCCCCGTCGGAGGTTCGAGTCCTCCCTCGTGAGTGGGTGTATGTGTGGTCCATAGCGTAAGTTAGATTAAGTAGTGTGTAATCTTAGCGACCGATGACCTAAGCAGTTTGGTCCCATAAGGTCTTACCACATTTTTTTCCTTTTTTAAAAAGTGGCATAACTTTAGCGTTTCTCCATTCTTCTAGTATTTTCAGAAGCTGCGACATCGTCGCACCTGTATGCCAAGACATGTTGTACAAATGGAGCATCTGAATTCTAGAAATGTTGCAGCACAAATTATCAGCTCTCATTTAACTCCATATAATTCAGGTGCTTTCCCGTTTTTTTCGTTTTCTTGTTTTAATTCTGTCAAATCTATAAGATTTGTCCCTTCCTGGGCTTTGTTTTCCTTAGGCTCTTCTGCATCCGGATTGTAGTATAATTCGATGTAGTATTTATCCAGTCTTCTGAAGAAATAAAATTTACATTTGCAGTATCTTTGTTATTTTTAGTTTTCTGATCAATGTATATGCTATTTCCTGTCTGAAGTGCATATCATGTTTAATTCTGCTTATAAATATGACCCTTGAGCATCTATTTGCCTGTCTCGCCATCTTTTGGTTTCATTTCTGATCTCATTATATTTTTTTTCATCTTCCGCAGTCAGATACTTTATGCTTTATTTTTCTTTTCTATGGTTCCTTCTATCTCTTCGTTCCAAATCTTAAGTCCTCTTTTTCGAGTCCTTTTAGGTTTTTCACCTATTACGTCTTTAGCGATTTGTATTATAGTATAATGTTTATCCATTCTTCTGTTAGGTCTTCACTTGAAGGCATTTATTGGATTAGCTGCATTAGGCTCCACTGATATAGATTCCTTAAACTCTCTTCTTGGATGCATCTTAAAAATTTAATTTCGGTTTCTTTCATTTTTCTGTCTCTTCTGTTTCTTCTATCTTTCCCAAAGCTGTATATATGATGTAACAAGACAGTGATCCGGTCTGACATTTCTACCTCTATACACCTATGCGTCTATCACCCTTGAGGCTAGATTTTTATTTATTATTGTGTAATCAGTAAGAGATCAACGGCTCCATGCATACCATGTGTTTGTATATGTCTTTCTTCTTGAAAAGCGGTTACTTTCAGTTCATCAAAGGGACAAACTCAATTTTATTCCATTGTTATTAAGAGTATCTTCTCCACTGTTGCCGATCAGTTGGTGGATGGGTTCTTTACCTGTTCTTGCATTTACACTATGTGATCAAAAGTATCAGAACACCTGGCTGGAAATGACTTACAGGTTCGTGGCGCCCTCCATTGGTAATTCTGGAATTCAGTATGGTGTTGGCCCACCCTTAGCCTTGATGACAGGTTCCACTATCGCACACATACGTTTAATCAGGTGCTGGAAGGTTTCTTGGGGAATGGCAGCCCATTCTTCATGTAGTGCTGAACTGAGGACAGGTATCGATGTCGGTCAGTGAGCCTTGGCACGAAGTCGGCGTTCCAAAACATCCCAAAGATGTTCTACAGGATTCAGGTCAGAACTCTGTGCAGGCCAGATGTTACTGTCGTGTAACCACTCCACCACAGGCCGTGCTTTATGAACAGGAGCTTGATCGTGTTAAAAGATGCAATCGCCATCCCCGAATTGCTGTTCAACAGTCGGAAGCAAGAAGATGATTAAAACATCAATTTAGGCCTGTGATAGTGCCACGCAAAACAAAAAGGGGTGCAAGCCCCCACCATGAAAAACACGACCACACCATAACACTATCGCCTCCGAATTTTACTGTTGCTACTACACACGCTGGCAGATGACGTTCACCGGGCATTCGCCGTACCCACACCTTGCCATCGGATCGCCACATTGTGTACCGTGACTGTCGCTCCACACAACGTTTTTCCACCATTCAATCGTCCAATGTTTACGCTCCTTACACCAAGCGAGGCGTCATTTGGCATTTACTGGAGTGGTGTGTGGCTTATGAGCAGGAGCTTGCCCATGAAATCCAAGTTTTCTCACCTCCTGTCTAACTGTTATAGTACTTTCAGTGGATCCTGATGCACTTTGGAACTCCTGTGCGATGGTCTGGATAGATGTCTACACATTACCACCCTCTTCAACTGTCGACGATCTCTGTCAGTCAACAGACGAGGTCGGCCTGTTCGCTTTTGTGCTATACGGGTCCCTTCATGTTTCCACTTCACTATCACATCGGAAACAGTGGACCTATGGATGTTTAGGGCCGCGGCAATCCCCCGTACAGACGTATGACACAAATGACACCCATTCACCTGACCACATTCGAAGTCTGCGAGTTCCGCGGAGCAACCCATTCTGCTCTCTCACGATGTCTAAATCGCTGATACGGAGTACCTGTCAGTAGTTGGTAGCACAATGCACCTAATATGAAAAACGTATGTTTTTTGGGGTGTCCAGATACTTTTGATCTCATAATATAGGTCTCCCACCAAGATAACATGGTCAGTGTTGTTTATTTCATTTGTATCTTCATAGTACAGATCCGTTTCTTCCTTCTTTCCTTTAGCTGTTGCGTAGGTTCCTTTAACTGTTCGATGTTATCTACGAAATTTCAGTCTCAACGAGTTAATCCTTTCATTTACTAGTGCATGCTGCTGTATATCATCTTCAAGTTTTCTGTCTATCAATACTGCCACTGCATTACATGCTCTTTGCTTAGATGATATTCCACTGTATCACATTACGTAACCTTCTAGATATTGGGTACCTTTCAACTTCTTTTTGATTTCTGTAATGACTACTATATTGATATTATAATCTTTGAGTATTTTGTTAAGGTCGGTGTCCTGTGTCCCCAGGCCTTGTACGTTCCATGTGACAACTTTGAGTATATCTTTTATTCCACAATTCTTAACCTTTTTTTTTTTTTGCCTGGTCGTCGTCCATCATTCCCGGTTTTTATCCGAGGCTTACTGGTATGTAAATTTTTACATGATTGGGTTACCAGTCTCATAGCATAACCATCAACTTGGAGGACCAGGCTTTGTCTTAAGGTTTTGCTTCCGTAGGAAGGCTGGCTTCACCACGCCTCACGAGGCCTTCTTCTTCCATGTAGAATGTTAATAATGTTTGTCTTATTCAAAAACCTTTTAAGACTTTTCACTTAAAAATTCGGACATCCATAGTTGAAATGGAGGACAGTGGGACGTCAGTTGGTATAAATTTATATTAAGAATGAAGAAATTCCTCCAGCTGTATTTAAGATGTCGATTTTATTTTGGCAACTAGTTTCAACGTTGTAACAACGTCATCTTCAGGCCCATACACTTGTTGACCTCAATTACGTGCGGCTGATACTAGAAGTCAGTGGTGAGATACGGACGTTCGTATCTCACCACTGACTTCTAGTAACAGTCGCACGCAGTTGACGTCAACAAGTGTATGGGCCTGAAGATGAAATTGTTACAACGTTGACACTAGTTGCCAAAATAAAATCCACACCTTAAATACAGCTGGAGGAATTTCTTCATTTTTAATATAAAAATTCGGAAGCATTACTTTTCAGCATGCCCTCGTATTTTGATATTCAACATACTAATTATTGCCATTGCGTAACTGCTTGCAACGTACGTTTCTATGTAAATTACCCGAGTAGTTACTTCTAAGATCGCAAACCATCACAAACAGCTACCAGATATAAAATTTCTGCTGCTGATACAATGACTGTTGCACTATCGTGGTATTTAATTATATTGTTAATAACTTTACGCAACTGCAAACACCATTCACTTATGTAAAACGTTGAATTTTATCTTTTAACTATAGTGGCTCCTGCATCAGTCATCATTGCCAGTATTTCGCTGGTATTTATGTCCCAATCGTTACAAGTTTCTAATAACATACTCGAAATTTGTGCATATATATGTGATCTGGTCAATTAGACGGTACCCAGGGTGGTCGTGTGCGTTTTATCGCCATCAAAAAAACGATTTTAATTCCCAGAAAACATCTATACTGCACTGAGTCTGTGCAAATATCTATCGTGAGTGTTAATCTATCCATGTTACAAATTTTATCTTCGAGGTAGTTCCGAGTAACTTTAACCTGGTTTTCTAGTTTCCTGTTGAATGTATCTCTCGATGGTACTTCGCAGAAAGCTGCAAATACTTACATCAGGTTTGAAAAGTATTAACTTTCTACTTTTGAAAATTCTGTGCATCTTTACAAATCATGTACAAAACAGCTTTATACTCTTCCGTTCCAGTTTCTGAAGAACAATCTGAATTATTTCGATAGCTTGAACTCAATAATCTTTGAGAGAGTTTTTAGAACTTAATCTGAAATACCACTTTTATCTGTTTCGCTGTGGCTAATAGCCCCCTCTCCCTCCGCCCACCCAACCCCCTCCCCCCCACCCCGCGCCACGTCGGAAACTTCACACATTCTTGGCACTGATGGCGTTATGAGACATGCTGCGAAAATTGCATAAGTTCGTTTAAATTACGAAAAAATTGTTGACAGTGGTATCAAGCAGCCTTACTTTTTGCCAACATTGGAGGTCGATACTTTGTCTGTAACATCGCTTTTATGATGTTTAAATACGTCACTACTGTTATGAAAATGTTAATGACAACGCTCACAATATAGATATTTTGTAAATATCCGTCATCGATATCCCTCAGTCCTACAACAACGTAGTGAAGCGGCAAGAAGAACGCCATTGTTGAACATTATCAATATGTGTAGACGGCACATGGGTGAACCAAGCGTACTTTTTATATATAAACCACAAGTGCCATTAAAGTCGTAAAACTACCTGAGGCAACATTACATTACCAAAGGTAAGTGTTAGAATAGAGTAGCTTTCCTGGTAGCTTTTGTCAGTTAAGGTGAAACAGGCATTACTTTTATGTTAGGTGTAGTGCATAGCTATTGGGCGTTACTTCATAACGATCACTTTTTTTACGTATTCAATCAATGTCTTACTAGGTTCCCCTAAAATCTGGAAGCGGTAAACCATCTAGAAACCGTGTGAAGGTTCATAAAGAGCTGTGCGATCTGCGTTACATTTCTGCAGTTATCTTCCTGATATTACTTAAAAATGAACAGCATTTATTGCAAAATTGGACTTGTCAATGTTTAATTCAGATTTTATTCGAAAACAGAGGGAAGATGTAGTAAAAATAAAGCAAAATATTACAGATTTATCGTATATACTACATAACATAATTTCCTCAAGAAAAAGGTAAAATAAAAAAACACAAGACAAAATAAATCAAACATTGCTTCAATACTTTGTCTGACACATGTAAAACAATTCCTGTTATTCATAAACAACTTTAATATCTATCAGTTATAACAGGAAACTGTTGTCTTCGATCATGATGAAGAACGTTCTATTGAATGCGAAATAGCAACAATATTCATGGATGTGACAGGAATGATGATTCGAAACAAAAACGTCAAGCAAACATGGACTCTAAAACGCATACCTTAAGAGCTTTGAGCGATTCTATATTTTCGATACTGTGAAACGAATCTGTCCTACTGTAAGCTCTTTGCTTTCCGTATTTTGAGAAGTGATGGTATGAACCAAAACAAGAAAAAATTGTCCAGTAAACATGTGCTTTAGAATGCATACCTTAAAAGTTATGAGCACTTGTTCATTAGAAGAGTTGCATTTCAAAGTAGTGAAGGTAAACAAGTGCGCATAACTCTTCAGGTATGCATGTTAGAGCACATTTTTACTCGGAATTTTTCTTGTTTTGGTCCATATAATCACTTCCCAAAATTTGGAAAGCAAAGAGCTTGCAGTGGAAGATTTGTTTCACAGCATCGAAGATCAAGAATAGCTCATATCTCTTAAGGTATGCGTTTCAGAGCCCACGTTTACTCGAAGTTTTTGTTTCAAATGATCATTCGTGTCATATTCCTAGATATTGACCATCACCTCATAAACACTCTGTACATATGTTTCTTTATGTTTGTGTATGTAAACTGCGCTTGCATCAAAAGTTGTTCTGTAATGATATAAAATACACAATGAATTAACACTGAATGATGTGCGGTTCTAATTATGTGCAAAACAAACAACCAGACAAACAAACAAAAAACAAAGATAAATCGTCGGCTCTCAGTCTCCGTCTTACACATTCATTTATGTTTCTTCCAGCTCATATCTCTTAAGGCATGTGTTTCAGAGCCCACGTTTACTCGAAGTTTTTGTTTCAAATGATCATTCCAGTCATATTCCTGAATATTTACCATCACCTCATAAACACTCTGTACACATGTTTCTTTATGTTTGTGTATGTAAAATGTGCTTGCATCAAAAGTTATTCTGTAAGGATATAAAATACACAATGAATTAACACTGGATGATGTACGGTTCTAATTATGTGCAAAACAAACAACCAGACAAACAAACATAAAACATAGAGAAATCGTCGGCTCTCAGTCTCCGTCTTACACATTCATTTATGTTTCTTTCCCTCTCAATTCTACCAATACTACATATAATCCTACCATTTACTACGCCATTTATGTAGTGTACCAAAAGTGTCAAACTGTAGTTTTGTTAGAGGGCAGCTCCACTTGCAGTAGACGTCTGTCTGGTAACAGTCGTTGGTAGTTTCCAAGAATGATTGCCTATCGAAGTGGTGGGGTCCAAACGACGTATATCGAACGTGCGATCGTAAATCGATCATGCGACTCTGGTGGCGGGCGTTGTGAGTGTGTTTATGGTGGTCGCTACAGCAACGACAAAAGAAGAGCGTTACAAAAATACTTGTAATTGCAAAGAAGATGACTTACCTTACTCGTCGTCGGTATTGGAATCATGTGAAACTCCATTACGGTGGTCTGGATGGATAATTTGGAAGAGTCGAACCATATATTCTTCCTGAAACTCGTTCGTTTTCCGCAATGCCCACAATGAAATTGTAAACGGTATTTCAGCATCGAAACTGTTCTTACAAAGTATTACACACTTCGCACCACCACAGTCTACACAGTCTCTTCTTTCCTCGTCCAGCAGTATTCCATATTTGCGACAAAAAGTCGATCAATTTTCTACGCTCGATAAACATGGAATTAGATTTTTCCATGTGAGAGAATCCGCCGAAGAAACGTCAAGAGCACAGAGCACCAGACATCTCACTCACTAACCACATAAATCGTCTGGGATTCTCTAGAAATTCAAAAATAATTGGCGGAGGTATGTAATTTAGAGCAACTAAGGTAACGACGGGAAACGGATAAAAATGACGATCAAAAATAACTGATCACAACGCCCGCCACCAGAGTCGCATGATCGATTTACGATCACAGGTTCGATATGTATCGTTTGGACACCGCAACTTCCATAGGCAATCATTCTTGGAAATTATCCAGTCGTTTCCTTATAAAGCTACTTGGATGAAATGACTCTGTAGACAGGACACAGCATGCGTATACAGCCACGGGCCGAGGGAAACGTTTATCGTAGGCAGAAGATAGGAACATTAGGAACTCAGGTTTCTCTCCCAGCCAATTCTTAAAGCGTTTTTCTTTCTTTTACTTTTTCGATCCAGCCATATCTAGGGCCTTGCGACGGGCTGTCTCATCACCCCCTCAACTCAGCCCTGGTTGTGCCACTTGTGGTGGTATTCTGCCTATTTGGTTACCCACCCTAAACGCCGCCAACGTCTCGACAGAATTCCCAGACGCTGAGGTGGACGAAAAGTAGGCAGAGTAGCGGTGCACGCAGAAGCAGCTGCGGCGTTGCAGGTGACGGCAGGCAGCAGCCTGCTGTTGCTACGGCGCGGCGAGCGACGGGGCGGGTGACCGCACGCCCGCATTCCAGGCGGCCCGGCGCCGGAAGCTGCAGCCGAGCAGAGCTGCTGAACCCAGCCCCTAGCGAGCAGGCAGCAGGGCGAGACACCACTTCCTCATTCCTCTCACCTCAGCTGCACGTCCGCCGGTCTGCAAGGCTGGGGATGCGTTATACCGTAATGACACACCTCCCAAAACACATTGCAACACAAGCCTTTATAGCGGGGGTGTCCGAACTTTTAGCTTATCTAGGACACGTTGGAAGAAGACTTGTATTTTTGGGCGCCACACGTAACATATTAATACTAACAACAAATGACGACAATGAAAGAGAGAAAGAGAGAGAATAGCATCGTGTGGCGAGAGTTTCAGAGTGAAAATATTCGTCTTATCATAACTTTGTGTTAACCGATATCTTTTATCTTTATTTTTTTATTTTATTTTATTTTATTTTTTTATTTTTATTTTTTTTACCGATCGTGTGATACATGCCCATTTCTAGTGATGCATCGATAATTGCTTTAGGCTGCATGCGGCTCGCGAGCCGCGGTTTCGACCCCACAGGTTCATAGTTTTTATCAGTTCCCAAAGTTCAGAGTTAACTTTCTGGGAATCAACTAATAAATTATAAGTACATTCAACACTGGATACTTGTCAGTTGTTTGTGTAGGTGTTGGCCCCACGTGGTTGGGATATGACTTGCCAGCAACATTTAAGCAAGGAAAATACATGCGTTTCCAGGCTGACTGTACCAGCTACTAACAACAAATGCGAAACTGTTCGTAAGACCGTTGCTAAAACCAACAAACCACAGGAAGTTGCGGTAGAGAAGACAAAAAGGGAAAGACCATTCACTACTAAAAATTTAGCTGAAAGACTGATGTTCCGAACGTCGGTGGGAACGGCTCAAACAAACGGCATTTTTCTCATTTACACCCTGCCGCTGTGGCCGAGAGGTTCTAGGCGCTTCAGTCCGGAACGGCGCGACTGCTACGGTCGCAGGCTCGAATCCTGCCTCGGGCATGGACGTGTGTGATGTCTTTAGGTTAGTTAGGTTTAAGTAGTTCTGAGTTATAGGGAACTGATGACCTCAGCTGTTAAGTCCCATAGTGCTCAGAGCCATTTGAATCTCATTTACACGCTCAAATCACCATAGTCTTCACACTGTGCTTGCTGTCATAGTAGTAACTGAAATACCGCACATTTAGATTTCGTGTTGTGTAAATTATGACGTTGTCAAAATTGTGAGTTTTTTACTATCATAGCTCTAAATTTAATTACATGGCTCGTGTTTTCTTAAAGTTTCAGACGAATGCTTTTAAATGTAATATTTCTCCGAATTACAATTTCTTGGATATTGAGCCAAGACAGTGCACTAAGTGCTGATGTAACTAAATTATTTTTATTATTATTATTATTACCTTAAATTTTTTATATTTTATTATATTTTATGTGTTTTGTTGTTATTTATTATTAAAATCGTAGATATCTGTGAAACGTTGAAAGTGTAACGTGATCGCTAGTAGTGTTGTAGTGTCTGTGGCAGACGGGCGGTGGGTGGAAAGGGGTATGGGGTAGATATACCAATAGATAGAGAGAGAGAGAGAGAGAAAGTGAGAAAGGGTGAGAGAGGGAAAGAGAGAGAGAGAGAGAGAGAGAGAGGGAGGGAGGAAAGGAAAGAGAGAGAGAGAGAGGGAGCTAGAAAAAGAGAGAGAGAGAGAGAGAGAGAGAGAGAGAGAGAGAGGGAAAGAGAGAGAGGGAGAGAGAGAGGGAGCGAGAAAGAGAGAGAGAGAGAGAGACTAACGTAAGAAACCGCTACATTCCCTAGAACCGAACCCTGGATCTCTGCGCCTGAGCGAGACATGTTCACTGTGCAGTCTTCTGTTGCTAGCTACGTACGAGTATTGCACAACCTGGAAAGAACCTAGTGCTTGAATTATACATGACATCAACCAGGCACGCTGTAAATGGCTGAAGGAGAACGAATGCTGCCAATTTGCTTCCGACATCGTCGTACATGCCCAGCGCCCTGCGTTACGGTACAGCACAACCGGTAATTTGGACAGCAGGCGTCACTTTTCTGGACTGTTAAGGCGGATGGCTGTGCACTATCTCCGAGGTCGCAGGAACGTTATCTTTCAAACAGATAAGGCAAGATCGCATGTTCCCCTTGCTGTACTGGCCTACCTCAAGGCGGAGTTTATTGGTAGCTCTGCAGCTCTTTATACCTGCAATTACAATGAGGTGACAAAAATCATGGGATGTCGTGACGGACCTCCTTCTGCCTGGCATAGTGCAGAAACTCGGCGTGGCGTGCACTCAGCGAGTTGTTGGATGTCCCCTGCAGAAATATTAAGCCATGCTGTTTCTATAGCTGCCCAAAGTTGCTGGTTCAGGATTTTTTTGCACGAACTTGACTCTCGATTTTATCCCATAAATGTTCGATGGGATTCAAGTCGGGCTATCTGGTTGGCTTAATCATTCCCTAGAATTCTTCAGATTGATAATCAAACCAATTGTGAACAAATGCGACCTGGTGACAAGGTGCACTGTCATCCATAAAAACTGCATCGTTGTTTGGGAACATGAAATCCATGAATGGCTGCAAATGGCCCCTAATGATCGGATCAGTTGGACCAGAGGACCCAATCCAATCCCTGTAAACACAGCCTAGACCATTACGGATTCACCACTGTTTTTCGTAGTGCGTTGTTGGACTGAAATCGGGCTCATCTGACCAGGCCACCGTTTTCCAGCCACCTAGACTTCAACCGATATAGTCAAAAAATCAGCAGAGTCACTGCAGGCGATCTCGTGCTGTTAGCAAATGCACTCGCGTCGGTCTTTTGCTGCCATAGCCCATTAACGCCAGATTTTGCTACACTGTCCTAACGGATAAGTTCGTCGTACTTCCCAAATTGATTTCTCCGGTTGTTTTACTGACAACTCTGTGCAAACGCCGCTACTCTCGTTCGTTAGTTGAAGGCCGTCAACCATTGCGCTATCCGTGGCGAGAGGTAATGACTGAAATTTTAAATTTTCGGCACACCCTCGACACTGTGGATCTCGGAATATTGAATGCCCTATCGATTTCCGGAATAGAATGTCCCATGTGTCAAACTCCAATTACCATTACACGTTCAAAGTCTGTTAATTCCCGTCGAGCGGCGATACTCACGTCAGGAAGCTTTTCACTTGAGTCACCTAAGTACAAATCTACATCTACATCGATACTCTGCAAATCACATTTAAGTGCCTGACAGCTCCAGCAATTCACTGCCCTTCAATACTTGGTGTACGCTAACTACTGCCATATGTGTATGTACATATCGCTATCCTGTGACTTGTCGTCTCAGTGTAATCTACAAATTTATTCTTGTAGTCTTTCTACTAAACTGTATACGAACAAGAAGTAAATTTCATCTGTCGCTATAGTTCTTGATGTTGAAGTTTAAATGGCTGGAAGAGTATTTGTGTGAACGGTAGTCTTATACGAAAGTGAAACGTGGACGATAAACAGTAAAGACAACAACAGAATAGAAGCTGCTAAATTGTGGTCCTACAGAAGAGTCATGAACTACAGTTGGGTGAATAGGCATTGCATGGAATTGGGAAGAAACGACGTTTGTAGCTCAACTTGATTGGTTAATGCGACGCATCCTGAGGCATCAAGGAATAGTCTATTTGTTAATAACTAAAATTTGTGGAAAGGAGGGAAGAGTAATAATTGTAGATGGGGACTTGGGGAGAATAGATTTGTGTGGACCGATGCATCCCATTGCTCTTCAGACTGAAGACTACAGCAAAAATATAGTAATATGAATCTTTGCAGCGTGTCGTAGTGTACACTAGACAGATTTCGCTTCCTTACTATCTTGTTTACGGTTGGTGCACTGCACCGGTAGAATGATTGTCGGTATGGTCGGTATAAGACTGGGTTTTGATGTCGTTGTCACAACGCGATATGTATGTCAGTAGAAGAGAGTGTTCCGTTAGCATCCATCGAACACTTACGAGTAAGCCATTTCGCAATACGCTTCGTCTTTCTGCCATAGACTTTCAGAGGATACTGTTGAGAATTTCTGTCCCTCTCTCATACTAAGTAAAAAAACTAATAACGAATCACGGAGCTAGCCTCTGAATATTTTTTATCTTTTCCATTAATCCAACTTCTCAATCCTACTTCTGAATGACAAGCGCAAAAAATCAAACAGACGAAAGTTTTATAATTGATCTTGATTCATGGATGAGTTACATTTTCTTAGGATTCTTCCCGTGACTCTTATTCTGGAAACTTCCATTAAATTTACATATTGGTTTCAACATACATATTCTCACACGGATGGTGCTTGTGTCTGATTTCGGTGATTTCTCCTCGTTGTCCTAGCCAAATGATGTATCTCTTCTTTTCGATACGCATTTTTTATTTCATACGATTGTGTTGAGAGTCAACTGTTAGTCCTTAAATGAGGCCATCCGCATTTCTTGAGTACGAGTAGGCTACAAGGAAAAGCTTAGAACGTGAGGAGGGAAGGAGGAAAGCCAGGCTTTAACATCATTTCCACAAGGAAATCCTCCAAGGTACAGATTTAGCTCAGCCAGAGTGTTCAAATGGCTTGTTCAATGAGCATTTAAGTGAACTCGGGGAAAGACTGAGCTAAGTCAGTTTGGCCAAACAGGGGTAGAAAAATAACAACTAAATAAATATGAGACCTACTCTTCCGGGTTATGGATTCACTGTACGAGGTCGTGCTGAAAACTAATTACTCGGAATGTTTTACTTGAAAATTGTTAAAGCTTTTTAAACAAAACAAACGTTACGAAAATTCTACATATTTATTCTTCACGTCTTCATATTTGAAGCCGTCTGTAGCTAGAGGGCTCCGAATTGTAGCTCGTAACACGGCAGTGTGTAACGTAACTACGTCTGTAACTGAGAAAGAGCGTGCTGTAATCGAGTTTCGGATTTAAAGAGTTCTTCTACACTTGGAGCACCCTCTCCTTTAGAATGACAACCCAGAGCACACACGAGCGCTGCGATATCTATAACAGTCAGGCGCCCTTGGTTTCAGTCCTTCACACATTCCCTACTTCACCCCTCCCAATTTTCATATGTTTCTCAAGCTTAAAGGAAACCTTCAAGGACTCCATTTTGATAGAGGTGAAGCTGTTCCAGTTGAGAAGATGTGGTAACTGCGTCAACAGAGTCAAACCTTCTTCAGTGAGGGTCTCTCGTTTGGAAAAATGTGTTCGTCGACAGGGAGACTACGAGGTGTGGCTAGAAAAAAACCGGACTAGTACTGGTGAAACAATAAAACGAATGCAATAAGGCTGAAAGTCGCGTGGCCTGTCACGTGACTCTCGCTCCGCCTACTGCTCGAGTTTCATCTGCCTCCTGCACTCAGTCTGCCCGTGGCGTCTGTTTTAAGTAGCTGACGTTTTGTCTGTGCGTCGGAAAATGTTGAGTGTACTGAAAGAACAGCGTGTTAACATCAAATTTTGTTTCAAACTAGGAAAATCTGCAAGTGAAACGTTTGTAATGTTACAACAAGTGTACGGTGATGATTGTTTATCGCGAACACAAGTGTTTGAGTGGTTTAAACGATTTAAAGATGGCCGCGAAGACACCAGTGATGACACTCGCACTGGCAGACCATTGTCAGCAAAAACTGATGCAAACATTGAAAAAATCGGTAAACTTGTTCGACAAGATCGCCGTTTAACAATCAGAGCAGTGTCTAAGTTAACAGGAGTTGACAAGGAAAGTGTTAGGCAGATTCTTCATGAAAGTTTCAACATGAACAAAGTGTGTTCAAAAATGGTTCCAAAGTGTCTCACAATTGAACAGAAGGAACGCCGAAGAATGATTTGTTCTGACATCCTGGAAAACATTGAAAGTGATCCCACCTTCTTACAAAATGTTATTACTTGCGATGAATCGTGGTTTTTTACTTACGATCCCGAAATTAAACGCCAATCGATGCATTGGAAAACTCCTGGTTCTCCACGACAAAAAAAAGCACGAATGTCAAAATCGAAATTCAAGGCAATGATGATTGTTTTTTTTGACATCAAAGGGATTGTGCACATTGATTCGGTACCAGAGGGACAAACAGTGAATCAGCATTACTACATTAGCGTCCTGGCTACCCTACGTGAGCGAGTACGGAGAAAACGGAACGATTTGTGGAGAAAAAAGTCATGGATCCTTCACCAAGACAATGCCCCAGCTCAGAGTGCGTTGTCAGTGAAGACGTTTTTGGCAAAACACAACATTCCCATCTTAGATCATCCACCCTACTCACCTGATTTGGCCCCCTGTGACTTTTTTCTTTTCCCTAAAGTCAAGTCAGCTTTGAAAGGAACTAGATTTGAGACTGTTGAAGCAGTAAAAGAAAAAGCGACGGAAGTAAGGTATGGACTTACCGAAAATGATCTGCAGCATTGCTATGAACAGTGGAAAATTCGTATGGAGCGGTGTAGAGACCGAGGAGGAGAGTACATTGAAGGAGATAACATGAAATTGTAAATAATTGTAAATAAATGTTTTTTCCAGCATCAGTCCGGTTTTTTTCTAGCCGCACCTCGTATGTCGAGAAATAAATATGCAGGCATGAAGAATAAAGATCTATAACAATAATAACGTTTGTTTTATCTGAAAATCGCTAAGAGCTTTCGCATAAAAAATTCTGAGGCATACTTCTCAATATTCATAGTGCTGCCGAGTTCTCGCCTTCCGCTGGATCTGTCATGACGTAACAAACTGTGTTACTCCTTAGTTACTACGAGGACTTGTACCTGGGATCATCTGAGATCAATTGAGAAACTTTATTACTTCCCAACAGCAACTCTGATCCATTTTAGTCTCAAAGTATCTGGCAGCTTCCTCACGTAAATGGAACACTGTGTGACAAAGTCGCACAGCTTCTCTGCAGCTCATATCGGTTTCTGTGCTTCTGTATTTTCCTAACGAAGACGACTGAGAAGTTTCAAAAGCCCTATATTAAGTCTATTTCTGACCTTCGTCGAGCTTCTTTAATACAGATGTTCATCGAATCCGGGATTGCGTCATGCAAGAGACTTTGATCATAGGACCTATGTTTGGTCTTTTGGTTTTTCCGCTGTCTCGGCAATACAGTTTGGGTAACGATGATCAGGACGTGTATTTTTCGTAGGTTGCCACGCTTATTGATCTGCAACTAAATAATGGACAAAATCTAAGTTGGGAAATAGGAGGCAGGCACTCTTACATAAGATACCATTTTTAATTGAGCTAAACATTTCCGTAATCCTCAGGTTCATGAGAGCAGTAAAAGTCTGTAATCCTATGGTTGGTTGGGTGAAGGGGTCCGGGCTGACTTCTAAAGGAATATTTGTTACTCATTAACCAAGGACGAATTACTGGAAACACATGTGAACCTTTCGTAAGACCAATATCTCCACACTGCATCTCTTCTGACAGCAACGCACGAATGTGGCAGGGTAGCTTAATTTCTCAAAAGCGAGGGGCTTATCCGAGTGAACTGGATAGTGTAGCCCATATAGCAAACTCTGTGAAACGAGTTGGAGAAGAGGCAACGATCATAATCCTTAAACAAATACATTTTCCCGTCTTAGTTCCGCTTTTCGTGAATACCCTATAGAGACTTTCTACATCCTGATTTTGAAACTGTGGAGCTTAGTTTTTTGAGAGATAGCTCAGTTGGAGCCGCATCTGGAAAGCGGTCGACAGAGACCTGGTATTGAAACCATCTCAGGATTTGCCTCAAATGACTAAAGAAAACCAGGCAACATCTGATGTAGGATAGATTGTCTATTTCAAACTTTTCCCCCTACACCTTAAGCGGTATGCAGTTCTTCATGAGGGATGTATCATCATCATACAGAGCGGTCTGGCGCAGTTGTTACGCCACTGGTTTCGTAATAGCATGATTGAAATCCTTATGTGGCCACCCAGATATAGGTTTTTTGTGGTTACCTTTATCGATTAATGCGAATACTCGTATGTTCCTTTGACAGGAGCAAGACAGAATTTGTCCCTCTTTTTGTCCGAACCTAGCATGTGTTCCAGCTTTGATGCCCACGCCTAAACGAGACTAAACTCATCCCTAGGGGCGGTCAGCAGAGATACCTATCATATATTCCACATGAACTTCGCTGTTGCCGTAGAGAAAGACCGAACGATGTGGCGCAGTTGTAGAAAATACACTTGTATTCGGTAGACCAGTTACACAAATCTCCGATCGGCTCCACAAATTTAGCTTTCGTAATTTGCCCAGATCTATTACGTCTAACGTAAGAATGGTTGATTTGGGAGGGCGTGGCCAATTTCCATTCTCCCCATTCGGAGCTCGTACTCCGCCTCTAAGGAACTTGCCGTCGACGGGTTACTAAGTAGAAATTTCCTCCATTCTCTTTCAGAAAGGGAACAAAAGTTCATCCCCAACTTAATGCGTCACTGGACGTCACTAATGCAGGAATGTGAGTTAATTGTTAATATCAGTTTAAAAGTCCAGAGCCACAACATACCTCTCAAAAGTCTGCTCATTCGTCTTCTCGTGACTGATTAGGCCCCTGTTCAGTGCGTAGTGATACTGTCGAACCATCCAGAGGCCTCAGTATGGCAACACATCCACTGGCCACAGACACAGGTTCAGCCTCCATTTACGTCTACGCAAGTCGCCTTACCGTGTGTAATAGAGGGAACCTCTGATTCCGCTGTCATTTCCCCTACTTGTTGTATCCTTCGCAAATACTACGCTTAGCGTCCATATAATTTTTAATTTCTCTGATTTTCTCGTCGCGGTTATTTCGTGAGATGCTCAGTCATCGTATATTGCATGTACTGAAACGTGTATACCTTGTGAGCTATCTGCTGTACAGTTTGTGTACAAACCATAATTTCTCTGGCGGACACGTTCTTAGGCAGTGTTTTGTCTTTGCAAATTGCCTTTGTACATAGGCATCCACACGTCCGAAACTTTAAGGTATATGTGTGGTGTGCTACATTGCCTGTAATTCCAAGCTCAGGAAAGTTGTTGGTTATTATCCCGTGAAATATTATATTTTTCAGAAGCAATCAACAGTGCTATAAAATGAAGGTTTTTCAATGTAAGTAGCAAGAAACTATCGCGCCAAGTTGTTTTGTTTGTTTTAGGTCATTTTTATATCAGATTAAAGCATAGCATACACCGATTGTTTGCTATAGGACACCACTATCCCAAGGCAATTTCTTCACAACAAAGAACAGCCAACATCTCATGTAAAGCATAATTTAAATTAAATAACATGTGTGAACAGCTTTCTGGCTGTGAACTCTTCGTCTCAAAACAGATAACAGCGCTATTTAATAATTAGCATTACTAAGAGTGGCTATTTGTGGTTTTACTTTTTGTGAACATTAACCTGTAACTAATAAGTTCCCTGTCTCTTCTCGTACCTTTCGGAATTTCAATAGTAAACCACTCTGTGATGCACAACAATCCTCTTGTAGGATCTGGCGCTTCAGTTTGGTAAGTAGGCCTATCTCCGTAAACAAAGCTGTGACGGAATTCACGTACCTTATAACGGTCCCAACCTCACGGACAATAGTCGATAATTTGTTCAACGTATGTTTTGTCAACCACTTGTTTTCTGAAGGAATCCCATATCCTTTGCATTCTGCCAACGAATCGCAATCCAACGTCTGATTTTTTGTAGTTAATTCCTGTGGTTCTAACTCCAAATACAAGCTCAGGGTATTATTCATTATTTCAACATTGTGCTGATTGGTTTTATGCAGCTTGCCACGAATTCCTCTCCTCTTCATCTGATAGCATTATTTTCTCCCAATGTCCTGAGTTATTTGTTGGTTTTGTTCCAATCTCTGCCTTCATCTACACTTTCTACCCCGTCCACCTCCCTCTAGTACCATGGAATTTATTCTCCGATGACTTAACCAAAGTCCTACCACCCTGTACCTTCTTGTCAAATGTTTTCCACGTGTTCCGCCGATACTGCGGGGAACCTACTCATTTTTTATTAGTTCACCAAATTTTCAACGTCCTTTGTAGCAGACTCTACGGTTCTCTGCTTTTCTGGTTTTCTCACAATCCATGATTCACTTGCATATAATGCTGTGTTCCAAACGTTCACTACCAGATTTTTCTTCCAAAAATGTAAGGCCGATGTTTGATACGATAAGATTTATTTTGGTCGGGAATGACCTCTTTGCTTGTGCTCGTCTTTTTATGTCCTTCCTTCTTCCGCCAAGAAAAATCTTGCTTTTCCTGGTAGAGCAATTCCTTCACTTGTCTACTTCCTGGTCCCCAGTTTTTATGTTAAGTTTATTGTTTTATTTCATTCTTGTTTTAGACTGTTATTCCATTCAACGCGTCGTGCAGTTCTTCTCTACTTTCACTGAGGATAGCAACATCAGATGGTCTTATCATTGATAAGGACTTTAATCCCACTCTCGAACCTTTATTTATTTCCGCCATTGCTTCTTCGATGTATAGAATGAACAATAGGGGTGAGAGACTGCATCCTCGTCTTAAACCATTTTCAACCCGAGCATTTCGTCCTTCCATTCTCATTTTTCCTGTTGGTTCTTGTACATACTGTGTATTACCCTCTTTCACTATAGCAACACCCAATTTCCCGAAATCTTCGAACATTTTGCACCATTTTGCATCGTCAAAAGCTTTTTTTAGGTCGATAAATCTTACGAATTATGATGTAGTACTGTACTGGAACTGAATACGTAGCTTTAAAAAAGTCATATAGCTGGTGAAAAATGACTTTGTTACTCAAATAGCTCACTTGATGCGTTTCGGATTTATTTGCATCATCGGTTAGCAATGAATCACAGTCGTCTTTGCATTATTTTTTTGTATATGAATATTTGTACGCTGCTTGCATCCCTGCTGCATGGAGCCTAGTATTTGTTCATGATTGTTATGTGTGGTTTATACACCTTATCTCACCGTCCGAACAGGCCTCGGAAGGGCCGACGGTACCGACAGGTCGCCGTGTCACCCTCAGGCGATAGGCGCCCGTGAATGCGGATATGGAGAGACATGTTGTCAGCACATCGCTCTCCCGGCCATTGTCACTTTTCCTTACCGGAGTCGCTACTTCTAAATCAAATGTCTCCTCAATTGGCCTCACAAGCGCTAAGTGCATCCCGCTTGCCAACAGCGCTCGGCAGGCCTGGATTGTCACCCATTCAAGTGTCAGCCCAGCCTGACAGTGCTTAACTTCGGTGATCTGACGGGAGCCGGTGTTACCACTGCGATAACGCTGTTGGCATGTACGCCTTATCAGGCAAGGCATGCTCATTTGATATTTGTACATTTCGTACTTCTTGTTACTATATAGTGTGTAAACTTGGTAAAAATAGTTTGACACTTTTGTGTATGAAACGTCAGATGTTACACTCATGGCGCCACCATATAACCTCAGCCATTTGTTGGGCAGCCTCGTCTTCCGGCCCCCTCCGTCTCCCTACGATAGTTAGCGATATGTCACCTTATGTTGCACATACATCTAGTAACGCTCGTATTCTATGACACTCTGTGCACTTGGGTAGGTTTTCATCTATATCATTTTGTAGTATGCCAACACCTGTTATATTTTTTTTCATATTCTGTGTACTAATTTGTTCTTACCTTACTTTTTAGTAAATGATGGTAATAAACCCGAAATGCGTCAAGTGAGCGATATGATTAACAGTCATTTCTCACCGACTGTATGACATTTTGAAGAGACCTGTTCAGCTCTAATACAGTATTACATTACAGTGTAACCTTGGTCGCCTGCCTCCTATGTGATTTCGTGTCTGAACTATTAAACGAGGGCTATTGGGAAAGTAAGATCCGATCGGTCACGAAATGGAAACCACTGTGAAAATCATAAATGTTTTAATTGTAACGGTTAGTTACACATTTCACCTACCTCTCTAGATAGTCGCCGTCCCGACTTAGACAACTGCCGTAGCGTTGCACCAACTTTCCGATACCCTCGTCACGGAAGACAGTCGTCTGTGTTTTGCGCCAAATCCCTGCGATGGTCTACATCTCGTTGCCTTTATTAAAATGGTATCGTCATAGCCAGCAGTTTGTGTGAGCAGAGATGAAATTCAGGCAGTCAACTACGGGCTGTATAGTGGGTGATCAAACACCTCTCATCGAAAACGCTACACGAGCGTCTTCATTGCCCCTGCAGAGTGCAATCAAGAATTGTTATGTAGAAGGAAACGAATGACAGTTATACTATGGGGGCTGCTTGTCACAAGGCGTAATGTCTAACCACACTGCCCAACACATCTGTCCACTTCGCGCCCAATCGTACCTTAGTTTCCGAATAGCCCTTGTACATCTTACGTTCAAACCCACCATGTTACAAATCAATAAAAAGGACATATGGCTATAATATCAACGAGTTACTGTTGCAAGCGTCCAATTGATACAAATACCTGGGTGTGACACTTTGTAGGGATATGAAATAGAATGATCACATAGGTTCAGCAGTGGGTAAAGCAGGTGGTAGATTTCTGTTTGTTGGTAGAATACTAGAGAAGTGCAATCAGTTTGCAAAGGAGATTGGTTACAGATCAGTCGTGCGATCGGTTCTAGAATATTGCTCAAGTGTGTGGGGCCTGTACCAGATAATACTAACAGGGCATATTGAACGCATTCAGAGAAGGGCAAAATGAATGGTCAAGGTTTGTTTGACCTGTGGGGGAATGTTACAGAGATACTTAAGGATCTGAAATGAGAGACTCTCGAAGATAGATGTGAACTGTTTCGAGAATATTAATAAAGTTTCAATAACCGGCTTTAAATGATGATTCTAGAAATATACTACAATCCCCTAAGTAACGCTCACACAGGGATCGTGAGGTTAAAATTAGAATAGTTAGTGCACGCACAGAGGCATTCAAACAATCATACTTCCCGCTCTCCCACACGTGACTGGAACAGGAAGAAACTCTAATAACTGGCACCCCTGCCATGCACCACACGATGGTTTGCAGAGTATAGACGTAGATGTATATACTATTCTTGCTCATCCGATATACACACTGGCCATTAAAATTGCTATACCAAGACGAAATACAGATGATAAACGGGTATTCATTGGAAAAATATATTATAATAGAACTGACATGTGATTACATTTTCACGCAATTTGGTTGCATAGGTCCTGAGAAATCAGTACCCATAACAACCACCTCTGGCCATAATAACGGCCTTGATACGCCTGGGTATTGAGTCAAACAGAGCTTGAATGGCGTGTACAGGTACAGCTGGACATGCAGCTTCAACATGATACCACAGTTCATCAAGAGCAGTGACTGGCGTATTGTGAAGAGCCAGTTGCTCGGCCACCATTGACCAGACGTTTTCAGTTGGTGAGAGATATGGAGAATGTGCTGGCCAGGGCAGCAGTCGAACATTTGCTGTATCCAGAAAGGCCCGTGGAGGACCTCCAACATGCGGTCCTGCATTATCCTGCTGAAATGTAGGCTTTCGCAGGGATCAAATAAAGAGTAGAGTCACAGGTCGTAACACATCTGAAATGTGACGTCCGCTGTTCAAAGTGCCGTCAATTCGAACAAGAGGTGACCGAGACGTGTAACTAATGGCACCCCATACCTTCACGCCAGGTGATAAGCGAGTATGGCGATGACGAATACACGCTTCCAATGTGCGTTCACCGCGATGTCGCGAAACGTGGATGCAACGATCATGAAGCTGGATTCATCCGAATTAATGACTTTTGCCATTCGTGTACTGTGATGCAGGGTCAAGGGTAACCGCAGCCATGGTCTTCGAGCTGATAGTCCGTGCTGCTGCAAACGTCGTCGAACTGTTCGTGCAGATGGTTGTTGCCTTGCAAACGTCCCCATCTGTTGACTCACGGATCGTGACGGGGCTGCACGATCCGTTACAGCCATGCGGATAAGATGCCTGTCATCTCGACTGCTAGTGATACGAGGCCGTTGGGATCCAGCACGGCGTTCCGTGTTACCCTCCTGAATCCACCGATTCCATATTCTGCTAACAGTCATTGGATCTCGACCAACGCGAGCAGCAATCTCGCGATACGATAAACCGCAATCGCGATAGGCTACAATCCGAAATTTATCAAAGTTGGAAACGTGATGGTACGCATTTCTCCTCCTTACACGAGGCATCACAACAACGTTTCACCAGACAACGTCAGTCAACTGCTGTTTGTGTATGAGAATCGGTTGGAAAGTTTCATGTCAGCACGTTGTAGGTGTCGCCACCGGCGCCAACCTTGTGTGAATGCTCTGAAAAGTTAATGATTTGCATATCACAGCATCTTCTTCCTGTCGCCGGCCGAAGTGGCCGTGCGGTTAAAGGCGCTGCAGTCTGGAACCGCAAGTCCGCTACGGTCGCAGGTTCGAATCCTGCCTCGGGCATGGATGTTTGTGATGTCCTTAGGTTAGTTTGGTTTAGCTAGTTCTAAGTTCTAGGGGACTAATTACCTCAGCAGTTGAGTCCCATAGTGCTCAGAGCCATTTTCTTCTTCCTGTCGGTTAAATTTCGCATCTGTAGCACGTCATCTTCGTGGTGTAGCAATTTTAATGGCCTTAGTGTAGTGTTCAGATGTGTAGCTTGCTGGCCGCTTGACGCGCTGCTATCGTAATGGGTAACGAAAACGCGACGGAGTGTCGCGACTATTACGTTACACTGTCGTGTATGTCAACGACTTGGCGAACGAGATATTAAGCGCACTCATCTGCCCTTTTATTCATAAATAACGAGGAAGTAGAGCCTTAGAATCAGCTGGCGAGTGTTGCTGTGCCGGCGGCCGTTGACGCGTCCTTCCCTGTTCCGACAGGCGGGCGGAAGCTGCGTCCTTGGGCCCGGGAGCCGGCAGACGCGGTGCGGGCGGCCGGCTGCATTCCTCGGCTGGCGGTGCGGCGCCGCAACTGGGCCAAGGCCGGCCCACATCTGCGGGTTCATTGCTACCGACGCCGCCGCCGCCGCCGCCGCCGCCGTCGCAACGGGAACTCGGCCGCCGCCGCCGCTGCCGACGTCGCATTCCGCAACCGCCAGTCAGCCGCCAGCCGCCGCCGCGGCAGCACGCCAGCGCGGGGGCAGCTACACCAGGTACTGTGCACAGCTTCTCATTACTACCCTCGCCACGCACACGATTAGCAGCGCCACGAAGAACGTTCATTCTTTCTCAAATGCGTCTCTCAACTCGTGAATGGCTACATCGTGAAACTGTCCACTGCACCGATGCTGAATGTTTCGACTCGTTCCTAGGGTACGCTAGAAGTTAACACATGATGGGATATTGTTTCACGCTACTTTGTGACAAATACAGCAGACTGCATAGTGCATTGAAATTGTTGTTGTTGTTGTGGTGGTCTTCAGTCCTGAGATTGGTTTGATGCAGCTCTCCATGCTACTCTATCCTGTGCAAGCTTCTTCATCTCCCAGTACTTACTGCAACCTACATCCTTCTGAATCTGCTTAGTGTATTCATCTCTTGGTCTCCCTCTACGATTTTTACCCTCCACGCTGCCCTCCAATGCTAAATTTGTGATCCATTGATGCCTCAGAACATGTCCTACCAACCGATCCCTTCTTCTGGTCAAGTTGTGCCACAAACTCCTCTTCTCCCCAGTTCTATTCAATACCTCCTCATTAGTTACGTGATCTACCCATCTAATCTTCAGCATTCTTCTGTAACACCACATTTCGAAACCTTCTATTCTCTTCATGTCTAAACTATTTATCGTCCATGTTTCACTTCCATACATGGCTACACTCCACACAAATACTTTCAGAAAAGACTTCCTGACACTTAAATCTATACTTGATGTTAACAAATTTCTCTTCTTCAGAAACGCTTTCCTTGCCATTGCCAGTCTACATTTTATATCTTCTGCACTTCGACCATCATCAGTTATTTTGCTCCCCAAATAGCAAAACTCGTTTACTACTTAAAGCCTCTCATTTCCTAATCTAATTCCCTCAGAATCACCCGACTTAATTTGACTACATTCCATTATCCTCGTTTTGCTTTTGTTGATGTTCATCCTATATCCTCCTTTCAAGACACTGTCCATTCCTTTCAACTGCTCTTCCAATTCCTTTGCTGTCTCTGATAGAATTACAATGTCATCGGCGAACCTCAAAGTTTTTATTTCTTCTCCATGGATTTTAATACCTACTCCGAATTTTTCTTTTGTTTCCTTTACTGCTTGCTCAGCATTGAATTTACGAGAGTAATATTTGTCTTTCGCAGTACAGTGTAATCGTGCTATCTTACAGTGATCCAAGCATTTGATATGCATTGAGGCTCATAAGATAGCGATATGCGCATGGCGGTAGTGTCGCGTTTACAAGGTATAATAGGGCAGTCCATTGGCAGAGTCGTCATTTTTACTCAGGTGATTCATATGAAAAGGTTTCCGACATGACTGTTGCCCACGACAGGAATTTGCGGACTTTCAACGCGGAACGGTAGTTGGAACTAGATGCATGGGACATCCTGTTTATTAATCGATTGCGAATCCAGTATTCCGAAATACACAGTGTTAAGAGTATGTCAAGAACATGACATAGCGCCATGCACATGTACAGATGGCGGTAGTGTTGATTACACAATCCATAAAAGGGCAATGCATTGGCGGAGCTGTCATTTCTACTCAAGTGGTTCACGTGAAAAGGTTTCGGGTGTGATTATGGGCGCGCAATGGTAGTTGGAACTAGACACATGGGACATTCCATTTCGAAAATACATTATTCCGAGATCCATAATGTCAAGAATGTCCTGAGAATACCAAAATTCAGGCATTACCTTTCACCACGGACAACGCAGTGGCCGACGACCTTAACTTAACGACCGAGAGCAGCGGCGTTTCCGTACAGTCGTCATTGCTAGCAGACAAGCAATACTGCGTGAAATAACCGCAGAACTCAATGTGGCGCGTACGAAGAACATATCCGTTACGACACTGCGGCGATATCTGGCGTTAATGGGCTACGGCAGCAGTCGACCGACGCGAGTGCCTCTGCTAACAGAACGACATAGCCTGCAGAGTCTCTCCTGGTCTCGTGACGACATCTCTCGGACCCTAGACGACTGTAAAACGATGGTCTGGTCAGATTAGTCCCGGTTTCAGTAGATAAGAGCTGATGGTAGGGTTCGAGCGTGGCACAAACGCTACGAAACCATTATCCCAAGTTGTCAGTGACGCACTGTGCAAGCTGATTGTGGTTCCATAATGATCTGAGCTGTGTTTACATGGAAATGATTGGCTCCTATGGCCCATCTGAACCGTTAATTGACTGCAAAGGGTTATGTTCATCTATTTGGAGAACCAACTTCAGTCATTTATGGACTTCATTTTTCGAAACAACAACGGAATTTTTATGGATGATAATGCACCATGTCCCAGGGCCACAAATGTTTGCGGTTGGTTTGAAAAACTATCTAGACAAATTAAGGGAATAATTTTACCACCCAGATAGCCCGATGTGCGTACCATAGAACGTTTACGGGACATAATTTGAAAGGTCAGTTTGAGCACAAAATCCTGCACCGACAACACTTTCGCAACTATGGACGGCTATAGAGGCAGCATGGCTCGGTATTTCTGCAGGGGACTTCCAACGACTTGTTGAGTCCATGCCACGTGGAGATATTGCACTACGCCGGGCAAAAGTAAGTCCGACACGATATTAAGACATATCCCATGACTTTTGTCACCTCAGCGTATTTCGTCCGCGACATTGATGATTTTACTGGCGAATTCCTTCAGGAACTTCTGACCAAACTCAGTACTCTGCAGAAGACAGTTTTAGAATTTCTTTTAAACTGCTGTCTGTACTTTCAAGTCAATGATCAGAGAGCAGTACTTGATGACTGAACCATAAAGATGTATCATTTGCCAGTAGAAATGCGAAAACAAGAAGGAAAAATGGAAGGTTTAGAAGTAACCGTCCCGGCCTTCGCCTTAGACATTTAGGAGAATCACGAAATCCTAAATGTGGATGGCCAAACGGGAATCTGAACCACTGTCAATCCGAATGCGAATCCTGTGTTTCACCACTTCGATACTTTGTTTTATGTATGAAACAAACGCTTCGCCAAAACTAATCATGTGTTCATTCACAGCAGTGATTACCAAAGAACTGTTCGAGTTAATAATTAACTTTTTGAGAACTATTTCTCAGACATGTACAAGTCACTTGTTTTACCGCAAAGGAATCCAGTACTGTAGATGCTAGTCCCCATCTCTTGCAAGACTTCACCTGTCTCGGGCTCTCCATATTCCCCCTAACTAACATCACATTCTCTAGTCCCCTATCTCTCGTATTCTGCTTCCCCCTCCAAATTACCAAACGACTAATACCTTAGAACATATCGCTCCAGAGTAAGCTGTCTGCTTCTAACGTTTCTGCACAGTTTTCTCTCCTCACAATTTCTTTCTAATACGTCCTATTTCTGTATCAAACTTCCTCCCAACTATTACCTTAGTTGTACAGAAATACATTTTGAGTTTCTTCAGCCGTATTCTTTTCCACCTATCACATTTTACTTTGCCATTGTGTCGTAATAAAAGGTACAGTTTAATTTTTAGTCCAGAGTTTGTGAAAAGTATGCTACTTTGTCGAAGGAAGCAATTTTTCTTTCTTTGCCCTCAACACACGGTACTTATTACCATAATAATTATCAATTTCATTCAATAGTTTTCCCAAATTTTCCTTTGGTTTTAGTCAGAGTAGCAACATCTGTGAATCTTTCCTTTCATTGAGAACGTTTCTTTCAGTACATTCCTCTTTTTCTTCGTACAATCCCACCAGGATAAATTGCAACAGTGTCTTGCAACCTATTTAATTTTTCCTCTTTTGCGTTAATTTTCAACTTTTATTACATCCACTTCAATTCAGCATATCTTGTAAGTTTCTCTATGCTTTGTCTTTTATCTTCACATTTATTCCTCTGTGGTTCCAGAACTCCTTGTCCGGACATACATTGAACATATTTATTTCCACGAAAGCACCATGGTTTTAATAAGTCTTTCTTCCGTTGCCAACGCTATTGTAAGGAATATTGTGAGATACCTTTGCTCTCCCTAAGCATAACTAATTATTATCAAGGAGCTCCTTATATTTTTTCTCCTTATCCGCATCTTACCCTAGTCGACATTTTATCAAACTGATATAATCTTGATTGTCTTGAGATCGACAAGTGACTAATAAGGGCAACCCCCTCCCTCCACTTTCCCGACACCCACGCGCATCCACTTATTCTACTAATTCTGGCGTGATAAGGTATTTTACCAATAACTTTACTGTTTTAAACTCGAATAATTTACCGTTTTTCAGACTCTTACCACAATACTGGAATCTTTGTTTTCTTTTTATCAGTGCTTTCTCAGTACGGAGTTAATCTTTTCGTCAGGAATTCACCTACCGTTTTATCTTTTGCTTTTCTTCAGTTTACCCTCCCGCTACTCTTCCCACATTAATGCCTGTGCTTCTCAATTCTTTGAAGCATCATTTAATTTTCCTGCGGCAGTATCAGTTCTCCCCACCGCTCTTTCTCTTTTAGTCCTTCTGTCTTTGCTTCTTTTTGATTTATTTTCTTTTCCTTTCACGTAACTCACATTACATGATGTATCAACCAATAATTTACTTCTTTACAGTAACGCAGTAGTTTTCCACTGAAATTTACATTTCGCTTGACGCATTTGTCATTTAAATCTAATTGTTTGAACACATCTCACCATTTCTCCATTAACTTCCTTCTTCCTAGTACTATATCTCATGAACCTGACATTTAAAATCGTGTCCATAGTCGTGAAATAACGCAGTGGACGTAGTAGTAATGTATGAAAAGCTGTTATACGATAGAAACGTTTCCGGAGAAGCCATTTATCTCCATCTATTGCGACGAAGTTTCATACTCCGAAATAAGGCATGCCCATGATGCTTAAATTCTTTACTTGTCCTTTTGTTTATAGCTGTGCCGGAAAGCACGTGATACATCTGTGCCACAGTGAAGTTGCTTTTTGTGCTACAATGCGTTTCATGTTAAACAGCCTTGGAAATACGTATATCGGAAAGAATATTAGTCACCCACTTAAAAAACACATGATTTATTTTGGAGCGCTGTAGCTGTTGAAGGAATGGTACTGGGTCGTCACGTGGTCTTCCTCTGCTGACGTGGTGTGTGTGTGTGTGTGTGTGTGTGTGTGTGTGTGTGTGTGTGAGTGTGAGTGTGAGCGCGCGCGCCCATGTCGCTCGTACATAATCAGCTCAGTGACATGAGTCGAATTTCACAAATGACAGAATGGCTGATTGGGGCTTCAAGAGGATTCCTTTGGTAAGATAAACGCACGTTTTATTCTCTTCAGCGCGTATTGATTTTCAAAATTTTAAATGTCATGTAAAGACGTTTTCAAAATATTTCATCACTATTTCGTAGTAGTATAAACAACTGTGCCTGGAGAGCGGTATATTTTCCCGCTGCCAGCCGACCGTCGCCCATGAGCGATGGGGGAATGAAATAACAATAAACAAAAACAAACCGGTCTATGCAGGTGTCACTCGATATACGACTGCATTTATTTTCTCGCTGATGTGTCACGATCGACTGGAATTCTTACCTGCATCTATCAGTACATTATTAGATTCTCTCGATGTGAACTGGTCATATTGGTGATAAGTTTGGGTTGCATGTAAATACTTTCTTGCAATCACTCCGTCATATTACGTATTGTTGACGATACATCAAATGTCTCGGACCATATTCATCTCAATAGAAATTGTGACTGTCAGTTTGTTATATTTACCATTTGAAAAACAAAGCGTCTGTAAAAAATAAGTCTGCATGGTGTCATGTACGAGGCCAATAGTTGCACGGTGCCACAACGTTGCGGTATATTCCACCGTAACTTGCATATTTTAGTACAAATTTCTTTTAATACATTTCATATCTCTGGCATGCTCGAAACAAATGTTTCCAGTACTCAGTCAGAAGGCCATCTGCAGTAATGCTTCACACTGCATTCCTACATCTGAACGAAGGAAGTACTATACAGCTTTATTTCACATTCATTTTCTCGGAATGCTTTAGGGCTGTTAAGGAACTCTTGGATAGTATTTTATTTTACGCTCTGTATCCCTAGCGGTAACGCGTCATCTCCGATATCAGTTTACGGATTTAATGGAGGATCATCGTCATACACACAAGTACAAGGGTTATCCTCCAAGCAAAAGTCCAGCAGGTATTGCAGTTAGCTAGACTTATCCTTTCGTTCCATGCTGCTCTTAAATCTACGCTAACACTGTTGTAGGCTTGGCTTAGTTTCGCATGTTATTGTGTTCTTCACTCCAAAAATTGGATGGATGCAACTTTGGACGCCAGTCTATCCAGTGCAAGCCTCTTCATTCTTCATTTCTGAATAGCTACTACAACCTACATTCATTTGAACTTACTTGCCGGGTTCCCCAGCCCTCATCTCTCTCTACAACCCCCCCCCCCCCCCACACACACACAGTCACACACATACACATACAAACACACTTTGTTCCATTTCCAAACTGGTGATTCCTTGGTTTCTATGTGTTCTATCAGCTAATTCCTTCTTTTAGTGAAGTTTAGCCACAATTTTTTTTCTCCAGTTCTATTCAATAGCTCTTAATTGTAGCCGTGGTGGTCTAGTGGAGGAGCCTGCACGTGTTCGGTCAGAGGGTTAGTTGCTGTCTGCAATAAAAAAACTGAGTTAATGCATGAAAAATGAAATTAAATGGGTATCATACGCCGTCCGCCCAGAACAAACGAAAAAAATGAGATCAACATAAAGGCTGGAATTAATTGCAATTTTTGAAAAAAAAAGTTAACGGAGCGCTAGACTCCGACAGCGAAAGTCCCGGGTTCAATCCCAGGTAAGGGCGGCAGTTTCCCCCCTTTCAAGTCCCTCCAGGAAGGCAAGCGATTCACTCAGCCTGCTATCAACATGAGTACTGGGAATTTTTTTCCGGAGGTAACATGCGGCCAAGGCGATAGAGACGCCATCCTTGCTCTCCTAGTGACGCGGCGAATAAAGGCTGCAGTTTACTTGCAGACAGGCCAGTATTGCGGTCACGGGCTTGCGCTACAGACTTTGTCTTTTATATCCTTATAGGTACTCGATTTACCCCTCTGACTTTCAGTGTTCTTCTGTATCATCAAATTTCAAAAAAAATTGTTCAAATGTGTGTGAAATCTTATGGGACTTAACTGCTAAGGTCATCAGTCCCTAAGCTTACACACTACTTAACCTAAATTATCCCAAGGACAACCACACACACCCATGTCCGAGGGAGGACTCGAACCTCCGCCGGGACCAGCCGCACAGTCCATGACTGCAGGGCCTTAGACCACTCGGCTAATACCGCGCACGAAATTTCAAAAGCTACTATTATTGTTTTCTCTGAAATTCTCATCCACGTTTCTTTCTGTTAAAGGCTACACTCCACACAAAAAAATTAAAAAATTACATAATAAAAGCTTCCTAAACTTTAATTTATGTTCCATATCAACAAATTTCTCTTTTTCAAAAACACTTTGCTTATTTTTGCTAGTCTGCATTTTATAACCCATCTACTTCTACCAGCACCAATTATTTTGCGGTCCAAATAGCAAAACTCATCAACTGCTTTTTAATTACGCACGTATTTTCTAAACCACATTCAGTTTTTGAAATTACGGTGAGCTGAATCAGTCAGTTAAACTGCCCTCTACCAGTCATTTAAAACAAGAATGATTTAATTCCGCAATCAGGGGCAGAGTTCCGAGCGGTCCGCAGCTCGTGGTCGTGCGGTAGCGTTCTCGCTTCCCGCGCCCGGGTTCCCGGGTTCGATTCCCGGCGGGGTCAGGGATTTTCTCTGCCTCGTGGTGACTGGGTGTTGTGTGCTGTCCTTAGGTTAGTTAGGCTTAAGTCGTTCTAAGTTCTAGGGGACTTATGACCATAGATGTCAAGTCCCATAGTGCTCAGAGCCAGTTCCGAGCGATGACGCCGATCGCCATGTCACCATACGCCATATGGTATCATTCGAGACATGTGAGAAGCACATCGTTACCGATCGTTGTCGGCTTTCCAGAATTTGGAGCCACTACGTCTTACTCAAGTAGTTCCTCAGTTGCCATTACGAAGATGAATTTGCCTCAAAAAAATGACTCTGAGCACTATGGGACTCAACTTCTGAGATCATTAGTCCCCTAGAACTTAGAACTAGTTAACCCTAACTAAACTAAGGACATCACACACATCCGTGCCCGAGGCAGGATTCGAACCTGCGACCGTAGCGGTCTCGCGGTTCCAGACTGCAGCGCCTAGAACTGCACGGCCACTTCGGCCGGCGAATTTGCCTCATTCCAGACTTCCCAGCAAGGTAAGATCCCTAGCAGCAGTGGGAATTGAACCCGGATCTACACAGGAACTGCACCACGACTACAAAATGCCCTTCGATATGCGCTTAGTCTGTGCTTTACAGAGTGTGTACAGTGACAAATACGTACGATAAAACTGTGATGGTTGACCGGTATACTTTCCATTCACCGTCTCACGCCCGACACTTTTCTTTTTTAATGCTAACGGCAACCAACATACAGCTGACATTTGAAATTGCAACACTATGTAGGCGGCATGCAATAAAGATGAAACTGGCATGAAGTGTACCACCCTGCTTCGACAGGCGAATTATTAGCGTTTCTACGTAAACTCACAAATTATGTACGAATAACGCCATTTACATCCTGTGCGTGCGAAAACCCATTCAGAAATCTCATCTGAATGTGCATCTTCATATTTTCGCGGCGCAGTGATTATTTCATAAATTCCACTTTTTCTTCTGATATTTCGGCTGTAAGCCGTCCAGCCATCTTCAGACTGAGCGACGTAACTGACGCTCCACTTGCTCTGTTCTTTTAAACCCGCGGACCGCGCCACTGCGCATGCGGCCACAGATATACAAGCCGTTGATCGGTGGCAAAGATGCAAAACATATGCATGAAATTAGATCTATGGTTGCACAGTTGATGCACACGGTAATATCGACGTATCACTGCGAGCTGCACCGTTCCGACGTCTTTGTGATTTTATTACAGAAAGTGCCGGTTTCCATGATTTGTCCAAGCTGAAGCGGCCATCTCTATCAATTAAATTCGTCGCCAACCGAATTTCAGTTGCTTCTCTCACTACTGAGTCCCAGACAGATGAAGTTGAGGCTAAAATTTCGACGTTATCGTACGCCATAGAGTGCTCAGTGTCATTACTGTTCTCTGCCACTGCCGCTTTATTAGGTTGTAAGAGACGGCTGTACCTACGGTGCTCCGTGGATCTCTCATGGACTGTACGTGTCATCTGTCCGATGTATGAACGGCTGCACTCACAGAGATCTTGTACTCTAGGCATCCGAAGCACCAAATCATCTTTAACGGAACTCAGAACTGCTGCTGTCCTTGGTGAAAGGGGAAAAATCACTTTCACTTTGTGTTTGCTGAGGCTCCGGCCTATTTTTGACGATAGGCTTCCCACGTAAGACAGAAAATCCATGGATTCCTTTTGTTCACTGTTGGTTTCATTCGTAGCGCCTTACGTATCTGCTGTGGAGAATACCCGTTACTTTCAAAAACTCTTCTCAAGCGTAGGAGCTCGTCCTCCAGACTGCTCTCGTCAGTAATGAGGAATGCTCTGTGTACCAGAATTCTGAGAACACTCATCGTCTGTCACTGTGGTACATGCAGCATACCGGGAAACGGCGCATGCGGATTTATATTTACGTGCAAATAGCTAAGACTGTGTTGTGCCTTGCGTAAGGAAGGCAGGTTCGTGGCCTGTCCAGACTGCACTCTACCACCCTGCAAAACTGCTGCTCGCGTTAATAGAGATCCCACTAGTCTCGTGGGAATATACCCGTAAATAGACAGTTTCAGGAGAGCCACACTCGGCGCCACGTAGGATGTCAATGGCCGCACGACAAACACATCCAAAAAGCCACCATTGTTCATGCGGCCTTGTAGGATCGTACAAGTTGATTAGTATTTAACGTCCCGTCGATAACGAGGTCATTAGAGATGGACCTCGGAATAGGGAAGGAGGGAGAAGGAAACCGACTGTGCCTTTTCAAAGGAATCATCCGGCATTTGCCTTAAGCGATCTAGGGAAATCACGGGTGGCCGATCGCGGGTTTGAACTGTGGTCCTCCTGAATGCGAGTCCACTGTGCTAGCCACTGCGCCACCTCGCTCGGCAGGATCCTATAGCCACGTTATGTTTCTTTGCAGCACAACAAGTATCGCCACCGACAGTGCGACGAAGTCCCGAACCCCTCGGGCTGTCAGCACGATGACTATTGTGACGCCCAAAAACAAGGGCACAAGAGTGACATCACGTAATCTTTTCATCTGAAAAGGCGAGTCCCTATTCTGAGTACAGAATCACGACGGACACACCCACGTGTGGAGACGAGGAGAATTAACCTTGCCACATCGCGTTCGTCATCGCATACACGCCCAGCAGCAGACGTGATAGTATGGCGCCCCATTGGGTGCACAAGATCACGTCTGGTTTCCATAGTCAATAATTTGTACAGCAGCCATTGCGTTAAGGCCGATAGCTGAGCCCTATCTTCGATGTCTCCGTGTATTATCTTTCAACAAGATAACACGAAGACCGCATGTTGCGCCATTCGCCAGCATCTGAGATTTATGAACTCTGGCATAGAGCATGGAATTATATAGCCGTATCTATCACCCAAGGTCACTTCCACTCGGTTGAACGCCCGGTTAAGAGCCTCTGTGTGCTAAAGCTTGCAGCCTGTAAACCTCCTCCATCCCCTGCATATCAGATCATGTATTCTTCCTAATACACCGTATACGCACAATGAGGAGAATTTCGTCATTTGCTGTTCTTCCTGGTGTTGCTGTTCCAAAGACCAACATTGTATATGATCAGCTATACGTTGTTGCCGGCCGGAGTGGCCGAGCGGTTCTAGGCGCTACAGTCTGCAACCGCGTGACCGCTACGGTCGCAGGTTCGAATCCTGCCTCGGGCATGGATGTGTGTGATGTCCTTAGGTTAGTTAGGTTTAAGTAGTTCTAAGTTCTAGGGGACTGATGACCTCAGATGTTAAGTCCCATAGTGCTCAGAGCCATTTGAACCATATACGTTGTTGCTATCGCCCTACAGTCAACATACCGTTAAGCGCAAGGACCCACCAAGATCGTTGCGTTTAACATTCATTTCTGTATGTCTATTATGGTACGAGATATCCACTGTGCTATGGCGCTTGCTGTTGGGGGCGGCAGTTCCGTGTGGCCAGCAGGGGCCGCATGTGCAGAGAAACGTTGTCCGGTTGTGTCACCGGCATTCCTGGTGGCGCGGCGGCCACTTTCTCTGGACGCGGACACGTGTGTGTGTGTGTGTGTGTGGGCCGCAGCTGGACGCCGGCCGCTGCTCTCTCCGCTACGGCCTGCGCAGCGGCCACCCGTGTCATCCCGTCTCATCCTATTCCGTGCTATCCGCATTCAAACCGGCCTTATTTGCAGCCACGGGCGGCACACTTCGGCACCAGTTACAACAAGTGGGCCGCGGCTAGAAAAGCTGCCAGTGACTCAGTAATGTGTACGGCAGGCTGTCGTGGCTGCCGAGAGCCACGCAATCCACGCCGCCTTTAAGCATTCTCCTTTGTAGGTTGACTGCATTTTCTCAGCATCCTGTCAACAAATGGAAGGCTGCGAACAGCAGATAAACTGCGATGCCAAGGTATGAGTGGACTATTACAATATTGTGACTCATTGATGATGTAGTCGTAGGACATCTGCTATTTTATTCATTTTGAGATGTGAACAGTTTTATATTTATACTTATATGGATATGGTGTCTGTTATTTCGGACGTGTCCGAAAGAACAGACACCATATCCATATAAGTATATAGTTCTGGCAACACTGGCCATGACCTTCTTCTTCTGTGCGGATGCACACATATTCCCCGAAGTCTTACAGGACTTGGTAAGAATGTCTACAACGAGTAATGAGTGTGTTAGGGTGGGACACTACGAATGTAGTATGTGGACATACAAGGTGAGAACGTGGTTTTCGCGGGAGGCGTGCGCGAAATAGTGCCTGTAGTCGCGCTATCCTCTGTGCCCTCGGTGGCTCAGATGGATGCCGGCACGGTAGCTCAGCGTGTTCGGTCAGAGACCTGGCGTGTCTGTAAAAAACTGAGTGAAAAGATCAACAACGAACCTCAATGGATGTCATGTGACGTCTGCTTCGACCAAATACATCAAATAAAAAAAAAATGGATAGAGCGTCTGCCATCAAAGCAGGAGATCCCGGGTTCCAGTCCCGGTCGGGGCATACATTTTCACCTGTCCCCATTGATACATATCAACTCCCATTAGGGGCTGAAGGTGTTAATATAATTCTAATTTCGTTTTATATTTATGTGCATTTAAAACGAGTTGCCACTCTTTACACCACTTTGAAATCTTATCAAGATGTGATGTATGATCTGGAAGAAGGAATTACGTAACATCATTTGAATAACTGTTTACGAAAGGCTTGGAACAAGGATGAATAGTTGGTGCTTGTGCCGCGCGGGATTAGCCGAGCGGTCTCGGGCGCTGCAGTCATGGACTGTGCGGCTGGTCCCGGCGGAGGTTCGAGTCCTCCCTCGGGCATGGGTGTGTGTGTTTGTCCTTAGGATAATTTAGGTTAAGTAGTGTGTAAGCTTAGGGACTGATGACCTTAGCAGTTAAGTCCCATAAGATTTCACAAAAATTTGAACATATTGAGTTGATACTTCTCCATAGATGTTTCTGAACGACTGTCTCTTCCTCAGGGCCTGCTGCGATTCGAACGAGAACAATAAACGTGCACATCTTTCCTAGTATTATGGTTATATGACGTTTGTTTGTAGAGGGTGTTACATTTTTCTGTCATGTTCCGGTGAATTTGACTTCTATTGGTGCATTTCAATAATCACTTGATAATTACTGTATCACTGTTATTAGTCATAATTCAAGTGATAAAAAGTATATTCAAACATAGATGCAACAGTGTTGTTATTCTGTAAATTTAGAATCGGTATGAGATCAATTCAAAAGTATTTGCAACTGTTCGTCTCAAGTACAAATGAAGTTAAGAAGTAATAGAAGAACGTAACAGGCAAGATTGGATGTTGACATAAACATCAGTTATTGATGATGACACAACTCAAAATCGGTACGTTTTCAGAAATTTTGTCGTCGATGCCCCCACATGTTGCTCATTGTCCTTCATTTTCAGAACATGCTAAATTGCTTTTACATGTATGTTACGAATACGATACTCGTTCAACTGCCGGTAGGACTACATCGTAAAGCGTGACTTACTACGGTTAGTGAAGTGTCGTGACAGTGTGGTTTGTTGCCTTGCGTCCATGTGAAGGTAACCGAGTCTCCTTCCAGTGTTGAGCGAAATGATTGGGCGATACTGAGTTGGTATCGCACTTCGTATTTGTTTACCTACTTAATATTTCTAGAGCTGAAAACAATAGCTATTTGTGCAATGAAATTATACATATGTTTAATATTTGATACAAAAAAATTCAGAAATGACGTGTACAGTATTTTTTACAATCACAGAAATGGGTTGTAGGTTATTTTATAATTTTTTCTTGCACAGATACCAAATTTAAATTTAATTTTTTTGATTCTTCAGCTACTAGGCACTAACTGTGACATTCGAGGACAGTTTTGCGCACGGCTCGTTGAAGTAAGTCGTTACAACGGACAAAAAGTAACCAGAAATTGCTAACCGGTAGAGACTAATGTGGATGGAAAAATCGTTCCGATCATCCAAATTACGACACATTTCCTTTCAGTACGTTAGACTTGGTGGTAGGACAGGTGATCGACAGTTACTGTCTATGTTTTATGCCTATAGTGATGACAGAAAATCCGTTACTGAACTATATGCTTGCATTGTGAACTGAAGATGGTGAGCATAATAATGGCTCAAAAAGGGCTCTGAGCACTATGGGACTTAACATCTGTGGTCATCAGTCCCCTAGAACTTAGAACTACTTAAACCTAACTAACCTAAGGACATCACACACATCCATGCCCGAGGCAGGATTCGAACCTGCGACCGTAGCAGCCGCGCGGTTCCGGACTGCGCGCCTAGAACCGCTAGACCACCGCGGCCGGCAGCATAATAATGGCTCAAATGGCTCTGAGCACTATGGGACTTAACATCTGAGGTCATCAGTCCCCTAGAACGTAGAACTACTTAATCCTACCTAACCTAAGAACATCACACACATTCATGCCCGAGGCAGCATTCGAACCTGCGACCGTAGCGGTCGCACGGTTCCAGACTATAGCGCCTAGAATTGCTCGGCCACACCGGCCGGCGCATAATAATGTGTCTCCATTCAGTACCTCGCCGACATACAAGGTGTTTGCAAAAGGTGGCGTGTTAGAGGCCCAAACAAGGAAGCAAAAACGTTAACAGTAACATCCGATTGCAGTGAGATCATTATATCACTACTACTTTATCTTTTTTATTGAGGCTAGCCGCGCGCGATTAGCCGAGCGGTCTGGGCGCTGCAGTCATGGACTGTGCGGCTGGTCCCGGCGGAGGTTCGAGTCCTCCCTCGGACATGGGTGTGTGTGTCTGTCCTTAGGACAAATTAGGTTAAGTAGTGTCTAAGCTTAGGGACTGGTGACCTTAGCAATTTAGTCCCATGAGATTTCACACACATTTGAACAAACTTTGAGGAATGATTGGTCACACAAAGAGGATCTTTTCTTAATTAAGGAACATATGGTCTTAAACGTGTCCTTAATGTTATAATAATGAATAACTACAGTCGCAAAAAAATTACAATTTATTATTATTAGGCATGTTTTGACATTAATCTACATGGACGAGTCAAACAATCCGCCCTGTGCCTCAGTACCCGCAGCATACCTTCATACCAGTGACCGCCCAACTCTGGAGAGCGTGTCAGGATATCAGCACAGCTGTAGTGGCAATTGTAGCAGTGTAATCCATAGTCTTGATATGCACCCAAAGAAAGTAACCAAGGGGCGTGTAGCCAGGCCAAAGTTCTTGCCCGGCCTATCCAATTATCACCAAAATCGACAGTTAGCTATTTTCTCGCATTAACATTGAAGTGTGCTAGTATTATATCGTCCTGCAACCAGAGCCGTATGCGCACAGTAAGCGGTAGATTGTTCAGTTTGTAATGGTCGCCTAGTCGTAGATATTGCTAATTGCTATAATCGCACTATTTCACTCCAATTTACGGAGCTTGTTAGCACTTGATGTTAGGTTGGCGCCATTAAAATGCATTGTAGTAATCGCTGCTGCTTGCTGGATCGCTGCTGTGTCTTAATGCTGATGCTGGCTCTAAATCTGGTTGTCTAGGGTAAAAACGTGAGGTCCCGTGTTTTTTATGTGCTTTTGATGATAAAGAACGAGCGAAACCAACAAATATGTAAACTTCAAATATTTATTACTCTGGTGGCCATCTTAATTCCACTGTCCACCAAAGATCATGACACAACACAAAATAGTACTTCCTTTACATGTTCTTTGCATTGTTTATCCACCTCAAACAATAACACACAAACACACTTTACCAAAGTGACATTCCAACTGCACCCCCAACCCTTCTTGCTGCTTGTATTTATAACCTTGTCAAAGAACTACTAAAAAGAGATATAGTTTATAAGTCACATGTACATCTGTTATCATAATTTGTGCAGAAAAGTTATTAATTTGCATCGAGTGACATAATTTAACATGTTATTAAAATGACAGACAGATTTGTTGACTTGACAGAATAATTCTTTGTCACAAAAAGGCCGTTTTTTAGAAGTTTGTCAATTGACTTCTCTAATTTGCATAAATAAGTAAGTAACATGAATTATTAAGAATTACATTGGTTTTCGTCTAAAATAGGATTGATTACGTGAATGCTGAGTGAAAACGCTCCTAATGAACAAATAAGTTTCACTGGGTGATTTTTATTTAAGGAGATCCAAAATACCTAAGTTGGCCACCATTTTTCGTACTTCATATTAATTATTTAAGATAAACTTAGTGTTTTTACATGATGACATTTGCTGTATCAGTGATCAAGTGATATTAACTTTTTATTCAGTATAATTTAATGGGTTGATTCTTTATGGAGACATGTTGTGCAATCATTGTTAACATACACAATAACTTTTCTATAATCATAAATACTCGTTAAACTGGTTGAATTTGGAGGGTATCGCATACTCCATTAAAGTAAAGCCTTTATTATGTTCCGTTACAAGCTGTTCCTGAGGTGTGGTCTTACCACTCTACTGATCGACGTAGCGTCTTCCTGTATCAATAACCTCCCCGTCATCCGCATGCTGCTTCCCACGAAGTGCATCCTTCGTTGGGCCGTGTAGATGTAGATGGAAGTCAGAAGGTGCGACATGAGGGCTGTAGAGAGGACGAGGAAGACTCCTCTCCGGTGCCGAGATTTGTGTAAGGCCTTGCGTTGTCATGGAAAAGATCGTTCGCATTTTTATGGCAACGAACACATTGAAGTCGTTTCCTCAGATTTCCTGAGAGTAGCGCAAATCACTACAGAACTGTTCGTGTTGGACGAGTGTATCAGCGCTACCAACAGAGACTTGCAGTTTTGCAGCGAGGTGTTCGATTATGATCCGTCAATCGCCTCAAATGAGAGTGTCCGCACGTTCCAACATTGCAGGAGACAGAGCTGTGTGCGGCCAGCCGGCATGCGGGGATCGGACAGGTCTGCGCGATATCGCTGTGATAATGACAGACGCCTCGCCCAGCGACTCACCATGCTTTTGTTCACTATAGTAGACATTCTGCAAGGGGCTTGGGATTGCGATGCTCTGCTTCTCCGCCAAAATAAAACTCAGTGACAGCTCTCTGCTTGGAAGACACTCCCTTTACAGACGCCATTTTTAAGACTGCTTATAGCGCCGCCACCTATCGGTACTTCATGAAACTATAGCCGCTGAAGTGGTAATATTCCACGATGTCTCAGTACAAATTCCGCATTTTTTCAACCGAAACTGGCTGAGAAAAAATTGTGTTGCGTTACTTATTAAACGCCGCACGTACATATCGTACATTTGGGCACCCTTCTCATAGTGGTGACGCAGACGGCCTCTATTAATTCTGCTATGCTCTGTATAGAAATCTCGTCCACGCCCCTGGTGCCTCTCTCATCTCGGAGCCCCAATCGGCGGCTTGTGTCCCTTGGGTCATAAACAAGCCCTGCGATTAACTCGTAAGCAGCGAACCAAAATGTATAGTATTTGCGCGATCTGCTATCACTCAAAGTTTGTCGGAGAGGTACTGAAACAACATGTACATCGCGTAGCGCATCTTTTCTTTCCATCTTCTTAATCAATCGAATCTCCAGAGAACAGAACATCCCCTAAAATTATCTATAAGGAACCACGCGAAATATACAACCTCTTTAGCATAACAGTTGCACTTCTCCAGGGCTGCGACAATAGATCATGATCTTTTTCATATTAAATTCTGAACTATTATGCCGTGGTTTGACGAATTTCATATTGAAACCAACGTTTCGTCTCCATCTCCAGAGGGCATCTTCAAGACAGCAAGACAGATTGTAGCTCCTTCAGAAGTCCGATGCGCACCTTGTAGCTCACTGTTAACAATTGAAAAGAAATTCCCGCGGCGTGATGTCACGTGAATTTGTAAACAAATTAATGCGTCTCTCTCTCTCTCTCTCTCTCTCTCTACACCTCCTCCGCGCGTGCGCGTGGGTAGTCCCTGGTTTAAAAAGTATCGATTATTTTTAACATTGAAGATAAAACACTGGTTGCTCGTCATTCAAAAATGGCTCTGAGCACTATGGGACTCAACTGCTGAGGTCATTAGTCCCCTAGAACTTAGAACTAGTTAAACCTAACTAACCTAAGGACATCACAAACATCCATGCCCGAGGCAGGATTCGAACCTGCGACCGTAGCGGTCTTGCGGTTCCAGACTGCAGCGCCTTTAACCGCACGGCCACTTCGGCCGGCTGCTCGTCATTAACAGACGAAAAAGGAAGTTGTGGTGACCGTAAAGGTCTCACAGAAATGTAGCTGTCATAAACTCAAATACAAGAGGACGAATGATAAACGCATTTGAAATTCTGAAATCCGATAACAGTCATACACCGCGTGCGTACTGCGGTGCTAGCATTTGGGAAACGAGCGCCTATGTAATGCAGTGAAGAGTGAAAAGTCGAAAAATATATAGAGCTATTTGGCTGAACTGCGTAACTTGCAGCTACGGTATTGGAAGCAGAAGAAAGACTGGCTATCGTTGCAAAGTTACTCAATGTTCGTTCATCAGTAGTCTGAAGTTTAGAAGTTGCAGATAAACAAAATATTCAGGTCAGTTGAGGACGAACATGTACAATATAAGTTACCGGTTTAATTATTTTAGATAGTTAGGGAAGGGTGGAAAATAGTGGTACCAGAAATACCCTCGTCTACACGCCGTCAGTTGATTTGCGGTGTAGTAATCTAAATGTAGGCAGTAAAGGCATCACCCTTGCGTAGGTTGCCTTTGCTACTGCACGAATGCCATGACGGCAATATCATTTGAACTTCGCATAAAATACCCACCATGACCAGAAAGAGCTTTTGTGATGTGCTGAAGTGCGCGTAAATACCTACGAGCAATATTAATGGTTCACCATCATAGGTATATCCCGCTCAGAACATTGACTCTGCAGGTATATCGGTGTGCAGAGGAACAGAGCACTTCAACATCCACTCAGTATCACAGAAAGGCACTGCGACGTAGGTGCACAACTGCTTATCTAACGACGGTATCTCTTGACCCACAATGCATTACATAGTTCCATATGTGTCACGGCTGCTCAGAGATTCACTGATGGTACGTTGAAAGATAAAGTAGGGCAACTCATGTGAACAGGAGGTGAAATGAAGTCCAGTAGTGTTATGACATTACTAACAGAGTTCTGTTGGGAGGACATGTCTGTAATCTAAACGACTAAACTATGTGGTTGCCAGAAAGTTCCGCCGGAGCTTATTATCAGACAATTCTCGAGTGAAATGTGATTCGTTTCGTACCTTTTCCCTATCCCCATTGCCTCCCCCCCCCCCCCCCCCCCCCACCATTTTGATACCTTTTGCCTACATCCATGTGCCCTGCACAACTCATGTTCTGTACCTCTGCGTTCTGTGTTGAGGAGTCTGATGTGCAGCACTGTTCTCATTATCACAATTTTCCACTATCTGGTTTTCAAGACGTATGAGGCAGGCGAAATACCCTAGGAGTTCAAGAAGAATGTAAAAATTCCAATTCCAAAGAAAGGTGGCGTTAACAGGTGTGAATGTTATCGAACTGTTAGTTTAGTAAGTCATGGTATAAAAATAATAAAACTAATTGTTTACAGAATAATGGAAAAACTGCTAGAAGCCGACCTCTGGGAAGATTAGTTTGGATTCGGGAGAAGTGTAGGAACGCGCGAGGCAATACTGACCTACCGCTTCTCTTAAAGGATAGGTTGAGGAAGGGGAAACCTATGTTTATAACATTTGTAGACATAGAGAAAGCTTTTGACAATGTTGACTGGAAACCCTCTTTGAAATTATGAAGATAGCATGGGTAAAATACATGGAGCGAAAGGCTATTTACAACCTGTACAGTAACCAGGTAACAGTTACAAAGGCTCAGATGGCTCTGAGCACTATGGGACTTAACATCTGAGGTCATCAGTCCCCTAGAACTTAGAACTTCTTAAACCTAACTAACCTAAGGACATCACACACATCCATGCCCGAGGCAGGATTCGAACCTGCGACCGTAGCGGTAGCGTGGTTCCAGACTGAAGCGCCTAGAACCGCTCGGCCACACCGGCAGTTATAAAGGTCGAGAAGCATGAAAGGGAAGCAGTGGTTGAGAAAGCAGTGAAACAAGGTTGTAGCTTATCACTGATATGAGTCAGTCTGTACAGTGAGTAAGAAGTAAAGGAAACCACAGAAAAATCTGGAGTAGGAATTAAAGTTCAAATTTGCCGATGATTGTATTTATGTCAGAGACAATAAAGTGCTTGGAAGAGCAGCTGAATGGAATGTACAGCGTACTGAAATGAAGATATAAAATTAACTTAAAAAAAAAAGCAAAACAAGAATAATGGAATTTAGTCTAATTAAACCAGGTGATGCAGAGGGAATTAAATTAGGCCACGAGACACTTAAAGTAGCACGTTAGCTTTGCTATTTGGGCAGCAAAATAACGGATAATGCTCGAAGTAGAGAGGATATAAAATGTGGACAGACAATGACAACAAAAGTTTTTCTGAAGAAGAGAAATTTATTAAAACAGAATATAGATTTAAATGTTAGGAAGTCTTTTCTGGAAGTATTTGTCTTGAGTGTAGCCATGTATGGAAGTGATACATGGACGATAAGAAGTTTAGACAAGAAGAGAATAGAGACTTTTGGAATGTGGTGCTACAGAAGAACGTTGAAGATTTGATGGGTAGATCGCGTAAGTAATGAGAAAATACCGATCAGAACTGGCGGGACAAGAAATCTATACCACAACTTGACTAAAAGAAGAGATCGGTTGATGGGACACATTCTTAGACATCAAGAGGTCACCAATTTAGTATTGGATGGAAATGCTGGGCCAAGAGATCGATACAGTAGCATATTCAGAAGGATGTAAGTTGCAGTAGTTCTTCAAGATGAAGAAGCTTGCACAAGATAGAGTAGCATGGGGAGCTGCATCAAACCAGTCTTCGGACTGACGACCACAACAACAACACACGATGGATATTTGTAATTTTCAGACACAAGCAAACAACATGCACCAGAATTTGTTTTTTACCGTTTATTTTTACCTTCTTTCATTACTAAATGAATGTTGGACGATGTCAAAGTAGCAAAGAAACGCAAACAGATCAGTTTCATTTTACAATCGTCTTGTTTACGCCTCAGCAGAACTTTTTAACACTAACGATAAATAAGATTGCTCCACGAGCAAATATATTTTGCTCTGTTTTTGAGTTACGACCGAAGAACGTCGAACTTACACACATAGATAGTAGTAGAGGTCATGTTGCAGACGAAGTGTTTACAAATATCGGCGTGTCTAGCAGACTGAAGACAAAATGCGGATTTCCTCACATGGTTTGGCCCTAAAACGGCGAGATACCACGTATCACGGCGCAATGTGCGAAACGGCGGCACCTCTGGTGTTTCCACAGGTGCCATGCAGGTGCCCTGACTGCGACACATGGCTGCCTGCCGCTTCCACGAGGGCACCAGGCAGCCTAATATATCCCGCTGTCACAGAACTGTACGTCGTTGCGTGAGAAAAATCCTCGTTTTAGCTGTGCTAGAGATGGAAGCATAGATAATTATCTGTAAGGCCAGTGGATATCAATATACTTGTAACCAACTAGCAGTGGAACCTTGTGTTTTCTGTGCGAGGCTTTTATTTCGTAGCAGAAATATCTAAGACATATATCCAGCTCTACTAATTCAGCGACACTGTTCAGGTCAGATGAAGACCTTTTGTTGACTTTGATGGGGACATCATGAAATTTCTGAGCCAAATTTTCATCCTCTAAGGATGTACGAAAGACGAGCGTTATGAGATAATAGCAGAATACTGGATAATACGCAAGTACGCTTATTTTTAACTAACAGCTTGTAATTTCTTGTAACCAAAATTATACTTATCTGGTAACGATATGAAAAGCCACGGTGGCCGAGTGGTTCTAGGCGCTTCAGTCCGGAACTGCGCGACTGCCACGGTCGCAGGTTCGAATCCTGCCTCGGGCATGGATGTGTGTGATGTCCTTAGGTTAGTTAGGTTTAAGTAGTTCTAGGGGACTGATGACCTCATATGTTGAGTCCCATAGTGCACAGGGCTATTTCGAAATCTTTAAAAACGTCATTTTATGGAAAATAGCAGTTAAGATACCTCGAAAGCTATCAGCAGACAGTAGACGGGCGTAGAATTTGTTTCTTTTATTCCAGTCTATGATCATGAAAATTGTCGCCAGATTATCGCTTTCAGTCTGTGATGGTCATCTTCAGATCTACAACAAAATAGGGAAGCAAATATAACTAACGGCAATCTAAATCTTGTAAACAATAAATATGGCATAATGAGAAGGTATTACTTTTATAAATCTTGAATACACGAGCCTGAAAATGTGACGAAGCCTACCTGTTTAAAACATGTCCCAATATAATAAAGTCAGAGTGGCAGCGTCAAGAGATAAAACCAAAATCAGATAGGCATCGTAGAAAAGGACTAAAAACATGATGCGAACTAGGCCATAGTACAAGCAGAGCCAAAATGTTAACAACGTTAATGTTCACAGAAAAATGGCGTGCAGTTTCAACAAAAAATGTTTGTGACGTAAGTTCGTCAGGGGTCGCTACTGTAGACGTATCTGACATATATACAAATAAGCAATTACGTGAAAGCATACAATTAAGTAAAAACTAAGAAATTTAAAACGCAAATCAAATTGATTTTCTTAAGTATTACAAAGAAAATGGTTAAGTGGTGATATGTGATGCCGAAACGCTTATCTTCTAGCTTTAGATAACCAGTAATAATATACCTAAGCATCAAGTTTAAATATCGAACAAAATTACATAAAAATGTTAAAACAGCCAGTGAAGAGAAAAATAAGACGTCACGTATCTCGCGTTAAGAAAAGGGGTACAAATTATTGTGCCAGTCAGGTAGCAAGATCAGATAGCCAATGGAATACATTATACAAACAGAGAAGAGAGAATCAAAAAGGGGGATGACACGAGCAGCATAACAAGTTAAAGCACATATCTAATGCGCTCTATACTAGGCCATGACCAGGAAAAATATGCATGACAGATGCATTAAATGACTAAATGCCTCCCCCTTCGTCCACCAGACTCACTTTTAGTCGCTAACTACGGTTCCATGGCGCCCGGTAGCCGTACTCATCGTAACACCTCCATCAGGTCAATGATTGTTATATGTACCACCAGCATCATCATTATATCATAGAATCATTAACATTATTGCTGTTAATTTAATTTTAACTGTAATTTGAAATCGTCTAAAAGTTTTAAACTCCATAAAAATTGTTCATAAGTGTGTTTTTCTTTAAACATAATTTATTGTCATCTGTTTTTTTAAGTATTTCAAAACTCCTTTCAAATTGGTTTAAGCTTTGGCTGAAGAGCGGGTTTTGCCTGCTGCCAGTCCGCCCCTATGTGGGGAGTTGAAATAACATTTTTGTCAAACAAAGCAAAGCAGAGCAGGCACTAGGCAGAAGATCGCTTTGTCCACTGAGAACTCTTCCTGGCTCTTTCTGGCTTTCATAAATTTCAAGCTCCTCCAAAAAATTGAGAACACGACCTTTTGGCGCTCTGTGGTCAACACTGATACTATTCTCAACACCCCATACAGTACGGAAGGTCTCTGCTAAACACAACCTCTAGGCAATTTTGTTATGTGCTTGTAAATTCTCCTTAAAACTTACGTTAAATTAGTGACCGCTTTTGCCAATATAGTACGTATTACAACTATTGCAGGCAATCGTTTGTATCTCAGAGCCATTCCATCTGTCATATGTGCTTCTCAACATATGTTTTAAACATGTCCCCACTAGAAGGAATATCAGCAGAACGTCGTATTTCTTAGCCCAATACCAAACGATGAAAGTGGTGTGAGATGTAATTTGTTATACAAGAAGGTGGAATATGGTTCAAATGGCTCTGAGCACTATGGGACTTAACTTCTGAGGTCATCAGTCCCCTAGAACTTAGAACTACTTAAACCTAAATAACTTGAGGACATCACACACATCCATGCCCGAGGCAGGATTCGAACCTGCGACCGTCGCGGTCGCGCGGTTCCAGACTGTAGCACCTAGAACCGCTCGGCCACTCCGGCCGGCGAAGGTGGAATATAGTATCAAAATTAAGAAACTAACAACAACAGAGTTTATTACTGGCCACAGAAAAATTCAAAAATTTTGCACACAGATGAAAAGTAAAATAACAGGAGAAACTCTTCAAAACATTTCAAAGCATCGACGTTCATTTTCTTGGGAAAATGTAGACCTACAAATAAATCAAATAATTTTTAGAAGCTAATATGCAAGACATTTTACGTTATTCGTTTTTTCTTTTTTTTTAAGTGTCAAATAAAATTTCTCCTCTAATAGAGCTGGCATTTCAGTGTTAAGAAATGTCGATTTAATGAAAATTGGTTCAAAATTTTATGGTCTTATTTACGCCTTTTTTGTCATGATATTGTAGAATCTAAATAATAGTTCGCTTTCAATTACCTGGGTCCCTTTGATGTAAAGCATTCAAAGAAAACAATCACAGTGCTCATGGGTCCTTTGCACTGTGTCACGAAAAAAAGCGAACGAATAAAGCCTAAGAGGACACAAAAGTACAAATTGTAGTACTGTAACGTAAGTGAATGCGGGTACGATAGATGAATGTACAATGTTAGCAGACGACGTCAGTCTCCGCCCACCACCATCAACGTCAAAACAATGTTACCGAGAAATATGTCCTGCTGCGTTGACGGCTTATCTAAATGCCGCTATTTTTAACGCATTGTAGAATGTTTTGACATTAAGTTCCATCCAGTTACGTTTTGTTCTACCAGATGTGCCTCGGCCGGTATACGTAGCCCTGTATGTGTGGCTGGAAGCCGCAGCAGGGGGCTGCAGTGGCCGGGAAGTCCGGCAGCGGCAGAAGAAAGGCGCGCGGCAATCGATGTGTCGTGGCGCGTCGCGTGGTGGCGCCAGGCGGCCAGGCCGGGCCAGCTGTTTGTGGCGGCGGCGGCCCAGGCCGGCTGACGTCAGCGGGCGGCGCGGCGAGGCGCGGGGTCAGGGGTGACGGGTTGTCGACCGCGCCGTCACGTGACGCGGCGCAGCGCCACAGCTGAGCAGCAAGTGGTGGACGGCGTGCAGCGCTGCACTGCCCTGCACGAGCACCACGGCCGCGGAACTCCGACACCCAAAAATTAATACACTGCTGGGCATGCACTCGAACCCAGATTTCCTCTGGCTAAGCTGTTCTCAATCATACGCTTTCTCCAAAGCGCCTCATCCAGTATAGAAAGTCTGGACGTGATGGTCGATGCAAAGTGCCATGGTAAAGACATCACCGAGAATGTCCAATGTGTCACAAAAAACACGTAATTTATACTTGTGAAAGAACTTATACAAACGAAGTAATCTAATTTAAAAGAATGCAAAATCTCCAAGACTAACGGTGTTTTACAGAAGCTCGAAATTAAGCTCGGATATCAATGCGAGTCGCTGTCAACTGTTTCCATAAAGGAAATCTATCTCTGTTACAGTACTACATTTTGTGCTTTTGTGTCTTCTTAGTCTTTATTCGTTCGCTTTTTTTTTTCGTGACGCATTGCTAAGGTCGCATGGGCACTATAATTGTTTTCTTTGAATGCTTTTCTACAAAGGGGCCCAGGTAATTGAAAGCAAACTATTGTTTAGATTCTACAATATTGCGACAAAGAAAAAATCGAGACAAAGCGTAAATAAGACCATAAATTTGTGAACCAATTTCCATTAAATCAACTTTTCTTAACAGTGAAAGGCCAGCTCTATTAGAGGAGAAATGTATTTGGTACTTTAAAAAAAAAGACACAATGAATAAGGTAAAATGCCTCTGCATACTAGCTTCTAAATATTATTCGATTTACTTGTAGGTATATATTTTCCCAAGAAAATGAATGTCGATCCCTTGAAATGTTTTGGACACTTACTCCTGTTATTTCACTTTTCATCTGTGTGAAAAATTTATGAATTTTTCTGTTGTCACAAATAAACTTTGTTGTTGTTAGTTTCTTAATTTTGATACTATATTCCCATCTTCTTGTATAACAAATTGCATCTCGTACCACTTTCATCGTTTGGTATTGGGCTAAGCAAAGCGACGTTCTGCTGATATTCCTTTTAGTATGAACATGTTTAAAAAAATAGGTTGAGAAGCACATGTGACAAATGCAATGGCTCTGAAACATAAACGATTGCCTGCAATAGTTGTAATACGTACTATATTGGCGAAAGTGGTGACTGATTTAATGTACGGTTTAAGGAGAATTTACAAGCACATAACAAAACTGCCTAGAGGTTGTATTTAGCAGAGACCTTCTGTACTGCAAGGGGCATTGAGAATTGTATCAGTGTTGTCCACAGAGCGCCAATGGGTCGTGTTCTCAATTTTTTGGAGTAGCTTGAAATTTATGAAAGCCAGAAAGAGCCAGGAAGAGTTCTCAGTTGACAAAGCCTTCTTGTGCCTAATGCCTGCTTTGCTTTGTTTGACAAAAATGTTATTTCAACACATCACATAGGGGCGGACTGGCAGCAGGCAAAAACCTCTCTTCAGCTGGCTGACTGGATTAGACTAGATTAGATGTACTCCATCCAGTTGATCCATAGTGAGGAAATCCTCCAGGATGTAGAGCGTGTCAGAGGAACAAGAATACACAATAATTATTTGCAATGAAAAAAAAGAGTACAAGTATGCTAATGTATCTTCCGCAGATACCAAGTGGAATGATCATCATGAATGTGAAATGAGACAAACTCTGAGTAGAACAATCATTATACAACAGTGACCTACAATGATCACATTACTGAACGGAATATGCACAGAAGTCAGATTGTTCGCATTATATCCTATCATTAGTAACACACACACACACACACACACACACACACACACACACACACAGAACACACACATCAGTTCTTTCTACTAAGAAATTCTTCACTGGAGTAGAGGAGTTGGCCACCAATAAATCCTTTACGCTCCTCTTAAACTGAAATTTACTTTTTATGGCTGCTGGCAGGTTATTGAAAATGCGTGTTCATGAATAATGGCTACCTTTTTGGACCAGAGTAAGTGACTTTCAGTCCTTGTGAAGACTATTCTTATTTCTAGTATGGATTCCATAAATTGAGCTGTCGATTTCAAAATGAAATATTTTTGATGACAAATGTCATAAAGGAATAAAATTACTGGGAAGCGATAGTTAATATCCTTCGTCCCCTAAACGAGTCTCCGCAGTTTTTTCTTGAGTTCACACCACAAAAAATTCATATTACACATTTTTGTACCCGGAAAACTTTAGCTAGGATTGACGAGTTATATCAAAAAATAATCTCATACGACATTGCAGAACAAGCGTAAGCATAGTATGTCAGCTTTTTTCATTTTTATGTCTCCATTCGTACTGCAAATAGAAATCTGTTTAGGCGCTTCAAAAGTTCTGTGGTGTGTTCCTCACAGCCGAATTTATCATCAGGCTACAATAGCGAGAATTTAACATCGTGCACTTCTTCTATCTGTTTGTCACCATATTTTAAGCACATACTCGTGGAAACTTCTTACAAATTCTGAATTTGATGTGGTGTCTTTCTTTTCCAACGTTACATGACAAAGAATTGGCTAGGAACCATTTATTAATGTCCACGGATTTTATTAATCCATCTAAGACTATACTAGATTTGCTTTTTATTTCAATGATTCTGGTCTTATGTATAGTGCACCAGTGGCAAGACACAGTAAGCAAATACCTTCACTGTGCAGTACCAATTGTAATGTTACCGATGACAGCGTATGAAATAGGCGTTATTAAAAGCGGTTTTCCCAATTTTCATCAGCAAATAAGATATGGTAGGTATTCTAGAAATCGCATCAAGAACAGCTGAAAACATGAGCAACTTATAAGTACGAGCTGATACCCTCGGCATAGCAAAAGAACTTAAGACACTGAGTAGAGGCAAGTCTTCCGGTACACACTGGATACTAATTAGGTTCCTTTCGGAGTATGCATAGCTCCATGTTTACCAATCATATTCACTCATCTGCTCGAAGATCGCCGGCCAGTGGGGCCGAGCGGTTCTAGGCGCTTCAGTCTGGAACCGCGCGACCGCTACGGTCGCAGGTTCCGAATCCTGCCTCGGGCATGGATGTGTGTGATGTCCTTAGGTTGGTTAGGTTTAAGTAGTTCTAAGTTCTAGGGGACTGATGACCTCAGATGTTAAGTCCCATAGTGCTCAGAGCCATTTGAACCATTTGCTCGAAGAACCGTACTTAGAGACCAGTCACGCAAATACAAAAAGTGGGAAACAGAAATAATCCGCTGAATTTCAGTCCCATATCCTTGATATCAATTTTCAGTACGATTTTGGGTCTTTGAGAAACTCATGCTCTTTCACATACATTTAATTTGATCTCAGTTACTTTTGTGAAATGGCAGTTTTAAAATAAGTGGGGAAACATTATTAACAACATACTGTAGTTTTCATTCCGTCTTCAGTACTGTAAATTTGTCATTCCGTCAACTTTCCCTGGTGTTCGCTCATTGTTTATCATTTCACGTGATTTTCAGAAACCATTGTGGCTGATTTACTCGACAACTGCTACGACAGATCGTAAACGAGGTGGTGTGAAGCAACATTTGTGTGGCCAAACAAATTCTGAGCACGTACAATTTTACAAAATATTTTCACTAGTCGTCGTCAATAATGAAGTTAGAAATACGGCTCCTGTGACATTTAAATCCCGTACTATGAAATTTTATGAGAATGTCGGATGCAGGTAACTTCCTGCCACAATATTTCGGCGTAGAGTCGCCTGGTCATTATCGGATATTGGTGGAGATCCTCCATAAAACAGTGTGGAAAGGAACACGTAGAATACACTGACAAGAACAAGGGACAGGATGATAAGAGAAGCGTTAAGACGTCAAGGAAATACTTCCATGGTACCAGAAGGAGCTGTAGAGAAAGACAGAGGTTTTAACACTTCCGGAAAATAAGTCTGGACGTTGGGTGCAAGTGTTACTCTGAGGTGAAGACTTATGACCCAAAACTGGAGGAAACTGGTATGCCATTGATGCTCCACAATGCGTTCCCGAACGACGCGTGTAGTTTGCTCACCATAAGGTTCGGCATATTCGCAAGGAGTTCGATAAACTCCTGCCTTACGCAGTGCAACGTTGTCTTTTTCCGATCCCGAAACGCCAAGATTTTGCGAGGGCGAGAGACCAGTTTCACTTGAATTTTTTCTCGCTAGTAATTTCGGCGGCAATATTCCCAATATATGGCACACAAACCGATGTCTTGAAGAACTTACCATTATCGTTTTTCTGTCGTTTGCGCGTACATTATGCCCCCTGTAGCTGATCAGCGGATTTACACTGTTGCGCCGAAGAAACTGGTATAGGAATGCGTATTCAGCGGCAACGCCTATACAGTATGTGACAAGAGTCAGGCGAAGTTGTTACATCGGTTACTGCTGCTGCAATGGCGGGTTACCAAGATTTAAGTGAGTTTGAACGTGGTGTTATAGTCGACGCTCGAGCGATGAGACACAGCATCTCCGAGGTAGCGATGAAGTGTGGATTTTCTCTTACGACCATTTCACGAGTGTACCGTGAATATCAGGAATCCGGTAAAAAATCAAAATTCCGGCATCACTGCGGCCGGAAAAAGGTTCTGCAAGAACCGGACCAACGACGACTGAAGAGAATCGTTCAACGTGATAGAAATGCAACCCTTCCGCAAATTGCTACAGATTTCAATGCTGGGCCATCAACAAGTGTCAGCTTGCGAACCATTCAACGAAACATCATCGATACGGGCTTTCGGAGCGGAAGGCGTACTCTGGGGCACTTGATGACAACACGACACAAAGCATTACGCCTCGCCTAGGCCCGTCAATACCTACACTGGACTGTTGATGACTGGAAACATGTTGCCTGGTCGGACGAGTCTCGTTTCAAATTGTATCGAGCGGATGGACGCGTACGGGTAAGGAGACAACCTCATGAACTTATGGACCCTGCATGTCAGCATTTGACTGTTCAAGCAGGTGGAGGCTCTGTAACGGTGTGGGGCGTGTGCATTTGGAGTGATATGAGACCCCAGATACGACTCTGACAGGTGACTCGTACGTAAGCATCCTGTCTGATCACCTGCAACCATTCGTGACCATTGTGCATTCTGATGGACTTGGGCAATTCCAGCAGGAGACCCCACACGTCCAGAAGTGCTACAGAGTGGCTCCAGGAACATTCTTCTCAGTCAAACACTTCCGCTGGCCACCAAACTCCCCAGACATGAACATTATTGAGCATATCTGGATTGCCTTGCAACGTGCTGTTGAGAAGAGATCTCTTCTCCCTCGTACTCTTACGAACGGATGGACAGCCCTGCAGGATTCAAGGTGTCAAATCCCTCTAGCGCAACTTCAGAGATTAGTCGAGTCCATGCCACTTCGCGCTGCGGAACTTTTGCGTGTTCGCACGGGCCCTACACAATATTAGGCAAGCGTACCAGTTCCTTTGGCTGTACAGAGTACATTTTCTAGGAATATATTTTGCAGATGTTTCAATTCCGTCTGCAGACCCACCTGAGATGGTATGAAAACAAGCCTGGAGTGCGCCCGTCGTCTGTTCTGGTGATGGTAACTGTTAGTCTACTAATACAGGTTTGTAGTGTGTTGTGAGATTTCGATACATCGAACGTCCAAGTGAGACGTCACTGTTAATTTGCACTAACAGGGAATCCCTTGAGTGCGCGGCAAGTTGAATCTTTATTAAGGCTCAACTGAAAGCGTTAATATGTATGACACGAAAAACATTAGCTGCTAATGACTCACCATGTGTATTAGGAGGGCGACAGAAAATGAGTGTCCCGGAGGTGCAGAGATCAGCCTTCTATGGGATGTGTGTATTACACTTCACAAAATGGGTGTCGTCGACAGTCAAGAAATGTTCAAAACAAACCCTTAACTTGAACCATGAACACCGAATGAAAAATGGCGCACCACAGTGATCACAAAGATTCGCACCGTCAAGATCGAAGGCGAATTCCTTGAGAGTTACAATCTGTGCAGGACGTTCAGTTAGTTATCCACTCTTAAGGAATGCATATAGAATCACACTGATGTAACGGGGTGATAAAAACTGATGGACTGTGATGGCATGCAACAGAATGAAAAAAAGTCTGTCGTGGAGCTTATCGTGAAACTGGCTATCCTTTAAGGCGCAGCTGCAGCTAGTGCCATCTATGTTTTATAGGGAAGGAAAAAACAACATCCAGAGGCTGAATTCGTACAGTGGTTCCAGGTGGTATGAACTGCGTCACTTTTCAGGAGGGATAGTTTGCTCTAAAGGAATATGATTTTTATACTCAGAGCCAGGAATCAAGCAAAGCAAATCTGTTTGACCAGCTATTAGCCAAAAGCAGTGCTCGTAACATAGTTGTAATTTTTTATGCCAATTTTCCCACTCTTGCTTTCTGTGACTTAAAGATTCCCTACTGCCCTTGCAAGATCACGCACACGAGGAAGAAACGTAGGGGACAGAGCACGTCCAAGTTCTCGCAAAACAATAAATAACTTTCCAGCCAATTAATCATCCAGATTAACAGGCGGCATAATCGTACACGAATGCGTTAAGACATTGATGTCAACTGATCTTGATACAGCTCTCTTTGTCTCGATTGGTTGGAGTTGAAAACAAATTTCTTACTGAACGAGGGGATAAGTTTGTTTATCTCATCTAAGAATTTTCGAGCCGATTCCGCAGTTTATTGTGCATCGACAAGTTGATACTTTGTTTGAAATTTCGTTATATTACGTCTTGTAAATCTGCAGCATTAATTGAGGTTATACATCCATCCACTGCTTTCCTTGAAATCACTGTAATCAATGTCCCGCGCACCTTGATGTGGATGACGTAGTAGGTTAATGTTATGCACATTCTGTAAATTATATCGACCATCCCTAAAACGCACAAATATCACTGTGTGCCTTGTCCTCCCCTGAATATCCGTAGTTTTCCTTATGAACTACACGGTCATATCGCAGCGGACTTATTCGAAATTTGTTCATAATTGTTTTTTTACTAAGCTGCGGGTGATGTTTCTTGTACGCAATTGCCGGCCGAAGTGGCCGAGCGTTTCTAGGCACTTCAGTGTGGAACCACGCAACCGCTACGGTCGCAGGTTCGAATCCCGCCTCGGGCATGGATGTCCTTAGGTTAGTTAGGTTTAAGTAGTTCTAAGCTCTAAGGGCCTGATGATCTCAGAAGTTAAGTCCCATAGTGCTCAGAGCCATTTGAAAGATTTTGTACGTAATTATCGTCATCACCGTACTTCTCATGTACATCGACCGCACAGTCGAGTATATAAGAGACTACACATCCACTGACTCATCTTGCAGAAACGCTAATATTTCATCTGCCACTTCTTTCTCACTCTGCGAAATTCCTTGGGTTCCTTCCTGACGACAAGCCAACTTCGGCAATTGTTGTTGTAGATATAATGCAATGTTTGCTTTGTTTATCGTTGCCATTGCTCTGCTTTGCATCGACACCAGAAGCACTGAAGCACTGTTGTGAGTTACGGGTCGTCTAAGCAGTTCAGCCGGCCGCGGGGGCCGTGCGGTTCTAGGCACTTCAGTCTGGAACCGCGGGACTGCGACGGTCGCAGGTTCGAATCCTCCTCGGGCATGGATGTGTGTGATGTCCTTAGGTTAGTTAGGTTTAAGTAGTTCTAAGTTCCAGGGGATTGATGACCTAAGATGTTAAGTCCCATAGTGCTCAGAGCCATTTGAACCATTTTTTAAGCAGTTCAGTTACGCTCCATAGCCTCATGCTGTTCTCACCATCGGATACGTCCAGTCCCGCCCCTCTGTGGTCATTAGCAGCCAATACTGTGGCTGCACGGTAGACAACATGCGGTGCGTTGAGGGCCGTAAATATCACTGGCCTTTTGCGACCTCGTACTGAAGGGGTTCCATGTAAGACATCGAGACGCGGTAACCGAATACCCCTTCTTCATCTCCATAGTAAGTTTTGCTAAAATTATCTCCCTTTCAAGTCGAAAAATAAGAAATGATAATTTGAAAATGACTCTCATGTAGCCCAAAAATCGTGGTCTGTCGACTAGATAATGATAGATAATTTCTTCACCTTGGGCGGAATATTCAAACTTGTCGCGCTCGACTCTCAGAAATTTTACTGGAATCTGATATGTGGAACAACGTCGCATGAAATCACAAAGTGTTTAAAACATCTGTGTAAGATTGCCATGCTACTTTAAAAAATATTTGTGAAAGGTAAAAGGTGAAAATTATTGTAAAAGTAAACTGTGTTTTGGGAAGCTTTATGAAATTCATTCGCATGGAGAAGGAAAATGAACGTAAGGAAATAGTATATACGCAAAGAAAACCAAGAAAAGTAAGTCACTAAACTAAAATGCCGGATTCTGCGAAGGTTGGCTGTGACCAGGCGTGATTTGACTCTATTGTGGATCTGTGATGACCTAACTCCGTTTCCTAATAACGCCTGGAACCAAGAGAGAAATCTGCGGCACAACTGTGGGGATCTTACAACATGCCTTTAGGATCAGAAAGCATACGAGTGTGCTCTCTCTCTCTCTCTCTCTCTCTCTCTCTCTCTCTCTCTCTCTCTCTCTTGTATCTACGCGTATTTTACCTTTTCTTCTTATACGTCTGAAGGAAAAGTGTATTCCTTATTTCACGAGTTACTTGTGATGCTTTATTAAGATTTGTCAAAGGTGCAACAGCTAAAATGCTTCATGAGACTCTAATTAAGAAACAGTTTTAGGAGTAAAAGTAGACAGTTTTCTATTAGTTGTGTCACTTTTCGTAACAGGTTAAAAAAAATAACACCACCAAACCACTTCTATCGTAGCACTTTACTGTGAAGGTGAATACTATCTACGAAGACAAACTTAAACACAACATAAAGTGCCGGAATGTGATTTTCGTGAGTAACATGAGATTACTCTGCAGAAAAAATTGAATTTATAATTAACTATCGCATCGTTCAGAAGAAGACCTGAATAGGAGATAAGACAGCTCCCCAAACATCCAAAAGGCTACAAGCCATCAGGGCGACGAGATGTACAAAGCCCTTACAATAGATCGGCAAACATTTTATGAAGTGGGAATAGTATTAAAGTCGATTAGTTGTCCATGTCTGTATTTGATCGGAATCTGAGGCTTCGGTTTGCTTAAAAATCTCACGTGTGGTGATGAGAAAATTTGAAACGTCGTGGTATGTAAGTGTTAGTGTCGGCGTTATACTGGCCACACAAACCGCAGCCGGCCCTTGGTCTCACACAGTCCAGCCTTCCACACCTTCCTGTTAGAAAGCTGCATCTTCTTCTCCCAGATCCAGCATGTCTCCCATGGTATTATCCTTCTATCTCGTTCTCAACCGTCCTAGTGGTCTCCTTCCTTCGGCTTCTCCATGCATTACTACATTTATTAGCGTGTTCTCCTCTCTCCTCCTCACATGTCCATACCACCTGAGTCACACTCGCTACGATGTCAGGTAGTGTGTATAAGTATCTGAGTTCTCTATTTTTCTTTACTCTCCACTCTTCATTTTCTTTCACTGGTCCATCATTTTAAAAAGTGATGATGTAGTTTCTCTTTCTGGATCCATGTCTCGCCTGCGTAGCACACGATTGGTTTGATGATGGTCTGATATGTTCTTATCTTTGCCTGTCAGGATAACAAGTTAGATCTTATGATGTTATGTATAGCTCCTACACATTTCCCCCGGCTTGAACCCTGGTTACTATTTCTTGTTCTATAAGGTTTTGTTGGTTGATGCTGACACCAAGGTACGTGACTGTCTCCGTCTTGCCTATTGTTAGGTTCCTGATTATTAGATGCTTTGGTCCTAACTGAGTTCTCCTTCCTATTACCATGAACATCGTTTTATTTTCATTTTTACTTAGACATACTTTCTTAGCTTCTTCCATCAGTACAGTTCCCATTTTCTCCAGGTCTTCCATGGTCTCCCCTGTCAACACAATATCATCCGTGAAAGCCAGAACATTTGTCTTTTTCCATGCGGTGACTCCTGCACGTTCCTGTGTTACTCTCTTCAGGGTGTTGAGGAGTGCCAAACTGAACAGGGTGGGAGACATAATAAATGCCTGTCTGACTCCTATTTTTACCTCAAACGTTTCTGAGAACTCCCCCTGTACTCTCTACACTTTGATTCCATCGCACACATTTTAGTTAGCTTTATCAGCTTGTCTAGTATCCCACACTCTGCCATTATCCTCCACATTTCCTCTCTCATTATTCTGTCATATGCCTTGTTGAAGCCTAGAAACATAGAGAAGGTATCCTGATTTGGCTCCCAGTTCTTATCAAGTATTTGTCTTAGTGTTAATATTTGGTCAGTTGTTGACTTACTCTTGCTTAACCCCGACTATGCTGTGTCTAGTACTTCTTCAATGTATGGGTTGAGCCTGTTCAGTACAATTCCTGATGTTATTTTATACCACATGTTTAGAGTTCTGTGTCAACAAGTTGTCTCCCTTCTTACACAATGGACATATAATAGCAGTTTTCCATTCGTCCGGCATTACTTGTTTCCTTCTCATCTCTTTTATCAGTTCGGCTAACAATTCATACGTCTTTGTCTCCCTCTTCTTTGATGAGCTCTGCTGATATCGTATTTACGCCTGGGGACTTCCCATTTTTCAGTCTTTTTATTGCCTCCTTCACCTCCGTCAGAGTTGGTTCTTCGACTAACGATTGGAAGTTCTGGATGTTTTCGGCCCTGTTTCCGCTGTCGTAGGTGTGTACCGAGTTGTTCAGCAGTTTTATGCAGTATCTCCTCCAGTTCTTTAGATTCCCTTCATTTGTAGCACTCAGTTTTCCATTCTCATCTTTCAAACGGAAAATGTTACTGAGAAAGCAAATTCAATGTGTTTTTGAGGAATAGAATTCCACAAAGTATCGATGATCGTTGGAGGAGGAGCGGCACGAGCAGGTCGCCAACCAGCGCTGTCTGCGGCCTATACGACTGGCGACGCTCTGGACAGACGCGAAACCTGCGGAAGCAGTTCTGCTCGCCGTCTTTCCTCTTTTCTGATATTGTGTGTCCGGACATGATCCTGCTGGAATGAGTGCTGAGTTTTCTGAATGACTGCAGGCACGTCGAGGCACAAGACCTCCCTGTTGTATCACTTGCTGCTTGGAATACCCTCAATACATGGAATTCGAGATCATGCGTTGTAGGAAATGGAGCCCAAAGTGTTTATCCGCTATTCCGCCTAAATATGCACGACTGCTTAACACCCATGCGACGACTTGGTAGAACTGGCTGACTCCGCATTGGACCATCGACGGCTTGACGTTCATGTGCCAGCTGCATTACAGCTAGTAGCCGTTCGCCATGGTGTCTAACTCTCTTTTTTCCGTGTGTTCTGCACACGCCTGCGCTTTATGACCACAGAAAAAATGAAATGAGCGTATGGCATCGTTGGCCGGAAGGCCCCATCCGGGGAAGTTCGGCCGCCAAGTGCAAGTCTTATTTCAGTCGACGACACATTGGGCGGCTTGCGCGCCGGTGTTGAAATGATGATGACAGCAACACAGCACCCAGTCCTGGAGCGGAGAAATCTACAACCCGGTCAGGAATCGAACCCGGGCACGCTTGCATGGAGGCGAACACGTTATCATCCAGCTAAGCAGGTGGGCTTTATGACCACAAATGCCACGGTACAGTGTAGCTGCATTCCAGCGTCCGGTCGCCTTGACCACATGCACGTGCTGATTTGCTTCCCCGGTTCTACTTCGATGGATCTTCACTGAATGACAGTAGCGCAACACTCATATAGGCTGAAACTTCCTGGCAGATTAAAACTGTGTGTCGGACCGAGTCTTGAACTGGGGACCTTTGCCTTTCGCGGGCAAGTGCTCTACTATCTGAGCTACCCAAGCACGACTCACGCCCCGTCCTCACAGCTTTACTTCTGCCAGTACCTCGTCTCCTACCTTCCAAACATTGCAGAACTAGCGCTCCTGAAAGAAAGGAGTCTCGGTCCAGGCACACAGTTTTAATCTGCCAAGAAGTTTCATATCAGCGCACACTCCGCTGTGGAGTGAAAATCTCATTCGGGAAACATCCCCCAGGCTGTGGCTAACTCATATCTCCGCAATATCCTTTCTTTCAGGCGTTCTAGTTCTGCAAGGTTCGTAGGAGAGCTTCTGTAAAGTTTGGAAGGTAGGAGATGAGGTACTGGCAGAATTGAAGCTGTGAGGACGGGGCGTGAGTCGTGCTTGAGTAGCTCAGATTGTAGAGCACTTGCCCGCGAAAGGCAAGGGTCCCGAGTTCGAGTCTCGGTCCGGCACACAGTTTTAATCTGCCAGGAAGTTTCATATCAGTGCACACTCCGCTGCAGAGTGAAAATCTCATTCTGGAAACATCCCCCAGGCTGTAGCTAAGCCATGTCTCCGCAATGTCTTTCAGGAGCGCTAGTCCTGCAAGGTTCGCAGGAGAGCTTCTGTAAAGTTTGGAAAGTAGGAGACGAGTTAGTGGCAGAAGTGAAGCTGTGAGGACGGGGCGTGAGTCGTGCTTGGGTAGCTCAGATGGTAGAGCACTCGGTCCGGCACACAGATTTAATCTGCCAGGACGTTTCATATCAGCGCACACACTCCTCTGCAGAGTGAAAATCTCATTCTCAATAGGCTCTCAAACAAGAGAGGACGTTCCTCAATTTACGTGTGTGGATGGCATCTGTTTGTAGCGCGAAGCACATACTGGCGGTACTTTGTACCATTGTCCAATATTATATTCATTCAGGCCGCTCTTTTTTCTGTTTTCAGTATTTAGACACGTAGCTACAGCTGCTTGCACAGTCGCATATATATATATGCCACAGTAGTGCCTTCAACATCACTAACGACGACAAAATGGCCACGATGAAAGGATAATTTTACTTTATATATATATATATATATATATATATATATATATATATATATATATATATATATATATATAAAGTAAAATTATCCTTTCATCGTGGCCATTTTGTCGTCGTTAGTGATGTTGAAGGCACTACTGTGGCTAAAACCGCACTTGTGACGTTCGCAAATAAGTTTTGGAATTTCGTCTGCGTGATGCATGTTACAAAAGTTCTGATTCGATGTAGCACACCCAAATATGATTTACATCTCTAATGAAAAAGTAAGCCAATAGAAGACATTGTCAGTATGAGTTGACACTGGTAAGGTGTAACGCATGAATTTGTCCTTTTGATAGGATAGAAACACTTTGGCTCTTATGCTTATATGCTGTTTTGTTAATGGATAAAATACTATCGGTCAGTACATACTTACTTCTTTGTTATTGTAGCCTACTGAAGAAATTTATGTTCATTTACTTTTCTGTCTTTCAAGTGAAGCACTATGATTTAATTTGCAACAATATTTTTCCTTTTAATGCTACGATGCCTGATGTATTTCCCTATAACTGAGCTCACATGAATAGACGGAAATAATGTTGGATTTATGATAACTGGTAAACACCACCGTAAATTGTACAATATGCTCAGATAATTTATTGCAGGTTACTAAGTCATTTAAACACGCAATGAAGCCACGTTCTCCAGTCATAAATAAGATAGCCCCAATAAAAAAGTAGTAGTAGTGACTGAATGATCTTACTGCAATCTGGAGTTACTGTTAACGTTTTTGCCTACATGTTTGAGCCTCTAACACGCCACCTTTTGCAAACATAATGTATGTCATTTTTCTGTTCCTCATCTAAACGTGTTACGACATGCGTCATCTTCAGTGTGAATCGTTTCATTTCTGTAAGAAACATTATCCGGTGGCCGTGGTTGGTTTCTTTAAGGCCTAAAACATTTGCATTTTTATTGCTTGTAATTTTACACGGGTGAGAGCGAAGCGAAAAAGGTGGGGAAAACAGAGTATATAATTACAATCAACAAAAAAAACTCGCCAAAGATGTTACACGGTCTGGTTTCGCTACTTGAGAGGGCTCCCATGAAAAAAGAGTGAATGTAGGAAAATGAACTTTCTGGAAACATTGGTAATGGCATGCGCAAGAGAAATAACGAATAAACCCACTGAAAGAAAGACATTTTATTTCCCACACGAGAAGGTAACATTTCTTAATTGCATACGTTTACGTTCCGGATCAGAAACGTTGCTCAGTGTGACGACCATCTGAATCCACAAGAGTCTGGAACCCCCGTTTCGATACCATTTCACAATTGTTCGCAGCACTTCTCGAATGGTGGACCTTAGAACGTTCAGCTGCCGTGACACAGCTCGTGTACTGCTTGGAGATCACATATTGCGTCTCAATCATGGCCACAGTAACTCCTTGAACGATTTGTTATGTAGTTGGCCGTAGGTCTCTGCCAGGAGTGAGTGCCAAATCGTCAGTTAATTCGAACTTACTAATCATGTTCATCAACCCCGGTGCGGAAGTGTGTGGATACTCGCGAAGAACATCAGCACTTCTTAAAAGACATCATAGTCACCGTTGACTGTATGAAATATTTATTACTACGATTCCAGTTGCGTCCTTAGGGCCATTTTCAAGTAACACTGCAAAAGCTACATTCTGTCAGAATATAAGACTATCTGACTTGAGCAAATGTCGTCGTCAAATAGTCTTATATTCTGACAGAATGCAGCTTTTGCAGTGTTACTTGAAAAAAAGTGTTGTATGAATATCAAGAGCTCAGATGGAAACCCAGTTCTAAGCAAAGAAGGGAAAGCAGAAAGGTGGAAGGAGTATATAGAGGGTCTATACAAGGGCGATGTACTTGAGGACAATATTATGGAAATGGAAGAGGATGTAGAGGAAGATGAAATGGGAGATATGATACTGCGTGAAGAGTTTGACAGAGCACTGAAAGACCTGAGTCGAAACAAGGCCCCCGGAGTAGACAATATTCCATTGGAACTACTGACGGCCGTGAGAGAGCCAGTCCTGACAAAACTCTACCATCTGGTGAGCAAGATGTATGAAACAGGCGAAATACCCTCAGTCTTCAAGAAGAATATAATAATTCCAATCCCAAAGAAAGCAGGTGTTGACAGATGTGAAAATTATCGAACTATCAGTTTAATAAGTCACAGCTGCAAAATACTAACACGAATTCTTTACAGACGAATGGAAAAACTAGTAGAAGCCAACCCCGGGGAAGATCAGTTTGGATTCCGTAGAAACACTGGAACACGTGAGGCAACACTGACCTTACGACTTATCTTAGAAGAAAGATTAAGGAAAGGCAAACCTACGTTTCTAGCATTTGTAGACTTAGAGAAAGCTTTTGACAATGTTGACTGGAATACTCTCTTTCAAATTCTAAAGGTGGCAGGGGTAAAATAAAGGGAGCGAAAGGCTATTTACAATTTGTACAGAAACCAGATGGCAGTTATAAGAGTCGAGGGACATGAAAGGGAAGCAGTGGTTGGGAAGGGAGTAAGACAGGGTTGTAGCCTCTCCCCGATGTTGTTCAATCTGTATATTGAGCAAGCAGTAAAGGAAACAAAAGAAAAATTCGGAGTAGGTATTAAAATTCATGGAGAAGAAATAAAAACTTTGAGGTTCGCCGATGACATTGTAATTCTGTCAGAGACAGCAAAGGACTTGGAAGAGGAGTTGAATGGAATGGACAGTGTCTTGAAAGGAGGATATAAGATGAACATCAAGAAAAGCAAAACAAGGATAATGGAATGTAGTCTAATTAAGTCGGGTGATGCTGAGGGAATTAGATTAGGAAATGAGGCACTTAAAGTAGTAAAGGAGTTTTGCTATTTGGGGAGCAAAATAACTGATGATGGTCGAAGTAGAGAGGATATAAAATGTAGGCTGGCAATGGCAAGGAAAGCGTTTCTGAAGAAGAGAAATTTGTTAACATCGAGTATTGATTTAAGTGTCAGGAAGTCATTTCTGAAAGTATTCGTATGGAGTGTAGCCATGTATGGAAGTGAAACATGGACGATAAATAGTTTGGACAAGAAGAGAATAGAAGCTTTCGAAATGTGATGCTACAGAAGAATGCTGAAGATTAGATGGGTAGATCACATAACTAATGAGGAAGTATTGAATAGGATCGGGGAGAAGAGAAGTTTGTGGCACAACTTGACCAGAAGAAGGGATCGGTTGGTAGGACATGTTCTGAGGCATCAAGGGATCACCAATTTAGTATTGGAGGGCAGCGTGGAGGGTAAAAATCGTAGGGGAGACCAAGAGATGAATACACTAAGCAGATTCAGAAGGATGTAGGTTGCAGTAGGTACTGGAAGATGAAAGAGCTTGCACAGGATAGAGTATCATTGAGAGCTGCATCAAACCAGTCTCAGGACTGAAGACCACAACAACAACTTGAAAATGGCCCTAAGGCCGAAATTGCAGTCGTAATAATAAGTATTTCATACAGTCAACGGCGAATATGATGTCTTTTAGGAAATATTATATGACTGTGAATCCCAACTATGGGAAGTGAATCAAATATCAGCACTGTTGCTATTGTTTTGACAAAACAGATGTACGAGTGAATCCCTGCTCTCCTTTTCCAGATCCCTCTTGACTGCCTGCAGCTGTAATGCACACTTATGCTGGTGTCACAACCCCGCGTCGCCGTACCAGCAACGGCGCCTAACGACAAGTCATGACACTAACACTACGAACAACGCAAATCGTTCAGTGCACAATCTGCACATCATTCCTATAAAGTTGGGTACCCACACGGTAAATAGCTTTCCCTCTGCACTGTCTCAAGTAGAGAAAATTTAATTATAATCACCCTGCACATGGCGACGGAAAACGTATGTACAGAACACTCACCACATATACTCTCAGAAAACGTATTAAAAAGAGTAACTCCTTAAGTGTTTTATTCCTACTACTCTGCAGATGACATGCTGCCAAGGTATGAAACGCATGAACGCGAGGCAATCTTAACAGATACATTTTCACAATTAATTTAGTTTCAGGTGAGCAACTAATTAAAAAAATTGAAAAGTATGTGTTACAGTTTTTAGGACTACAATGAGAAAAGCAACCAAGAGCTTGGAATAAAACATTTAAAAAAAACATAAACGAGAGCGACTGAGAAAAGCACATAGGTGTCGAACATGTTTAGGTAAAGAATGGAACTAAAAGGTACGCTGTCTTTTGCAGAAAGCGGAATATAAAATATCTAAATTTAGTAGCGATCTTGCCGGCCGGTGTGGCCGAGCGGTTCTAGGTGCTTCAGTCCGGAACCGCGAGACTGCTACGGTCGCAGGTTCGAATCCTACCTCGGGCATGGCTGTGTGTATTGTCCTTAGGTTGGTTAGTTTTAAGTAGTTCTAAGTTCTAGGGGACTGAGGACCTCAGATGTTAAGTCCCATAGTGCTCAGAGCCATTTGAACCATACTTGACGGGACACACTGCTTTCTGGGCATCTTTACGTGCTCACTGTGTGTTCAGAACTGAAAAGAGAGACGTGACGCTATCTGTGGGCACGCTAGAGACACACTACCCCACACATCTGCGCAAAGCTTCATCGGATGGCCACTGAGGTTTCCACTTCGAGCCCAATCGGACCTTAGTTTCCGAATAGCCCTTGTACATCTTACGTTCAAACCGACTATGTTACAAATTAATATAAACGATATATGGGTATGATATGAACGAGTTACTATTGGAAGCGCGCGACTGTTACGGTCGCAGGTTCGAATCTTGCCTCGGGCATGGATGTGTGTGATGTCCTTAGGTTAGTTAGGTTTAAGTAGTTCTAAGTTCTAGCGGACTGATGACCACCGATGTTAAGTCCCATAGTGCTCAGAGCCATTTGAACCATTAGTAGCGATCTTATTATTAAGAAAGAAAGGAATAGTTTCCATCAGGACTAATGCGAGTTCTGCTATGCAAGACGGTCACTCAAAGTCCTTAGCACCGTCTCAGTCAGTGCTTGCATTGCTCACTGTAACTCAGAGAGAAAGAGGGCAATTCTACTAAATTTTGTGTGTAGGTGATGAATGGAGATTACAGATGAGAGAAAGAACCTCTTTTTAAGGATTTGTTGTTGCTTGAACAAATTATACGGACTGGTAGTTTCTGGGATGGTGACAAAGAAGAAGCGACCGAAATAGAAATTTTTGACAACACCCTCAGCAAAGATGGCTGCCCGCAGCTAATCGGGAGATTGACGCGGACGCGGCGAGCGCGCAACCGAAACATTACCTTATATGGCGCTGGAGTGAGCACCACTGACGTCACGAAAGGCAGCGCCACTGTATAAGGGCGGTAGCAGCAACTAAAACACAGTCCCCACTTGACAATGGCCAAGGGATACTCGACCGAAAGCTCGTGGATTTTAAACCATTTGACACAGATGGAAGCTCGAGAGAATTTTATCAGAACATTTCGCGGCAAAACCATGCATTCGTGTAACACTAATTTCTCTACAATTTGCACAGTGGCGTTGGCTTCCATTTTTAAAAATGGATTAAAAATGGATTATATAATGGCCGGCCGGGGTGACCGAGCGGTTCTAGGCGCTACAGTCTGGAACCGCGCGACCGCTACGGTCGCAGGTTCGAATCCTGCCTCGGGCATGGATGTGTGTGATGTCCTTAGGTTAGTTAGGTTTAAGTAGTTCTAAGTTCTAGGGGACTGATGACCTTAGAAGTTAAGTCCCATAGTGCTCAGAGCCATTTGATTATATAATGGCTCAGAAAATAGCCCTGTGAAATTTTGTCGGCGGAGCTACGGTTCAGCCTGTATTTTCCGTGTGAAGTGCAGTAGCAGTGCAGAATGAAAATCGGGGTGCAGCTGGTTCCTTCGATCTGCAGCGTTTATGGTGCGGCCTGGCAGTGGAGAGCCCAGAAACGTGAAAGTTGGATATCCGGCTCGGACATGTGGCCGCGCGGTGATGTTTTCTCGCCGCGACAGCTCTCGATCTATTCGCAGCGCGGTGGGTGAGAGGAAGAGGACGGGGCAGCGGGAGGAGGAGGCGGAGGAGAAAGGAGGCCAGCGCGGGTCGAGTTCCGGGAGGAACCGCGAAGGGCCGCGGCCGGAGCGCTCGCCGGCGAGTCCTTGCGGCGGCCTTCGCCTTGCAGCAGCCGGCCTCAGCGCGCGGTACGTAGCGAGACGCTCCCGTTCGGCCAGCCAGCAGCCAGCAGCCAGCAGCGGCCGCCCGCCTGCAGACTGCACGGCTGGTATGTGGGTCAGCGAGCCGCGCCAAGCCGCCCACGCGCGGCCGCATTCCAGCGGTCCCCGGTTCGACGTTCGCTGCCTCCTGCATTCCCACGGTCTGCCTGCATGCCGAACGAACGCGCAGCAACGGGGTCTCCTGATACGACTGCTTACATCACCCATGTATCGACGTATTAATCATCGTGTTCTAACAAACACAACTGGAAGCTACCTCAGTCAGGTATCGTGCGGAGGTGTTCTCAGCTTAAATACTCGGGATCTGAAATGAAACTGGTCAGATATTTCTTCTTTAATGTACTTCTTGATACATTCTAATGCAAACAGGTTGTCTCAAATCTTATGTGTCAAATTGAAACAGGTGGTAGTGGAACCACAACTAATTACGTTGAGATAGGGGACCAATGATCGGAAATGCATATTTATTGTGCTACGGACATACACAGCCTGCGCCGCTTAACACCAACGAAGCTTACAGTAACTTTTAAAAGTTACGAACGTCAGTCTCAGTGCATATATGGCGACAGCGCATTTCAGGTGTGCCGCAGAGAAGTGTCGTAGGACCGTTGCTATTCACAATATACATAAATGACCTTGTGGATGACATCGGAAGTTCACTGAGGCTTTTTGCGGATGATGCTGTGGTATACCGAGAGGTTGTAGCAACGGAAAATTGTACTGAAATGCAGGAGGATCTGCACCGAATTGACGCATAGTGCAGGGAATGGCAATTGAATCTCAATGTAGACAAGTGTAATGTCCTGCGAATACATAGAAAGAAAGGTCCCTTATCATTTAGCTACAATATAGCAGCTCAGCAACTGGAAGCAGTTAATTCCATAAATTATCTGGGAGTACGCATTAGGAGTGATTTAAAATGGAATGATCATATAAAGTTGATCGTCGGTAAAGCAGATGCCAGACTGAGATTCTTTGGAAGAATCCTAAGGAAATGCAATTCGAAAACAAAGGAAGTAGGTTACAGTACGCTTGTTCGCCCACTGCTTGAATACTGCTCAGCAGTGTGGGATCCGTACCAGATAGGGTTGATAGAAGAGAAAAAGAAGATCCAACGGAGAGCAGCGTGCTTCGTTACAGGATCATTTAGTAATCGCGAAAGCGTTACGGAGATGATAGATAAACTCCAGTGGAGAGACGCTCAGTAGCTCGGTACGGGCTTTTGTTGAAGTTTCGAGAACATATCTTCACCGAGGAGTCAAGCAGTATATTTCTCCCTCCTACGTATATCTCGCGAAGAGACCATGAGGATAAAATCAGAGAGATTAGAACCCACACAGAGGCATACCGACAATCCTTCTTTCCACGAACAATACGAGACTGTAATAGAAGGGAGAACCGATTGAGGTACTCAAGGCACCCTGCGCACACACCGTCAGGTGGCTTGCGGAGTATGGATGTAGATGTAGATGTAGATGTAGATGAAGTTCTGCCGCATTTTCAGAAAGATCCCTGGTGTCTTTTGTACCAGGAGACAATCAGCTTGGACCGTAGTAAGCAGAAGTTCATGGGTCTCTACACCAACATCTTCACGTAACCACAGAGGAAAAAGTCCTTTGGTGTGAAACGTTACGATCGCGCTGGCCTTGGGACAGAATCTCCACTTCCGATCCAGTGATGATTGTACCTGTTGCTCAGGTGGTCGCAGACATTAGCATCGAAGTGGGCTGGTGCACCGTCTTGTTGAGACCATATCCTTTCACAGACAACGACGGAAGCAGTCTCCAAGAACCGTGGCAGGAATATCAGGTAATGTCGACAAGTTAAACGCAGAGGCAGCAAAAAAAGTTTCTGTTGGGTGATCTTGGACGATGCCTGCCCTTATGTTGACAGAGAGTTGTCACTGGTGACCACCGATGAGGGTGCCTTGGGGATTTCCTCTCTCCAGACATGGCTGTTAAGGCTGTTGCAGACACCTTCGCGGTGAATGAGACCCCATCCGTGAACAATAAAAATCTGTGTGAAGTTCACAGTACAGCATTTCCGGTGGATAATACATTGACAGAAGTGAGCGCGGAGCTCAAAATCTGTTGGTCCCAGTGCTTGCACGCGTTCTTTGGGAGAGGGATGTAATACCTGTTCCCACAGTACACTCCACAAACAGCCGGCCGCTGTGGCCGAGTGGTTCTAGGCGCTTCAGTCCGGAACCGCGCTGCTGCTACGGTCACAGGTTCGAATCCTCCGTCGGGCATGGATGTGTGTGATGTCCTTGGTTAGTTAGGTTTAAGTAGTTCTAAGTCTAGTGGACAGATGACGTCAGATGTTAAATCACATAGTGCTTAGAGCCATTTGAACCATTTGAACTCCATACAGTATCCTTCGAAGTGTGCGTTTCACGGGGAAGTTTACGAGTGCTTATTGCTGGGTGATCGGCCATACGATCCAACACTATCACCTCAAAGTCAGGTGTTAGACTTGTCTTTGGAGGAACCTTGGCCGGCTCTCTATGGCGCGAACGACCCATCTCATCATGAGCTGATTGCTTCCCTGCCACACCGCGTCGCCACTGTTATTGGTGCCAAAGATGGAAATACCGCCTGTTGGATAGGTGGTCATAATTTTCTGGCTGATTAGGGTATTAGATATATTTCTCTTGCTTCATACAACACCATTTCCTGACTCGAGATAAGCCTATGTGGCGTAACTGTACGATCATGTACAACCGAGTCAACAGTACGTCTTTCCTTTCGAGCGCTAGTCGCATAGGCCGTTGAATTCCTGCGTGGCATGGAGCATAGCTGCCCTGAATCTATCGAGTCCATATTCGCATGATAGTCATGGAATCTCGACCAACGTGACCCGTAATACCGCAGAACGATAAACTGCAGTCTCGATAGGCCACGATCCTTCTGCTGGTGTACGTTTATCCTTCTTACACGACGCATAGCGCGCGCTCTACTCATAAGCAAATTATATTCCATTGCGATTTTTAATGAGAAACTCACTGCGTGTCTTTCCTTACAAACAGAATGTACGTGGCGCTCTCGTACCCACGTTGTGTGGTTGCGCTGGAATGTTAATCATTTTCATATCGATGCGTGTAGTACGTTTGCCGTGTGCACCCTTCGTGGTATTGTAATTTTATTGGCCGGCACGGTATACTCTGCAACAGAAATTCTACTCGTACCTACGCACAGTCTGATGTTTTTCTGCAGACGTTTTAATTTTCACTTCGACTAAATTTCAGCCTTCACCAAAGGCCGGCCGAAGACCGCAAGACCGCTACGGTCGCAGGTTCGAATCCTGCCTCGGGCATGGATGTTTGTGATGTCCTTAGGTTAGTTAGGTTTAACTAGTTCTAAGTTCTAGGGGACTAATGACCTCAGCAGTTGGGTCCCATTGTGCTCAGAGCCATTTTTGAACCTTCACCAAAGCAATTCATATATCAGCTGCACTTTCCTTTGAGATTCCTTGTGCGTTATGTTTTTCCATTTTCGTCCATTTACAGATCTTTGTTCGGAAACACATTCACTTACACACCGCTGTGAACTCTTATTTTTATCAGAGCTCCAAGTACACTCAATTATTTGTCGCTGATTTTCCTCTAACCGTGGGTATTTCGTATATTTACATAAATTAATAATTCTTAATATTCTTGTAAAGCTGGCTGGTTTTTGAATTTGTGCATTGGGAAAAAGGGAATAGCTGTGCTTTGGGCTCGTTCGAGGAGAAGCAAATAATACAAATACAGTCTTTAGGTTAAAACATTAGATAGTAACACCTCATATTATAATACGTTTACGATCAAACTTACTGAACGTAATCAATGTTCAGGTCATACATTTGCTATTCTGCGTAGTATTTCATTCACTTTATTCATACTGTTCGGTGTAAACGTTTCAGCTGGCATGTAATTCTGTAATGAACTTTTATGTCAACAATTCGTAACTTGTTGGTCAATAATTCGTATTAGCCATATTTACTTTCGCAGTTTTCTTTATAATGCATCAAAAAATCAAATGGCGAAAACAAAACAGTTGTAAACCATATGTGGGCGCAGATAAATGAAGTTACGTGGACGGGTTCCATGCTGTCCTCCACCTTCCGTATTTCGTAATGATCTTTTCTTCCCTGCGTATTCTCCGTAAGCTGCTGTCCATATTCTAGTCCCTGTCTGTCCCTGCTCTACGTCTGCTCCGCTGCTCCTTGCAGCGCCAACTAACTATTCCTGTATGCCACAGAAAAAGTCCCACCAACCTGCCCCTTCTAGCAAGGGCCTTCCGTAGGCTCCTTTCTTCACCAAATCTTTCATTCCTCTTCAAGGTTTAGGCAATATGCCTATTCCGACTTCACATTTCTAATATTGTATTTTTTCTCATTCTTCCAACGTCTCTTTTTGTCTCTTTCTCATTGTTTCAACATGTCTTTTTCCTGAGAGCGGATACTTGTTTACCATTGCTGGAATTTAGTTTTCTTTCAAGCGTTCAAGATGTTTCCTTCGTTTCTCCCTATTTTTTTCCACTTTCTTGTTAACATAGATGTTTCTAATTCTTCTCGTATATTCTCATTTCCAGTAAGATCCCTCGTTGAACAACCTTCGACAGACCTCAAGAATCTTGTTTCATTAGGTTGTGTGCTGCTTTATTTTTTCCTTCTGTTTTCTCAATCCAAGATTCACTGCCATAGAGCAAGAGTAACCGTTGTTTTGTAAAACTTTCATTTTGCGTCTTTCGATGTCTTGTTCTTTAAGGTCTTTTATGTTTTATATGTTCCGAAATTTACTGATTCTGTACATCATTACCATCATTTAAGTTCGTATCACACCCCAAATATGTAAAACTGGAGAGCTGGCCCAGTACCTTCAGTAACAGTTTAACTGAGTGTTCTGCATAATGCGCCATAACTTTAGTTTTACTTTAGGATATTTTATGATTGTAGTCTTTGTGTTCCTAGTTCATATAACTGTACACCGCACGCTATAAGTTTGCTTTCTTACTCTGTATTAAGACACCATCATCTGCATATAGCATAGCGTTATGATGATAGTTTCTTTGCAGTGGTATACCTTTATGTGATTCATTCTTCCATTTTCTTATGAGAGCCTCAATATGCATGAGTCAAGTGTCGGTGACACGCTACATCCTTACCTGTTGCCTTGATTTATTTCTATTCCTTCTGTTTTTGAGCTGCCTGAGTTTATGGTTGTTTTTGATCCTTCATATAAACTTATGATTCTCTGTACAAGATGTATGGCATATCTGATTTCTTCTTGTATTGTCTCTAGTCCGTTTCTAGCGACCGACTCAAGACCTTTTTCTAAGTAAATAAAACATGTGTTTCAAGATTGACTTCGTCACACTTTTCTAGAATTCTTCTAATGCTGAAAATATAATCGTTATGGAAGCGTCTTCTCCTGAATCCACTCTGTACTGCTTCCAAGAGTACAAATACTTCAATTATTCTTCATTTCTTACCTTATCCGCCCAGAGATTCGTTGATGGTACATTTAAAAGGCTTCCAATTCCTTGTTGTACTCCAGTTATAGGAAACTGAAAAGGGTGTAGCGAATTATGCTTTAAAATACCATTGTCGTAAAGGAGACGAGAGAAATAACGCAAGACGTATAACATGAAAAACTCTCTTCAGACAACAAAAGAAACTCTTGCATTCCTGAGGCAAGATAAACGCGTGTGTAACAATAAACCACCCTAACGGAGGCGAATGTAATTTCAGCTAGTTTAAACTGTGCGACAGATGACCCAGAAGTTAAACAAATCTGAACGAAACTGTAACAAAATGTTTAAGCATTAACTAACGAGAAGGTAAAAGGACGTAAACACCGAAATACTTTCCAGAAATATTGGCATCAAAAGATACAACAGAGGACATAAGACAGAGATTAATAAGCAATTTACGGGTGATGAGATAAGTTACTGGAAAATTGAAGAGAGAGAATGTATGTGGGTAGAACAAACTGCAACCGAATTATTGAAATATAGTGACCTAGAATGCAAAAAGGAGTTCGGAAACTTAAATAAACAGATATAAACGGAGCAAAGCTCTCATGTGACTTAAAAACAATCGTAATTTTTTCGAACGTTGGAGAATTATGACCCAACAACAAGTCTGTCACCGAGTCAACCTTCACTTGTATCCTATTAAAAACCTGTTGCATTCAATATTGCCAATATCTGATAACATCATGTGATATTACCAGTATGGGTTCAGACGAAACAGCTGACGTTTGAACACTCGTTTAGGTAGGAATAATTTTCTATAAAAATGTAGATATTTAATAATGGTACGCATCTACTCTTCACATCCTTCTTATGAAATGAAAAAATCAATTAATAATTAAATAAACTAAGTATACACAGACCAACCATATTAAACATATAGTACTATTTTACTCTCCGTTGTCACAAAGATAATTTCGTTATTTAGTGTCAAACATTTACTGCTGTAATGTAGTTCAACAAGGCACAAATAGTTAAATCTCCTGTTGACCCCAGATAGCCATGAATGCTTGCGTAAGATATGTCTGTAACATTCTGTTGCTCGATTACGCCAGTCACTCCTTTATTCAATTAGGGTGGACGCGACCGGACATTCGACGTGGTTTTATCCACACTCTGTTTTATTTATAGATTTATTAGTCATTGATATGCTCAAACACCATCTCCTCAAATATCAGATACCTAACATCAATCCATAACTGAAATAGAAGATTGGACTCCTCTAGCATCTTGGTCAACGCAAAACGCTTCATCTTTTCCCATCTCTTCCATTTCATCCATACGGTTCTCGAATAAACTACCCAGTAAATTGCACGTTAACGAAACACACCCACTATTCAAGAGGAGAACATCCGTCTGTCCCGGGTTCGATTCCCGGCGGGGTCAGGGATTTTCTCTGCCTCGTGATGGCTGGGTGTTGTGTGCTGTCCTTAGGTTAGTTAGGTTTAAGTAGTTCTAAGTTCTAGGGGACTTATGACCACAGCAGTTGAGTCCCATAGTGCTCAGAGCCATTTGAACCATTTGAACCATCCGTATGTGTTATCATCGGGGTAGCTTCCCTTTCGGCATATCCGAGCTGTTTTCTTTCTGTCCAACAGAGAACCAGTATCTCCGTCACATTGTAAATTATCCATGCTTTTCTAATCTCCAACTGTTTCTGTTTTCATCTTCTCGCACATCAGCTAACCTTACGCTATTGTTTCTCGATATTTTCCTGACCAGTCAGTTTCCCGGTATTTGATTCCTTCTGCACTCCTCCTATACATTTTTGTTAGGCGTCATTACTCACTTTCGACAACAATGTAACGAAGACATTGCTTAATCGAACATTAGTAAGACTGCCATTTCTGGAATAGCATACGTTCGTGTCTACGTCATCATTATTTTTACCATTAGGCGTGATAGGGCGCTACTGGATCATGGGTAGCTATAGGATTCAGTATCCTGAGTTTCCATAGGCAATGTGTCAAACAGCGCAATCGAAGATATAAATTCATGGCATGTAGAAAATTAGTTGATGCTAAATCAGCACGAGACTCAGTTTTTACTGCTCTTAACTCAAAATTAAGCTAACCCCCACATTATTATTACTCAGAATGAGTATATGGTTAGTGAGTCTGAACAATCTACACTCCTGGAAATTGAAATAAGAACACCGTGAATTCATTGTCCCAGGAAGGGGAAACTTTATTGACACATTCCTGGGGTCAGATACATCACATGATCACACTGACAGAACCACAGGCACATAGACACAGGCAACAGAGCATGCACAATGTCGGCACTAGTACAGTGTATATCCACCTTTCGCAGCAATGCAGGCTGCTATTCTCCCATGGAGACGATCGTAGAGATGCTGGATGTAGTCCTGTGGAACGGCTTGCCATGCCATTTCCACCTGGCGCCTCAGTTGGACCAGCGTTCGTGCTGGACGTGCAGACCGCGTGAGACGACGCTTCATCCAGTCCCAAACATGCTCAATGGGGGACAGATCCGGAGATCTTGCTGGCCAGGTTAGTTGACTTACACCTTCTAGAGCACGTTGGGTGGCACGGGATACATGCGGACGTGCATTGTCCTGTTGGAACAGCAAGTTCCCTTGCCGGTCTAGGAATGGTAGAACGATGGGTTCGATGACGGTTTGGATGTACCGTGAACTATTCAGTGTCCCCTCGACGATCACCAGTGGTGTACGGCCAGTGTAGGAGATCGCTCCCCACACCATGATGCCGGGTGTTGGCCCTGTGTGCCTCGGTCGTATGCAGTCCTGATTGAGGCGCTCACCTGCACGGCGCCAAACACGCATACGACCATCATTGGCACCAAGGCAGAAGCGACTCTCATCGCTGAAGACGACACGTCTCCATTCGTCCCTCCATTCACGCCTGTCGCGACACCACTGGAGGCGGGCTGCACGATGTTGGGGCGTGAGCGGAAGACGGCCTAACGGTGTGCGGGACCGTAGCCCAGCTTCATGGAGACGGTTGCGAATGGTCCTCGTCGATACCCCAGGAGCAACAGTGTCCCTAATTTGCTGGGAAGTGGCGGTGCGGTCCCCTACGGCACTGCGTAGGATCCTACGGTCTTGGCGTGCATCCGTGCGTCGCTGCGGTCCGGCCCCAGGTCGATTGGCACGTGCACTTTCCGCCGACCACTGGCGACAACATCGATGTACTGTGGAGACCTCACGCCCCACGTGTTGAGCAATTCGGCGGTACGTCCACCCGGCCTCCCGCATGCCCACTATACGCCCTCGCTCAAAGTCCGTCAACTGCACATACGGTTCACGTCCACGCTGTCGCGGCATGCTACCAGTGTTCAAGAATGCGATGGAGCTCCGTATGCCACGGCAAACTGGCTGACACTGACGGCGGCGGTGCACAAATGCTGCGCAGCTAGCGCCATTCGACGGCCAACACCGCGGTTCCTGGTGTGTCCGCTGTGCCGTGCGTGTGATCATTGCTTGTACAGCCCTCTCGCAGTGTCCGGAGCAAGTATGGTGGGTCTGACACACCGGTGTCAATGTGTTCTTTTTTCCATTTCCAGGAGTGTAAATTCCTATGTCATCAAATAGACGGGAAGCTATCATAGAAAGAAAGCTCATGTTCAAGTTTTTGATCAAAAAACGTATGTTGATACATTTATCATTAGAACAGTGTCCGCAATTGCTGATAGTCCAACATGAAAATCTGTCTACTTTGTTTATTTTCTCCCGCTTATGACATACGGCATTATATTCTGAGGTAACCCTTCCCATTCACAAAGGGCATTTTTGACTCAGAAATGGGCATTTCGAGCAATATGTGGTGAAAACTGACGAACATCTTGTCGTCTCCTATTCGAATATGCGGGAATTCTGACATTGGCTTCTCAATACAGGGTGGTCAGAAATAATATGAAAAGCTTGTAAGGATGTTGCAAGGTAGGTTGTGCCGAGAAATAATTGTTAAGAAAAAATTAGGTACGTTGCGTCGTTTCCGCGTTAATTATCATTGAAGTTAGCCAATCACGCCGTTGCGCGCAAATCCAAGCGGCAGTGTCAGTTGTTCTCATAGCGTGGATGATAGCGCAGGGGATTATTCAGCCGTTGACTCGAGTTCGGTACTTACTACCGCCCATGTCCAATTTTTGTATCGCTCTTTTGTTCAGCTGCAGGAGACCAAACGACGAACACGTGTGGCAACGCTGACTCTGACAGGCCGCTTGATGTTCGCTCATTGGTTAACCTCGATCCTAATTAACTCAGAAATTGGATAACGTATAGAATTTTTTTCTTAAATATTATTTCTTAGCACAATCTACAAGCTTTTCAGACTTTTTCCGACCACCCTGTATATATTTTCTTTAAAGGCGTTTGTTGCTAAGAATAAAAGTTTATTCTCAAGAATTAGCAACTTTCACTCAGTAAATACTATGGAGAAATCCAATCTGCATTTGGTCTAACATCCTTGGCTCTTGTGCAGAAAGGCGTACATACTGCTGCGTCAGTTTTCAGTAAGCTAGCACCAGAATTAGAAAATTGTAGCAGTAATACTCACACTTTCGAATCTAAACTGAAGTATTTCGTAAAGGGACACTACTCCTATTCTGCAAAAAACTGGAGCAAAGTTCTGTCCTAACATTGTTGATTGTGCTAATATTTATATACTCAGTACCTTGTTGTCTGCGTAGAATTCGTGTACATTTTATTTTATTTCTTGTTAACTTTTGATGATATAGTTTTGTGTACTGACTCATTCCACGGCCTTGGAGATTGGCTCCTCAATTCAGTTTTACAGAACTGGACGTGTAAATAAATGAAAAGAAAAACGTTTTAGTCTAGTAGTTGTTGCGAAAATTCTCGTACTGAAAAACGGGGCTGACTGTGCTCCTGTTCATGTTAAGGCAACCGACAGACGGCATAAGCTGTTTGTTTTTCCTGCAGCTTGACGCAGCCGTTCAAATTCTAGGTGCCCGCATATTCAAAATATGTACCCAGAACTATGTCTTTATGCAGTAGGAACAACAACTGCAGTGGATTTAAAGGTCGTATTCTATTTGCAGACGATATCATTGTTACATTAAACCACCTTCAGGCACCTCCACGATACCAGGTAGTCTCCATCGTAGATCTAGTACAATAAATTGGCGAACAGACTCTTCAGTTAAGTTTCGGCTGGTTGATTATTGCAATTATCTGCTCTCCAGACTTGCATTAGCTGAAAAGAAGACATTGAAGCTTTGGACTACTGAGCCGTAAGCCTTTCGTAGACACTGGTCCACCAAATACGGAATTCGAAAAGATGCTGGAACGGAGCACAAGGCCAAATTGGGAAAAGGATGGAGAAGGAAATCGGAGGTGGCCCTTCAAAAGAACCACCCCGGTATTCGCCTTGCCCTAATCAGGGAAATCACAGTAAAACCTTCCCGTTTCCTCTATATCTCTTTTGTTACGCAACCTTCCCTTCCACAATAACCAATGAAACCTTCCCTTAGGATTTCTATCTCTTGCTTAATAATAACAAATGAAATCTTCCCTTTGAAATTAATTCTCTTCCTAAATCTTCGCATACAAATTTAAATGCTGCTTATTAAAAGTGATTTTCTGATTGTTTCGACGAAACCTAGAATGTGTCGTCGTCGTGGCCCTCAGTCGTTACCTGCAATAACCCAAAACTGTTCCTTACCTTTTTTTACTGTTACTGGATCGCCATCTGACTGCTACATCGAACTGCGACATGAATATTCTTACTCTGTTTTACTATACTCTATTAGCTGCTGGTGGGCTGTCATATTAAGTGGCTGCATTTATTACCAAAGCTGACGTTATTCTTTAATAGCAAAGCTGACCTTATTCTTTAATTAATTTGACTGAAGTTACGTAATTCATAGCTAAACTTTTTCTTGAGAACAACCAAACTTTGCAAAGTTTTACGTTGATGGTTTTTGGGATGGATTATAATCAGCAACACTGCTGGCAAAAATTAATTATATTCTGAATGAAATGATTTTACAGACGTTCAAATGGGGCTTACTTTTTACAATAATCTTACAACTAGCATTGCGGAAACATACCTTCAGTAGTCTTGAGTTTCTCAAAAAAATAATTCAGTAATATTAGTTCCTCTTATGATAATAGTTAGCTGATGTCTCTGTACACCCGTTTATAATCTCTTGTAAATCATAGCTGGAGGCTGGCAGGCACACCGCTCCTCTCAACCTATCGCTTCAGACCTGCTACCAACTCGATTCACTTCTCGCTTACTACCGACTTCCTACGAACGCTAAGTGCAGTCTCTCCCGCCAACAACGCTTTCTGGTGCAGACAATCCCTACTACCATTACAAAATCTATCAATGCGCGGTCTTTCCCGCTCTTTTCTTAAAATGTATCCATACGTGGTCTCTCCCGCCCTTTTTAAAATTATATCAATGTGCGATCTCTCCTGCCAACAATACTTTGGTGCAGACATTCCCTGCTACCACAGTTTTCCGACATGACAAATATTAATTATTCCCACTTAATCCTATTAATAAAATTCAAAACATCTTTCATAAATTGTGGTTTGACACTAGACAATAGAAATATACACGTCTTACAACAGAACACCCAAAGTTGGCGGTTTGAAATGCCTCGCTCCTGAATACGAGCGCGGCGTTCCCCATCGCTGCGCCACTTCGCTCGGTCGCGGTGGTATTCAACTCGGAGGTAAGCCTGTGCGGGTGTTGGTGGTGCATGACATTTTCACTGCCTGTATTTTGCCGGCGGGAGGAGGAGAGATGGTAGTGTAAGCTTCCTCATCACCAGCCTTTCCACCAGTGTCCTCGATTAAATTCCAGGCCTCTCCGATGTGTCATGAAGTGAGGGCACGTGACCCTATTGATGGCGACAGGTCCGTCAAAGGGGGCGTTGAGCATGGTGGCATCTTTGGCGCTTTTGGAGAGGAGCATCAGGTTTCACGCTCTCATCACTATCATACAGCATAAAGATAACAAACACTACCCTGCGCACTCATCCTTTACAATCACTTACACTATACAGGTACGACAAAACTCTCACATATCCACAGTGAAATGGGGCCGAGGAAGAACACTCTCCGCGTCAGGCGCCTGAATCCATCCCGTGGGATATCGCAGCCAACGATGTCACGCCACATTTGCGTTTACCTAGCTCGATCACGTTACTAGCGAACGCCTCACTTGTCGATGTGCTACGTCTCTGCAGGAAATGGTCAGTGGCACAATGGAGCTTTTATGTTCAGATGAATCATCAGCCGAACGATCGACCTAATGTCGGAAACAATAAAACTGTTTTTATTAATTTTGGACGGTGCAGTTTAATATTACGTTTGCGATTCAGTTTACAAAATGTTACTAATACAAAGTTCTACAGTGAAGTTATAGACATTATTTAGAACCCACATAGTCTTTTACTGTGAAATAATTTCATTGGATCTGAAAAAGAACTTGGACAGCACGTGCTATCACCGGTTTATGATCGTCTTTTATTGGAGTCAATATTTACTGTTAATAATGAAATGAAGTTTAACCAAACGGAAAGAACCTTGTCATTTTCAAAAGAAGATGACACGCTACTAAAACTAATTTTAAAAAGGCCAAGTTGAAACTCACATCCGAAGAATTGTGTCTAAACTCGGAGCAGCACACGTGCGAATCCAAGGACTATAAACTAAAGAAACTGTTTGTGTGTATTCGGCGAGCTGTTGTGGTGCCAAAAAATTTTGTGCCCTTGGATAACAATTAAATCATAGCAACTTGGTGCATTTTTAACTGCTTATTCATTAATTGTTGAAGAATTCGGAATGACCAAGGCTGTATTACAATTGTTACTATTATTACTACTATCAAAATATAACGAACGGAAAGAAACCTTATAAGTAGCCTTGGCATTGCTGATACATGATAAAAAGTGTTGGATTCTAACTTCAGATCAATTACGACAAATCGAATCATCAGATATGAAATTCCTCCGCTTTGAGCGGGATATTCATTACTGGACCATAAAACAAACACCGATACAAGGCAATAAGTAAATGTAAAACCCGTTTCGGCTGTATTTAAAAATACAGATTTAACTAAAAAGACGATGTCCAAACTATGCAATACTGTATAACCACTAAAAAACAGCAACAATTGACAAAAGCACTCGTCAATGATGCAGTACGCAGGTCTCGCTCAGGAGAACCTAAGTATATATGTACAGTTTACTCCATATACAAATATTACTAAAGTAAATGGAATTTACAAACTGTAATACTCTTAAATAACAGTGGCAATAACGCCAAAACAGGTCTCTGGCACGAAATATAATAAAACTATTAACTTGCAAGATTCAGCTGAGCAGGAAAGATAAACGTTGGACGGCCCTTAAGCCTAGTTTACACAACGACACAAGGTCGCAGGCAACTGCGCTACCGTCCACTGCGCATCCGCGCCGCGCATTTGCGCAACTCGTTGGTGAAACTAAACACTATCGGCATGCTCCAACTTCGGCGACACTAGTTGCACGGTTTTGAGATTACGTGTGTTCGTAGAGTGTAGAAAAACTGATATATGAAGTGGGGAACGGAGAATAATGTTCACTTTTTGGATATCTATGCTTTGCATAGGTGTTTGTGGGATTTCAGTGATGCTGATTACAAAAATAAGCAGCATATTCCTGCCGCTGAGACCGTCATGTGCGATCATAACATAGATGGTTTGACAATATCTGAGCTGCAGGGCAAATTTTATTGAATTAGGAGCACATATACAATTGAATTGAGAAAAATACAAGCAAGTGTAATTCTAGCTGTGGCAATGCTCTCGTCTACAAGACTAAAATCTCATCGTTCGAGGTGGCCAACTCTTTGTTAAGGAATATTGTTGACAGGAGGATAGGCTACACAAATTCAAGAGGCTGCATTCTTTATTCAATATTCATCTATTTAAAACGTCGCTGCAGTGCTCCCCATTCACATATGTTAGAATTTTGAAATATTGCCACTGTAAACGTCTATCTTCAAGAGAGTAGTTTGCAAGCCATTCTCTTCTTAATGCAGCTTGCTGCGAGTAATTATTGTTGCTAATGTTAATAATTATTACTGTTAATGTTAATAATTATTGGTGTTAATGCCGGCCGCGGTGGTCCAGCGGTTCTAGGCGCTCAGTCCGGAACCGCGCGACTGCTACGGTCGCAGGTTCGAATCCTGCCTCGGGCATGGATGTGTGTGATGTCCTTAGGTTAGTTAGGTTTAAGTAGTTCTAAGTTCTAGGGGATTGATGACCACAGATGTTAAGTCCCATAGTGCTCAGAGCCATTTGAACCATTGGTGTTAATGAAACAGCGTCATCACCAACTAAAACCGTATCTTATAGCATGCCGAGTGCTCTCGATTATATAGCACGCATTATGGTATGTAATTTCAGTTCTGGCAACAGTGCTTCATGCATTACAGTACCTTTACTCCTTATCGCAAAATTAACTCTATTTAGAAGAAATAGGAACAGTTCTGGTGACATTGCAAGATAATTGAGAGAACTTCTTGGATCTTTCGTTATAAATTATTTCAGCAAGGATGCTGAGCAACCTAGCTGACGTCTTTTCTTCCCCCATTCACGAATCGAAACACGTTTCTTATTTTTTTCTCAAGCAGCGATTCCACGCAACAAGCTTTAACTCCATCACAACTCGTGCGACGAGTACCTGCCAAAACTTTCATTTCAGACACGTCTCAGGGACCCACAAAACGTCGAAACTGAAGTGCGTAGTGGTGTTACCGTGTCCACGGTCATACACTCCTGGAAATTGAAATAAGAACACCGTGAATTCATTGTCCCAGGAAGGGGAAACTTTATTGACACATTCCTGGGGTCAGATACATCACATGATCACACTGACAGACCCACAGGCACATAGACACAGGCAACAGAGCATGCACAATGTCGGCACTAGTACAGTGTATATCCACCTTTCGCAGCAATGCAGGCTGCTATTCTCCCATGGAGACGATCGTAGAGATGCTGGATGTAGTCCTGTGGAACGGCTTGCCATGCCATTTCCACCTGGCGCCTCAGTTGGACCAGCGTTCGTGCTGGACGTGCAGACCGCGTGAGACGACGCTTCATCCAGTCCCAAACATGCTCAATGGGGGACAGATCCGGAGATCTTGCTGGCCAGGGTAGTTGACTTACACCTTCTAGAGCACGTTGGGTGGCACGGGATACATGCGGACGTGCATTGTCCTGTTGGAACAGCAAGTTCCCTTGCCGGTCTAGGAATGGTAGAACGATGGGTTCGATGACGGTTTGGATGTACCGTGCACTATTCAGTGTCCCCTCGACGATCACCAGTGGTGTACGGCCAGTGTAGGAGATCGCTCCCCACACCATGATGCCGGGTGTTGGCCCTGTGTGCCTCGGTCGTATGCAGTCCTGATTGTGGCGCTCACCTGCACGGCGCCAAACACGCATACGACCATCATTGGCACCAAGGCAGAAGCGACTCTCATCGCTGAAGACGACACGTCTCCATTCGTCCCTCCATTCACGCCTGTCGCGACACCACTGGAGGCGGGCTGCACGATGTTGGGGCGTGAGCGGAAGACGGCCTAACGGTGTGCGGGACCGTAGCCCAGCTTCATGGAGACGGTTGCGAATGGTCCTCGCCGATACCCCAGGAGCAACAGTGTCCCTAATTTGCTGGGAAGTGGCGGTGCGGTCCCCTACGGCACTGCGTAGGATCCTACGGTCTTGGCGTGCATCTGTGCGTCGCTGCGGTCCGGTCCCAGGTCGACGGGCACGTACACCTTCCGCTGACCACTGGCGACAACATCGATGTACTGTGGAGACCTCACGCCCCACGTGTTGAGCAATTCGGCGGTACGTCCACCCGGCCTCCCGCATGCCCACTATACGCCCTCGCTCAAAGTCCGTCAACTGCACATACGGCTCACGTCCACGCTGTCGCGGCATGCTACCAGTGTTAAAGACTGCGATGGAGCTCCGTATGCCACGGCAAACTGGCTGACACTGACGGCGGCGGTGCACAAATGCTGCGCAGCTAGCGCCATTCGACGGCCAACACCGCGGTTCTTGGTGTGTCCGCTGTGCCGTGCGTGTGATCATTGCTTGTACAGCCCTCTCGCAGTGTCCGGAGCAAGTATGGTGGGTCTGACACACCGGTGTCAATGTGTTCTTTTTTCCATTTCCAGGAGTGTATGTGAAACCACTTGCGTGCAACTCATTCCACGCAACGAGTGGAGCAACCCAATGTCGTAGTGTAAAATAGGCTTTAAAGAGATGATGTGAACAATTCTGTGGCAGAATAATTCTGAGGCGGGACAGACCAAAAGGCCAAATCCTTGGAGATTATTATTATTATTACTATTATTATTATTATTGTTATTATTATTATTTCTTTCCTTTGTCAGACGTTATGTCTGGTTAAAAATGGAAAGTGACGCGGACCTTGATCAAGCGTGACTTCCTTTTAACTGTACGGTATATGTTACATTGCATTTAGGAACTTTCGGGTAATTGAACATGCATCAATAATTACAGATTTCTGTAGTTGTATATATACGTTTGGATGTAGCTGTATTGCGTTGATGTACTGGTGGATATTGTGTGGTATGACTCCTGTAGTTGATAGTATAATTGGTATAATGTCAACTTTATCCTGATTATTATTATTATTATTATTATTATTATTATTATTGTTAGCAGGTCCCCGCAGATAAACTAAAGACGTTGAAATATCTGCCTATTTCTTATTGTTGCCGGCCGGGGTGGCCGAGCGGTTCTAGGCGCTACAGTCTGGAACCGCGCGACCACTACGGTCGCAGGTTCGAATTCTGCCTCGGGCATGGATGTGTGTGATGTCCTAAGTTTAGTTAGGTTTAAGTAGTCCTAAGTTCTAGGGGACTGATGACCTCAGAAGTTAAGTCCCATAGTGCTCAGAGCCATTTGAACCATTTTTTTTTTTTTCGTTTTGTTCATTTGTGAAATACCTTCCTCCCAAGCCTTTGTCGTATTGTTTATTTGTGCAATACCTTCCTCCGAACCAACTAAGTCGCATGCTGCACATAACTGACGAGACTCATGCATTAAAATAATAAATAATATCTGCAATTTATTTCAGAATAATATGTTCCATTAATGCTGAATATTACTCTTACCAGAATGTAACTATGCAATACGTCAACGTCATCATAGCGTCTGCTATATATTTAATATTTAATGAGTCACGTAAGTAGACTTCAAAAAAATGGTTCAAATGGCTCTGACAAGGGAACCTCCCCATCGCACCCCCCTCAGATTTAGTTATAAGTTGGCACAATGGATAGGCCTTGAAAAACTGAACACAGGTCAATCGAGAAAACAGGAAGAAGTTGTGAGGAAGTATGAAAAAAATAAGTAAAATACAAACTGAGTAGTCCATGCGCAACATAGCCAACATCAAGGACAACATTGAGCTGAGGAGCGCCGTGGTCCCGTGGTTAGCGTGAGCAGCTGTGGAACGAGAGGTCCTTGGTTCAAGTCTTTCCTCCAGAGAAAATTTTAATTTTTTACTTTCAGACACTTATTATCTGTCCGTTCGTCCGTCCGATGCGATCACTTTTTTGGGAGTGATTATCACATCCAAAAGAAAACCTAAATCGGGCAAGGTAGAAGAACCTTTTTACCCATTCGCCAAGTGTACAAGTTAGGTGGGTCGACAACATATTCTGTGACGCACATGCCGTCACCAGTGTCGTATCGAATCGGTTGACCTATGACCTTGCGATCAAATGTTTTCGATTGCCATTGAAGAGGCACGTCCTTTCGTCTACTAATCGCACGGTTTTGCGGTGCGGTCGCAAAATACAGACACTAAACTTATTACAGAGACGTCAATGAACGAACGGACAGATAATAACTTTGCGAAAATAAAGAAAGTAAACTTTTCACACGAGGGGAGACTTGAACCAAGGACCTCTCGTTCCGCAGCTGCTCACGCTAACCACGGGACCACGGCGCTCCTCAGCTCACCTTCTCCTTGATGTTGCTTATGTTGCGCGTGGACTACTCAGTTTGTAAATTTTGCTTATTTTTTCATAGTTCCACAAAACTTCTTCCGGTTTTCTCGATTGATCTGTGTTCAGTTTTTCAAGGCCTATCCACTGTGCCAACTTATAACTAAATCTGAGGGTGGTGCGATGGGGAGGTTCCCTTGTGAGCACTATGGGACTTAACATCTATGGTCATCAGTCCCCTAGAACTTAGAACTACTTAAACCTAACTAACCTAAGGACATCACACAACACCCAGTCATCACGAGACAGAGAAAATCCCTGACCCCGCCGGGAATCGAACCCGGGAACCCGGGCGTAGGAAGCGAGAACGCTATCGCACGACCACCAGCTGCGGACAAGTAGACTTCAAGACCAGAAAAAGTATTTAGTAAAACAAGTATAACGGAAAGGTCATACGTCCATTTTACACGTTCGCGTTCGTACATGACTTGGTTCGCAGTCGCACGCAAACGTAGAACGGCTCGGGGAGAAAACGGAAGCTAATGGAAGATAAGAAGCTGCGAGACGAGTGGCTCCGCGCCGAACAACGCAGCCAGTCCTCAGTCCTCGCTCCAGGGTCGGGCGATGCGTCCGGGCGATCGTCCTCGCCGGCTGTGCGTTTGATGGGTCGGTGGGACTTTCGTCCGTTTGCATCGCCTATGTAGTGCTGCGCGCCGTCTCTGCAAGGCAGCGGCAATGTCTGATGTCGTGACCCTGCGGCTGAGAGTCTCTAAGAAAAGCATGTACCACCTCTCCTTCTAATGACTGCATCTGAGGTACGACGCAAAGTCCATGTCGGCGACTACACGTCCTTCGATACGGTAAGTACCAATTATTTGCAATTATTTATCCATTTTCAAAAAAAACTGGAAAGTGATTACAACAGTGTTCGAAAATTAATTAACTCTAGCAATGCAATTTACTCTTGTCTTTGTATCGCAAATTACTACTGATTAAACTGCCGCATCATGGTTTTTATTCGTTTTGATGCCGTAATAAGAAGGCTGCTGTAAATAATTTTATGATTCCTGATGAGGATCGTCAGGTTCGAAACAAGAAATTAATAAAGATTTATTTCATAAGCAGCTCTTGGCGATGCTTAAACATTTTTTTTTTCTTAAATCTGTTCGTAGCATCCGCTGCTTCCACATAGAACTGTGAGAAGCGATCAGTAGACTGAAATACCGACTTCTCTCACGATCTCTGTTTGAGAATCAGATTTATAGTCTACGACTCGGCTTCTTCCAGCAGTCAGTAACATCAGTTCTTTGCTTTCAATCAAAGCAGCGTGGCGAGTTATATTTAAGGAACGTTGGTCCTTCCGCTTTTCAAAATCACGACATCTAGAAGATCTCCTTACAGCTCGCATAACGACATATGCAGGATGAAACTTCCTGGCAGATTAAAACTGTGTGCCCGACCGAGACTCGAACTCGGGACCTTTGCCTTTCGCGGGCAAGTGCTCTACCAACTGAGCTACCGAAGCACGACTCACGCCCGGTACTCACAGCTTTACTTCTGCCAGTACCTCGTCTCCTACCTTCCAAACTTTATGCAGGATGTTTGGTAGGAGACTGAATGCAGCCATCCACCGTTCGGCACGGTATTACGAAAGATACACTTTTCAGCTAGCGGTACTACCAGGAACCGTACCGTGCGTATCTCCCCAGAAATTTCGCTTCTACGAAGCTCAATTTCCGCCAGTACGACAAAGTGAAACTTTCCTTCTTCCTGGGACGCTTTCTGGAAAAACAGAGTAGTAAATACTTCTATCTGAGACAGAAGGAAAATCGAGTGAGTTCTCGTGAATTTTAATGTACTTCTCATTGCTCGTTTTGTGTGTATGTGCGCCCACGGTTTGTGTTTCTGTTGTCTTCGGTCCGAACACGTTTATTGCAGCCCTCAACACTAGCCTAACCTGTGCAGATCTCTTCACCTCCGAATAACTGCTGTAACCTACATCCGATTGAACGATCTTACTGTATTCATCTCTTCGTCGCCTTCTACAATTTCTATATTCCATACTTCCCTCCAATACTGAACTGACGATTCCTGAACGTCTCAGAATTTGTCCTATCAACACCTCTCTTGTTTTAGTGAAACTGTGTCACAAGATTCCATTTATACCCAGTTCGATTAAATGCCTCCTTATTAGATACACGATCTGCCCTTCTAACCTTCAGCATTCTTCTACAGCATCAAATTTCAAAAGCTTCTGTTCTCTTCTTGGCTGAACCGCTAATCGTCCACGTTCCACATTCGTACTACTCTTAGCTCCGCCCAAAGAGACCTCGGAACGCTCATACGTGCCGACTGACCGTCGTGTTATCCTCAGCCCATAGGCCTCACTGGAAGCGGACATGGAGGGCCATGTGGTCAGCACACCGTTCTCTCGGCCGTATGACAGTGTACGAGACCGGAGCCACTATTTCTTAGTCAAGTAGATCCTCAATTGGCCTCACAAGGGTTGACTGTACCCCGCTTGCCAACAGCGCTCAGCAGACCCGAATGGTGCCCCACCCAAGTGTTAGCCAAGCCCGAAAGCGCTTAACAACGGTGACTTGACGGGTATCGGTGTTACCGCTGCGGCAAGGTCGTTGTGTTTACGAGTGTATACTCAAGTTAAATTTCATCGGAAAAGACTTTCTAACCCTTAAATTTATATTCGGTGTTAACAAACTCCTCTTTCTGAGAAATGCTTTTCTTGCCATTGCCAATCTACATTTTACATCCTCTCTGCTTCGGCGGTCATCATTTATTTTGCTGCACAAATAGCAAAACTTTCAGTGTGTTAATTCCTAATGTAATACATAGCCTGATTTAACTCTGCAACATAACACTACTCTTGTTTCAGTTTCATTCATCAAATAAACTCTTTTCAAGACACTGTCCATTTCGTTCAACTGCGCTTCCCAATCCTTTGTCGTCTCTGAAAGAATTACAGTCACAGCCATAGGGCAGACTTTTCACTCCTCCTCCTTAAAATTTAATTCTTTCTCCAAATTTTTCTTTGGTGTCCTTTACTCCAATGTACAGACGGAGTACCATCGGGGATAGGTCGCAACTCCACCTCCCTCCCCTTTCTTAACCACAACATTCCTTTCGTGTCCTTAGACTTTTATCATTAATGTCTGATTTCTATATGAAATATATACAGCCTTTCGATCCCTCCTACTATGTCCCTACTACCTTCAGAATTTCAGAAAGGTTTATCCCAGTCAACACTGTCAAAAGTTTTGTGTAAATCTACAAATGCTATAAACGTAAAATTGCATTGCTTCAATGTCTATTTCTAACACGAGTCGTACTGCCAACATTTGCCTCCCGTGCTGTTATATTTCTCCTGAACTCCTACTGATCTTCTCCGAGGTCAGGTTCTAGCAGTGTTTCCTTCCTTCTGTAAATAAATCGTGTCAGTATTTTCCAAACATTACTTACTAAACTCTTAGTTCAGTAGCTTTCTCTCATCAGTTGCTTTCTTAGGAATTGGAGTCACAACACTCTTCCTAAATTGTGAGGGTATTTTGCCTGTCTCATCATCTTACACACCAGGCGGAATATTTTCTCGTGTCTGCCAGTCCCAAGGGTCCCAATAATTCAGAGGAAATGTCGTCTACCCCAGGAGCCCTGTTTCAACTTAGGTCTTTCAGTGCTCTGTCAAACTTTTCTCGAAGTACCACATCTTTCATTTCATCTTCTTCTGCTTCCTATTCCCTTTCTATAATATTGTCTTCAATTTCATTTCTCTGTAGAGCCTCTCTGTACCTTCCTTCCACCTTTCAGCTTTACCTTCTTTCCTTTGCATCGGCTTACCATCTGAGCTCTTGATATTCATACAGTTGCTGCTCTTTTCCGAAAGCCTCTTTCATCATCTTATATTCGGTATCACCCTCTATTCGAGTTATACATACTTTTAATACCTTCCACTTGTCCTCTAGCCACTCCCGTTCAACCATTTCGCGCTAGTCCGAGAATCTCATTTATTTTTTAAACGTTTGTATTCCCTTTGGCCTGATTCATTTGCTGCATTTTTAAATTTTCCCCTTTCATCAATTAAACTGAATATTTCCTGTGTTACTCAACGATTTCTATTAGTCCTTCTACTTTTATCTATTTGATCGACTGCTGCCTTCACCATTTCATCTCTCACAACTACCTATTCGGTTTGTAGTGTATTTTCTTCCCCTCTTTCAGTCAAATGTTGCCTAATGTTCTCTCTGGAACGGTTAATAATTATTGCACAACGGTAGCGACCGGCCGCCGTGTCATCCTCAGCCCACAGGCGTCACCGGATGCGGACATGGAGGAGCATATGGTCAGCACACAGCTCTCCCGGCCGTATGTCAGCTTACAAACTTACAGTTTATAAGTTCATAACCAAAAAATTACGGCCAGAATGCACATCTGCGGCCCGCCACAAATTCCTCTTCTGTGCCAACCTCTCCATCTCAGAGTAGCACTTTCAACCTAGATCTTCATTTAATTGCTGGATGTATTCCAGTCTCTGTCTTCCTCTACAGAGTTTGCCCTCTACAGCTCCCTCTGGTACCATGGAAGCAATTTCCTGATGCCTTTACAGCATCCAGTCCCTTCTCCTTGTCAGCGTTTTCCACATATTCCTTTCTTCTCCTATTCTGCGCAGGACTTCCTCATTCCTTACTTTATCAGTCCACCTAATTTTCAACATTCGTCTGTAGGACCACACCTCAAATGCTTCGATTCTCTTCTGTTCCGGTTTTCCCACAGTCCATGTTTCACTACCGTACAATAGTGTGCTATAGATGTACACTCTCAGAAATTTCTTCCTTAAATTAAGGCCTATGTGTGATACTAATAGGCTTTTCTTGGCCAGGAATGCCCTTTTCACCAGTGCTAGTCTGCTCCGTCTGTCATTGGTTATTTTGCTGCCTAGAAAGCAGAATTCTTTAACTTCATCTACTTTGTGACCATCAATCCTGATGTTAAGTTTCTTACTGTTCTCATTTCTGATACTTCTCATTACTTTCCTCTTTCTTTGATTTACTCTCAATCCATATTCTGTACTCCTTAGATCATTCATTCCATTCAGCAGATCATGTAATTCTTCTTCACTTTCACTCAAGGTAGCAATGTCATCAGCGAATCGTATCATCGATATCCTTTCGCCAAGAATTTTAATTTCACTCCTAAACCTTTCTTAAATTTCTATCATTGCTTCTTCGATATACAGATTGAGTAGCAGTGGGGAAAAACTGCATCCCTGTCTTACACCCTTTTTAATTCGAGCGTTTCATTCTTGGTCGTCCACGTTTAATATTCCCTCTTGGCTCTTGTATATATTGTATATTACCCGTTTCTCCCAATAGCTTTTCTCAGAATTTGGAAAATATTTCTCCTTTGGCAAGGTCGAACGTTTTTTCACAGTCAGTTTCAAATCTGATTTTGAAATATATGCCTTACCTTTACAATATAAATTTGTAACTTACCATTTCACCAGCTCCGTTCCACCCCTACAAGTACAACTTTCTTTCATGATTCTTAAACCAAGTGTCAGCAATGATTAAATTATGCTCTGTGAAGAACTGTACCAGTTGCCTACCTCTTTCATTCCTTTTCCCCAGTCCATATTCACCTACTATTTTTCCTTCTCTTCTTTTTCGTGTCATCGAATTCCAGTCCCCCATCCAATTAAATTTTTCTCTCCCTTAAATACCTGAGTAATTTATTTTTCTTTCAACCCCTTCATCATCTGCGAAACTAGTTGGAATATAAATTTGTACAACCATGGTGATTTTGTCTTCATGTTCATTACCGTGGCGTTGTTAGCTTCAACTCACCTACCGTGGTGGTGTTAGCTTCACCTCCGTGTTGCCCACGCTAGTCGGTTTAGAATACAGTTCGTAGCAGCTTATACGCATTCCCATTTTCTCATTCATTACTGGACCTAATCTTGTATTGCCCCTGTTTAATGGCCGACGGCTGTAAGCGAGCGGTTCTAGGCGCTTCAGACCGGGACCGCGCTGCTCCTACGGTCGCAGGTTCGAATCCTGCCTTGGGCATGATTAATTTTGCATTTATAAACATATAATCACGTGACCAGAGGTCCTGTTCTTCCTGCCACAGCACTTCACTGATTCGCATTGTAACTAACTTCAACCTATCCATATTTCTTCCCAAATTCTCTAACGTCCCTACCCAATTAATGGATCTACAATTCCACTCTCCGACACACAGGATGCCAGTTCTAGTTTTCCTAATGACCATAACGTTTGAGTGGTCTACATCCGGAGGTCTGTATGGGGGACTACTCTAAGCGCTCAAAAGTCTTGGAATACCTTCTAACATCGTGTCGGACCTCCTTTTACCCGACTTAGTGCAGCAGCTCTACGTGGCATGGACTCAACAAGTCGTAGGAAGTCACCTGCAGAGATATTGAGCCATGCTGCCTCTGTAGCCGTCTATAATTTGAGCTGACGTTGCAGCATTTTGTACGTTAACTGACCTCTCGATTATATCTCATAAATGTTCGGTGGGTGACCAAAACATTCGCTAGAACTCACCAGAATGTTCTTCAAACCAGTAGGGAGTGATTTTGGCCCGGTGACGTGGCGCACTGTCATCAAAAAAAAAAAAAAAGACATCGTTGTTTGGGAACATGAGGTCCCTGAATGGCTGCAAATAGTCTCCAAGTAGCCGAACATAGTCGAGGTCTCAGTCCATTCCATGTAAGCACATCCCACACCACTATGGAGCCACCACCAGCTTTCACACTGCCTTATTGACAACATTTATCCATGGCTTCGTTGGGTCTGCGGCACACCCGAATCAAATGGTTCAAATGGCTCTGAGCACTATGCGACTTACCTTCTGAGGTCATCAGTCGGCAGGATTCGAACCTGCGACCGTAGCGGTCGCTCGGCTCCAGACTGTAGCGCCTAGAACCGCACGGCCACTCCGGCCGGCACACTCGAATCAAATAAATGGTTCTAAGCACTATGGTACTTAACAACTGAGGTAATCAGTCCCCTAGAACTTAGAACTACTTAAACCTAACTAACCTAAGGACATCACACACATCCATGCCCGAGGCAGGATTCGAACCTGCGACCGTAGTAGCAGCGCGGTTCCGGACTGAAGCGCCTAGAACCGCTCAGCCGCAACGGCCGGCACATTCGAAACCTGTCGTCACTTCTTATCAAACCTAAATCGGGAATCATCTAAACAGGCCATGGTTTTTCAGGTGTGTAAGCTCCAACCGATATCGTCACGAATCCAGGAGACGAACTGCAGGAACCACCCGTCTGCCTGACCTCTCAACAGATACTCCTCCGTTGTCGTTGCACCTACGGCACGGCTATCTGTATCGCTGTGGCACTCAAGCCATCCCACCTCGGCAAGGGAATTTAAGAGCTGCTGTAATAGGTCGGATAACGTAGTAATTTGAATGTACAATTTTATTAGTTTTTATAATCGGATAGGATTTGTTTGTCCGGTACCCCTCTTACAAGCAACCATAAATTCTTCGCATCATGTTAGACATCACTGCAATTACACAAGAAATTAATCATGATTTTTTTAACTGGTGACTTGCAAAATAGTCTTACTTTATTTGATAGATGCAGAGCATATTTTATTGCTGGGCTGCCATCGGCTATTGTTAATATGTCGCCACAAAATACGGGCAGATACAAAGCTACAGTTTTACCAACAGATCTAACTAATGTGTCTTGTGCTAATTTTGAGATTTTTCTATTAACAATGAACGATTTTTGTATATCGTAATTGCGCTATGGATTAAGTACTTATTTTGTGTGCTGCAAGCAAATAATTAGAAATGGAACATATGATGCTCGAGTTTTCATTTGCTTACAGTTGTAATTCTCTAGCTCTTCTGATGCGCTAAATTACACATTGCGTAGTGTACATTTAATAAAAAGTGAAGCACTTGAAAATATTCCTAAATGAATCGTAAAACATATGAAGAAAGGAAACGTCAAAAGTTCTAAGTTTCAAATTTCAAATTTCCAGGAGAATCAAAAAAACAATGTACCTCTTTTCATAGGTAGCTTAGTTGGATCCAAAAACTGAGAAATACCGTATACTGCTGACGTGACCACTGCAAGAATAATGAGACAAATTAAAAGTTAAATAATTTGTTAAGAACGTCTAGTGTCGTACCATGAAACTGACTTGTTCTTAGTGCCTATAAGAAAGCTTTTGTTACCATGTGTCATTAATTCGTTTTATTTGTGATAACCCAGGGACAGAAATAAAGTAGCAATGTTCTAGAGAATATAATTGTAGTCAACAAAAACCATTTCTCATACCTTTTGAATTTTTACAAATCAATTTTTGTGGTCAGATGTCGTAATGTTCACCGTAGGTCTCCCTGTGCTATTAATGAAGGAATGGCAAAAACATCAACAGGAGCTATTGTTTTGCAACTGATAAAAATGGCTGGTCTTTCAGATATAGTATTTCATGGCCTGTACGAGCCATGATTTTTTGTCTATTGAATACATCCACATTTTTCCATTCTTCTGTTTCAGAGTAGGAATTCTTATAGCTATTTGAGATGAATAAGTATCAAAAACTTTTATTTAATGGATTTGCAGATCTTTCACGCATGCATTGACAGCAATGTTGCCTCATCAGGAAAGAGGGAAGGAGAGGGAAAGACGAAAGGAAGTGGGTTTTAAGGGAGAGGGTAAGGAGTCATTCCAATCCAGGGAGCGGAAAGACTTACCTTAGGGGGAAAAAAGGACGGGTATACACTCGCACACACACACATATCCATCCACACATCATAGCAGCATCTTTAAAATGAAAGCATTCAGTTTTATGCAGTGAAATTACGTGGAATGGGGTCAGTTTTAGGTGACTCAACAGTGTTGTGCAAATCTTGCGGAACAAATGCCTCGCCTAGCTTTCTTTGCTTCTCTACATGGTATCCCAAGTGGGAAGGTCCATATTCAGGGATATAGGTTCAAATGGCTCTGAGCACTATGCGACTTAACTTCTGAGGTCATCAGTCGCCTAGAACTTAGAACTAATTAAACCTAACTAACCTAAGGACATCACACACATCCATGCCCGAGGTAGGATTCGAACCTGCGACCGTAGCGAGCGCTCGGCTCCAGACTGTAGCGCCTAGAACCGCACGGCCACTGCAACCGGCCCAGGGATATAACAGCAACTATCATCTGAAGCACAAAACTTCATATGGATATTTGCCCTATTCCGAATCGTTTCCGAGATCGAATACATTTAATATACATTAGTCTTTATTTTATATATCATTCAATAGATTGTTAGGTTTACCCGTGTACAACAGTTAGTATACATTACAACGTGCGTTTTATAAAGTATCAGTTGAAAAATATCTTACTCTAGTGCGTGTTTTTAACACGTTCGCCTCTAAGCATTATCGTACGCGTCGCATTGTAGCTGTTGTACGTTCTCAAAGTGTTCAACAAACGAATTTTCCAAAAAATACAAGAAATTCTGCTCGTCAGTCGTCCTTCTAAAATGAATGGACCTACCAATAAATTACGAATCATGCTGGACTAAAGAGTGATCGAGAAGCAAACTTGGAAATTTGTTTCTGCATTAGCGCGTGGATTTTTCTGCGGTCATTGATGTGTTGTTAACTCCATTCCGTGTAAACGTAGATTCATCAGTGAACAGTATTGATGGAAACAAATGACTATTGCCATTTAACCAGTGACAATATTCAATTCGTGTGGCATTGTCTCCAATGAAAAGTTTGTGGTCGGGCTCTATATGAAATGGGAACAGGTTTACCGCATGTAATGTTCGGCATGCGCGTGTTCGTGAGACATTGGTAACTGCAGAAAGTCGGCGTGTGTTGGCAGTAGGGCTACGCTGCACCATCTCAACAGCGTGTCATTGTTCCTGCCTGCACTGCTGAAGTACACGTTCTAAAGAAAAATGCGATCTTCGAAGAATACATGTTTTACGCAATGTGCTGAAAACTCTGGTAACTCTACGACCAGGAATTTGCCACGTCGGAAAGCGCCGACGGTATTCTTCTGTGCTAGCTGGAGCAGTACCATTGCAGAGGTGGTAAACATACACCATATATGCATGTTCTTCATTACTGTAGATGTGTGACATTTTAGCCAGCGCGTTTACAAACACAGTTGACCAGAGCTTCTCTCTGATACAGTATCAGTCCCTTCCACAACTTCACTCACAGCATGGACTACCGCTCGTTGCATGGGCTAGTTTAAAGACAGGAAGGCGTACCAAGCAAAGAGCACGAAACCAACGAGGTAGGCTGGGCTGGAATAAAACAGGATGGGTGGGTAAGACACTTACGTGCGTGCCACTAGCCCAAAAAAGAAGGTACATTAAATGTCTTCAATCTCGGAAACCAATCAGAAAAAGCGCATTTGAGCATACGAAGCGTTTTGCTTTAAATGGTCGTTCCTGTTCTATCTCTGAATACTGACTATTCCTCCTGTATAACTGCAGAATCTCTGTCACAGCTCAAAACTTTGTGACCACCAACCAAAAAACTTTGGTGTTGGGTGTTATCTCCGTAAATCATTCCAGGCTAAATGGAGGAATACATTAAATGTAATCGCTGTGGCGAATACGGAGAACCTTCATCTCTATGATGGAATGACGACAGTGAAAATTTGTGCCGGACTGGGACTCGAACCCGGATATTCCTCTTTGCGCGAACGGTCATCTTAACTGCTTTGGCTATCCGAGCACGACCCACGGTCCGTCATTACCTGGCTAGCGGCTTTCAATTAAAATGTCGCCTCTTACAATTGCATGATGTGTACGACTACAGCTTGTAGACACACGGACGATGACATGTGGGAGTTCAGGTCTGGCAGTGAGTGGAGCTCGGATAGCCGAAGAGGTTAAAGTGACCGCTCGCTTAAAGCGATAAATCCGGGGCATGCATGGCCGAAATAAAATTTCATCGAATTTCCTTCCAACAAAGGTAGTGCAGTATCGTAAACGGTGACGACCTAGACGCATAGCGCTTCGAAATTGGAGCTCCAGAAGGGTGCACTGTTTGGTCATCTGGTAATCAATATGTGAAACATTTTCCCCATGATATGACACTTGGAACAAGTCTAGAGACGAGCAACAGAGTAGCGAGAAAACAATAGTACTGAAAACAGTTTTGTGAACAATGGCGTTTAAAATGTCTGATATTTCCAGTCTACGTAAGACTACCGTGATTTTTTAGCAGCAATAAAGGCTTTGCTAGAAGCAAAACCAATATCGTTGATATAAACCTCTACTTACAGGTGCAGTTCCAAGTGCAAATTCATTCTGTTGAAGCCTCAGTATTTTGCCTCCACTCTTTCCTTCCAGTTACTGTTGTGAAACACTTAAATCATACTGAAAGCTCAACAACGTAAATTATTCCGCTGTACGAAGGGATTGCGTCATAAATGTGCTACGTGCTACGATTGTAGCCTTGAACGTTTTTCAAAAAAAAAGGTTCAGGCGGAAGTTTTCGCTGGACGATGTTTTTTACGATTTTAGCGAAAGGCAAACTCAATAACGGCACCAATAAATGCTTCGTTCAACTTTTGATTAAATCACGTTGACAAAATACTGTTTGAATCTGGTTTTTCAGATTTCCGTTGAGGTCGTGTTTCCGTCAGCTATAAATTTAATTCAAATCTGTTGTTGTTCCAAAAAAACCAATGCTGTGCGCTGCATGATCGAAGAGGGTCAGCGTGTGACGTACTGTAAGACAGAGGTGTACTTTGGCATATCTAAGACTGAATATAACTCAGTTTGAAATTAATGTTTAGCTGTGGGACAGTTCCGTTCTTGATGGAATCCGCACAATTTCATCGAAGGCTAGTATCAATTTGTGCAAGGAACTGTTCGAAAAATTCCACCAAGGGCGCGCAAAACTCGCTTACAACATCGCAAAAGGGGACGACATTTGGCTACATTCTTGCTGGCTAGAAAATAACATGCAGAAATCAACTGTCTCGGGGTTCCAAGATGAAAACAAAACAACATAAGCTATGATATACACCCTAGCAACTTCGAAGAAAATTATGGCTTGTTTTTTTGGCTATACTGGGGACGACGCGACCCTTGAGATTTTCGTATCCTTCCGCATTCAGCGGTTTCTTGAACGACATAAGAGACTACAGCATAACCACGGAATACACCTTCATACCGTAACACCATCTACTTTGTACTTCATTGTTCACACTACACCGAGCGTGGTGGCGCAGTGGTTAGCACACTGGACTCGCATTCGGGAGAACGATGGTTCAATCCCGCGTCCGGCCATTCTGATTTAGGTTTTCCGTGATTTCCCTAAATCTCTCCAGGCAAATGCAGGGATGGTTCCCTTGAAAGGGCACGGCCGACTTCCTTCCCCGTCCTTCCCTAATCCCATGAGACCGATGACCTCGCTGTTTGGTCTCTTCCCCCAAACAACCCAACCCAACACTACACATGGTGGCAGGTAATGTCCTCCAGGCATTCGCCAAACCCAAATACTTCCATCGGATTGCCACAGGGTACAACGTGATTCATGTCTCCAAATGGACATTGGTGTTTGTGTTGTTCTTAACTAAGTTAGTTTAAGTAGTGTGTAAGTCTTGAGACCGATGACCTCATCAGTTTGGTCCCTTAAGAATTAATACACATTTGAACATTTTGACTCCAGTCACCTACGATCCAGCGGCATGGCTCTTTACATCACCTCAAGCGTCGCTTGGAACTGGCTACTGAAACATGTGGCTTACGAAGAGCTGCTTGACAATAACTAGACGGTTTCATCACATAACCTGATAAGGCTGATTAATAAGAAGAAAACGTGGCAGTCTTAGACAAACATCAGGTTCCCTATCTAAAGAGTATCTCCAGCACTTTAAAATATTCTGCAATAACCACTCATAAGACAGATATACTACATGTCATAAAGAAAAAGAAACTACTGGAAAAAGTAACATGGGACAATCCACAGATTTACGAATCCTGAATCCAAACATGCAGGCAACAAAAAATAAAATACAGCAATTTGAAGACGAGCTCCAATTTTTAAATTGCACAGTAGTTTGTGTTACTGAGCACTAACGTAGAGACAGAGTTTAAATAAAGTCACGACCGTACTACAGGAATTGAAGACAAACTCTTTGAAAAGTCAGCTAGTAAATTTACAGGACTTGGTATCACCAAGAAATTAATAATTTTGCGTGTGAAGCGATGACCCAGTGGTAATGTTTTCAATAAATTAACAGAAGCCCTAGATAAAATGTCAACTACAAAAGTTAACGTCATTTTGTGCATAGAAATAAACACAGATATTATAAATGAAACTAGTAGCACGCTCATAAATATCCTTCAGAGTTTTGGCATGTCCCTGTTAGTCAATAGTGCAACAAGGGTTACTACAATGACTTCATCAGTAAGCGACCATGTGACCACAGATATGGACAGGGAAAAATGTGATGTTGCAGTAAAAGATCTTGGTTTTCTTTGACCATTTCTGCCAAATAATAGCAGTAAAACTGGGTGTGGAAAAAATACCTAAACTGCATGGTTGGTTGGTTTATTTGGGGGAGGGGACCAAACAGCGAGGTCATAGGTCCCAGCCGATTGGGGAATGCTGTAGAAGAAATTCGGCCGTGCCCTTTCAAAGGAACCATCACGGCATTTGCACTATGGGACTTAACATCTGAGGTCATCAGTCCCCTAGAACTTAGAACTACTTAAACCTAACTAACCTAAGGACATCACACACATCCATGCCCGAGGCAGGATTCGAACCTGCGACCGTAGGAGTTGCGCGGTTCCGGACTGAAGCGCGTAGAACCGCTCGGTCACTGCGGCCGGCCCAAAGTTGGGGTAAAGTGTATAGAGATACCTATGCAAATGACAAATTCTTTAAATTCTCGTCATTATTTAAATTTTGATCAGTGTCAGTGTCTCACAAAAACAAGTGTATAAGAGCAGATATTAGGAAGTCTTCCCAAACTTGTAAGTACCATAGTTCTATGAGAAAGAGTCATAATGAGCCGTAGTTATTAAATTTCTATCATAGGTACATTGAAGAGCCAAAGAAACAGATACACCTGACTAATATCGTATACGGCCCCAGCGAGCACCCAGAAGAGCCGCAGCACGACGTGGCATGGACTCGACTAATGTCTGAAGTACTGCTCGAGGAAACTGACACCATGAATCCTGCAGGATTGTCCATAAATCCGTAAACGCAGTGGAGGAGGTAGGCACTGCGTTTATTCCATATACAGGCGCACTCTCAGGGAAAATCGCCCGCATTTTGAAGAAACACCGGGTCGGAACGGTGTTTTGTCCTCCGAATAAAACTCGTGCACTGGTGGGGAGCGCCAAAGATGACCTCGGTTTGAGGAAGGCCGGCGTGTACCAGATTCCGTGTCAATGTGGCAAGTCGTATATTGGTCAGACGATGCGTACCGTCGAGGATCGATGCCGTGAACACCAGAGGCACACTCGACTGATGTGTCCGAGCAAGTCGGCGGTCGCTGAATATTGTTTGTCGGAAAATCACGCCATGGAGTATGAACGCACGAGGATTCTGGTACAGACGTCGAGATACTGGGACAGCGTTGTTAGAGAGGCCATCGAAATTCGCACCAATGACGACCTCATAAACCGTGACTGTGGCTATAATCTTAGCAAGGCTTGGGAACCAGCGATTGGGTTACTCAAGAATAAATCGAGCAAGCGTATAGTTGTGACGACCACGGCGGACAGAGCCATCACACCGACGTCATCTGAGACACCGTCGCAATCTATTCCACCGCGTGACCGTGGCGCGGGGCGCGGACGGCGGAGGGAGTGCGCCACGGGCGGCGGGTATTTAAATCGGCCGCCGCCACGACCGAACCCAGTTCCCCCTGAGCAGCCATAGCGTACGGATCTCCGTACCGGCACGTTCACAGGAGCTCAGTCCGTCAGTTCACCTGATGATGGTGACATGTATGATCGCCGAAATATTATGCCCGTTGGACACTGTAGACCGGCAGTACACCCGTGGATATTTTGAAGCTCAATAATGTTCACGTCTGGGGTGTTTGGTGTCCAACGGAAGTGTTAAAACGCAGAAGACTGTTGCTGGAGGCACTCTGTAGCAATTCTGGGCGTGTATGGTGTCGCATTGTCTAGCTGGAATTCCCCAAGTCCGTCGGAATGAGCAATGTACATGAATGGATGTAGGTAATCAGACAGCACGCTTACGTACTTATCACCTGTCAGAGTCGTATCCAGACGTATTAGGCGCCCCATATCACTCCAGATGCACACGTCCCGCACCATTACACAGCCTCTATCAGCTTGAACAGTCCCCTGCTGACATGCAGGTTCCATAGATTGCTGAGGTTGAGCACATCCATCTACTTGATACAATTTGAAACAAGACTCGTCCGACCAGGCAACTTGTTCCCAGTCATCAACAGTCGAATGTCGGTGTTCACAAGGCAAAGGCTAGGAGTAAAGCTTTATGTCGTGTACACGAATGGGCCCTCGGCTCCGAAAGCCCATAACGATGATGTTTTGTTGAATGGTTCGCACACTGACACTTGTTGATGGCCCAGCATTGAAATCTGCGGAAGAGTTGCACTTCTGTCACGTTGAACCATACTCTCCGGTCTTCGTTGGTCCCACTCTTACAGGATCTTTTTTCGGCGACAGCGATGCCGGAGATTTGATGTTTTACCGGATTCCTGATATTCACGGTAAACTCGTGAAATAGTCGTGCAGGAAAATCCTGTGTCCCATCGCTCGTGTGTCGAATATAACACGACGTTCAAACGCTCTTAAATCTTGATAGCCGGCCGGAGTGGCCGTGCGGTTCTAGGCGCTACAGTCTGGAACCGCGTGACCGCTACGGTCGCAGGTTCGAATCCTCCCTTGGGCGTGGATGAGTGTGATGTCCATAGGTTAGTTAGGTTTAAGTAGTTCTAAGTTGTAGGGGACTGATGACCTCAGTAGTTAAGTCCCATAGTGCTCAGAGCCATTTGAACCATTTTTCTGAAATCTTGATACTGTGCCATTGTAGCATCAGAAACCGATCTCAAAAATGCGCCAGACACTTGTTGTCTTATATAGGCGTTGCCGACTGCAGCGCCGTAATCTGCCGGCTTACAAATCTCTGTATTTCAATACGCATGCGTATACCAGTTTCTTTGGTGCTTCAGTGTACAAAAAGATTTATAGGAAAAATCGAATTGCTGCAAAAAAGTTATTTAATGGATAAAAATATACAATACAGAAAATAAATGAAAGCAGTCTTGGATGTCATTAAAAGGAAACGAAAAGAGATAAACAAAGGCACAATAGCGTGGAAGTCGCTAAGGCAATAAATGATTCACACCACCTAGCAAACTATGTGAACGAGCATTTTTCTGGTACAATACTGCTGAGACATTACAACAAAAAATACCGAAAACAAATATAACATCTGCAAATAATTATACACAGTGATGTTATTACCAATCAGAGAGCATGAAGTCAGTATAACAGCAAACAGCTTACCAAATAAAATGTCAGTACCGACGTGTGTGGTGAAACAACGCATACAGATCATACAAGCTCCCTTCACAAATATAATAAGGATGTCATTCACAGCCGGCCGAAGTTGCCGTGCGGTTAAAGGCGCTGCAGTCTGGAACCGCAAGACCGCTACGGTCGCAGGTTCGAATCCTGCCTCGGGCATGGATGTTTGTGATGTCCTTAGGTTAGTTAGGTTTAACTAGTTCTAAGTTCTAGGGGACTAATGACCTCAGCAGTTGAGTCCCATAGTGCTCAGAGCCATTTGAACCATTTTTGATGTCATTCACATCAGGGAAATTTCTAGATCATTTAAAGCAGGCGACAGTTGTATCACAAATAAAGAAAGATAGCCCAGAAGACAGAGAAAATTATTGGCAAATTTCTCTGAAAAATAGAATCAATTATGAAGGACAGATTAATGAATTACTTGAATAAGTACAACCATCAAAGCGAACTAGAAACCTTTGCCTCTAGAGTAGTAGTGCTCTACCAGCAAAGGTCCCGAATTCGATCATCAGTCCGGCACACTGTTTTAATCTGCCAGGTAACTTCATATCACTGAACACTCCGTTGCAGAGTGAAAATTTCATTCTGGAAACATCCTCCAGGCTGTGGCTAAGCCACAGTATCCTTTCTTCCAGGATTGCTAGTCTCGAAAGATTCGCAGGGGAACGGCTGTTAAATTTTGAAGTAAGGAAATGGGGTAGTGGCGGAAGTAAAGTTATGAGGACGGGCACTGAGTCGTGGTTGGGTAGCTCAGTCGACAAAGCACTTGCCCGCAAAGACAGAGGTCCCGAGTTCGCATCTCGGTCTGGCACACCGTTTTACCCTGCCAAGAAGTTTCATATCAATGCACACTCCGCTGCAGAGTAAAAATTTCATTTTTCTTCTCTCTCTTCAACAATTTTTTCGGCCCATTTCCCTTTTACTTCTCTGCATTTGGTGGTGATTTGTTTTTTAATTATTTTGTAACCTACGCCGTTTTCCTTGCTGAGCTTACGCCTTTCCTGAATTAGGTTCTCTTTTTGGCAGATCTTCTGGTCCTTTTAAATATAATGTTGCACTTGGCTGACACACTATCTATGTCTTGGCCCGGACAGCTGTCGCATGATTTCATTCCTTCTCTTTGCTTCATTAGTATAGAACCAGGGAAAAAAATGCTTCTGTTGGAGGACAAAAAAGGTTAATATGTTCTCCTTTAATGAAAACCAGCTCCGAATTTACCTGATGTTTCTCGTACTTTAGGTAAGTGGACTACGCACTGCTCTGTTTAAAAAAGAATAGCTCGATAAGATTGTGCAGTCGAGACGCACACATCTGTTTTCGCGTCCAGCAGCTAACTCGCTGCAGGCAAATTCAAGAGCATGTAAAACAGGCAGAGTTGTACCTCTGATAAAGAAAGGTAGTGCAGAAGACATAGAAAACTACTGGCAGCAGTCAAATAATCTATGCATTGGCTAGAATTGCGAATTAATAAATTACACAGAAATATAAAATAAAAGATTAATGAATAATTTAATAAAATGGGTTGTATTCTAACATCTGTATTTGATGTAGACGACAGAGCATTGTGTTGAATAACGTTTATTCAAGAAAGTACATCTCAAATTAACGGAAAGGATTCCCACGATAGCCAGTGAAAAATCAAACAGAAAAAAAACCTATCAAATTCAATAAAGTTGCGTCGAGAGCGTTACGAGAATGATAGCAGAATCCCCAAGCTAAACAGTCATCCAAGACGTACGAGAGACTAAGTCCATTTTGTGATCACAATACATGAAATATTCACTAACTCAAAATAATTCTGAGTTTAGTATGAAAATTTGCACAAGAAACATGGGAGACAAGGAGTATAAGCTTATTCTCAATTCCGTAGAGCAGTCGTAAAAAGTTAGAGTTCTACAGTGGAGCACATGCACACCTTGCGAAAAACTTAGTCCCTTCAAAAGTTAAAGTATTGTAGAGGCCGTCCACAGCCCAGTCTCAATCACCTACATGATCGGATCACACACATTACCACAGATTCGAGAAAAACATAAAAATGTCCAGAATCGCTCCCTTGAGCTCACCACTCGTAATGCCTCTCTCCATTTGGCTTCAGTGGCGTACTATAAACATTTCGTCACACAACAATAAACTTAAATATAGGTCTTTTCATAAATAAACCAGCATTCTTGCACAAGTTTGCGCAAGTTAAATGGTAATAGATCGTCGATAAATATTGTTTAAATAAATATTTTTGTCTGCTTCACAGTACCATCTTTTTGTACTCTTTACAATACTGGTGTCAGCTAACACATGCGATTTGCCACTTCCCAAATTAACATGATTTTGTATTGGCAATTGCAATAATTGATTAAATAAATATTTACCAAAATTAGTAACATATTTGTTAAGTAATTGCACAAGTGTGACAAGATATGAGGAATTCATGCTGCATTCAGTTTCTGTGTTATTGTGGTGAATATGACTTTCTGACAGACATTTACACAATGAAAAATATATAAAAACGTAACAAATCAGTAAATAAAATTGAAATGGATATGTATCTTTCAGGGATGATAGCTACAGTGCAGCCGCGCGGGGTAGCCCCGTGGTCTAGGGCGCCTTGTCACGGCCCGTGTGGCTCACCCGTCGGTGGTTCGAGTCCTCCCTCGGGCATGGGTGTGTGTGTTGTGCATAGCGTAAATACTTTATCAGAAACAAGCGTAACTTCAGGTGTGCCCCAGAGCAGCGTAATAGGTCCTCTGCTTTTTACGATTTACATAAACGATCTGGTTGATGGTATTGACAGCGGCCTGAGACTGTTTGCCGATGATGCTGTAGTCTACAGGAAAGTAGTATCACACGATAGTTGTGAACAAATCAATGAGGATTTGCAGAAAATAAATGCTTGGTGTAATGATTGGCAGTTATCTCTCAGTATTAGTAAGTGTAACATACTGCGTATAACAAGGCGAAAATCCCCATTAATGTGCGAGTACAAAATAAATTCCCAATCTTTGGAAGCGGTAACATCTGTCAAGTATCTGAGTGTGACTATTCTAAATGAGCTCAAATGGAATGATCAGATTCCACAAGTAACGGGCAAGGTAAACTCCAGATTGCGGTTTATTGGTAGAATCCTGAACTGATGCAGTCCTTCAACAAAGGAAATTGCTTACAATACGTTAGTTCGACCAGTCTTGGAGGATTGTTCATCTGTATGGGACCCTTACCAATTGGGTCTTATCAAGAGATTGAGAAGGTCCAAAGAAGAGCAGCAAGATTCGTGACTGACACATTTAGCAATCGCGAGAGCGTTCCATAGAAAGTTTGAACTGGGATACACTTGCAGATGAAGAATGCGCTAAACGGAAGGGGCTGCTCACTAAATTCCGAAATCCGATCTTCGTCGAGGATGTAGAGTAACTTTCAAATCGCGCAATGATCACCATTCAAAGATAAGGGAAATTAGAGCTCGTATTGAGGCGTTCAGACAGTCGTTTTTCCCTCGCGCGATCCGCGAGTGGAACAGAGGGGAAAGGGGGGGGGGGGGGAATATGACTTTGGCGCGAATTGTGCTCTCCGCCACACACGGCTTGGTGGCTAGCGGAGTATATATGTAGATGTTAAAGTTAGATTACACAGTGTGTAGGCTTAGGGACTGACCTCAGCAGTTTGGTCCCATGAGACCTTACCACAAATTTCCAAATTTCCAGCTACAGTGCAACGCTATCTTATATTCTGTTTGTTCAAATTGAATGAAGCGTTTAAAAGTTCTAATTCAGAGCCGAAAATGTGTAGTCACTATAAAATGTCAACTTCTGTAGTCTTAAAGAATTGAAGATATTATAGTTTCATTTGATGTTCCTCGTGTATCTGTGTTCACTGATGAATTAAAATTTGCGCTATTGTTTGACTGCGATTTACCATCGAACTTCTAAGAGCTGTAAGAACCCATCTTTCAGCTTCTCTGACACTGCGCCATTGCTGTTGCATCGCCGGTCATTTTAGGTAAGTTAACACTGGCCAAATTCCCCAAACCGAGATTTACCAACATCCAGCCATTCGCTGACGCCTCTCCAACCAAGACCGTCCTGGGCCGGCCAGTAGGCCATGCAGGCTAGCGTTTAGCTGCACAAGGAAATCCTCCTCATCCCAATTCTAGGTAGGCGACTAACTAACACAAAACATTACAGATCCTTTTAGCCAGTCTCTCTTTGTAGTTAAGTCTTCATTCTCAGCGTCTCCCTTTCACTGCCTCTGTCTGCATACAGAGTGCCAGTTTCAAAACGTTGGAGAAAGAGAATCACTGCTCAGAATGACTTCACGTTTGAACAGCATATTACTGTCGCAGGTACAGAAGTAATGGAGCAGAAAGACTTAACTAAAATTTTATCAATTGACGGCGCTGTAAGCGCCTTAAGGGGCTCCGGAAAGGCTCAAAATCATGAAAAGTTCAATTTTTACTTTTTTGCGTTTTCTGAATCTGCAGACTATTCCCTTTTAATAGATATATAATTTATTCAATTCCGAAGACTACAACTATTTTTAAATTTTTTTTGAAATGTGTTCTACATGGGCGTGACCCACTGTGGCGCTGTTAAACTGCTGTCAAATTGTGTTATTATTAACGTCCGTGTTCATCAGGTACATTTTAGTGATGTGAGATAAAGTATGTGTTGTGGCTAACCTGTGATGGTTCAATATATATCGCTGGCGTGATTGTCGATTGTTTCATGTTTATTTACTCTGTCCTTATCTCGAAAATATTCGTAATTAATTCTGTTTCTTGAGTCTCTGTTTTGTTGAAGTATAATAATGAGTACAAGTAAAGTTATTAGAAATCCTCCGAAGGCTTTTAAGAAAAGGAGACCATTGTAAGGTGCAAGGTATTTAGAAATTTTGGAATGAAGATAGGTTCTAACATGGTACGAGCGATGCTTGCTTTAGACAAGGAACGCCTTCGGGCTGCAGACAGGGCTGTAAAGAGTCTAGAAATACAAGCAAGAGTAAACAGGAGGAGGAACAAGAGGAAGCTGGAGGAGGAGTTTGCAGAGGATGAAGATAATCCATCCTATGGACCTGGAATGCACTAAAAAGTTAATCCAATCTTTGTCGCTCGATTACCAAAACTTTTATTTTCTCATACTAATTACATGTTTTCTAAGGATCTTCCAAACATATTTGTTTCAAACTTTCAGTAAATGTTACACAGTACCTTCTGCATAATTTAACACAGCCTTTTTCCAAAAAACTGTATATTTTTGAATACATAAATAAAAAATTGCAAAAAAATGTTATGAATTTTCATTATAATTTTAAAAAAAATCATCTTCAATAACTGAACTAAAATTTTGTAAAATCCCTGTGTTAAGTTGTAGCCCATATTCCAATAAATAATCTGTAAAAAGTTCAACTTCCTACCTCAAATACTTTGTGAGGAAAGATGTAATTTATAAGCGTTATTTTAACATTGCAAGTATAGGGCGTTCCGGAGCCCCTTAACGTATATGTGGTCTGCTACAAACGACCGATGGATTCTAGTAAATCTATGATTTGAGCTGGACATTACACCATCCATACCGTTCAATGGGCTTGATTGCATAAGGTCGGCAGTCAACAGTTGTGGCGCTGTTAGTTAGGTAAGACCATCAACCACGGCAAGGTCGTACTACATTGGATGGGAAAAAATGGTTTTTAATCATCTTGAGGCCAGAAACCGCATAAAAACTATGACAAAATGCATAAAAATCAAAATGACATAGGTTTCCACTCATCGTCAACTTGCGAGAGACATGTTCAGTATGCTGTCCACCGTTTTCTACCATAAGTTGAAATCGAGAAACAGCATGTTTCACAACAGAGTGTCTCGGGGATCACATTCGGAATGTGTTGAGAATTGCGTGCCTTCAATTCGGCTACGTTTGTATTTGGAGCACTGAACACAATATCTTTCAAATACACCCACAGCGAGAAGTCGCACGGATTAAGACCAGGTGATATGGACGGCCAGGTATAGGGAAATGACGGCTTACAGTTCTAGCATTTCCGAAATGCCACTGCAACAGCTGCTTCACTGGCTGTGCGATATGCGGAGGAGCGCCATCTTGCATAAAAATGATTCTACCCTCACATCCACGCTGTTGAAGGGTTGAAATGACGTTGGCGCGCAAAAGACTCTCACAGCGTTTGCCGCTGAGGATATCCGAGGTGCGGCTAGAAAAAAACCGGACTAGTACTGGTGAAACAATAAAACGAATGCAATAAGGCTGAAAGTCGCGGGCCTGTCACGTGACTCTCGCTCCGCCTACTGCTCGAGTTTCATTTGCCTCCTGCACTCAGTCTGCCCGTGGCGTCTGTTTTAAGTAGTTGACGTTTTGTCTGTGCGTCGGAAAATGTTGAGTGTACAGAAAGAACAGCGTGTTAACATCAAATTTTGTTTCAAACTAGGAAAATCTGCAAGTGAAACGTTTGTAATGTTACAACAAGTGTACGGCGATGATTGTTTATCGCGAACACAAGTGTTTGAGTGGTTTAAACGATTTAAAGATGGCCGCGAAGACACCAGTGATGACACTCGCACTGGCAGACCATTGTCAGCAAAAACTGATGCAAACATTGAAAAAATCGGTAAACTTGTTCGACAAGATCGCCGTTTAACAATCAGAGCAGTGTCTGAGTTAACAAGAGTTGACAAGGAAAGTGTTAGGCAGATTCTTCATGAAAGTTTCAACATGAACAAAGTGTGTTCAAAAATGGTTCCAAAGTGTCTCACAATTGAACAGAAGGAACGCCGAAGAATGATTTGTTCTGACATCCTGGAAAACATTGAAAGTGATCCCACCTTCTTACAAAATGTTATTACTTGCGATGAATCGTGGTTTTTTACTTACGATCCCGAAACTAAACGCCAATCGATGCATTGGAAAACTCCTGGTTCTCCACGACAAAAAAAAGCACGAATGTCAAAATCGAAATTCAAGGCAATGATGATTGTTTTTTTTTTTTTTACGTCAAAGGGATTGTGCACATTGATTGGGTACCAGAGGGACAAACAGTGAATCAGCATTACTACATTAGCGTCCTGGCTACCCTACGTGAGCGACTACGGAGAAAACGGAACGATTTGTGGAGAAAAAAGTCATGGATCCTTCACCAAGACAATGCCCCAGCTCACCGTGCGTTGTCAGTGAAGACGTTTTTGGCAAAACACAACATTCCCATCTTAGATCATCCACCCTACTCACCTGATTTGGCCCCCTGTGACTTTTTTCTTTTCCCTAAAGTCGAGTCAGATTTGAAAGGAACTAGATTTGTGACTGTTGAAGCAGTAAAAGAAAAAGCGACGGAAGTAATGTATGGACTTACCGAAAATGATCTGCAGCATTGCTATGAACAGTGGAAAATTCGTATGGAGCGGTGTAGAGACCGAGGAGGAGAGTACATTGAAGGAGATAACATGAAATTGTAAATAATTATAAATAAATGTTTTTTCCAGCATCAGTCCGGTTTTTTTCTAGCCGCACCTCGTAGGTAACAGGACGGGCAGCACTCATCTCCTCCAAAAAATATGGCTCTACGATAAACGATACCGACAACCCGCACCACACAGTCGCCTTTGTAGAATGAAGTGGTGACCGTTGATGTGTGTACGGATTTGCCGTTCCCCATATTCTGCAATTTTATGTACTGGCGTGTCCTTGAAGATGGAAACGGGCTTTGTCTGTCCACAGAATGTTCCGTGGCCATTCGCTGTCCACTTCCATGCGAGCAAGAGATTCCAGAGCGCAAGTCTGTCTTCCTGGCAGGCCACCAGGAAGCCACTTCTAAACATGGTGTTTGTATTCATAACAATGCAGGATGTATCGTATGATTTTATCCCCCGTGCTCGCAAGCATGTGCAACGTTCGAACAGTTCCCTGTGCACTGCAGTTTTGCACACCACTGTGGCCACGTCTTCGACAGCCTTCGAATCAACTCCTTTCCTCTATCTGCCACACTGCACTTCAAAAGAACCTATCTTTGTGAATTTTGTGATCTTTTCCTCCACATTCTTAGCAGACACTGGATGAATGCCTTTTTTCATTGCCTTGTTTGCTTGGGACTTCTACAGGACTGCTGGCGTACAGTCACCGTTCTTGTAAAAGAGCTTTACTTGCAGCGGGAGATCCTTCACGGAGACAGTCGTGTACGGATTCTCGGATCCAATCTGGGGAGCAACCACGTGCCGCGTGTCTGTTAGTGAGCATATTCTGACGCTTGCAGCGCCATCTGTTTGTCAATTTTTCCCATGAGGTTTCCCCTTGCATTAATAACATGCTGTTCGAATTCGAGGCCATAGTGAGCAATAGTTTCTCTACAGCGTTTTGAAATTGGAACTTAAGTTATGGGCACCCTTTATGTCCGTATCCAACTGTCTCACTTTTCTCCCATTGATTTACCCTCTGCCACTTTCTCCACCATACCTCGGCAGCTCAAAAATTCTGCGGTCCAACTCATTTTTTTCCTTGTACCCATGCGTTTAAATTTTCGATCCAACATGTGCCCTCCGCTATACCTGCATATTAAAGTTCGCCAGTCTGGGTGGCTGCAGACCCCACAGGCCTATGTATGGTCTCCAGTCATCTGTATATTTTCATTTCCACTGTCTCCTCTCTCTTTTGCTCTCACTGCTTATATCTCCACTCATCTCTCCTTCCAAAAGTAAAATTGGTTCCATTCCGTGCTTGGCGCCAGTTACAGCAACAGAATATGAATTCCTTGAAATAAGACAGTCTTGGCTGCAAATCATTTTCTCTATTTATTGGGAATGACGCATGTGGGGCATCTTCACAAAGGCGAAATGGGTTACTGTCAATAAATAGATAAAACAAGATGCAGCCAAGACTATCTTATTTCAAGGCCTCTCTCTTTCTCTTTTACTGCCTCTGTCTCTCACTGACAATTAATACCTCCTCTCACTTCGGCTCCCACGCCCATTGTCTTCATCCATCTCTCTTTCATTACCACTTTTCTCCCCCACCATCACTATCTCTTCTTTATCTCTCTCTCTCTCTCTCTCTCCCTCTCTCTCTCTCTCTCTCTCTCTCTCTCCCTCCCACTTGCACTGTCTCCTCACTCCTCCAATGTCACTGCTATTCTCTTTCAGCACAATAAAGCACGAATACATTTGCACACAAAATGTTTTGGTGAGGAAGGCGGAAAGAGGACTGAGACAGCTGGTTCTTTTGAAAAGGAACATATTCTCCTTCTTGTTCTCCGACAAGAGCATTTTTCCGCTCGCTGCCTTCATTTCTCTGCTGCAGCAGGGTGTGCTGCTTGTAAAACAAATATCTAGGTCAGTAAAGTTTTAACAATTTATTTATACTCGTATCCTTCGACACATTTACATACTTTGACACATATAAACAACAAAAAGGCATGCGTAATATAATGTTAACACATCGTTTGTTTTACATATTTCTGGACAATTCCTTCGTCGAACGCAATTCTTCGAAAACCCCTGGCTTATAATTTGTGCCTTAAAAGCGGAAAAATGTTATTAGAAATATTTTCTTCATTTGCAATTTTTTCAGTTTCACGTAATTTTTGGCACGCGTTGTTGACTATCCGCAAAGACTGCGAATGTTCGTTAATAATAATGCTTACACTGTCTTTGTTTATCTTCAACTCTTCTGCTCTCATTCTCAAAGGCACCCGCTGATCATCCACCAAACATCCGTCCCCGCTCCATGTCATTGCAAAATTGAGCGCAAAATGGAGCAATGTGTTAACATGAAGTTCTGTTTCAAAGTGGGGAAAATGGTGACGGAGACCCATGGAATGTTAGAGTAAGTGTACGGTGTTGAAGCAGGGAGTGGATGTCAGATGTAAAGCTGTTGTAGGGCGTCAGCAAAAGCTTGTTGTGAGATCGCTTGTAGCTCCGTGGTCGCGCGTTACTGGATACCTGCAACATCAGCGAATGTTCGTGAATGACAGTTCAGGTCATCACGCACAATGCCAGTCAACACTAAACGAGAGCGAGGGCTGCTCGCACGTATCGTTGGCAGCCTTTGAGAATGACAACAAAAGAACTGAAGATAATCAAACACAGCGCAAGCACTATTGTTCACGGACATTTGCAGATGTTCATCCGAAAAAGTGACGTTTTGCCATTCGTGCACCCAGGTTAATCGTTGAGTACACCATCGCAGGCGCTCCTGTCTGTGATGCAGCATCAAGGGTAACCGTAGCTATGGTCTCCGAGCTGATAGTCCATGCTGCTGCCAACGTCGTCAAACTGTTCGTGCAGATGGTTGTTGTCTTGCAAACGTCCCCATCTGTTGCCTCAGGGATCGAGACGTGGCTGCACGATCCGCTACAGCCATGCGAATAAGATGCCTGTCATCTCGACTGCTAGTGATTCGAGGCCGTTGGATCCAGCACGGCCTTCCGTATTATCCTCCTGAACCCACCGATTCCATATTCTGCTAAGAGTCGTTGGATCTCGACCAACGCGAGCAGCAATGTCACGATACGATAAACTGAAATCGCGATAGGCTACAATCCGACCTTTATCGAAGTCGGAAACGTGATAGTACGCATTTCTTCTCCTTACACGAGGCATCACAACAACGTTTCACCAGGCAACGCCGGTCAACTGCTGTTTGTGTATGAGAAATCAGTTGGAAACTGTCCTCATGTCAGCACGTTGTAGGTGTCGCCACCGGCGCCAACCTTGTGTGAATGCTCTGAAAAGCTAATCATTTGCATATCACAGTATCTTCTTCCTGTCGGTTAAATTGCGCGTCTGTAGCGCGTCATCTTCGTGGTGTAGCAATTTTAATGGCCAGTAGTGTATATTCATATCGATGTCCCATTACTTTTGTCACCTCAGTGCAGTCATCATTAGCTACAGTTCACTTCTGACATCGGTTGTGAAGCTGTTGACCACCATGCTCATACGTTGAAGTGCCACAACATCTGCAAATGTCCGTGAACAATAGTGCTTGCGCTGTTTTTGATTATCTTCAGTTCTTTTGTTGTCATTCTCAAAGGCTGTCACCGATATGTGCGAGTAGCCCTCGCTCTCGTTCAGTGTTGACTGGCATTGTGCGCGATGGCCTGAACTGTTTACAGCATCATGATGGTAGCATCCGTGTTTGGCGATATCGCGGTGAACGCACATTGGAAGTGTGTATTCGTCATCGCCAAAGACTGGCGTATCACCCGGCGTGATGGTATGGGGTGTCATTGGTTACACGTCTCGGTCACCTCTTGTTCGCATTGACGGCACTTTGAACAGTGGACGTTACATTTCAGATGTGTTACGACCTGTGGCTCTACCTTTCATTCGATCCCTGCGAAACCCTACGTTTCAGCAGGATAATGCACGACGGCATGTTGCAGTCCTGTACGGGCTTTTCTGGATACAGAAAATGTTCGACTGCTGCTCTGGCCAGCACATTCTGCAGATCTCTCACCAACTGAAAATGTCTGGTCAATGGTGGCCGAGCAACTGGCTCGTCACAATACGCCAGTCACTACTCTTGATGAACTGTGGTATCGTGTTGGAGCTGCCGGCCGAAGTGGCCGTGCGGTTCTAGGCGCTGCAGTCTGGAACCGCGAGACAGTTACGGTCGCAGGTTTGAATCCTGCCTCTGGCATGGATGTGTGTGATGTCCTTAGGTTGGTTAGGTTTAACTAGTTCTAAGTTCTAGGGGACTAATGACCTCAGAAGTTGAGTCCCATAGTGCTCAGAGCCATTTGAACATTTTTTTTTTTTTCGTGTTGAAGCTGCATGGGCAGCTGTACCTGTACACGCCATCCAAGCTCCGTTTGACTGAATGCCGAGGCGTATCAAGGCCGTTATTACGGCCAGAGGAGGTTGTTCTGGCTACTATTTCTCAGGATCTATGCACCCAAATTGCGTGAAATGTAATCACATGTCAGTTCTAGTATAATATATTTGTCCAATGAGTACCCGTTTATCATTTGCATTTCTTCTTGGTGTAGCAATTTTAATGGCCAGTAGTGTATACTGATGGCGGCAGAATCACGTACAAAAGGTATAAAGAGACAGTGCACTGCCCGAGCTGTCACTTGTACTCAGGTGATTCATGTGGAAAGGTTTCCGACGTGATTATGGCCGCACGACGCTAATTAACAGACGCTGAAGGCGGAATCGCAGTTGGAGCTAGACGCCCGGGACATTCCATTTCGGAAATCGTCAGGCAACTCAATATTCCGAGCTCCACAATGTCAAAAGTGTGTCAAGGATACCAAATTTCAGGCGTTGCCTCTCACCAAGGAATACACAGTGGTCGATGATCTTCACTTAACATCCGAGAACAGAAACGTTTGTGTAGATTTGTCAGTGCTAACAGACAAGCAGCACTACGTGGAATAGCCGCATAAATCAATCTGGGAAGTACGAAGAACGTATCCGTTAGGAGAGTGCGGCGAAATTTGTTATTAATGGGCGATGTCGGGAGACAACCTACGCGATTTCCTTTGATGTCGCCTTCAGCGTCTCTCGTTGGCTCATGGCCATTCGGGTGGACCCTAGACGATTCAAAAACCTTGGCCTGTTCAATTGAATTTGGATTTCAGTTGGTAAGAGCTGATGGTACGGTTCGAATGTGACGCAGACGTTACGAAGCCACAGACCCAATTGTCACCAACGCACTGTGCAAGCTGCTGGTCGCTCCATAATGGCGTGGGCTGTGTTTACATGAAACTGAACAGATCATTGGCTGAAAATGGTTATTTTCGGCAGCTTGGATACCATTCGCAGTCATTCATGGACTTCATGTTCTCATAAAACGATGCAATTTTTGTGGGTGAGAATGCACCGTGTCCGTGGCCATAATTGTTCGAGATTGGCTTGAAGAACATTCTGGACAATTCAGGCGAATTATTTGTCGTTCCAGATCTCACAACATGAATCCCGTCGAACATTTATGGGACATAAGCGAAAGGTCATCTGGTGCACAAAATTCTACACCGGCAACACTTTGGAAATTTAGGGGGGGGGGGGGGGGCTATAGAGGCAGCACGGCTCAGTATTTCAGCAGGAGACTACTAAAGACTTGTTGAGTCCACGATAAGTCGAGTTGCTGCACTACGCTGGGTAAAAGGTGACCTGACGCGACATTACGAGGTATTTGATGACTTTTGTCACTTATACATCTACATCTACATTTATACTCCACAAGCCACCCAACGGTGTGTGGCGGAGGGCACTTCACGTGTCACTGTCATTACCTCCTTTCCCGCTCCAGTCGTGTACGGTTCGCGGGAAGATCGACTGCCGCAAAGCCTCCGTGCGCCCTCGAATCTCTCTAATTTTACATTCTCCTCGGGAGGTATAAGTAGGAGGAAGCAATATATTCGATACCTCATCCAGAAACGCACCCTCTCGAAACCTGGACAGCAAGCTACACCGCGATGCAGAGCGCCTCTCTTGCAGAGTCTGCCACTTGAGTTTCCTAAACATCTCCGTAACGCTATCACGCTTGCCACATAACCCTGTGACGGAACGCGCCGCTCTTCTATGGATCTTCTCTGTCAACCCGACCTGGTACGGATCCCACACTGATGAGCAATACTCAAGTATAGGTCGAACGAGTGTTTTGTAAGCCACCTCCTTTGTTGATGGACTACATTTTCTAAGGACTCTCCTAATTAATCTCAACCTGGAACCCACCTTACAGTTAATTTTATATGATCATTCCCCTTCAAATCTTTCCGTACGCATACTCCCAGATGTTTTACAGAAGTAACTGCTACCAGTGTTTGTTCTGCTATCATATAATCATGCAATAAAGGATCCTTCTTTCTATGTACTCGCAGTACATTACATTTGTCTATGTTAAGGGTCAGTTGCCACTCCCTGCACCAAGTGCCTATCCGCTGCAAATCTTCCTGCATTTCGCTGCAACTTTCTAATGCTGCAACTTCTCTGTATACTACAGCATCATCCACGAAAAGTCGCATGGAACTTCCGACACTATCTACTAGGTCATTTAAATATATTGTGAAAAGCAGTGTACTGTGAAGGCCAGTAATCGTATTTTTTTGTAACGTTTGTTTCCTTAACTTTCTGAGACCACTCGCCAACTTTTCAGACGCACCCCATTAGATAGACCACAGTGTGAAATCAGTATCTTAAATGTGAAAATTAATTGACAGAGATGAGTGCGGCGAACTATCGGCGTAGCAAGTAGCACGCCCTGTTAGTCTGGTTTCCTGAACGTTGCGCTCGCCAGAGCGTGCGCACACAGGTCAGCAAACGCATGCTGTTCTCCCGGCAGCCTACAACGCAGGGGCTGCCCTAGCAGAACACACTGGACTGGATGGCGTCTGTACAGCAAGAGGAAGAGTCCAGGTAGTTAAAGTGGACTGGCGCCACTGCTTCGCACGTCTGCCACGATCTATCACGTGATACGATTTTGTTTACTTTTGTATGGCAATGCCTCAGTGTTACCGTATTGCACGTCGTGCTGCTAGCTGTCAGGGATCTTCCTTCGTCGTAGGAAGGATGTTCGTGAGTCACTGGCTATTTTTACAGTGCTTTGAGTGCCTAAGCACGTACGGCTGCAATGTACTTAACAACTATGGACAAGCTTTAGTCCTTTCCATTAATGAACGTTATTGAGTTTTGATTTTCCATATTCCATTTATTTGTCTCTCTTCTTCAACAATTATTTTGAAATATTTTCCCCATTGCGCCACGAGATTCCATTTCACGTTACTTTAACGATTTTTTTAAAGGTAGATGTGAGAGGAATAACTCGTCACATCCCTTCCTATTACAGTGCACTTGATGGAATCATGAGGTGATTTTTGTGTGTCGGACAGACAATTCAGTTTAAGTGTACACCGTTTCACTAAAACTACAAAAGAATTTTTTTGAGCCGTTTTACCCAACACGATGAGACAAAGCAGATTTTTAAAATACATTACTGAGGTTCCTACTGTAATATCTTTTTATATTCGATGAATTATTCTGATTCAATTCTACCCTTGAATGACGTTTACAAATTTTCTATCTTCATACTCGCAGAATCCATGCGCAAAATAGTTTCATATAATCGCTATGCCATGAGCGCATAATTATTCTTTGTAGTACTCTCTCTGGGGGTTGTTAGAAAAAAAGCTTCCGAGATTGTCTTCGTGCCGATTAGCCTGAGCTTGGTTTGAAGAATTGTAATCTGAATGGTGAGATTTCTGAAAAAAGATAAATGAGACGAACTGTACGATTAAAAGGGAAATATATATATATATATATATATATATATATATATATATATATATATATTGCTCCTTCATACAAAAGGTGTGTATTTGACATTTGAAAATTAATGATATTCCTCGATATATTGCGTAGTTGTTAATCAGAAGGGAACTTCCGAAAGACTGGATACGAACCTGCATTTAATAATCCAAGAGCTCCATTACTTCTTCGGAAGGTTAAACTTCATCAAAGCCAAATATCCGCTTGATCTGAGGTTTCCCGACTGATTATACAACGCTCCCAAAATTACGAGGCATTTTATTTGTACAGATTGGCAGACTGCCGCAAAGCACGAGCCTGCAGAGAAGAAGAATCATCGCCTGATTTCATTCTAACAAGTAAAATTTCTGAACCAGTTTGAGTGTATGCGCTATGACGGTGTTTCATATTATGAATGAGTGATTGCTCGAACGAATTAAGAGCTACATAATCACGTAGATAGGAGGAAAAATTACAGTGGCGCCAGTGTGACAGGACTCTCTTGAATTGTTATATAATATATGTCTTTTTTTGTTTCATGAAAACCAACGAGAACGAGAGGTAACTAATCTGAAGAGAGATTCGGTGCCCATAGTAAAAGATTGCTGATACCAAGAAACAATTTCAACTATTGGACAACACCGAGACTACAGAACAAGGCCAGAGAAATCTAATTTTTTTTAATCCTGTAGTTAATATAGTTTGAAATCAATTTAGAAAGAACTTTCTTCCAGATAGTAGTTAGATTCTAGAACTGTATATTGTGTGATTTCCGTATCTGGACATTGAACTTTATACCATCTGTGAAGTAATTTGAAAGTTAAGTGTGTCTACGACAGTAAATTTGAAACTGTATTTAGTGATTAGAACCTGATATTGACAGTTATTTAATAGTATTGACTAGAGCGGCACTTAAAATGTCATTGAATCAGCAACGAGACGTGTAACAGCCTTCAGCTGTTTGCACAGAAGCAGAGGCCACGGATAGCAATTCTGAGACTGTTGTAGCTAGCGGTAGCAATATAATTAATCCCACTTATCCGTTATACAAAATGAACTCCAAAATCAATTAGCTGAAAATCAAACAGAATTACAAAATCAATTAAGAGCAACCTTTACCAAATTAGATCAGAGATTAAATACCCAGACACAGGAAATAAAAGAACAGGCAGTAAGGACCGAACAGAATCTTATTGCTCAAATTGAGCAGGTCCGCCAACAATGCCAAGAAAACAATAGTAAATTAAAAGCGGAACTAACCGAATATGTATCCGTCAAAATTGACACGATACAAAAACAAGTAGAACTGTTTCCTCAAGTAATACAAGCTCAAGAGGACATACAGTGTTCTGTAGCTATGATACCAGAAATTATAGAATCCCAAGATAATCTAAAGAAGCAATTTGACGAAGTGAAGGAAAAACAGGAGACAGTGGAACATAGAATGAATGTACTTGCGGGAAAGTTTTCAAAATGACATTAGAGCGGCAACATTTTCCTTCGGAAACCATAGAAGAAACTGTGAAAGTAGCTTTACAGTCAATTTCAGAGAGTTCCAAGGAGAATTTTTTCAACAAAGGGTTAAAGGAAGTTCGTGAACAACTTGGCGAAGAATTCTCGCGTTGGAAAGGAAATATGGAAAGATCACTAAACCTCTCGCAGGAGGATTTAGAAACAGCGAGAAGTAGGAAACAAAACTCTCAATCTGCGCGTGAAATTCCGTCCACGTCAAGATCCGATGTAGACAGAACTGGAACGTCACAATTTAGATTCGATATAACGGATAGCCACAGGGAAAAGTACGAACAGGATGATTTTTGGAATCGTAGTACCGCTGAGGAGAAGATGATTAAACAGAGACAATTTCAAATCTTTAATCCTGACAAAAAGAATGTTCATCCTGTAGTCTTTATACGAAGTTTCAGAGGTCTATTTCCACGATCTTGGACAGAATGGCAAAAGATTAGTTTTGTATCTGGATATATACAAGGATCAGGAGCATTGTGGGCATCCGAACAAACATCTTCTTGTAAATGTTATAAAGAATTTGAGCAGGCTTTTCTAGCAAAATATTGGTCAGCTGGAATACAAGAAAGACTTAGGCAGGAAGTATTATATGCTGAGCCTTTCTCATTTTCTAGAGGATCTCCAAAGAGATATTTTTAGAAATACATTAATGAATCTTTGTATAGGGACGTACCGATTCCTTTGCCGGATATACTTAGGATACTGAAGTCCAGACTACCCACCAGTATAAGGAATCAGCTGTTATATATAAATGATAAGGATATAGACTCATTTATGACTACGCTTGATCATATTGATATAATTGAAGAGGACAATAAAAGGGCAAGAGAAATGTCATATCAAAGAAGAGTAATAGAAGCGAATCCGAGCTGCAACTCGCATGGGAATGGCAGTAATGGTAGCAGTAACAATAATCATAACCAACTACACTCTCCGAGGAGACTTAAAAATGGACAAAATGCAAACAATAATTATTACCATAATGGAAACTTTAGTAATGGTGCAGCGAGGAGCTATTTTAGGAACAATAGGAATTTTGATCGATATAATCCAATGTATGGCAACACAGGATAGTTCTACCAACACCAGCAGAACAACAACAATAATTACACGAATCAAGCAAGACAATATAGACCGAATTCACCACAACAACCGATAATCACTGAAGTAGCTGAAGAGACAAATACCAATCGGACCAACAATCAGTCAAACTAAACATGACCGCATCGTGCCCCGGAGGAGCGGTCAGGGGATCTGTTAGGGGCGAAACAGTAAAATTACAGTTGTTAAGATATAATGACGGTGAGCTGTTGACTGAAGAGTTAACAAAGGATTTAATAACGTGTCATAATGACAGATCGAGTGTTCCGGTATCGGAAGTATTTGTTGAAATAGAGGAAGTTCCAACGAATGTGATATTAGACACCGCCGCTCTTTTTAGGAGAATTATTAGAAAGAAGAAGGTACCAATTTTGCCGGTACAGAACTGCAAAATCATCGGAGCTGTTGGAGCACGCTCTCCCAATGTCAAAATACAAACACAATTAGGGATGAAAATGGGAAATTTAGCAATAAAATGCACGTTCCTTGTAGTGGAGAAATTATTAGTGGACTGTATTCTTGTTATTGGGAGTATGCAGGAGTACGATTGTCAGATTGATTTTTTGAGAGGAATAGTTAAATTTAGATTAAATGGAGAAGAGATAGCACTGGATTTAAATAGAAAGGAAACAGTGCATGAGAAATATTGTCGTGGTGCCATAATTCAATTAATTCACACTACAAACATTCGTTGGAAGGAGCTTTCAAAGGATTTGATACAACAGGAGGACTTTAACCGAACAACAATGATAAAAGCTAGTGAACCAAAACAGCTTACCGCAGAACAAAGGCAGCAGCTTCATTATTTGTTAGAGGCATATGAAGAGATTTTTGATGAGAAACCAGGAATTATTAAAGGGTAGATTTGTCACCTACAAGTGAAGCCACATCAGACTTACTGTTACACGCACTATCCGATCCCCTGGCGTTTAAAATAATCTGTTCAAAGGAAGACAAATAGAATGTTAGAATGGAACTTGATTGAGCCATCAACTAGTCCATATTGTTCTCCGCTCTAAGTCGTTCCAAAACCTGGAGGCAACGTAAGAAAAGTATGAAGACCAGAATTTAAAATGGGAGGAAAAGATTCGATTCGCACTTGTCAATTTAACTAAAAAGGCAATACAACGGAAATTGACATGTGATAAACGGATTCACCGGATTCAGACATTTCATCTTGGAGAAAAGGTTTTATTGAGGCGACACATCCATTCCTCGAAACTGATGAAGAACATAAAGAAATGGAATCTTATTTATACCGGACCATATTTTATTGTAAATATACCTAATCCTGGATCATACTTGTTGGCATATCCCGAATCGAAAAGAATAAAGGGATTATTCCCGCATAATGATACTAAGAAATTTTTTGAAGGATCTTAGATATGTGATGGAGAAGAATTTAGAGTGGAATTTGACTATGAGTCGAATGTGTATATAAATATCAAGATGTTTATGTTGTCTAGAGGGTAAGAGACAGTGAGATTACTCCTGTGATAGGTTAAGAGGCAGTGCGATTACTCCTGTGATAAGTTAAGAGACAGTGAGATTACTCCTGTGATAGTTTAGCACAAAATTTTAAGATAGGTAGAAGAAATTGTTAATTACTAGTGTTTGTAAGTGTGGACTATGAGCAGAAGCCACAGTGATATACAATGAAAGTGCATCAACATTTCCTCAAGACACGGCATTTATGTGCGAATTGCGTGTGAAACTTGAACAGTGCGGAATATGTTGGTAAATACGCTGTGTGTATGATGTGCGCTGTTCGTGCAAGAAAACAAATGAACTGTGAAATGAAGCAACAGTCGACAATGTCACTGTTGCAAACAATTGAAGAAATTCTCTGGTTGCGCGAGAGAAAATTATTATAATTTTTAGATTTTTTCATTATGCCTTTTTTACCAGGAGAATTAATTTAAGAACTTTAATTAACATTTTAAGAATAGCAGTTTGTGTGTTTCATATTGTGGAGATAATTGTTGAAATATATATCCATAAATGTTCATGAGAGAATCAAGAAGATTCTGTGAGTGGATGATTTGTTAAATGAACATACGTCATCATTAATGATATTTATTTGCAGGTGGATCTATAAATCAATTAATTATCAGAATAATGAAAAATTTTTAGAGAATTTTTTCTAGAAATTATTCCTTTTGTGGAATCAGTGTCATATGCCTATGTTTAAAATTTTTCATCAGGTGTAAACTTAAATTTTATCCATAATTTCGTAACTGAAAGCAAACCTCGGACAGATTCAATGCTCTACTTCCACCTGCACTATAACAAAACGAAGATTAGATCTAAAAAAATTTTTCAGAGGAATACATTCGATATGAGCTACAACAAAATTTAAATGGCCACAGTCTATTTGGCAATGTTTTGGACAATCAGCAGTTGTAATGCAAAATAACTTTGGTATTGAGGGCTACAAAAAAAATTCGCGATTGTCAGGACTGATGAATGTTCCAGTCTAGTACAGATGGAAGAATATAAGAATCCACTCCGATTTTGAGTTCAACGATGAAATATGGACTTCGTTGCCTTAATCCACTCTCTTCCAGGGATTTATTCAGTCAGAACCTTTTCTTATTCCACTTTAAACCTGTTCCATGTTCACGTCCCTGACCATCTGTTCCTGAGATCATCTTGCTGTTTCTACGGCACATTACCAGCTTCTATCCTGTACCATAAGCCATCGCCTGTCCTCCGTACCGCCACAACCAAACGCTGTACGTCGCCTACCCGCTATCCGTACCCACTGTTCCTGTTCCATCGACTTCACAACGAGATCGCCGGCTACATCGTCGAAAGAAGAATTTTGAAAAATTTTTTGAGCAATATTGTAAAATGTTTTTTGGCTATGAGGCACTTTTCCTTCGATCGAATCTATGGAGCTTCTATATATTTCAAAATTACTGCATTTAGGCTTTCCTATCTTCTTTAATACCTGAGCTGGGGTCTATTCTTCCGGGTTTTTCAGGGTTTCCCTGTGAAGGTCAGTTCCCAAATGGGTAGACCTTTTTCGTAATTACACCAATCTACATATTCCCTGGTTATGTACTCGGGATGCGGGTATACCCCGGTACATCTAAAAGCTACAGCTTAGGTATTCTCGTAACTTACTGTCTAAACACGATACCCATACTCTCTACAGTAAAATTCTACTAATTGAAAATATTCCTCTTTTGAATAAACAACCCAACAAATTTTTTCCTGTTAGCCCGCAAAGTGTATTATCATTGACTTTGCTCGCTGCGAGGGCAATTGTAATATCTTTTTATATTCGATGAATTATTCTGATACAATTCTACCCTTGAATGACGTTTACAAATTTTCTATCTTCATACTCGCAGAATCCATGCGCAAAATAGTTTCATACAATAGCTATGCCATGAGCGCATAATTATTCTTTGTAGTACTCTCTCTGGGGGTTGTTAGAAAAAAAGCTTCCGAGATTGTCTTCGTGCCGATTAGCCTGAGCTTGGTTTGAAGAATTGTAATCTGAATAGTGAGATTTCTGAAAAAAGATAACTGAGACGAACTGTACGATTAAAAGGGAATATATATATATATATATATATATATATATATATATATATATATATATATATATTGCTCCTTCATACAAAAGGTGTGTATTTGACATTTGAAAATTAATGATATTCCTCGATATATTGCGTAGTTGTTAATCAGAAGGGAACTTCCGAAAGACTGGATACGAACCTGCATTTAATAATCCAAGAGCTCCATTACTTCTTCGGAAGGTTAAACTTCATCAAAGCCAAATATCCGCTTGATCTGAGGTTTCCCGACTGATTATACAACGCTCCCAAAATTACGAGGCATTTTATTTGTGCAGATTGGCAGACTGCCGCAAAGCACGAGCCTGCAGAGAAGAAGAATCATCGCCTGATTTCATTCTAACAAGTAAGGTTTCTGAATCATTTTGAGTGAATGAGCTATGACGGTGTTTCATATTATGAACGACTGATTGCTCGAACGAATTAAGAGCTACATAATCACGTAGATAGCAAGACATACAGAGTATTGTATGAAGGCCATACATCTGTGTGGTTGTGCATATGTCTTATTTACTGCATATCTGAGAAAAATGATTCAGAAGATCTGAGTATACTAGAATTCATAGAGAGACAACACATCGTCTGCATAGAGATGAATTGCATAGGTACTCCACAGTGTTAGGTCAGCTGTCCTGTACTGTTGTTGCTCTCCATGAACGATCCACCAGTTAACTTAAAGCATGAGGCAGAAACAGTAACTTGTGCTAACGATACATTTATAGTCAATATCAGAGAAGAAAAGATCAGCCGAGTAATAAAACAACGCTTTTATATACCCCGTGCACATGCAGATTTGCTTTCAACTTTCATAGAACTGTCAAATTTGTACTATCAAAAATATTACAATAACGATCAGCGTATGTACAAAAAATTTTAAATTTATTAGATTGGAAAGACCATATACTACACTTCATATAAAAGTTTAGGAGCAGTTCTTTTATATATAAGAGGAATTGTGAAATTTGGAAACATCGAAAACGGGAAATAACTTTATTCCATGTTGTAAATCATTGTTTTCTGTCTAGACTCTGCCTTGGGGAAACTTTTCACTTAGGCAAAAAACATTTATTAAACGCAACAAAGTTATTGTAATTAAAAATGGGTTACACAAATCATTTTCTTGATGGCATCTCTAAACCAGTTGGAGCTATTATCTATAGTTTCAAAGCATATTAATTGAGAGTAGTATTGATATTGACAAAAACGAGTTAGAAGAATGAATCACATCATTCCCCAGAACGAAGCTGCTTTTGAGGAAGAAAGCTGATGTAAACAGCTATAAAAACTCTTCATCTGTATTTCATATCTCATAAGTCATATACTGTTTAAATCAGTTGTCGTCAAACTTTTTTGCTTATGAGTGAGTGCTGACATTTCCGGGCGGCACCTCATGGAGCATACGTATGTACCCATCTTTCTATTAATTGTTGACTTTACATAAATTAGTGTGTTATAAATTAGTGTGTTATGAGACTGGCTATAGTACACTAAACTCGTGATAAGTGGGCCGACTGCTCCCAAGCATTGGTCGTTAAATGTCGCCGCTATTCTGTACACGCTGTATTGACTATTCTCTGTTCAAATGGTTGAGAGGGCTCTGAGCACTATGGGACTTAACTTCTGAGGTCATCAGTCCCCTAGAACCTAGAACTACTTAAATCTAACTAACCTAAGGACATCGCAAACATCCATGCCCGATGCAGGATTCGAACCTGCGACCGTAGCGGTCCAAACTGTAGCGCCTAGAACCGCTCGGCCACTCCGACCGGCCTATTCTCTGTTCTAGGTTGCTTCCAATCTCAGTCACTTAACACATTCACATTACAGTTGCCAGCCGGTGTGGCCAAGTGGTTCTAGGCGGTTCAAACTGGAACAGCGCTACGCTACGGTCGCAGGTCCGAATCCTGCCTCGGGCATGGATGTGTGTGATGTCCTTAGCGTAGTTAGGTTTAAGTAGTTCTAAGTTCTAGGGGACTGATGACCTCAGATGTTAAGTCCTATAGTGCTTAGAGCCATTTGAACCACATTACAGTTGCGTGGTGAACTATTGTTCGTTGAGTTGTGTGTCCGAATGACTGGCTAACAATAGTAATTGTTCGAGGGGCGGTTATTAAGAAATGCAACACAATTTTTCTCGGCCAATTTCTGTTGAAAAATTTGCGGAATTTGATGTGGAGAGTCGTGGAATATTCCTGCTTCAACCTCTGTAGTTTCAGAAGGTTCCGATAGGTGGCGGCGCAATACGTGGCCTTCAAAACGACGTCTGTAACGGAGGTGCGTTCCGCGCAGAGAGCTGTCACTGAGTTTCTTTTGCGGAGCATCACAGATAGTCATAGGCAGGTGCAGAACGGAGACCTGGCAGTGAACAAAAGTACGGTGAGTCGTTGGGCGAATCGTCTATCATCATCGCAAGAAAACATCGCAGACCTGCCCGATCTCCCACGTACTGGCCGGCCGCAGACAGCTCTAGCTCCCTCAACGCTGGAACGTCGTCACAAAAATGCAAACGAACTCCATCTCTTTGACAACGCAAGGCCTCAAGGAAGTCAACCCACCTGAGAGGAATTTACAAAACTTCATTGGACTGTTCTTCCTCATCCATCCTACAACCCGGATTTCGCACTTTCCATCGGTTTCGTCCTGTGAAGGATACAATCCGAAGGAAGCAGTACTCGGAAGATGAGGAGGTTATTAATGCAGCAAGACTTTGGCTCCGACATCGAACAGTAGACTGGTATCGTACGGACATACAAGCCTTCCCAGTAAGCTGGCGTAAGCCGTCACATTGAACGGAGAATAAGTTGAAAAACACGGTTTTGTAGCCAAAAGAGTGGAGAATGATATGGTGAACTGGATTCCTGAATACAACCAACTTGCATCACCTGTTGAACGCTCCTCGTACTTACGAGGTGCGGCTAGAAAAAAACCGGACTGATGCTGGAAAAAACATTTATTTACAATTTCATGTTATCTCCTTCAATGTACTCTCCTCCTCGGTCTCTACACCGCTCCATACGAATTTTCCACTGTTCATAGCAATGCTGCAGATCATTTTCGGTAAGTCCATACATTACTTCCGTCGCTTTTTCTTTTACTGCTTCAACAGTCTCAAATCTAGTTCCTTTCAAAGCTGACTTGACTTTAGGGAAAAGAAAAAAGTCACAGGGGGCCAAATCAGGTGAGTAGGGTGGATGATCTAAGACGGGAATGTTGTGTTTTGCCAAAAACGTCTTCACTGACAACGCACTGTGAGCTGGGGCATTGTCTTGGTGAAGGATCCATGACTTTTTTCTCCACAAATCGTTCCGTTTTCTCCGTACTCGCTCACGTAGGGTAGCCAGGACGCTAATGTAGTAATGGTGATTCACTGTTTGTCCCTCTGGTACCCAATCAATGTGCACAATCCCTTTGATGTCAAAAAAAAACAATCATCATTGCCTCGAATTTCGATTTTGACATTCGTGCTTTTTTTTGTCGTGGAGAACCAGGAGTTTTCCAATGCATCGATTGGCGTTTAGTTTCGGGATCGTAAGTAAAAAACCACGATTCATCGCAAGTAATAACATTTTGTAAGAAGGTGGGATCACTTTCAATGTTTTCCAGGATGTCAGAACAAATCATTCTTCGGCGTTCCTTCTGTTAAATTGTGAGACACTTTGGAACCATTTTTGAACACACTTTGTTCATGTTGAAACTTTCATGAAGAATCTGCCTAACACTTTCCTTGTCAACTCCTGTTAACTCAGACACTGCTCTGATTGTTAAACGGCGATCTTGTCGAACAAGTTTACCGATTTTTTCAATGTTTGCATCAGTTTTTGCTGACAATGGTCTGCCAGTGCGAGTGTCATCACTGGTGTCTTCGCGGCCATCTTTAAATCGTTTAAACCACTCAGACACTTGTGTTTGCGATAAACAATCATCGCCGTACACTTGTTGTAACATTACAAACGTTTCACTTGCAGATTTTCCTAGTTTGAAACAAAATTTGATGTTAACACGCTGTTCTTTCTGTACACTCAACATTTTCCGACGCACAGACAAAACGTCAACTACTTAAATCAGACGCCACGGGCAGACTGAGTGCAGGAGGCAGATGAAACTCGAGCAGTAGGCGGAGCGAGAGTCACGTGACAGGCCACGCGACTTTCAGCCTTATTGCATTCGTTTTATTGTTTCACCAGTACTAGTCCGGTTTTTTTCTAGCCACACCTCGTATATTTACATATGCTATTTAATATGAGACACCATCATAAAAGTGTCCGCTCCCGGTAACTGAGTGGTCAGCGCGACAGAATGTCAATCCTAAGGGCGTGGTTTCGATTCCTGGGCGGGTCGGAGATTTTCTCCGCACAGGGACTGGGTGTTTTCTTGTCCTAATCCTCATCATTTCATCCCCATCGACGCGCGAGTCGCCGAAGTGGCGTCAAATCGAAAGACTTGCACCCGGCGAACGGTCTAACCGACGGGAGGCCCTAGTCACACGACATTTACATTTACATCATAAAAGTATGATAAATGACTTACATGCCAATTTCCATCTGCTTACTGCGTTTTATTACAACTGCCTGAATTTAATGTTTCTCGCTGAAATAAGTAGCACATTTGAAAATGACCGTCTCTGTAACACGCATTCACGAATCCATGTTAGTTCCGTGTCATAATTTATACGGTAGCAGCTGATCGGTAACAGTCGTGCACGCTCGTGAGATGTGAGTACTGGAGGATAAATAACAAGACATTGCCTCTCTCGCTTCCTCTAACCCTGCGGCGGGCGCGCTACGCAGCCTCTGCCGCTGAGGTAAGTGGCGAACTTTATTTAGCTCAATGCCGGTTTCACCATTGTCAGTTAAAATTGAGCACATCTTAATTTTTATGTTTGTTACTCGGCAGAAAAACTGTACCCTTAAGAACCTCTTAACGTCAGTTGATGTTTTTGGATTCGGATTGACGACCACTGGTTTCAATGATTTGATACCATCTACAGCTGTCATTTTTGTTTATTTGTAGTACTGTTGTGCAACTTCGGTCATAGATCATTTTAAGTATCTGTACAAAATTTCAGCAATGGTACATTATGCTGTACTAGTCTGCCGGCCGGTGTGGCCGAGCAGTTCTAGGTGCTTCAGTCTGGAACCGCGCGACCGCTACGGTGATGTCATTAGGTTACTTAGGTTTAAGTAGTTCTAAGTTCTAGGGGACTGATGACCTCAGATGTTAAGTCCCATAGTGCTCAGAGCCATTTGAACCATTTTTGTACTAGTCTCTGCACTTGTTGTATTTGAATTGGGGTGTACTGTCATTGCGTTTGTGAGTACAAATGTGGCACTTGCCGCAAAACCAGTATCAATAACACTGGTGCCCGCCTTAACTTACAATTAGGTATATTTTCAGATACCATCACACTCGACTTACACGCTCCTTCTATGTTGCAAAGGATCTTTTGAACAGAAATCAGTAATCAATCCTATCAGTCACTAGCATATAGCCATACAAATATATTTTAACAGATTGCTGCATCTGTTTTTAGTTGACAGATGACAATGACCATAATCACTATGATCTTTGGCACACGTAACAAACATCTTTAGTTGGAACCGGTTGAGATAGAACATGTGTTAATGAGATATTTTCGCTGTAACATCGTCCATGCTGTTGCCATTCAAGTGGTGCTCCGTTTGGATCGTCTTGGACGGAAAAAGCATACGTGGCCGACCGTCACGAGTCGGAATGAAGTACGTCCGGCCAGTCACATAATACAAGCTGGGTTGCCATGTATCTTGTAGTCTACCAAAGAAATATTTTCAATGTTATGAAAATAATGGGGAGTAGAAAAATTGCTTCCTACAAAGTAACATAATTACAGAAGTGAAATACCTTATGTGGGTCACAGAAAATGCCAGCTGGTCCTACTTTGTTATTTAGAGCTTGTAACATTTTGTGAGTGAACGTGTAAATGGCATTCTCTTCTGAATTCTAACTGTGATTTTCCAAGGATATTATTGTTGCTCACGTATTCTAAAATACAACCTACTCAAACATTTCGGAAAATGAGCAGTTTAACAATGGTATATTTCAATTCCTCTGGAAAAATGCCCTCAGTTAGTGGTGCATTACATATTTCAGAAAAAATAGTGCTTATTATAAGGGAAAAAGTCTTTAGTAGTCTGTTGGAAACGCAGACGACGTTTTGTTTTGAGAGAATACATAATTTTTTTAAATTTCATAACGAGAAGTGGATGAAACATCCACACGATTAAAATTTATCTAAGCTGCTTGTTCAACATAAACTTTTGATTTTTCTTTTCAGTGTTTTATCCCTACATTTTCTACTAAATTCAAGAAATGATTGTTAAACATATCTCTTACCTATAACTAATCATTTATAGCAAATCCATTTAAGTTGATAGTTATATCCTGTTCTGTGACTTGTTATCCTGTCTCTCGTTTTAGCCCTACGTCGTTCGTCGTGATTACTGATTTCTGACATGATGTGCATTTTTCTTGATTTTAAATTACTTTTCTTAGTAATTTTGAGTAGTTTTGGTAGTGTGCAACTTCTGGAGGACCTTTGGTTGTTCTTGCAAACAGATACAGTCACCTTTCCCTTTCACAAGATACTTCAAATCCTCCTGTGATCCTTGGGCTTTATACGGCTGTTTAACGTCCCCTCTTACAACATTACGTAGAAAGCAATTTTCAAATAATGATGTGAATTTATGATGGAAAAGATTAAATTTTGTGTCAGCATTTGGATGATTATAGATTTCATCCGAGGTTGTCTCTTATAGACCGCTTTAAAAATATTTGTCCTGAAATCAATAGTTATTCGAATTGATTTACTCTGAGGGACATTTATTCAGCAAGGTATATATCCTAACTAATAGTGCACTTTGATCAGAGAAAGCGTTTGTTATTGAACGTACAATGACTGTCGTCTTTCAAAGCAATATTACTGAGTTACATCCTTTAACTCTCCGAAAATAACATACTTAAATTTCGCATTCCCTGATTTTGCTTCCATACAATGGCAAATCGCAGATTGATGGTTCACCTAACAGCGAAGAAAGAGATTTTTCTCGTAAAAATAAAGATGGTGGTACCGAAAAAGAGATGATAAATAGGTGTCAGCTGTTTTGTGCTTTGTAATGTGGTCATGACGTTGCAAAATAATGTAACTCTGGTGCTTTTATGTATGCATTGAGACGTATTACTCAGCGGTTGAAAAGAAAGGAGTGATGATGATGTAATGAAACATAAGAGCAAAATAAATACATACTGCGACAAAAACGTCACCAAGCTATGTGAAAGCGCCTGCTAACATGCCGTATACCAGATTGGTTCATAAGAACTTTGTGGGAATGCTGCTCTTCCTCCCCACTGGTGTAGGGAATTCCCCATCACGGATCATAGGGACAGCCTGGAACACAACTTTCACCTGAGACAGCTGTAGCACCATCTGCTCGGACATTTTGAAGCAACGATTGTCAGGGTCGGTATTGTTTCCTACTGCCTTCCTAAACGTTCGTTCCTACAAAAAAAAAAAAAAAAAAAAAAAAAAAAAATCTACGTCCGTCTTACAAGAGAATTCTCAATGAATCCTGCAGATCTCTGAAGTTGCCTTTACCTGGCAGGGTCTAACCGCCTATTTCTTGCGAGGAATGTATCCATACGCACCTGGCGTTCTCCTTCAAACCAGTGAGCCCCTCTGCAGTCAGCGCCATCATGGTGACCACCAATAATCACAGTCTGAAAGGCGTTGAACTAAAATTAACCTGGCCAGCGGTTACTGCTCTACAGAGGCAGTGATAACATGTAATTTACGTCTCGCTCTCGTTTCAGGGAGACATAAAATATAGAGGGAGAAAATTTTTCTATTTGTAGCTCCGGTACCTGAGTACCTGACGTTGCCTGGGTATGTACACACTACGACAAGAAAAACGACTTACCACAAAGGAATTATCTGAACGGGGCGGAAATCGGTAGATGTAATGTACATGTACAGACAAACAAATGATTACAATGTCAGAAAAATTGGATCATGAATTCAAGAGAAAGAGCTTCACGAATTATGCAAGTCAGTAACGTGTTCATCTTCCTCTGGCCCTTATGCAAGCTGTTATTCGGATTAGCAATGATTGATAGACTTTTGGATGTCCTCCTGAGGGATATCGTGCCAAATACTGTCCAATTGGAGCATTAGATCGTCAAAATCGTAAAATCGTTGCAAGACCTCCGCCCATAATGCTCCAAACGTTCGCAATTGAGGACAGATCCGACGGCCTTGCCGGGAAAGGTAGAGTTTGTCAAGCACGAAGACAAGCAATAGAAACTCAAAAGTGAGCGGGAGGGAATTATCTCGGTGAAATGTGAGCCCAGGATGGCTGACCATGAAGGACAACAAAAGGGGGCGTAGTATATCGTCGACATATCGTCTCTGCTGTAAGGGTGCCGTGGATGACAGCCAAAGGGGTCCTGCTATGGAAAGAAATGGCATCCCAGACCATCATCACCAGCTGTCGGTCCGAATGGCGAGTATGGTAGTGAAACATGGACTGTGGGAAAACCGGAACAGAAGAGAATCGAAGCATTTGAGATGTGGTGCTACAGACCAATGTTAATAATTACATGGAATGATAAGAATGAGGAGGTTCTGTGCAGAATCAGAGAGGAAAGGAATATGTGGAAAACACTGATGAGGAGAAGGGACAGGATGTTAGGACTTCTGTTAAGACATAAGGTACTAGATGGTACTACACTCCTGGAAATGGAAAAAAGAACACATTGACACCGGTGTGTCAGACCCACCATACCTGCTCCGGACACTGCGAGAGGGCTGTACAAGCAATGATCACACGCACGGCACAGCGGACACACCAGGAACCGCGGTGTTGGCCGTCGAATGGCGCTAGCTGCGCAGCATTTGTGCACCGCCGCCGTCAGTGTCAGCCAGTTTGCCGTGGCATACGGAGCTCCATCGCAGTCTTTAACACTGGTAGCATGCCGCGACAGCGTGGACGTGAACCGTATGTGCAGTTGACGGACTTTGAGCGAGGGCGTATAGTGGGCATGCGGGAGGCCGGGTGGACGTACCGCCGAATTGCTCAACACGTGGGGCGTGAGGTCTCCACAGTACATCAATGTTGTCGCCAGTGGTCGGCGGAAGGTGCACGTGCCCGTCGACCTGGGACCGGACCGCAGCGACGCACGGATGCACGCCAAGACCGTAGGATCCTACGCAGTGCCGTAGGGGACCGCACCGCCACTTCCCAGCAAATTAGGGACACTGTTGCTTCTGGGGTATCGGCGAGGACCATTCGCAACCGTCTCCATGAAGCTGGGCTACGGTCCCGCACACCATTAGGCCGTCTTCCGCTCACGCCCCAACATCGTGCAGCCCGCCTCCAGTGGTGTCGCGACAGGCGTGAATGGAGGGACGAATGGAGACGTGTCGTCTTCAGCGATGAGAGTCGCCTCTGCCTTGGTGCCAATGATGGTCGTATGCGTGTTTGGCGCCGTGCAGGTGAGCGTCACAATCAGGACTGCATACGACCGAGGCACACAGGGCCAACACCCGGCATCATGGTGTGGGGAGCGATCTCCTACACTGGCCGTACACCACTGGTGATCGTCGAGGGGACACTGAATAGTGCACGGTACATCCAAACCATCATCGAACCCATCGTTCTACCATTCCTAGACCGGCAAGGGAACTTGCTGTTCCAACAGGACAATGCACGTCCGCATGTATCCCGTGCCACCCAACGTGCTCTAGAAGGTGTAAGTCAACTACCCTGGCCAGCAAGATCTCCGGATCTGTCCCCCATTGAGCATGTTTGGGACTGGATGAAGCGTCGTCTCACGCGGTCTGCACGTCCAGCACGAACGCTGGTCCAACTGAGGCGCCAGGTGGAAATGGCATGGCAAGCCGTTCCACAGGACTACATCCAGCATCTCTACGATCGTCTCCATGGGAGAATAGCAGCCTGCATTGCTGCGAAAGGTGGATATACACTGTACTAGTGCCGACATTGTGCATGCTCTGTTGCCTGTGTCTATGTGCCTGTGGTTCTGTCAGTGTGATCATGTGATGTATCTGACCCCAGGAATGTGTCAATAAGGTTTCCCCTTCCTGGGACAATGAATTCACGGTGTTCTTATTTCAATTTCCAGGAGTGTAGATGGAGCTGTAGAAGGCAAAAACTGTAGAGGAAGGCAGAGATTGGAATACATCCAGCAAATAATAGAGGACGTAGGTTGCAAGTGCTACTCTGAGATGAAGAGGTTAGCACAGGAGAGGATTTCGTGGAGGGCCGCATCAAACCACTCAGAAGACTGATGACCCAAAAAAATAAATGGCGAGTGACAGTCAGGTTGATGCGACAGTCAGGTTGATCCCACAATTGTCCGTGGTGTGTCCAGACATGTTTTCGGCCTGGAATCTCATTGAATGGAGTAGATGAGACCCGCTTCGAACTAAGATCCTATGGCAGCGAAGACATGTTTGGACTATGTGTCATACGGTGGTATATTTTTGCAGGTACTCTCAGTCGTGCATGTGAATACTGTCAGTAAAATGTGTTGCGAATAGATTCAGTAGTAAAGAAATAATAAATTGAAACGTCATACCTGATGCCACAGTTTTACTGCATGAACAACGAAAATGCAGTAAGTGATAAACTTTTTTTCTTTTCATCATTTCGCGGTAAGAGTCAGCAAGAAAAAGTCTCGTAAACGTTTGAAATTATGAGTAAAGTTTGTTGCAAGTCACTAAGAGCACTCATTATCTAAAACTGGGTAAATATACCTTGGCTGTTTGTGAAACGTGGTCCATGCTTTTTCACCCCCACCCATATCCCTTTGAGAGAGAAGTGCTTCTTACCTCCACAGTGATCTTCTCCAGACAGTAAGTGATATGTGTACCAAATTTGTCTGAAATCGATCCAATGGTTTAGGAGGAGACGTGGAACATCCTCTACATAAACACAAACATTCATCCACTTTTATAATATGTACGTATTCTGTAAAAAATAATTACAATATCACAAACATATTGGAGTGGAACATGTAATTATGACCTTAATGACTAACCATACAAATGAATGACGGAGCTAGTCTGTTTCATAGGATTCCTAGAGGCATCTGAAGGAGATAAAGATAAGGTCAGAAAACATGCCGGTGCACCATGTTTACGTACAGTTGCCGATCGCAACATATGGGATGGTCTAGATGAGGCATTTACCCAACAGAGGAAGTCAAATTACTCGTGATGATGATGCTTGTTGCAGTCGCTTAACGTAAGTTGATTTAATACAAATAAGATGTTGTGTGGTGTCACAGCTATAGAAGTAGGATTCATCTAGTTCCGTGTTCACTGTTAGGTAAGTACCTGACGATGTGAATTGATGAGCCTAAATAAATACACAAATTAATGTATGTCCACTACATGTAACAGAAGTTCTTATTTGAATCGTATTAAATGGAGAATAATGGTCTAATTTTAGTAATTCAATCAATGCAGCTAGCTATTACGGGCGTCATGAATTATTATATCTCCTGTCTATTAACTAGCTGTGCGATAGCGTTCTCGCTTCCCGCGCCCGGGTTCGATTCCCGGCGGGGTCAGGGATTTTATCTACCTCGTGATGACTGGGTGTTGTGTGATGTCCATAGGTTAGTTAGGTTTAAGGAGTTCTAAGTTCTAGGGGACTGATGACGATAGATGTTAAGTCCCATAGTGCTCAGAACCATTTGAACCATTTATTAACTAGCGGGCCTACAATTGTCCATGGGGAAAACACGGTCTAAAACGTGTGACAGCACTTTCCGGTAACCTGCCTGTCGCTGTTATTCCCAGTGAACACTGTCCCTTGCTGTGTTTGCTATGAAAGTAATTACAGCCACACTGATATTTACTTCATACGTTCGTTAGCAGTCCACGTGTACTTAACTATTGTGTCTATCGAACAATATATTTATTTATCAGACTCGCTTACTGAACAGAAAACGAAAAAGAGGCTTCAGATTGATTAGTACTATGATGATGATATAGATCTATATTCAAACAATTATTCAAATGGAATTAGAAATTCATGATATATTAGCTTCTGTATCTGAAATAATTCGCTGGTAATTAAATAACTAAACCTAAATTCTATTTTTTCTTTTGTTCGTAGCTTATACTATGTAATGTTTCATTTGTTTCAAATCAAAAACATATTAACTTATTCTGCAGGGACCTCCTTTTCAGACAATAATTTTTTTCATTAGCTCACTAAGATCCACTGTCTTTTTTTCCGACAATTCTGTAAGTCCATTGCTTTTTTCCGAATATTTCTATTCTTGAATTACTTTTCAAAATAAATTTCTCTTCAGATAACATTATCACAAAAGTTTCTTGCACTTCGAATTGAAACACACTGTGACTATATTGCTCCATCTAATTCTTTCAGAATCCACACGAGAGTCCGCCCCAAGTCCGCCAATAGCATTCATTGTCTCTCGAGCGGGAGCTGTGCTCAGTTGGCAAATATTTTAACTATTTCCTGTTCTACCTTTCGTCTCATAGTTCACACAGCACAACCTGGAGGAAAGATCTCACAAGCCAGGCTCACGTCATTCAATATTATGTAAAAAAAGAAGATTTAGAACCTTGTTTCGCAGTCTTAAATATATCCGTACTAATTTCTATTCCTTCACTGATAAGATGTTAAAGAGTAAAACGAAAAGGAGAGAGAACAAAATTCTTGCCACTATGGCCGGGCAAACGATACTCGCGTTCGAACGAGCCCGTGGTTTTTCGATACGCCGCAGCGTACGATACAGTATCGAGCTATTTGAATATCAATGTGGCTATCGACTCGCGCGGCGTGAGTACATCGGTCAAGCAGGATACTGCGAACTAGCCACAACAATAAGCTATGGCTCTGCATAAAATTGAAAATTTGACAATTTCGAGACATATTGGAGGAAACAGCGCTAATTCCTACCACTTCACAAACTCCTTTTGAGAACAAATTTATTGTACGAGTCCTCATACAGTTCTAGCATGTATGGATAAACATTTATGCTGATTTTGATGAAGGTAACGGACAAAAACGAAAATGTCCTCCAAAAAATATTACTTAACTGAACGACAAACAATATTTTCATTGACATCTTGATAACCGGGTGTTCTGCCGGATATCAGCGCCGTTCTTGCGTGATATTTCGGTTACGTAGTTCGTAACCTTCGTCAGGTGCGACCTGAGACTGCTCCTCGAGTCTCGTCTCGTCTCGCTAATTCACGGACTGCCTAAATCCGGTGATGCAGGAGTTTAAGCAGCATGGCTGCTGTTCCTCCTTGATCTGCGCTGGTGGTGTGTGTGGCCTCTCAGTGCAATTGGCTTCAGGCTACTTCGTTTTGTTTAAATTAGCGAAGTAGCTGAATGCAGGAAGATCTTCTGAGGCAGGCTGGCGTCTGCCGGCACGCCACTCTTCCTTCACCCACTTCTCTGTGGCCTGGTAGATGTGCTCCCAGTCCGAGAGGGTGAAGATGGGGCGGCTATTCAGCAACTGCAGCTCTTTCCTCGTCACCGCCTCGTGCAACATGCCACGCGTGTGGCGCAGGTCGATGAGGGAGGGGTGGCTTCGCATGCACTGGCGTGAAGGGGTACGGGTTGTCCCCGTGAGGGTACGTCCCGTCCTTCAGCGACGCCACGATCTTCTTCAGGAAGGGCTGTAAGCGCTCGTCTGGGAGCGGAAGGGGCAGGCCTTCCGTCGGTTGCCACTTCCTCATCTTACGAAGAAGCGGTCGGCATCTCGTCCCCAGATGTTTCGTCCACGTCTGTCTCCAGAGGAGAAGGCAGCGCAGGCGTCCCGACGTCGATATCCGTGCGCGGCGCCGCCCGCATTACTGTAGGGGGCGAGGCGGTGGACGTCTGGGTGGTGGCGTCTACCCCCACCAGCCGCCTCACAGGGGAGGTGGGGGCAGGGACAGGCTGCGCCTTCTTGAGAGCCCGCAGCTCCTCACGAGCTCTTCTTTCATTGCGGCCCTTTCTGCCTCAAAGGCTGCTTGCAAGTCGGTGCTCTGGTCAGTGGCGGCTTCAACGCGGCGCGTCGCGCGGCCCTCGCCGGAGCGGGGTGGCGGGGCGGCAGGCACCTCAGGGCGAGTTGTGGTGTGCTGCCGGCGAAATTCTTTGCGATAGCTACAGCTGCGCGAATTGGCGGCGTGGGGACCGCCGCAGTTTGCGCATTTGCTGGCTACTCCACGTGGCTCGGGGCAGTTTCGGGTGTCGTGTGCCGACGCGCATTTCAAACACGCGACTGCGTTCTGAAAGCCACCCGCCACGTGCCCCAACTGCTGGCACTTGTAGCACTCGACACTTTCCGGCGTCCGCTGCGTGCGCTTCTGCTCCTGCTGTCGTCTGCGGCCGCGGGCGCTCCCCAACGCATTGATGAAGAGATCCAGCGCGGCCGCCAACTTGCTGCCCTTGCGTCCTGCCATGACTTGCGGTTGAACGAAAGGCGTGCGCGAGCGACGGTAACGAAGTGAGCCGCAGCGAGTCGAGCAGCGGAGTGCGTGCGTCGTGGGTCTGCTCCTCGAGGTTTTTTTTTTTTTTATTATTATTATTAAAAAGGGATGGGGCCCCTCCACGCCCACACCAACGTGGTCACCAAACCAAAAGTTCTATGTCACCTCCGTAAACATGTTAGTTTTTTAATCAGGCGTCACGGGATGCGGGCTGTGATGTTATCCATGCGTCTGGGTAAGATTACTCATTAACATGGTCCATCAGGAGATAGAAAGTGGACGAAAGCGATCGAAGGGTAGCGGTTGTAAGGGCAGAGGAAAAAAAGTGCCAAGGCAAGCGCCAAGGGAAAAAAACCTCTGCGACAGTAGGACGGATAGCAAGGCCAGTAGCGGCTTGCTAGCTGCGACAGAGCATGCAAGGTGAGGTAAGGTTAGTGTGAGGTATCGTGCATCTTTACCTATGTGCTGCGTATTCGTTAACTGGGTCAGTCCGGGTGCTGCGGCTGGGTTCATCTGTAGCCTCCTGGGCTTCCTCCCTGTAACAAAGGAATTCGGCGCGGCAACGCATGCGTTGCTGTTACGCCCTCTGCTGCGCCTTGTCGTCAGTGACTTGGTACAGCTTCATCAGGCTCGTCGCGAGTGGACCTGGTCCGGTATTTATGCCTGTGGCCTATCCCTTCATCCGACGGTTGCAGGCGTTCCCTCTGCGGTCCGCGCCGGTTCGCCGCGACCTGCTGGAGCGCTGCCATTTTGTTTCCCGTCCGCTGCGGTTCTGGGCGTTCCCTCTGCGCCCACCAGACGCGCTCCTGGGTGTGAGGAAATGTGTTCATCACATCCGAAACTCAGAAGACTTACTGCAACGCCTCAAGCAACTACGCATCACAGATACGGCCATCATAGTTAGTTTTGATGTGCTATCACTGTTCACTAGTATCCCACTGAAAGACTCACTAGAACTGATGGTGGACAAAAATTGATGGTGCTCTGTTGGAGCTGTTCAGGCTTACACTGACACCCACGTATTTGCTGTATGGAAACGAATATTACAAGCAGACTTAAGGTGTAGCTATGGACATCCCACTGTCACCTGTGGTTGCCAACAGGTTTATGGAGAGGGCATTAGAGACAGCCAGATATAAACCCACATGCTTCTTCAGGTACGTAGACGATACCTTCGGGATCTGGCGTCATGGGAAAGACAGGTTTAATGAGTTCCTGGAACATCTTAACTTCTGGCACCCAAATATCAAGTTCACCATAGTATTGGAGAAGAATGCCTAGCTGCTGTTTCTGGATTTACTAATTAAAAGAAAAGCAAATGGATCAATTGGCCACAGTATGTAGCGAAAACCCACACACACTGATTTATATCTGCAGGCCAGCTGCTGTCACCACCCTGCGCATAAGAAAGGGATTCTTAAGACATTGGTCCACACAGCACGTATCCTGCGAGACCAAGAGAGTCTACCAACGGAAATAATCTTAAAACAGTGTTCTGCAAAAATGGATGTACTACCAAACAACCTGAGATGGCACTCCAACCAGTCATTACACCACAGGTTCCAGACGCAGAGCAAGATGAAGCAAGGATTGGCGTATCTGCCCTATGCTGGTTCTATTTCTGCCAGAATCAGTAGGATCCTCCGTAAACACAACATCAAGTGTGTTTTCTGTCCATCCAGCAAGACTGGTGGGAAATGTTAAAGACGACCTGGGGTTACGGAAACCAGGCGTTTACAATATACCTTGTCTATGTGACATGTCCTACATTGGCCAGACGACAAGAACAGTGGATATCAGGTGCAAGGAACATCAAAGGCACACCCAATTAAGACAGGTGACGAAATCATCCACTGCTGAACACTATCTAGAACTAGATCATGCCATGAATTATGATCAAACCAAGATCTTGGGACAGTGTTATAAGGGAATCGATAAAAGAAGCTGACAAAACTCATGAACCGCAACATGGGGTAGCAGCTAAGCAGAGCCTGGGATCCTGCTCTGGAATTAATAGAGCAAAGGGGACTGCTGCAGCGCTCCATGAATAGAAGAACCGAAGGTGTGGACATAGAAAACGATCGCCAGACAAAGTGCCAGGCTCTGCGGACCGAAGATGGAACGTCCAGGAGCGGGTCCGACGGGCGTGGACCGCAGAGGGAACACCCAAAACCGCAGCGGTCGGAAAATGGAGCGGCGGCGCTCCAGAAGATCGCAGTGAGCGAGAGAACCGCAGGGAGAACGCCTGGCAACCCAGACAGAACTCCAAATGCACCAGGCAGAAGATGGAACACCCAGGAGCGGATATGGTGGGCGCGAACAGCAGAGGGAACGCCCAGAACTGCAGCAGACGGAAAACAGTGGATCGCAGCGAGCGGGCGCGGACCGCAGATGGAACGCCTGCCACCGCCGGTGTAAGGGGAAGGCCACAGACAAATACTGGACCAGGTCCACTCGAAGAGCAGTCTCAGGTCGCACCTGATGAAGGTTACGCACTACATTGCCGAAATATCGACGCTGGTATCCAGCAGAACACCCGACAACATAAGATGTCATTAGATCGCCAGGAAAACCTGAAGAGTTACAATATTTTCTTTGTTCATAAGAGACGGTAATGATTTACAAAGTAAGTTTCAAGTGAGCAGTTCAGTCTCTTGTATCTGAAATTATGTCACTTCATTTGTAAAGGTAGCTCCGCTTGCATTTGAGGCTGGATCCTCCATTTACATTTGATGGTGAGGTGTTATTCCAGAACGTGGAGAGCCTTGGCAATTCTGTACGTGTGTAAGGGGTAATTTGCATCAAGGAGGGAGGTGTGCCGTGATAATCCATACAGTGGTGTGAACCGCTCTTCCAAGGTGGCTTAGTGGTTAACGCATCTGCCTAGTAAGCCGGAGACCCAGGATAGATTCCCGGCCTTGGCGTAAATGTTCAGTCGCCACTTCAGTATATGTAAATAAAATACAATCTCTGTTCACATACTAGAATAAGAAGTAAAAACATTACCACATTTAAATTACTATTTTATTCATGTCCGTAATTTTCAGCAGAAGTAGCATTATTTTTCCCGGATAGATGTAAGTCATCAGCTGCAAATAAATTTTATTATGCTTTAGCAGTTTCGACAAATTTGTTTGTCACCTTCAGAAGCTTAGTTTAGCAGACAATCAATATCTTCTTTACAGAATGATAATGCCATGGTATTTTCAGAAATTTACATATTTTATGTGATTATTTTAAACCACTGTTTGACAGTTTACAGTAACTGAATCACAACAGATACAAAGATGTCATTCAGTTATTGCAAATTTTCAAAAAGCGTTTAAAATAATCGCATACAATGCGTGAATTTCTGAACATATCATGGCATTATCCTTCTATGAAAAAGATATTGACTGTCTGCAAAACTAAGCTTCAGAAGATGACAAATTAATTTTGCGAAACCGGTAGAGCATAATAAAATTTATTTGAAAGTGATGATTGAAATTTATCCTGTAAAAAAGGAAAAAAAATTAAATCAGTTTGTATATAATACGGCGCCATTCAGATGAATCAATGAAAATTAGTCAACGTCGGAAAAACAAAACATATTGTAATAAAGTGAATGCAATTTTTATCTAGAGAATAAATTGCAGCAGCAAGATCAGTGTTGGAAATAGTACCATCAGACCTCACTAAATCGCGTGACAAGCGAAAGCTCCATAATGGGACAGAATTATGATTGCAATATTTTATTTATGTATTTGTTCCCCTTGTTACGCATATATCCGCACCCTAGAAGATATTTCAGTCTGTGTTTCACAGTTATTTTTATTATTAAAATACATACTGCATTAAAAACGCTAAGACACGTCTTTCTGATAGTACGAACGAAAGTCACTAGACCGCAGGCCAATGGAAATGTCGAACAGAACCTGACATTTCCCGAACTACGACGTAAACTGTTCGAACAGTTCGAGTCATGTTCAAACACTGTCAGTTCAGTGTCTGTCAACTGTAGGGTAATACACTCACGTAACACACGTCCGATGATATCTGCTTGTCTAAATAAATGTTTCTCACCGAGGTGACTAAACCTAGGTTCTGTGATGCAACCACAATAGGGTCGGTTTGTAGTACCTATTAAAGCCCATAAATGTATTACTTGTTCATTTAAAACAAGGCATTCATACACTACTGGACATTAAAATTGCTACACCAAAAAGAAATGCGGATGATAAACGGGTATTCATTGGACAAATATATTATACTAGAACTGACATGTGGTTACATTTTCACGCAATTTGGGTGCATAGATCCTGAGAAACCAGTACCCAGAACAACCACCTCTGGCCGTAATAACGGCCTTGATAAGCCTGGGCATTGACTCTAACAGAGCTTGGATGGCGTGTATAGGTACAGCTGCCCATGCAGCTTCAACACGATACCACAGTTCATCAAAAGTAGTGACTGCGGTATTGTGACGAGCCAGTTGCTCGGCCACCATTGACCAGACGTTTTCAATTGGTGAGAGATCTGGAGAATGTGCTGGCCAGCGCAGCAGTCGAACATTTTCTGTATCCAGAAAGGCCCGTACAGGACCTGCAACATGCGGTCGTGCATTATCCTGCTGAAATGTAGGGTTTCGCAGGGATCGAATGAAGGGTAGTGCCACGGGTCGTAACACATCTGAAATGTAACGTCCACTGTTCAAAGTGCCGTCAATGCGAACAAGAGGTGACCGAGAGGTGTAACCAATGGCACCCCATACCATCACGTCGGGTGATACGCCAGTATGGCGATGAAGGATACACGCTTCCAATGTGTGTTCACCGCAATGTCGCCAAACACGGATGCGACCATCATGATGCTGTAAACGGAACCTGGATTCATCCGAAAAAATGACGTTTTGCCATTCGTGCACCCAGGTTCGTCGTTGAGTGCACCATCGCAGGCGCTCCTGTCTATGATGCAGTGTCAAGGGTAACCGCAGCCATGGTCACCGAGCTGATGGTCCGTGCTGCTGCAAAAGTCGTCGAACTGTTCGTGCATATAGTTGTTGTCTTGCAAACGTCCCCATCTGTTGACTCAGGGATCGAGACGTGGCTGCACGATCCGTTACAGCCTTGCGGATAAGATGCCTGTCATCTCGACTGCTAGTGATACGAGGCCGTTGGGATCTAGCACAGCGTTCCATATTACCCTGCTGAACCCACCGATTCCATACTCTGCTAACAGTCATTGGATCACGACCAACGCGAGCAGCAATGTCGCGATACGATAAACCGCAATCGTGATAGGCTACAATCCGACATTTATCAAAGTCGGATTTCTCCTCCTTACACGCGGCATCACAACAACGTTTCACCAGGCAACGCCGGTCAACTGCTGTTTGTGTATGAGAAATCGGTTGGAAACTTTCCTCATGTCAGCACGTTGTAGGTGTCGCCACCGGTGCCAACCTTGTGTGAATGCTCTGAATAGTTAGTCATTTGCATATCACGGCATCTTCTTCCTGTCGGTTAAATTTCGCGTCTGTAGCACGTCATCTTCGTGGTGTAGCAATTTTAAGGGCCAGTAGTGTATATTCTTCTTCCCAGTCTCAGTACCCCTCCTTCTAGATGTGTGTACGACGTGGTAGTAGACTTGCGCGATGTGACGTTGCAGTAATCAGAACATAGTACGTTTCCCACTGTTGCGACGCAAACTCTTGCACGTTTTAGTACACGTTAAGGCGCCGCTGGGTAGTATGCGACGCTCCGGCGCGCCGGGACGCAGCGTCCAGCTGTTTGACTGCGTCGCGCGGATGTGACGCAAGTGCGGCAGGCGGGGTCACGTTCGCACGGACGCGTGCCTCCGCTCGCTGGCCCCGTGTTAGGAAAAGTCGTGCGCGCCGCCGCGGCATGCAGGCTGACGACACACATTTACGTCACTGGCTCAACACAACTCTAGCTCACAATGGACCATTTCTAAACGTTACCGCAGCTGTCGCCTACGTAGCTGCCCTATTTCCAAAACTTCTCGTTGGATTAACGAGCAAATGGAGGAAACATTCGTTACGTCGTTCGGACATCTCTAAAACACCACTGACAGTCCATCACACATATGAATAAATTGCCGGAAAGTTGATGAGTTAAGCAATGTTTGGAAGTAACGTTTCGTCAGCATCACTGAAGGTGCATCATGACTGTAATTCAAGCTATATAGTCATACAACATACAACCGGAATGACAGATTTTCTGCTCTCATAACACCGTGCGAAATATAGTGAGTGAACTAGTCGCAGAGGGTACCTTCGATAGTAGGGCAGATGTCACAGTAGTGCACTATCTGATTGAAAGTAAGACACCTATTAGTGGGGGTGTGTCCACGCTTCCCCTTTATGACGGCATCATCTCTGCTTGGGACACATTCAGTGAGGTGTCTAAACGTCTGTGAGGAGCGGCAGTCCATTCTGCCTCAAGAACCGACACCAAAGAGGTTAGTGATGTTGGACGACGGAGTCTGGACTGAAGTCGACGTTTTGATCCCAATGGTGTTCCATTGGGTTCAAATCGTGACTTTCGGCAGAGCAGCTAAGTTCAGGAATATTACCGTCCATAAACCGGTGGCTCACAGATGTTTCTTTATACTATTGTATTGTATGGAACTGGGGACCTAGAAACGACGGAGAGGCTTCGTCCCCGCCATAGCCCTCAGTGGTTCACAAACTCACAACAGGCTACAGCAGTCCACGCTCCCCACCGATACCCCATACCGAACCCAGGGTTATTGTGCGGTCCGGCCTCCAGTGGCGTTGCCCCCCACCCCCCTTTCAAGGTATGTCTCACACCAGATGAGTGTAGCCCCAATGTTTGCGTGGTAGAGTAATGATGGTGTACGCGTACGTCGAGAAAGTGTCTGTGCAGCACTCGCTAACATAGTGTAACTGATATATGAAGATGGGATCTGTTCTTTCGCACAAGTCCGAAAGAACAGATACCATCTGTGACCATGCAGCTCTCTTAGAATGAAATAATAACTAAATCAAGACCCTAAGCGTTCGACAGGCGTTGATATATATCAACAGGGACAGTTGAAAATATGTTCCCCCATCGGGACTCGAACCCGGGACCTCCTGCTTACCAGACACTCTTTCGCTCTTTTTTTTTTTTTTTTATTCGTTTTAGTTCGTTGTATGTGCTCGGGGCGGACGTCGTAAAACATCCGCTTAAGTTCGTCTTTGATCGGTTAACTCAGTTTTTTTTTTATTACAGAGTGCTGCTCACCCTCTGACCGAACACGCTGAGCGACCGTACCGGCGGACCCACATTCCCAACTTAATGCCCACACATAGTTAAGGCTAACCGGCCATTAAACTTCTTCTTCTGTGCTGGATGCACACGCGTTGCCCGAACTCTTACAGGACGGTATGATTGTCTACTGCGAGTAATGAGTGTAATGGGCAGGGGCACTACGAATGTAGTGTGTGGACTTTAAGTTGGGAATGTGGGTCTCACGGGGAGCGTGCAAGGGATAAATCCCTGCAGTCGCACTATCCTCTGTGCCCTCGGTGGCTCAGATGGATAGAGCGTCTGCCATGTAAGCAGGAGATCCTGGCTTGGAGTAACGGTGGGGCACACATTTTCAACAGTCCCTGTTGATATATATCAACGCCTGTCGACAGCTTAGTGTCTTGCTTTAATTTATCATTTCATAGTGTAACTGAGGCGGTATAAGGGGAACCAGCCGGCATTCTCCGAGGCAGATGGAAAACCGCCTTAAGAATCATCCACAGACTGGCCGGCACACCGTATCTCCACACTAATCCGCCGGGTGAATTCGTTCCGAAAACCGGCACGCCTTCCTGCCCGGAAAGCAGTGCGTTAGACCGCACGGCTAACCCGGCGGGCTTCTTTATACTATACTGTGCGCAGTATACAACGCTGTAAAATGTGTTCATATCCTCCTGAATGAAGCGCTTTCTTGAGTGCAACAGGGAACCATACCTAACTACGAAAAACGCCCCCGCAGTGTAAACCACTTCCCCTATACTTCATTTACGTGTGATGGCAGCTGACGTTCTCCAGGCATTCGGCAAACCCAAACCTTTCCATGGGATTGCCACAGAGCATTGTGTCATTCATCACCCGTTTCCAGTCATCCACTGTCCACTGGTGACGCTCTTTACACCTCTTCAAGAGCCGCATAGCGATGATTACAAAAATGTGCGGCTTGTGAGAAGCCTTTCGGCTATTATACCACATGCCTTTTAACTACCTACGAACAGCCGTTATGTTAGTTGGACTGCTGGTAGTTCTTTGGAACTCACGAGTGATTACTCATGGTGATTTCATGCGAGTTTTTACAGCCAACTTCCGCAATGCTTGACAGTCTCTGTCAGCCAGTATATGAGGTCAGCCTGGTGTTGGTTGTTCCTTAACGTTCCCCTTCACAATCACATCACCAACAGTTGATGTGGGCAGCTTTAGAAGGGTTCAAATGTCCTCGCCGTATTTGCTACTTAGGAGACATCCAATGACTACGAAGTCACTGAGATCTGCCGATCTCAGTGTTTGTTTACTGCTTGTTTACTGACAGCACAATACCCCCGCCATCTTTTATACCGGTCGGTCCACTTCTCTTGACACCTAGTGGCCTGTTCCGTATTACAAAGGGAAATTTGTGTATGTTTTTCATCATATAATGTATATCTCGTAAGGTACTGTGAATAAATTGAAATTACGAGACAGACAGGGTTGTTAGACAATGGCCTCGAAACATCTGGTGCGCACTAAAATACTTTTTGTTTCTCCTTCGGGAAAGAACGGGAGTGCCTTGGGTAAGTTCACAATCAGATCCGAAGGACCACACGATGCCGACCGGTCGCTGTGTCACTCTCCATGCGCTACGGAGAGACATAAGGCTAGCAAACTACTCTCCCGCTGCCGCCAGCTTTCCAGCTCCTGCAGCCGCTACTTCCCCTTCAAATATCTCCTCTACCGGCCACCTGACGAGGTTGAGTATATCGCGTTCCAGTCCTGCCGCCGAGGCCAAATATGACGCAATAGAGGGAACTGGGCCCATCCATGTCTTCCACACGGCGGTCGGTCAAACTCGCTGAGCGCACAACTACGGCGGCCGGTACCGGAAATCATAATTCAACTTAAAAATATCTTAAATTGAACATTTCTGATATCTAGGGTGTCAGTGAAATGTGTCGAATATTTTGGGAAGCGGTAGTATAAGAAAAACAAGTCAAATAAATGTGCGGTCGGAAACGCGTATTCTCTGACATATGTTGCTAAATGGGACTGAAAGAACGTCTGGTTGCGGCAATGAGCCCCTTCGACTTCCTCTCCCACGTCGATCGTACCTTTTCCTCCTACGTGATCGCCGCCGACCTCAACATCCATAGTCGTTTCGCTGCCCAGTTACGGCGATGGCATCGGTTCCTCTCCACCCTTCAAGGTGACCTCGTCCCCATCCCCCGGCATACCCGTCCTGAATCCAACTCCACTCCTGATGTTATCCTCTCCTCCCCCAACCTCCTTGGCCGCATAACGGTGGATGTCCTGGAGCCTATTGGTAGCGACCATCTCCCTGTCCTCCTCACCGTTTCAGACGGTCGTCGCCCTCGCCCCGACCCTCGTACTGACCCTCCCCCTAAGTATGTCCACGACTATTCCCGAGCCGACTGGAATGCCTACCGGGATACCCTTTCCACCCAGGTCGATAGCCACCCTCTCACCTACCACCGCCCTGACGATGTCACCCATGCCGCCTCCTTTCTCCAGCAGACCTTGTCTGAGGCCGTGGAGGCCCACGTCCTTACTGTCGCCGTCCACCCCCACCGTCCTACCTTACCCCCACAGGCCGTCCTCCTCCTCCGTGAATCCCATCGTCTCTACCGTGCCTTCCTCCGCACGCGTGACCCGGACACACTACGACGCCACCGGCAACTCCAGCGACACATTCGTAATTTGCTCGCGGCTAAGAAACGCCGGGACTGGCGACAGACATGCACCCGTTTAAATGCAACCCTACCAATCAACTCGTCCAAGTTCTGGTCGGCCTTCCGTCGCCTTACCGGAACTAAACCCTCCCCCTACTATCCTCTTCTCCACGATGATCACCCCTTCCCTGACACCCTTAGTAAGGCCAATCACTTTGCCTCCTACCTCTCCGATGTCTTCTCCATCCCCGACGATCCCCAGTTCGATTACTCCCTCTTCCCGGATATCCGCAATCGCACTGACACCTCTGTCCCTCCCCTCGCTCCTGGTTTCCAGTACTTGGACAACATTACACACACGGAACTCAATGCCCCTATCACTACACAGGATCTCATTGATACACTCCGCACAAAACGCAACACCGCTCCTGGTCACGATCGTGCCACCTACCGTCACCTTCGTGAAGCTCCTGTCTCTTTCCTCTCCACCCTGGCCAGGCTCTACAATGTAGTCCTGTCCACCGGTTACTACCCCGACCTGTGGAAAACCTCCCGTATCCTCATGTTCCTTAAACCTGGCAAACCGCCGTCCGCCGTCTCCTCCTACCGTCCCATCAGCCTTACCTCGGTCTTCAGCAAGGTCCTGGAATCTATCCTCACCCGCCACATCCACCAGCATCTCCGCCAGCACTACCTCCTTCCCGTCACCCAGTGTGGCTTTCGGCAGTCCTTCTCTTCCGACGATCTTCTCCTTCACCTCACTCATCTCCTTTCCGAACAGCTTAATTCCCGTCGCTCCGCCATCTTCCTCTCCCTTGCCCTCGAACGCGCTTATGACCGCGTCTGGCATTCCGGTCTCCTCTTCAAGCTCCAAACCTTTGCCCTTCCCATTAACTACGTCCGTCTGATCGGTTCCTTTCTCTCCCGCCGTCCTTCCTATGTCACCATCCATAACACCGATTCCTACACCTTTTCCCCCTCCGCCGGTGTGCCCCAAGGCTCCGTCCTCTCCCCCCTTCTGTACCTTTTGTACACGGCGGACATGCCGCCGCCGTCGCCCCCCGTCCACCTCCTCCAGTTTGCCGATGACACCGCGTTCCTCGCCCTTGCCCCCACCCTGCAACGCTCCCAACGCCTTCTCCAATCCCATCTTGACCGGTTCACCGCTTGGTGCAACCAGTGGTTGCTCAAGGTCAATCCCTCCAAAACCCAGGCGATCATTGTAGGCAATACCACCCCTTCCTTCCGCCTCCTTGATTTCTATCTCACCGTCTATGGCCGTCCTATCGCCCTCACTCCCACCCTTAAGTACCTTGGCGTCACCCTCGACCGTCGCCTCTCCTGGACTCCCCATCTCCAGACGATCCAAGCCAAGGCACGTTCCCGACTCCGTCTCCTCAAGCTCCTTTCCGGCCGCACGTGGGGTCTGGACCCCTCCACAATCCTCCACACCTATAAATCCCTCATCCGCCCTATCCTTTGTTACGCCCATCCAGCCTGGATCTCCGCCCCCCCCTACCTTCTATAAATCCCTCCAAATCCTTGAACGCCATGCTCTCCGCCTTGCCTATCGCATCCGTCTCCCCTCCCCCACGCGGATCCTGTATGATCTCATCCCTTCCCCCACCTCCTCCTTTTCCTTGAAAGGATACGGATCCTGTACACCTCCCGTAAACTTGATCCTCCTCACCCACTCGTATCCCCGATCCTCTCCCATCCCCGCCCGCTGCCGCGCCTGTATTCCCACGTCCCGCACGGTCTCCATCTCTCCACCCTCCTTACTCTCTCCCAAGGTGGCTTCCGCCAGCTCCCCCTCCCTGATGATGTCCTCCTCCCCTCCATCTACCCCTCCTATCAACTTTGACCCTGCCCCACCACCCACTTCCGGTGTCCTTTCCTTTAGGCACCCTCCTTCCCTCCCTTCTCTTCCCTTCCCTCCCCTTCTCTTTCCTTTTCCCCCGTCCCCTCCCTCCACTACTCTTCCCCCCGGGCTTCCCCTCCCCCTTCCTCCCTCCCCCCCTTTCTCCCCTGCCCGTGGCATCTCTGCTCTCCCCTCTCCCTCTCCCACTCCCCTTCCTCCTCCTCCTCTGTTGGCAGGTCCCCGGACTCGCACACACATAGTGAACATTCGCGCGCCGGAGATCATCGCCGTCAGTGTCTAGTGTGTGTGCTTCGTTTTGTGTTTCGTGCAGTTACAACTCAACTGTTCACATGTGCCGTCGCAGTTCTCCGTGTTTTGTGCGCCGTGTCAACAAGTGTTAGTGTTTTTATCGTCCAACGTGAACGGCTTCTTGTTTTTTGTTTTTTTTGTAACTACTTTCTTTGCCCGCCATTTTTTGTCTTTTCTGTGTCACCTATCTCATATTATTGTACCCCATAAGGCTGAAGAGCGGCGTATTAAGCTGCTGCCAGCCCGCCTTGTATGAGGTGCTGAAAATTACAATAAAGCAAAAAAAAAAAAAAGAAAGGCAATGAGCACAGTCGCGTTGGCGCTCAGTCGCCTGTGTTCCGATGTATTCCTGTGTCACGCCACCCTACGTAGAGGACAGTCTCAGCACTAGTCAGTTGTGTGACTCGAGTTGCGTTGTACTATAGTCTTTCGCAGTGGCGGCTTGTGAGTACCCATTCTGGATATTAACAAATTTTTAGCTCAAATAAATATGAGAATGTGAAATTAACAGCGTCTCCTGTACAGCAGTTACGCATATCAACATATTTATACAACTACAGCCACTGCCAGTAATAATAATAATAACAATAATAATATGCATAACTTGTCTGAAAAAAGATAGAATTGTTTTTGTGGTGTTCAGTTGTTTTGTACATAATTAAGTACAGTTTAGGGCAAGAACGAAATAATGTTTAATTTTTCGGTTCGCTCCATTTCGCATTTTTGTGTAAGTGGGAGTTTTCCTTCTTTTTATTTGTTTTTTTCTGACAAATGTACAAAATCCATAACACATCTATTAGTTAACAAATTAACTTCTGCGCTGAAAATCAGACATTCTTACGTTGAACCCACACAACTTACGCTTATTATAAACTTCTTTGTTAAATGTTCGCTTGTAGTCACGCTTATTTTATTTCGACACTTTCTCAGCCAACGGATCTGATCTTGGATGCCTTAATTCCTTTGCGGCTAGCTTTTCCAGGTAATTTTCTTTCTGTTAGCACTTAAAACATATTGAACAGAGTTCATGTTGACACTCCAGACGAAAGCCGATTTCTGCACAGTAAACAACCAATTCTAAATAGTCGCTTGACAAGAATACAAATGAGGTGCTGAGAACCACAAGGGCCAAAAGCGCGCCATCTTCATTCCAGCATTGAATTGAATATCAGAGAAACCAGTGAGACAGTTTTCTGTGAATGTTCACCTATAAAATGAGGACCTGCGGCACAGATAAACCTGACCAACCATAATATCAACGCCGCCCGGAGTGACCGTGCGGTTCTAGGCGCTACAGTCTGGAGCCGAGCGCCCGCTACGGTCACAGGTTCGAATCCTGCCTCGGGCATGGATGTGTGTGATGTTCTTAGGTTAGTTAGGTGTAATTAGTTCTAAGTTCTAGGCGACTGATGACCTCAGAAGTTAAGTCGCATAGTGCTCAGAGCCATTTGAACCATTTGAACCATAATATCAACAATTTTTTTTCTTTATTGAATTTCGATTTCCCTCGAAGGAGGCAGGCTGGCAGAAGCTTAGTATGCCGCTCTTCAGCCTACAGACTTTGTTTTAAAAAGGTGAAGATAATATATAATAAAAACAGGCGATAAATCGGAGGCTTAAATGGTAACATGGCGAAAAAAATGGCTCTGAGCACTATGGGACTCAACTGCTGAGGTTATTAGTCCCCTAGAACTTAGAACTAGTTAAACCTAACTAACCTAAGGACATCACAAACATCCATGCCCGAGGCAGGATTCGAACCTGCGACCGTAGCGGGCTTGCGGTTCCAGACCGCAGCGCCTTTAACCGCACGGCTAACATGGCGAAAAAATCGTGGGACTTAAAACATAGAACAAAGGGATGATGATGCTAATATAATACATACGAAGCAGACAGGTAAAATAATAGACAGACAATTAAAAAGCACAGCGACAGTCTGGTTTCTGTTCGCAAAAGACATAAAATTCACACCCAGCGACAGCAGGGTTTCTGTTTGCAACACTTGGAAAGACGAAACAACACTGAACATTCACTGGAACACTGCACTAAAAGGTTGGCAAATATGACATACCACAGCCGAGAGCAGGTGGGGGGGAAACTGGACAGATGATTGGAAAATAAAAAAGGTGAGAAGGAGAGGAAAAGCGAAGGGGGGAGGGGGGAAAGGAGTCAATGGTGGATGAGGACCCATAAGAGGGGTGGGGGCTGCTGGGCAGACGTGACAGAGAGTGGGGAAGGCAGAGGAGGGGAATACAAAAGGACTCAGGGCGGAGAAGGGAGGGAGGGAGAGATTAGGTGGGGAGAAACACAGGATAGAAGGGGGGAAGAGGGAGCCCAGAGAAAGGACGGAGGACACGAGGGGGGTTGAGGATCAGTGTTGATAGGAGGGATAAATGGAGGGAGAGAAGGCATCATCCGGGAGGGGGAGTTGATGGAACCCACCTTGGGAAAGGAGATGAAGGGTGTAGGGATGGAGGGTAGGGGGGACACAACAGTGAAGGCGTGGCAGGTGACGGGGACAGGAGAGGAGAGGAGCAACCAGGGGGTGAGAGGGATCAAGGTGGCGGGAGGTGTAGAGTATGCAGAGATGTTCGAGGAATAGGAGTAGATGGGGGAAAGGAATAAGGTCATAGAGGATCCGCATGGGGGACGGGAGGCATATACGGAAGGCAAGGCGAAGTGCATGATACTCAAGGATCTGGAGGGACTTACAGAATTTGGGGGGGGCAGATATCCAGGCGGGACTGACATAACAGAGGATGGGACAGATTAAGGATTTGTAGGTGTGGAGGAAGGTAGACGGGTGCAACCCAAATGTCCGGCCAGAGAGGAGTTTAAGGAGTCAGAGGCAGTTGTGGGCTTTGGATTGGATGGAGCAGAGATGAGTGATCCAGGTGAAGTGACGGTCAATTGTGAGGCCAAGGTAGGTGAGGGTGGGGAAGAGGCAAACAGGATGGGTGCAGATGGAAAGAGAGAAATCCAGGAGCCGGAAGGAGCGAGTGGCAAAAGGTCAAGGTGATTCTGGAGAAGGCGTTGGGACCGTTGGAGGGTAGGAGCGAGGGCGAGGAATGCGGTGTCATCAGCATACTGCAAGAGGTGTACTGGAGGGGGGGGGGGTGTTGGGGCGTATCTGTCATGTACAGGAGGTAGAGGAGAGTGGAGAGGACAGAGCCCTGGGGCACACCTGCAGAGGGGTAGAAGGTGTGAGAATTGGCATTATGGATGGTAACATAGGAGGGGCGGTGGGAGAGGAAGGAGGCCATCAGACGGATGTAGTTGACAGGAAGGGCATAGGTTTGGAGTTTAAACAGGAGACCGGGATGCCAGACATGGTCATAGGCCTTTTCAAGGTCGAGGGAGACAAAAATGGCAGAGCAACAGGAGTTAAGCTGGAGGGAGAGGAGATGAGTGAGGCATAGGAGTTGGTCATCAGCAGAGAAAGAAGGTCGAAAGCCACATTGGGTGTTGGGGAGGAGAGGGTTTTGGTGGAGGTGGTGATGGATGCGCCGGATAAGGATGGATTCCAAGAGCTTGCTGAACACCGATGTGAGAAAGATAGGACAATAGGGAGAGACATCAGATGGAGGCTTGTTGGGTTTGGAGAACATCAGAATACGGGAGGTTTTCCACAGGTCAGGGTACAAGCCGGTGGCAAGGATGACGTTGTAGAGGGTGGCAAGGACTGAAAGGAAGGAGGGAGGGCAGTGTTTGAGGTGGCGGTAGATAACGCGTTCATGGCCGGGAGCAGTGTTGCGTTTAGTGCGGAGTGTGGGGCTGGTGTCCTGTCTAGTGATGGGAGTGTTAAGTTCAGATGGTGGTGTGTGGCCCAAGTACTGGAAGCCAGGAGCAAGGGGAGGAGCAGAGGTATTCATACGGTCCATGACATCAGGGAAGAGGGAATAACCAAAGTGGGGATCATCTGGGATGGAAAAAACATCAGAGAGGTGAGAGACAAAGTGGTTGGCCTTACTGGGGTTGTCAGGAAAGGGACAATCATCAAGGAGGAGAGGATACTGGGGGGTGGGTTGGTTCCCAATAAGGCGGTGGAAAGCAGACCAATACTTGGAAGAGTTTATTGGGAGCATGGTGTTGAGTTGTGTACATGTCTGGCGCCAGGCGCGGCATTTCTTCGCAGTGAGCAGGTTGCGAATGTGTCGTTGTAATTGCTGGTGGCGGGTAAGTGTGTCCCAGGACTCTTGAAGGAGAAGGACGGCATGTGGAGGCAGGGTGGAGCGGTGAGGGTGGATGGCTTTGGTGGGATATGGGTGGCGACGGTGTCAGACAAGGTCTAGTGCAGGAAGGCAGCAGTGCGAGAGATGTCATCAGGAGATTGGAGGGTAAGGTAGTGGCCTTCAACCTGGGTGTGAATGGAGTCCCGGTAGGCATCCCAGTTGGCACGGGAGTAATCATGAACAAGTTTAGGAGGAATGTCGGGGTGAGGAGTTGGGTGGGGATGGTGACCACTAGAGATAGTGAGGACAACAAGAGCATGGTCACAGCCAATCAGGTCAAGGACATCTGCTGTGATGCACCAAGGAGGCTGGGAGAGGTAAGGACCACATTGGGAGTGGTGTTGAATTCGGGTTGGGTGTGCTGGGGGAGGGGAACCACATCTCCCTGGAGGGTGGTGATAAACCGATGCCACCACTGGAGGTCGGCAGGATCACGGCTGTAGATACTGAAGTCTGTGGCAATAATGTAGGCGGAGAAGGTGCAGTCAATGTAGGCCAGGAAATAGTATGGGATGGGGGTGCGAAGGCGGACATAAATGGTGGCACAGGTGACGGTAAGGGTGGGGAAGAAGAGGCTGACGGTGAGATGCTCGGCAGGATTGTTAAGGAGAGGTTGGGGCCTGACAGGGAGGTGCTTGAGGTGGCCTATGCCAACTCCGCCACGTGCCATAGGATACAGGTTATTGGTGCAGTGAAGGGTGTAAGGCGCTGTGGAGATGGAGATATGGGGATGAAGGAAGGTTTCATTTAGGACGAAGGCATCCATGCGGTGCTGATGGAGGGTGTGGAGGAAGAGGAGTTTGTGGGTGGGCAGGGAGTGAATATTGTGGTACAGGATATGGTAGGGTTGTTGTACCATGGGAGGGGAGAGTTAGACAAGGGTGGTGAGGGGGATGAAGGTGAAGTGGGGCTGGTTGTGGGAGTAGGTGGCATAGGTGGTAAGATGGAATGGGCAGCGAGGGTGATCTGGGAAAGGGTGTGTGAGTGTGGAAAGGGTGGATGTTTTGGAGCACAATGGTGATGAAGCGGATGATGTCCTCTGCAGTAGGCGGAGGGCAGAGCGAGTTGTTGGGGTGGATGGTGTCATCAACAGAACAGACAGGGACAGTGAGCTCAGGGATGAGTGGAGGAGGTTTCGTTTTACACTTCGAGGAGTAGGTAGGATGTGGTTCATTACAGGTGTTGCAGGAGGGGGGAGAGGTGAGGCTGGGGCAGTGCTTGAGAAAATGGGAAGCTTTGCAGTGGGGCAGGTACGGGGGTTCTTGCAGGCAGAGGTAACATGGTCACTGTATGTGAGGCAGCGTTCGCAGCGGTAGGATTGGACTGGGGAACGAGAGGGGTCTACCTTATGATGGCAATTGTATATGAGGGCTCCCTTGGTGAGGAGGCGGTCAATGGAGGAGGAGGATTCGGTGAATATCAGCATTAGATAAGTCGGCCCGGCATCATTAAAGATGCGAAGGGCCGAGCGGATTTTGATGTTGGGCCGGGAGTTGAGTTCCGCCAACACCTCAGCCTCTGTGACCACGAGGCTAAGTTTTGTGATCACAGCAGTGAAAGTTGGTGGAAGTCGGGGAGGTTGAGGTTGACGGGGACAGGACAGGGTGTGGTAGGGGTGAGGGTTGCATGTTGGCCAAATTGGATACGTGGGATGTGGGAAAGGAGATTGGTGTGGAAGGAAGCATTGGGGGATTTAATGAGGAGCCCTTGTGAGGAATAAGAAGGGAGACGAGGCCATTGGGGTAATATTTCCAGATGGCTAGGGTGAGGGTGCGGGCATCAGAGAATTGAGGGTCACGATTGGAGAGGACAAAGGTGTGGGTGGCAGGCGTGGCATGGGGGTGGGGTCGGGGTCGTGTCCATGGGGCTGGGTGGGTGACCGGGATCGGGGGCTTTCTTTGAGGAGATTTCGGGGGAAGGGTCAACATTAGGGCGCTTGGAAGGTTTTGCGGTCACGACAGGGTGGAGAGGGGGCTGGGGGATGGGTTGCAGGGGGAGATGGCGGGGGGCAGTACCACCCTGAGGAGTGGATGACGCAGAGGGAGGGGGCGAGCCGAAATCCATGCTGGCTTGGAGCCTGTCGGAGGTGGTGCAGGGAGCAGCGGAAAGTCTGCAGATGTCAATGGGGCGACAGTGACAGGGGAGGGAGAGTTGGGGGTAGTTACTGCCGAAAAGGGCGCAGGAGTGGGGTGGACAGGGAGGGAAGGAAGGACAGGAATGGGGGTGGAGGATGAGCTCCATGTGATGGTGGTTGGAGCAGCGGAGGGAGAGGTGAAAACGATAGTGGTGGTGGGTTGGGACATGGTCGCGGCGCGTGAGAGGGGGGCGAAGACGGCGGCGACCAGGCGGCGCCGGCGCCGGCGGTGGCGAGGACCGGACGGCTGGCAGTAGTGACCGCGTGCAGACAACACGACAGGAAAGGTTGGGGCTCCTCCACATCGAAGATACACCCTGAGTGTAGCCCAGGCAGTGTGAGTCCTTGATAAGGAAATGAGGGAATCCAATCCCCGAATGCTGTGTCAACAAATGTCGGAAGCATGAATAAATGCTACAGTCTCACAATCGATGATGATGCGCTTTATGGTTCTCAGCGCCTCAAATGGATTACTGTATGATAAAATCAAAAGATTTTGTATCCTATATCTCATTCACAATCCCACAAAACAGGTTTTTGTCAGTATAGCTATAACATATATTGATGTCCGATCTAATTTTACTATATAGTGAGTGAACTGACACATGTGAGAAGCGTGCTACCATCTAGCGGGATTTCTGCCAAGCGAACTGGTATAAAAGTCTGCTGCAGTGTGCTATCACCTGATAGCATTGACGTAAACTAGTAGTTGAGTGGTAAGGGCTAGCTGTGCACGCCGTGAACCGTGCACGTTATTTTATCAAATCTGTATGAATTTGGGCCTCGCCCGTAAGCCAGGCCCACCAGATAGAAAGGCCATGTTTGGACGTCACAGCAAGTGATACTGTAGGTCTTATGAGATCCAGCAGCCGTCTCCGGAGGGGAGCAGTAACTTTAGATGTGTTTAGTAATTCTTGATTTCGCGTTTAAATACATGCAAGCTCTCCATAGCATACACTGTAAAGTTAAAGAATTTTAGTGAGTATCTTTTCGATCAGATATTAATTTCCCGTGGACCCAGCACAGAACCGAGCCTTCGCGAAGAGGCAGACAAGCCAACTAGTGTGACGCCCCAAGTTCGTTGCGAGGTCCGTATATCTCGCGAGCCCCGTCCGTAAGGCACTTACGTCACGCCAATTCCGGGTGCGCAAAACCTCCTTCGCCCACAACTGGAGGTGTGCTCGCGACCTTGATGCCACGTTTCACGGACTGGCCATGTAGCATAATTCCGCGTATTTCAGATTACCGCATCTACATTATGTTTAACAGCATTAAAAGATAAATAACCAATAAATCCACAATGTGTCAAAAGTTCGGATGTTCACGTGATCTTGTGCTCTTACACAACATCAGCCACTGATCTTTCGTCAACTAAGGGTAGAAAACGCTCTCAAATCTCAGATTTGTAGCCTGAGTGAATAATTCTACTGTGCATTTGGGGTGCCACAGAACCTGAGCCCCTAAGACGGTGGAAAATCGGTCGAACAGTATAACAGAAATTACTCGCGACATGTTTTTTTTTTTTTTTTTTTTCAGCGTAAAGAACACGGGCTCGTAGACTACATTTGTTTACAACACCATAACAGAAATCATTTCAATAAAACCGTCAGTGAAAATGAAATAAGAAAATGTACTGTGTTGTGCAGCTACCGTTGGAACGGGCACCAACACATACAAGGAAGGAAAGAAGTAGCGATGGTCAGTGGCAGGAACCCAAACTGACCTGTACATGCACATGCAGGTTAATAGAGCCCTTTATTTCAAAAGAGGAAAGAAACATACCTTAACTTCTCAGTATGAAGTGGGTTGGTGTGCTTCCTAAGCCTCCTACGTGCAATTATACACAACAAAAAAGTTTTGCATCACCTCGGTTCCGAGAGTTCCCGAAACTGTACAGAAAATTGGAATAGAGATCAACATAAACATCATTTCCTCCCTTTTATTGCTCATGAAAACCACACATTGCATGTTGTACCACCATAGAGCGAGACTTTCAGAGGTTGTGGTCCAGATTGCTCTACACACCGGTACCTCTAATACCCAGTAACATGTCCTCTTGCATCGAAGCATGCCTGTATTCGTCGAGCCATACTATCCACAAATTCATCAAGGCACTGTTGGTCCAGATTTTCCCATTTCTCAACGGCGATCCGGCGTAGATCCCTCAGAGTGGTTGGTGGGTTACGCCGTCCATAAACAGCCCTTTTCAATCTACCTCAGACATGTTCGATGGGGTTCATGTCTGGAGAACGTACTGGCCACTCTAGTCGAGCGATGTCGTTATCCTGAAGAAAGTCATTCGCATGGTGTGATCGATGGAGTCGCGAATTGTCGTCCAATATGCTGCCGATATGGTTGCACTATCGGTCGGAGGATGGGATTTACGTATCGTACAGCCGTTATGGCGCCTTAAACGACCATCAGCGACGTACGTCGGCCCCTCATAATGCCACCCCAAAACATCAAGGAACCTCCACCTTGCTGCACTCGCTGGACAGTGTTTCTAAGGCGTTCAGCCTGACCGGGTTGCCTCCAGACACGTCTCCGACGATTGTCTGGTTGAAGGCATATGCGACACTCATCGGTGAAGAGAACCTGATGCCAATCCTGAGCGATCCATTCGGCATGTTGTTGGGCCCATCTGTACCGCGCTGCATGTGTTGTGCTTGCAAAGATGGACCTTGCCATGGACGTCAGGAGTGAAGTTGTGCATTATGCAACCTATTGCGCACAGTTTGAGTTGTAACACGACATCTTGTGGCTGTACGAAGATCATTATTGAATATGGTGACGTCGCTGTCAGGGTTCCACCGAGCCGTAATCCTTAGGTAACGGTCATCCACTGCAGTAGTAGCCCTTGGGAGGCATGAGCGAGGCATGTCATCGACAGTTCCTGTCTCTCTGTATCTCCTCCATGTCCGAACAACATCGCTTTGGTTCACTCCGAGACGCCTGGACACTTCCCTTGTTGAGAGCCCTTCCTGGCACAAAGTAAGAATGCGGAAGCGGTCGAACCGCGGTATTGACCGTCCAGGCATGGTTTAACTAGATAACACGAGCCGTGTACATCCTGCCTGATGGAATGACTGGAACTGATCGGCTGTCGGACACCATCCGTCTAATAGGTGCTGCTCATGTGTGGTTCTTTACATCTTTGGGCGGGTTTATTGACATCTCTGAACAGTCAAAGGGACTGTCAACGTCTGTCTTCAGGAGTTCTGGGAACGGGGGTGATACAAAACTTTTTTGATGTGTGTACATTTATGCTCTATTACTACTTGTAGAACGTAGGCTAAGTATCTTCTTCCAGTCACTCAGTACTGATGCTCTCGAAGTCTGCGACCGAACTTGGCCTGACCAGCGATAGGTGACTAGTTGAGTCAGCGTTGACAGGGGCCACTGAATTCTGTCTTCTGGAGGTGTGGTGCTGCCCGCTCTTTCCATTGGGGCGCGGGTCAAAGCTTTCTTGATGCTGTTTCGCGGCTCGGCGCTGGTCGGTGTGCAGTCGATTCCTTAGGACTGTACATACTTAACCCTTAAAACGTTAAAAAGTACAGAAAAAGTGGTGTCCTTTATGTATGTAGTAAGAATTGCAAGTAATTTACTCCTACACACTGACACGACTGAATAAATTGAAATTACGACACAAGCACCCTCAGTTGTGAACTGATTGGAAACCATGTAGTGTTCAGACTAATGTGTGTCTAGGGTAAAGTCATACAGAAAGACTTCATGTTTACCCAGCTTGTTTTCCTTGTAAAGGTGAGTACCACTTCCTCTTAACAGACCAAATATTTTAACACCTTTTTAATACTATGGTGTTGAAGTACGAGTAGTAGGCTTTAAATCTAGAAAGCTCTCATTCAAACTGAAGAGTTTCTTCCTGAGAATAATTTTGACGGATTGTGACACTGAAGGTGACTTCTCGCTCAGAGGGTAAAAGTGGAAGGGATTTGTTTTCACAGTGCCGGGAATGGAAAGGCTGCCGGGTATCAGATAGGTAGGCTGACACTCAGCACAAATAGGAGTTCGGCGGTTTGTTTATTGCGGCCTGTAAAGGGGCGTACGATGGTTTAAGCAGACGTGAACCAAGCAGGAAAGGACCATAAAGGCGGCCACTGAACACTAACTACACTCTCTAGAGACATTAACGTGACCACCAGTTAAAACTCTGAATAACCACCTATCGCAGTGCGAGGCGGGCAGGAAGAGTCAGTGAGGTTCTGGAAGGTACCAAAAGAAATGTGGAGCCATGCTGACTCCAGTGCTACGGCCAGCTGCGTCAGGTTTATCGGGTGAGGACCCGTAGCGTGAACAGCCCCATCGAGGTGGTCCCGCAGATTCTCAATTGGGTTTCAGTCGGGGAAGACTAGTGGCCGTGGAGTGCAGTAAACTCATCCTGTTGTTCAAATAACTTACGGGTTTGTTGCCGGTGACATCGTCGACCACCGTTGATACTTCGACAGGAGCACACCCTGCCATTCTCAAGGCACAAATGCAAGGAGGAAACAATGTGCAAGAGAATTTAATACCTCGGTTCACAGAGGAGAAACAAGGAAGATACCACACACAGAATAAGTAACCGCAGAGTCAACACACAACCAAAGATAACCAACATCAGAAATATCGATAGTGACAATTAATCAACAGGTGAGGTAGCACGAATTCTGTCCCTCTGTTTTTTTATGAGAGACAGAGCCGGATTCCAGGCAGCACTTAAAGAAAATCCACCATCTCTGTTTATAAGGTTGCTTGATAGTTTGATTTCAACAGCTTCCTTAGTAACACTATCCCAACAGCTGGACGTGCAAGCCAGAATCTCCGTGTTGTTGTATTCCATAGGATGACCGGAGTCAAGGCAATGTTCTACAATAGCGGATTTCCTCGACTGTTGAAAGCGTGTATGACGTTTATGTTCAATTCACCGGTCTTCCACAGTCCTGATTGTCTGACCAATATATAACATGCCACAAGTGCAAGGAATACGATAGAAACCAGCCTTACGCAAACAAAGATCATCTTTTACGGACGCCAACAGGGCCTTAATCTTAGAAGGTGGTCGAAAAACACATTTCACATCAAATTTCCGCAAAATACGGCCAGTCCTGTTGCTTCCTGCGTAAGGTAAAAAGGCCGTAGACTTAGGTGCCATTTCGTTGCTATCGTCACTCACCCGTTGCACAGAAGGCTGATAGCGCAACGCACGTTTGATCTGCCTCTCACCATAACCATTCTGACGAAAGGTGACTTCGAGATGTGATAGCTCAGCTGCCAAACTCTCAGCGTCTGAGATAACGTGGGCCCTGTGAACCAAGGTACGAAGCACTCCTTCACACTGAGCTGGATGGTGACAACTATCAGCTCGCAGATACAAGTCAGTGTGAGTACGCTTCCTATAAACAGAATATCCCAACGTACCATCAGTCTTCCTTCTGACAAACAGATCAAAGAAGGGAAGGCATCCATTCTTTTCCACCTCCATAGTGAACTGTATATTCGGGTGGATTGAATTCAGGTGTTCCAAAAACCGGTTTAACAACAAAAGTATCGTCTACATATCTGAAAAAACACGCATGTTTCAGGGTAGCTGACTCCAATGCACGTTCCTCAACGATTACTTGATCTGTGTGTGGTATCTTCCTTGTTTCTCCTCTGTGAACCGAGGTATGAAATTCCTTTGCACATTGCTTCCCCCTTGCATTTGTGCCTTGAGAATGGCAGGGTGTGCTCCCGTCGAAATATCGACTGTGGTCGACGACGCCACCCGGCAGCAAACGTTATTTGAACATTCAATTCGCCGGGAAAAGTTATGGTCTCACATCCTGGTGTTCTTCGAATCACGCAATTACACTAATACTGGTTTGACATGTTGCATTGTCCTGCTGGTATATGCCACCATGCTGAGGAAAAATGAATTGCACGTAGGGATGAATATGGTCCCCAAGGATAGATGCTCACATGTGTTGATTCCATTGCGCCTTCCAGAACGACGAGATCACCAAGGAAATGCTACGGGAACGTTCCCCAGACCATAACACTCCCTTCTAGATGCAGGGCGTCTGCTTTACAATCCAATGGCCATCTGACCAACGGAGCACAGAACGTAATTCATCTGAAAAGGCAGCCTGTCGCCACTCAGCGGACATCCGGTTGCGGTATTGCCTGTAAATTCCAGCCTTCGTCGCTGATGAACAGCAATCAGCATCGGTGCATGAAACAGGAACCTGCTGTGGAGGCCCATATGGCGCAACGTTCGCTGAACGGCCGTTGAGGAGACCTTGTTATTATTTTGTTCATCCGGGTAGTCAGTTGCTCAACAGTTGCGCAACTATTCGTTCGTACACATCTTTGCAGCCATCGTTCACCCTGTTATCTATGGCCCATGGTGCACCACAGTTGCCTCGGCGCTGGTTTTAGATAGCGCCATATTCCCATTCACGGTGCAATTAAACCACGGTGGCTTATAGTTCACAAACTTAACCATTTCGGAAATGCTTCCATCCTTGGCCCGAAAGGAATGATCATGCCCCTTTGGATGTCAGATAAATCGCTCCGTTTATGCTTTATGAAACGACTGCTCTCTTTTCCGCGTCCCACTGACACGCTTTTTAAACAATCCACTGCTAGTGTTGCCAGTCTATGAGTGGTTATTGTATGTTGACGTCTAATCTAGAAGGTGGTCAAATCAATGTGATTGGACCGTTTATATCACGGCATCAGTTTCGATTTCGTAGAAATATTGGAACACGTGAAGCAATATTGACCCTACGACTTATCTTAGAAGCTAGATTAAGGAAAGGCAAACCTACGTTTCTAGCATTTGTAGACTTAGAGAAAGCTTTTGACAATGTTGACTGGAATACTCTCTTTCAAATTCTGAAGGTGGCAGGGGTAAAATACAGGGAGCGAAAGGCTATTTACAATTTGTACAGAAACCAGATGGCAGTTATAAGAGTCGATGGACATGAAAGGGAAGCAGTGGTTGGGAAGGGAGTGAGACAGGGTTGTAGCCTATCCCCCATGTTATTCAATCTTTATATTGAGCAAGCAGTGAAGGAAACAAAAGAAAATTCGGAGTAGGTATTAAAATCCATGGAGAAGTAATAAAAACTTTGAGGTTTGCCGATGACATTGTAATTCTGTCAGAGACAGCAGAGGACTTGGAAGAGCAGTTGAACGGATTGGATAGCGTCTTGAAAGGAGGATATAAGATGAACATCAACAGAAGCAAAACGAGGACAATGGAATGTAGTCGAATTTAGTCGGGTGATGCTGAGGGAATTAGATTAGGAAATGAGACACTTAAAGTAGTAAAGGAGTTTTGCTATTTGGGCAGCAAAATAAGTGATGATGGTCGAAGTAGAGAGGATATAAAATGTGGACTGGCAATGGCAAGGAAAACGTTTCTGAAGAAGAAAAATTTGTTAACATCAAGTATAGATTTAAGTATCAGGATCTCATTTCTGAAAGTATTTGTATGGAGTGTGGCCATGTATGGAAGTGAAACATGGACGATAAATAGTTTGGACAAGAAGAGAATAGAAGCTTTCGAAATGTGGTGCTACAGAAGAATGCTGAAGATTAGATGGGTAGATCACGTAACTAATGAGGAGGTATTGAATAGGATTGGGGAGAAGAGAAGTTTGTGGCACAACTTGACTAGAAGAAGAGATCGGTTGGTAGGACATGTTCTGAGGCATCAAGGGATCGCCAATTTAGTATTGGAGGGCAGCGTGGAGGGTAAAAATCGTAGAGGGAGACCAAGAGATGAATACACTAAGCAGATTCAGAGGGATGTAGGTTGCAGTAGTTACTGGGAGATGAAGAGGCTTGCACAGGATAGAGTAGCATGGAGAGCTGCATCAAACCAGTCTCAGGACTGAAGACCACAACAACAACAAAATATTACGGCAATACAATAAAAGTAAAGTCAGCACTGAGGTCGACAGCGTTGAAACGAGTTCCTTACAGTTGAGATTATAATTCCGTGACAATTGTTACCAAAGTTATGACTATTTATAATTATGAGAATTACGTTGTTATTGTTGTGGTCTTCAATCCGAAGACGGGTTTGATGCAGCTTTCAACACTATTCCATCCTGTGCAAGCCTTTCCATCTCCGAATAACTACTGCAACCCACATCCATTTGAGCCTGCTTACTGTACTCGTCTCCTCATCCCCCCTGCAATGTTTACCCCCACACTTCCCTCCAGTACCCAACTGAAGACCCTTTGATGCCTCAGAATGTGTTCTATCAATCTATTCCTTTAGTCAAGTTATGCCACAAATTTCTGTTCTCCCCAGTTCTGCTCAGCGTCTCCACGTTAGTTACGCTATCTATCGCTGTAGTGTTCATTCGGAAGGACGACGGTTCAAACCCGTGCCCGGCCATCCAGATTTAGGTTTTCCTTGTTTTCCCTAGCTCACTCCAGTCAAATGCCGGGATTGTTCCTCTGAAAGGACATGGCCGATTTCCTTCCCCATCCTTGACACAATCCAAACTTGTGCTCTCTCTCTAATGACCTCGATGTCGACAAGATTACGCACAATTTTCTTCCTCATTCCTTCCCGCTAGTCTTCAGCATTCTTCTATAGCACAACATTTCAGAAGCTTCTATTCTCTTATTGTCGCAACTGCTTACCGTCCACGTCTCACTTTCGTACAAGGCTGGACTTCAGACAAATGCCTTCAGAAAAAGAATTCTTGACGCTTAACTGTATATTCGATGTTAACTAATTTGTCTCCTTTAGGAACTATTTTCTTGTCATTGCCAGTCTAGATTTTACATCATCTCTACTTCAGCCGTCATCAGTTGTAACAAACAACATCTCCTACTACTGGTGTCTCAATTCCTCTAATTCCCTCAGCATCGGTTGATTTAATGCGGACTACATTCCATATCCTTGTTTTGTTTTTCTTAATGTTCATCTTCTATCCCCATTTCAAGACACTGTCCATTCCGTTCAGCTGCACCTCCAACTCCTTTGCTGTCTCTGAGATAATTACAATGTCATCGGCAAACCACGAAGTTTTTGTTTCTTCTCCCTGAATTTCAATTCCCTTTCAAAATTCCTCATAGCTTTCCTTCACAGTTTCCCCAGCGTCAGACTGAATAACAATGGGGTAGTCTACAACCCTGTCTCACTCATTCTCCACCAAAGCTTCCCTTTCACCACGCCCTTCGACTGTTTTAACTGCCGTACCTATCGCTTCGTGCATTTTACACCTGATACCTTCAGAAGTTTAAAGAGTGTATTACGACATGCAATGTGAAATTAGTAACTACCAAACGCTTTGAGTGATCAAAGAATATGACATGTCAGATTAAAACTGAAGTCGTCAGTCCGCATCACAAAGAATCATTCACAGCAAAAGCCGATTTTGTAATGCTGTTACTCTGTCCTCCCCGGTTGGTAGAACATGTTCTGAGGCATCAAGGGATCACAAATTTAGCATTGGAGGGCAGCGTGGAGGGTAAAAATCGTAGAGGGAGACCAAGAGATGAATATACTAAGCAGATTCAGAAGAATGTAGGTTGCAGTAGGTACTGGGAGATGAAGAAGCTTGCACAGGTTAGGGTAGCATGGAGAGCTGCATCAAACCAGTCTCAGGACTGAAGACCACAACAACAACAACTCTGTCCTCCACGGTTACAACCAGTACGAAAGCAGCCATATGTTGTTCACATCCATTCCTTATAATCGTAGGATGCGAATATTTAAAGTTTAAGTTTATTTAGTAGTTAGCTTACTGATTATGCAAATGACCTTTGGTAAAAATGTTAATTAGTTTGAAAACGTTGTGAGCTATGTAAAATTTGAATGAACGAAGTAAGTGAACGGAACGTCTCGTCGACAATGAGGTCATTAGAAACGGATCACAAGCTATGATTACTAAAGTGGAAATGGGCTGCCCCCTTTCAAAGGAACTGATACGCCCGCTGAACCCGCTGGGCAGAACAGGTAATAGGATTGTGGAAAGGGCCAAAGGTTGAGGTCAGTTTCTCCTTCTAATTTTCATTTATTGTAATTTAATAACCTTTACAACCAAAGCGGCACATAACCGGACCTATACCGAATGCAACTCTTTCATGGCTGAAGGCCTCCAAACAAGAAATCTTAACAAATCAACAAGATAAAAATCCAATTCAGATAGCGATAAAATAATTAAAAAAAACAGCAAAAATATGCAAAATGCAATACAAATGGCTGGGGCCACAATTAAATTTCAAAATTTTAGAATATATTACCGTAATCTTTTAAAGGCAGAAGGCCAGAATGTTTAACAACAAGAAACCTTAAAAATCAACAAGATTAAAATGCAATTAAAGAAGTAAATCAAATAAATAAAACAACCTATCACGGCTACGTGCAAAGCCTTAAGACTAAGCAGATAGAACATACACATGCAAGGTGCAATACCAATGGCTGAAGGCCACAATTAAGTTTCAAAATTTTAAAATATATTACCATAATCTTATAAAGGCAGAAGGTCGCAATGTTAAAGCTTGAAAGACAAATTTAAATTTTAATTTTGCAAAATTTTTAAGAAAATAGAAAAAGCATAAGCCTTGAATTTAAAGTAGCTGACAACAGATAATTAAACACCGTTGGCACTCAGAAGCCTCCAGGGAGGTCGGTCTGCCCTCGTTCACTTAGGCGAGGCAGGCGGTGTGCCCAACTATACTTGACCCATCAGAACCCAACCAGGGGACAGCCATGGACCGACCGACACGACGACTTGCTTCCCGTCAATCAGTACATGAGAACTCAAACCGAAAGTTTACAAACGTGGAAATCCACAATGGAGTATGTATTAGCTGTCAAAGGAGCGACAACAGGTGAGGAAAGGACGCTGCCTGAAATTACCTTGGTGGCCAGGACAGTTAACCGGAACACTAATGGTCACTAGGCAGAAAATTCCGCTGGTACACTTGAATTTGAAAATCGGTAATATAGTTAACTTCACTCAAAAGAACACTGCCTGAATTTACGTCAGTGCTCAGGGCAGGTAACCAGAACACTAACGGCCACAAGACAGAAAATTCCACTGCTACACTCAAATTGTAGTCGACCAAAACAGTAAATTGAAGCGTATGGCGGCTAAATTTCAGCAATAGAAACACTCGGCGTTGCTCACAGGAAAACCTCCCCAACAGCAAACCACCGAAGTGAACCACCGCAACATGAGTAGACGTGGCTTGGGTAGTTGAATTCACTACTCAACTTTGACGTCCTGGGTCGGTGAACCACGAAGCTCGTAGCGATGGGACAGCTCCACACATGCTCCGACACTGCGTAGGGGCTGCCAGCGGTCCCAGAGGAGATAACTTCCCTCGTCCGCAACAATCGACCGACTGCCTGCTGGTTCGTCGCGACTGCTGCTCCGTCGCGACTACACTGCTGGTGCGTCTCCCACTCACTTCCAGACACACAACGGCGGAAATACTGGCCCGGACCCAACCATGCAGAGGAAACACGCCCACTACATGAACGACATCCCTGCACCAGAAAAGGACCGACCTAGGTTCCCCAAGATGGTAACTGAAGGGGCCCAGAAGCGCTAAGAGGACCAGTTACACGTCGCCCGGTGAGACGAAGCACTGCTCTCAGAACGCCGACAACATCAAAAATAGTCGTCAGTGGAAATAACGGTAACTACACACGCACAACCTGACAAACACTTGCATGAAGACGTGAACGATACCCAACAGTAACTACACACGCACGAATACAAATCGGGAGTCGATGCGCGCGCGCGCGCGCACACACACACACACACACACACACACACGACTCATGAACGATCGGCCAAAACGCGTTGTCCGGTAGGAAGACCGACCGACGATCCAGCAAGACCGTGGCCCGGCTCAAGTGGTGCGTGGCGGCAACGGTCGGGCGAGCCATGTCGACGCTGACCTCACTGCTCCAACCCGACTGCACCAGTGCCGCACTGCAACTCCCCGACTGGCAGGTCCGGACTGCGCTCCAACACGATCCAACTGACTGGCAGACCCGAACTCGCGACGCGAACTCTCCCCTTTACGAGAGGAAACGACCGGGAAGTAATAGCAGTCGATCAAAGATACTACAAGAGGGGATATACCGATATGCGCTGCTAGCGCCTGTCACGGTCAGGCAAAGCAGCAACTCAGTGACAGTAATAATTTAAATTAACGTAGTGAGGTGGAAATACGTTAAAAAGAGGGTGTAAAATATATGACGGCGGGAAGACGAGCCGCGCTCGGCTCAGGAACCGTCATAGCTTTTGTCTTAAGCGATTTCATAGAAAACCTGAACTGTATGACCGGACAAGGATTTGAGCCGTTGTCCTCCCGAATGCGAGTCCAGTTAACCACTGCTCCACCTCGCTCGGTAAATGTAAATGCGCCTGTGGATAGCGTGTGGAAGGGAACTTAATTTAATCTGGCCCCTTCTATTGTAATAATACATTTATTTAGTATAGTCTTTTTCTGGTACGAAAAGCAAGTGCAAGCGTGATTTACATTTTAAATAGTATTTAATGTCATATTACGCTATTAATGTCTTGAGAGGTGTCAAAATAATCGTTGAAGAGTAGAGAGATGTATAACTAGTTTTAATTTTCAATGGTGATCATTATTAAATTTCAACATGTGTGTATGTGACATGAGACATGTGACATGTCGCATTAAAATCACAATATCTGGGCGCGGGTATAAGCACCCTTAATCTGTCGCTTCACGTTCATTCTTCCGCGTTCACGGTAGGTATCAGTCGGAGGAGACTGGAGATAGACTATGGATGGTAAGTCGGCTGTGCGAGTTAACACTCGAACTTCCTTCCTGTGCAGAGTGTTAGACTTAGCTTGCTTTCAAATGAGCTCAAGTTCACAGTTAAACTTGTGAGGTACTTGGAATATTCTGTACACAGTTTTGGAAAATTGCCTTTGGAACACTTGTCTGAATTTAACTGTGCACCTGTGAGACTGGAGACAGCGTTGAACAGATCATTTTGCTGCCATGTGTGTTAGCTGTTGCGCATGACAGACTTTATCACTTGTTTTGCATCGATTATCTAGAATTATGAACATTATTTAACTTTATGGTTTGAGGAGGGACAATGCTCCCAGGCTTTAAGAGCTCGCACGAGTTTTCAATAGTTTAATGTTTCAAGAGAGGAGTTTTTGACGCACGTGTCCCGTGTTTACATTATATTACTGTACTTCATGCTTTATTGTCTGATAAACAGCTTTTGTTTTGAATCCATACTGATATGAGACCACCATACAGTGATTACTTATTGATTATAATAAGAATTTATTTAATTTAAATTATAATTCTATTGTTCTAGTCAAATTATTGAGATTACGGGGTTTATACATTTGTTTTATTATTATTTAATTGCTAACATGTCTATCGATTATTAGACCAGCGGATCATTTTGTGCTTATATAAGGGCATTAAAGTAAGCTTGTATGGCTACCACTTTGACACACCAAGGCGAACAAGCCCCTAGTGAAGGCCTTATATTTGCCCTAGCTGTCTCTACTTTTCTGGTCCCACCAGCTTGCGGAAAATGTTACAGAGAATATGCTTTCTGATAAAGTTGGAAGATAACGTCAATAAATTTGGGTGTGAACTTGCAGGATCTCGAGGAAATGGCACATACTGGACGGAATACGCATTCTTAAGCACACATGTACACTAAAAACCCGGGGGATTCTCTTTGTCCGGTAAAATGTGAGAGACATCAAACACAGTAGTAAGACTATATAGACTCAAATAAATGACACAATTTCAGAGACTTTACTGGTATCACACAGATATGATTTTATGCATATAGACTGAAGTGGCGAGTGAAAATTTGTACCAAAGCCGGGAATCGAAAGCGGGTCTCCTGCTTATCATTTTTTTAGAGCCTCTTTTCTCCCCGCACAGCCCTATCTTTTACGTTCTCCAAAGTTACCTTTATCGGAGAGCTTCACTGTTTTAGATAAATTAAAACGTAGATGTCATATTCCTAAAAAGTGCGATTCACAATCTTCTCACCTTCACGGCAACAGAAACGAAATCAGTGGTATGAAGTGAAATTGTAAATGTTCCTCGTAGTCCATGTGTCATGACAATAGCCCCTTGGGGTGAACTGAATCTCCTTGTTATATGGTAAAACAGAAAGTTTATTTCTTGGTGAGTCAAATTTTGGAAACGACTATCTTGAAGTACTGTTCTGTTCTCAAAACCAAATAATGAGCAGCAAATGGACGAACTGGCAGTCCGGCAGTAGAGTTTAAAGCCTGCAGCCTTACTTGATTCGCAGACATAAAAATAAAACATTCACTGGTTGCTGTACAAAAGTAATAACCGTTCTCGAATTACTTTATCGCTAGCAAAATAATCGTCATCTAAATTGAAAACACTCGACCGAAATATTGAAAACAAATTAGCCTAACCTGTCAGCACGTATCTTCGCTGACACTCGAAGTAAATAATCAGCTCCAGAGGCTACATCTTGTTACAAAATAAAATAAAATGAAATATACCTTAAGAAATGGAAATAAAAGCTGTTTTCAGCTGTTCTACAGGTCCAGTCTCAGGCAGTGTCATTCAGTATACAAGCCTCCTATCCCCAGTACACAAGGAGACATGTATTGGAATGTACACAACACCAAGCAAGTCCAAGCAACCTGGCTCTTCTGCTTAGTAGGCAGCCGCGTTAGCCACTAAGCCACCCTGGCAAAACAGTCCACACGACTGCACCCGTCCCTCCTCGATCCAAATTCTCACTGCTGACCCAGTCTGCTTTAAATCCCCCCTTACACGAACAGAATTGCTGAGGTTCTTCATGTTCTGGAATAACGTTCCTGGGTAATCTGTGCAGTTTTGTGAACCGCTGTGCAAAGGTGGCCTAATGACTAAAGCATCTGCCTAGTAAGCAAGTCATCCAGGTTCGATTCCTGTCCTTGGTACAAATTTTCACTCGCAGCTTTAGTCTATATACATAAAGACATTGACTCTGTGCGGACATAATTTATAGATGAAACTGTCACAACTGAATTTTCAGTGTGGGCTAATGTATCAACAAAGGCTCCATTAATGATTGAGAGTATTTTGGTTTTATTCTTAGATTGCTAATCTGCGTGAATTATTTTTACAGAGTGAAACAGATTCTATCGTCTCTCATTAACATTAATGTTAGGATGAGTGGCAATGTTGACTAGGGAGACTCACTTGACGACAAAGGATATTAATTTATATTTTTTTTTTTTTTTTTTCATTTTAGACGTCTAGTTCCGTAGGACCAAAATGAGAAGCAAATCTGCATGGTCATGGAACATGTCATAACATGAAATTACAATAGAAAAGTGATAATGGATCAAATAAAATGTTTATGAATCCTAAAAAGACGGCAAGCTATAAACGCAGTTAATAACATAACATAGGAATTACCTTAATTTTGCAAGGAACTTCTCGATAGAATAAAAGGAGTGGCCCATGAGTAAACTCTTCATTTGGATTTGCAAGCGCGAGGATTAGTGCTAAGGTTTTTGAATTCTTGTGATAGCTTATTGAAAATGGATGCAGCGGAAAACAGCCCGCCTTTGTGCACAAGAATAGAGGAGGTGCGATCCAAATGCGGACTGGATTTCTGGCTAGTATTAACGGAGTATAAGCTGATATTATAAACAAGAAACGACATTAAAAAGTGCAAGTATTGAGAGACCAATGTCAGAATACCCAGATTAATGAACAGGGGTCGAAAAAGGTTTGCGAACCTACACCACTTATTGCCCTAACCGCCTGTTCCTGAGCCAAAAATACTCTTTGAGAATGCGAAAAGTTATTCCAAAATAAAATACCATATAAAATAAATTATTGATGGTGTACAGCAACCAGCCAGCTGTATACCATTAACAATTTATTTTATATAACAGCCACGGTCTTCAATCATGTCTACATATGACAAAATTGCATTATACCATATGTCATAAGCGAATGGAAATAAGCGAAGTAGACTACTTTTCGTGGCTAACTATCACTTACTTCAGATACCGTACTGTTCTAATAGTAAAAATGGCAGAACTAACTCTTTGGACAAGATCCTGAACATGGGCTTTCCACGACAGTTTACTATTTGAACACCTAAAAATTTGAATTGTTCAGTCTCACTAATCATATGCCCATTCTGTCTAATCGGACTCTAAGGTTTTGTTGAGTTGTGAATTAGAAACTCTAAAAACTGAGTCTTACTTTGATTTAGCGTTATTTTATTTTCTACAAGCAATGAACTAATGTCTTGAAATACACTGTTTGAAACAGTGCCAGTGTTTCATACAACGTCCTTTACTATAAAGGTAAAGTCATTAGGAAACACAAATATTTTATAATTAACCGTAATACTAGAGGACATATCATTTATATAAATAAGGAACAGGAGTGGCCCCAACACTGATCAGTGGGGCACCTCCCATTTAACTGTGTCCCACTCGGACCCCATATCGTAACCATTCTCAGTACTGTAGAGAGTGATCTTTTGCTCTCTGTAAGAGGTGAACGAGTTGTGAGCTACTCCCATATTCCACATTTGTCCAACTTATAGAGCAGTATTATGTTATCAACGCAATCAAACGCCTTAGTTAAATCGAAAAAGATGCCTAGCTTCTGAAACATTTTGTTTAATCCATCCAGTGTCCCACCCAGAAAAGAGAAGATAGCACTTTCGGTTGTTAAACCATTTCTAAAACCAAACTGTACTTTTGACAACAAATTATGTGAAATGAAATCATCAATTATCCTTAGTACACAGCCTTTTCAGTAACTTTAGCAAACACTAATGGCTTAGAAATAGATCTAAAATTGCCTACATTATTCCTTCCTCCCTTTTTATAAAAGGATAAGTGCAGGGCTAACATGTGCAGCACAGTACTTTACTAATCTGCTAGACACTCCATTATATCCATGATAGTTCTTAGTCTTCAGTGATTTAATTATTGACTCAATCTCCCCCTTGTCAGTTTCACAGAGGAGTGTTTCAGATATAAGTGTCGGAAAACCATTTCCAAGAGAGTTATATGATTCCTTGTACAAACTAAGTTTTTATTTAATACACCAGCTTTGTTCAGAAAGTGATTATTAAATACTTTATATATATTTGACCTATCAGTAACAGAAACATGTTTACTACGTACTGACTTCATATCCTCAAATTTGTGTTGCTGATCAGACACTTCCTTCAAAACTGACCACATAGTTGTAACTACATCCTATGTATTAGCCATTCTATTTGCGCACCACATACTCTTTGCCTTTCCAATAACATTTTAAGCACCTTTCTGTATTGTTTGTAATGGGTTGCTGAAGATCGATTGTGACTATTTCTAACATTTTGATATAATTCCCACTTTGCTCCACATGATATCCTTATCCCACCAGTCAGCCACCCAGGCTGCCTCTTACTGCTGGTACCCTGTTTCTAACGTTCTAATGGAAAGCAACTTTCAAAGAGCATGAGAAATCTGTTATGCAAAGAATTACATTTGTCATCTACGTTATCAGCACTACAAACATCCTGTCACTCTTGTTTCTTAATGAGATTTAAAAAACTCTCTACTTCTATTGGATTAGCTTTTCTACATTGTTTGTAATTATAAGTAACATTTGCTTGAGTACAAAAATCTCTTAGTGGTAAAATCTGTGCACTACGATCTGAAAGGCCATTCACCCTTTTACTAACAGAAAGCCCATCTAGCAATGAATAATTAATAATTATATTGTCAATAGTTGTGCTACTGTACTCTTGCATCAGATACTATGAATTTAGGAATCTGAAATCTTCTCTCTTGTACAATCACATACAAAATTAATATAGAAGTCACCATAACTAATTTTTGGCACTACTTAGAAGTGAACCAAGAACCCTCTCTACTTCAGCAGAAATGCTCTGAAGTCAGAACTAGGGGACATGTAACTAAATATAGGTAAAACTTAAGTTGCACTAAATTCAACTGCCCCTGCATAGTATTCAAATACCTGTTCAGTGCAGTGCTTTGATACATCTACGGACTCAGATGGAATACTGTTTTTACATACATGGCCACTCCCCTGGTCCGCAAAAAACTCCTTTGATAACAGCCAGCTAATCTGTATCCTGGTAAAGGAAGCCTCTGAATTGTCACATTATCTAAGTAGTGCTCGCGATACACCAATAATATCAGAGTCAACATCTATATTCAGCTCACTAACTATCTCTAATACTTCTTATATTTTGATGAAATATGCTAATTCCTTCACTACTTGGATAACTGACATTCTTTGAAGGTGGTCCCTTTGTTAATGTGACTTTCTTTAAGCAGGGATACCTATCAGCTGACTTCAGTCTACAAAAGGTGCATCTCTAACACTAACTACTATAGAAATTTTCCCATAAGTAATCCTACCATCACCCACTACCCTCTCACCTATAAGCTTTGCCAACCTCCCCTTCCCATACCTTTTGAGGTGCAGGCCATGCCTAGTGAAAACCGATATTTTGTCAGACTGAACTGGCACCTCTGCTGTGTGAGCCATACCCTCTGTCATCGGTGTCTTCCCATGCTCTATGTTAACACGCCTGACAGCAGCATTAAGACGAGGCTGATCATTACACTGAAACAGCTGCACGAAGTAGATGTTTGCGCCACCAGTTCGAGTAGCTGTCTTTTCCAGGCCATCACCTATATCGCACTCCCAGTCCTTATCAAGATTTTGTAGAGAGCACATTGTGCCCATGTGGGAGCAATCTAGATGCTTGTAAAACAAAAAACTGGTAGCCAAGATTGCAGGAATTCTTTTTATTCCATGATTACCGGTTTCGGCGAAACTAAAGCCGCAATCATCGGATCTGAGGACACATACAGGTTACAACATCAAGGCAAACAATAGTGATATTATTAGTTGCCTAGAGTATCACCATTGTTTGCCTTGATGTTGTAACCTGTATGTGTCCTAAGATCCGATGATGGCGGCTTTAGTTTCACCGAAACTGGTAACCATGGAATAAAAATAATTCCTGCGATCTTGGTACCAGTTTATTGTTTTACCTTATCAAGATTAGTGCCATTCACAATCACTTTCTGATACTCTTTCGTAAAATTCCTACATAACTTCTCTAAGTTGTCACCTGAGCTAACCGTGCACTAGGCTTCACAATGCTGATGACCTAGTACTCACTCCCCAACACTTCCTGCAACTGCTGGCTTACGCTTCCACCGTGTGAACTACCTAATAGCAAAACCTTCTTCTTTCTGTCTTAGGGTCCTCAACTACTCAGGTCTGCTGCCTGTTTCCTACACCTACTGTTACAAGAGGCTCCTCTCCACTAAACGTTGACGGTTGGTCAAGTCTATTGGTGATATGCAAAGCACAACTGTCTGAATATCTCCTCCTCCTAGCAGCCTTCTTACCAATTGCCAGTTCTCATTCCCCAGTACCCTTCTCCCCCCTCATTCTATCTAGTTCGTCCTTTGCTTTTTCTATCTGCACCTGCAGGGCACCGATCTTCCGCTCCTGCCCATTAACTTTTTTCTGCCGCAAATTTTGCATTTCCAGGAGAGGATCTCACCGGAATGCCCACTAGCTTCCCCATTGCGTTCCCCCAATGAAAATACTTTGAATAAGTCTCACACCGTAACCCACTTTGCACAAACCTACGACAAAGTCCATCTTCTCAATCGTGGTAAAACATTAACAGTCACTGAAAAAACTAAACATCTACGCACATAATTTCAGTTACTATGGTAGAACAATTTAAAAAAGTAACAACAGTGATCTCGAATTTCGCTCTCTGCTAAGAAAGCAACTACTTCTATTAAGAGTACTAAACCACAAATAATACCAATATTACAAAATCTTCGCACAATTCTTTGCCTAAATCCAAAAAATTCAAGCGTCCGCTAGAACACTCAACAAAACTAAACACAGTGAGTTTTCACCGAAATATTTCACCAGAAACACAAAAACACCGGCTGTTCGGAAGCGTTGACGCCTTTCTTTCGCAAAATGTGTGAACTTTCTCAGACGTGATTTTTATTTTATGTGAACTGCTTGTAGAATAAAGTGCTGCATTTGTGTTGTTGAAGACGAGGGAGAGGACAACTGTGCAACCCGGTGAGACAAATACTTCTTCAAAAGTACCAAAGAGGACTTTTTTCGTTACCCTTTCTCTCACAAGCATTTCATTTCCGCTCGCCGGTTAGAAGCTATGATGGATCGTGATTTCCTCTTTTGCATACGATATTCTGTTTACACTACGGATGAAAGCTGCTGTAAATTACACTAACGAAAATAAGAAGTGTTTTACCACGAATACAGCCACCGTATCCTGCCAAACTGATTCTCCAGTATTCGCATGCCTTTATCATAAGTTGATTAAAATTCATCCTTATATGAGAGTATTTTCCATATCTTATGGAAGAAGCTATTCCTACAGATGAAGAATGATATGATCACATCTACATCTATATACTCCGCCTGCCATTCGACGGTGCGTAGCGGAGTGTACCCATTACCACAACTAGTCGTTACTTTTCCTGTTCCAGTCGCTAACAGAGCAAGGAAGAAACGACTATCTATATGCTTCCGTATGAGCCCTAGTTTCTTGTACCTTATCTTCGTGGTCCCTACGCGAAATGTAAGTTGGAAGCAGTCAGTTTCATATGCCGGTTCACTAAACTTCCTCAGTAGTGTTCTTCGAAATGAATATCATCTACCCTCCAGGAACTCCCACTTGTGCTCCCGAAGCATATCCGTAACACTTGCGTGTTGATAGAACCTACTGGTAACGAATCCAGCAATTCGCCTTTGAATTGCTTCGATGTCTTCTTTCAGTCCGACCTGCTGCGGATCCCAAACACTCGAGCAGCACTCAAGAATAAGTCGCACTAGCGTCTTATATGAGGTCGACTTTACAAATGAATCACTCCTTCTTAAAATTCTCTCAATAATCCGAAATTGACCATTTGCCTTCCTTACCACAATCACATGCTCGTTCCATTTCATATCGCTTCATAACGTTAAGCCCAGATATTTAAACGACGAGACAGTGACAAGCAGGCCACTAATAATACTATATCCGAACAGTATGTGTTTGTTTTCCCTATTCATCCGCATTAACTTACATTTTTCTGCATTAAGAGCCAGATGCGATTCATCATGTCAACCAGAAATTTTGTCTAGGTCGTCTTCTACCTACCTACAGTCACTTATCTTGGCCACCTGCCTGTACACCACAGCATCATCAGCGAACAACCGCAGATTGCCGCTCACCCTATCTGCCAGACCACTTACGTATATAGCAAGTAGCAACGGTCCTATCACACTTCCCTGGGGCGCTTCTGATGTTACCCATGTCTCCGATGAACACTCGCCGTCGAGGACATACTGTATTCTATTACCTAAGAAGTCTTCGAGCCAATCTGGGAGCCTATGCACGTACCTTTGTTAACAGTCTGTAGTGGGTTAGCGTGTCGAATGCTTTTCCAAAATCTAGAAATATCTGTCTATGGTTCCCAGCATATCATGTGAGAAAAGAGGAATCTGGGATTCGCGCGAGCGATGCTTTCTAAAGCCGTGCTGATTAGTGGGCATGAGCTTTTCGGTCTCAAGGAATTTTATTATTTCGAACTCAGGATATGTTCTAGGATTCTGCAGCAAACCGATGTTAAGGATATTGGTCTGTAATTTTGCGGGTTCGTTCTTTTACCCTTCTTACGTACAGTCGATTGGCACGTTGCACTGGTCGAGAGATTTGCGATAAATACAAACTAAGTAAGAGGCCAATGAAGCAGAGTACTCTTTGTAAAACCGAATTTGGATTCCATCCTGATCTGGCGCCTTATTTGTTTTCAACTCCTTCAGTTGTTTCTCTGCGCCAGGTCTGTTTATTACTATGTCATCCATACGGGTCTCTGTGCGGTGGTCAAAGGACAGTACGTTTGTACGTTTGTCCCGCGTGATCGATTTCGTAGACGTGAAATTTAAAACTTTGGCCTTCCTTTTGCTATCTTCTACCGCCAAACCAGGCTGGTCAACGAGTTGACTGGATGGAAGCCTTAGACCCCCTTAGAGATTTTACGTAGGACATGATGACTGCTGGGTGTGTGTAACGTTACTGGAGCCTTTCAGTAAGAGATCATTATACAGCATGCCCAGAGGACTTGCCCACGTAGCTTATGGATATCTTTTGGAGTCTGAAAAACGTCGAATCGTTGACGTGAGGGACATGGGAGCATCATATCGACAGATCTCGCAGACAGATGTGCAATGGCTGTACAGCGACTGGTGATGAGATAGGGCAACGTGGTGGCAAGACGAGTAGTCAACAGTCCTTCCACAACGACAATAAGGTTGTGAGAAGAGTAGGCACAGGTTCTTCCAAAAGACTACACCACAAGAAGATTTTGAAAACTTAACTTGTCTCCACCACACATTGTTATTGGATGAAAACTACCTTATGAGTTCACCAGAAGATCATAGCAATGTTTGGTTCTGACGAAAAGACGTATGACAACAGCTGAAATCGGAGCAGAGATTACAGGCAGAGTGTCAACAGAGCTGTCGGGAACAGATTACTGTAGTCAGTGTTGCGATCTCGATTTACCATGCGCCGTTTACACAAGCACGATACCAAAGACAGCAGAGGCTTGCATGTTGTAGCGTCAGAGTCAGCTGAGACGTTCAGTGGCATTCTGTGATGTTCAGTGATGACTCTCGCTTCTGTTTGTGGCAGTCAAATCGACTCCCACGTGTCCATAGACCACCTTATAAGTGGTCAAAAGAAGCAGCGATTCTTGAAACCCATACCTCTCCAGTTTCTGGAATCATGACATGGGGACGTATTGGATATGACAAGTTTGATCTGATAACTGCTGAATGGAGACCGAATGCTAGCCAGTATGTGGCAAGAATGACTAACCCTGTTATCATAACCTTTTTGGCGGAGGTACCAAATGGCATATTGTAGCAGGTTACTACAAGACCCTACGCTGCAGTTCACGCTAGGAACGCTTTGAGGAATGTACGAGTCCTAGGCAAGCCTGCCCGATTTCCTGATTTGTCACCCGTAGAGCATGTGCAATGCGATGGGAAGGCGCATATTTTCATCCCAGCCTCTAGCTAGAAATTTTTATGGACTCACATAGAATGTGTTTCAGTAAGGGCAAGAAATTCCGCAAGATTACATTATGAGGATGCTTGCTTTCCCGCTTCATACTAGTGTTGATGGTGGACATTAGTTCCAGATGGAATGAAAGATTAATCATAAAATCGCGTTATATGATTAACTGACAGATATTGGACTGGTGCTTCATGGTGTAACACTTCCATTTTCGTAGGTGGATTTTGTATGTGAACTGGCACTAAGGTACTGGTAAATTTAAAGTTACAATGTTTTAACAAGTTTGTTTGTGCGGCCATCCTCCGCAGAAAGCATATAAATACTTGTTTTGTAAATAAAACTGTTTTTTCCTGCTACTAGTTTCTTTATTTATCCCATACGCGTTTCGCCTTCTCCTGTTCTAAGGCATCATCAGTGAGATCTATAACGATACAGTTTTGTTAGTTTTAGATTATTAAACAGTTCACTTCGTGACTTTTTGAAAAAAAACGTAATTACTTACGGTTTTGCTGATCTGCGTTTCCTCACATCTGGTCTGGAGGTCGCACTACCACTTTTATCACTGCCATATAATCACATCCTTGTGTTCTCGCCTTCCACACACTGTTCACCACGTTTCTTACTCTTTTTTTGTGGTGGACTATTGTTCTTTTATCACTCGATACAACTATTTCGTCGTACACTGTTTCTCACAACGTAAATATTGCGACTACATTCCGTGTTTCATCTTCTTTGGTATGTTTACCTATTTAATCGCGAAGTGAAATGTTTAATAATCTGAAACTAACAAAACTGTATCGTTATAGAACCCACTAATGATGCCTTAGAACAGGAGAAGGCGAAACGCGAATAGATTGCCGATGCATTTATTAGGCAATAAAGACAACAAACTAGCTTATAAATTAAAATATTTAAAAATACGAGATAGTGGAAGGGAGAGGGAAACCAAACAGTATTTCAATTTTAAAATCAAACGGGTTGCAATATAGATTATCCTTCCAGAAGGACTGTTTGCAACCCACGTCCGACCATAGAGGGTAAGATTTTCCGTGGTTTCCCCAAAGCGATTAAGGTGAACTCATGGATGGTTGCTTTACCATTTAAAAAAAAATAAAATAACCACGACCGATTTCCTACCCAATTCCAGTCCTATCCAAACGTTAGCTACGACTTGTAGCGTTGCTCTTGGGGAGTGAAAAGAAAAAGAATTATTTTTTTTTATTTTTTCTAGATATGTCGAAAAAGTGAATATTTTGGTGGGTCACTTGGTAACAGAATCAGGGATTGATTACACTATTATAATAACATACGTTGAGCATTAAATACCTGAATAAGAGCAGCATATTGATATATTTGAGATCGTTCGGAAGAAACATTATCATTTCTGTGCATTTTTATAGCCGCGGTGTAGTCGTACCCAGAACAACACTAAGGGACCGGAAGATTTATAGACTTTAAAAGAAATGTTACACTACACAATTAAAAAAAAGAGTTGATTCAGAAATAAGAGGAAAACGATAATGTTCTTTGTGCCTCATGCTGCATTCAGCCCATCAGCGTGATCGTAATATCTGGTGATGAACTAACACAAAATAATTATCATTCAAGTAAATAAGGAGATGGAATTCATCAAGGTTAATTTACTAAAATAAGCACACTTATCTTTAACACACGTTTTTTAATGCTATGTACCTTTTCATAATTAAATTACAATAGATGACTATTGTGGTTAAATACTTTATACATAGCAGTAAAAATATACTCTTGATGCTGTCTGTTCGTAATCAATTACAAGAAACTACATGTTTTCTGATTGGAAAAATAACAATTAGCATATTCACTCAATATTTTCACATGAAATATAAAATACCGTTGTGGAACGCAGCAAGTCCGCGTCCGCCTTTCATGGAATACAAACAGTAAAAGGTGAGGCGCCCAATGCCTCATTTGTCTTGAAACAACAGAATTCTTTTTTATATATACTAGGCAGAAATCAAATCTGCATGTGGAATGTACTTCCTTGACTCTTGTGCAGAAAGGAGTGCACTATTCTGCTGCATCCATTTTCGATAAGCTACCACAAGAACTCAAAAATCTTAGCAGTATCCCAAACACTTTTAAGTCTACACTGAAGAGTTTCCTCATGGCTCACGCCTTCTATTCTGTCGAGGAGCTCCTGGAAGAGCTGAAAAATTAAGCAAATTCCAGTGTTACATTGTTGATTTTCTTTATTTAAACTTACGAATTGTCGCCTGAATACGTTTCTTATATTTCATTTTATCTGTTTCTACTATCGTGTTATAATTTCATGTATTGACTCGTTCCATGACCATGGAGACTTCTCCTTAACTTGGTCCCACGTAACAATAAATAAATAAATAAAAATATCATTAATTGATACATGTACATAGAGATTTACAGGCACCGCGCAAGAACGGCAAAGATAAAGAATAATAGATTCTGCGATGGTTAATTTCTCTTACTTTACAATTGTTCGATAACTTTAGGCTATCAGGCGTGTACCATTGAGCGTATATTAATGTTTGTTAGGCGAAAATTACTAATATTACAGACTCTAATGACCTCATCGTTGCTCTCTGTTTACAGAGGCCGGTTTAATTTACGAAATTAGGGTGGATTTCTTCAAAAACACTTTTTTCTTTAATAGAAATTGCTAATCCCGAACAGATGCAGTGTTCGTGAAAAGTGCCAAGCAGTGGCTGATCGACGGTACTCAAGCAAGGAATGTAAGGGTTGCAGTGCAACGCCTGCAGCTGACCGACTGCCGGGCTGCTAGCAGCTAGGAGGCGGCAGCAGAGCAGCCCAGCCCGTTAGGCGGGCAGAAAAACCCGGCGGCTGCGGCGCGCCGGACACCTGCGCTAGGCGTGGCTGCAGCGCCGCGGGAAGCACGCCCTCACCCCGGGTGAGATGATCATTGGACAGGTGACAGCGAGAGGCGAAGCCACGAACCACCACACCGGCCGTTCCAGTGCAAGAGCTCACGTTTCGAACCACTGGTAGCTCGGTTAACACTAGAAAAATACGTTATCTGATCAACAGCATCCGGACGCCCCACTGCAATGCGGAATTGAACACTAGATACCACGAAGAGCGGTCCTGCCAGTTCAAATGGTTCAAATGGCTCTGAGCACTATGGAACTTAACATCTGAGGTCATCAGTCCCCTAGAACTTAGAACTACTTAAACCTAACTAACCTAAGGACATCACACACATCCATGCCCGAGGCAGGATTCCAACCTACGACCATAGAGATCGCACGGTTCCAGACTGAAGCGCCTAGAACCTCTCGGCCACCACGGCTGGTGGTCTTGCCAGTATTAAAGGACGTAGGGTGTTAGTAGACAAGCAGTAACAGCAGAGTGGGTCGACCAGGAGACCTCACTGACTTCCAATTTGGAATGATCATTCGATATTATCTGAGTAACAGATACATCAGGGATATTTCCACTCTTGTAAGGCTGTCAGAATCGACTGTTGATGGGGTTGTGAAGCGGAAATGTGAAAGAATAGCTGTAGCTAACAAACGAGGCCGACCTCACATACCGATGGGCATGGACCATCGAGTGTTGTGGGTGGTGGTTGTAAAAAATCGCATGAAAGCTTCGGAAGGAATCACTCCAATGCTACCAGCAGTTCATCTAGCACAGTAACTATGGATAGAGAGAGTTAAAAATAATGCGACACCATAGTCGAGCAATTCCACATAAGTCACACATTTCCACAGTCAAAAAAGGGTTCAAATGGCTCTGAGCACTATGGGACTTAACTTCTGAGGTCATCAATCCCGTAGAACTTAGAACTACTTAAACCTAACTAACCTAAGGACATTACACACATTCATGCGCGAGGCAGGATTCGAACCTGCGACCGTAGCGGTCGCGCGGTTCCAGACTGTAGCGCCTAGAGCCACTTGGTCACTCCGACTGGCTTTCCATAGTCAATGCAAAGCAACATTTGAGGTGGCATGAAGAGCGACGCCACTGGGCAGTGGATGACTGGATACGAGTAATTGGGAGTGATGAATCACACAGTACCATGTAGCAGTCTGAGGAAGGGTTTGGTGAAAGCCCAGAGAACGTTACCTGCCATCAGGTGTAGTGCCAACAATGAAGTATGGACGAGGTGGTGTTACAGTATGCACCCCTTCCATGGCCTTGGTGTATGGTCAGATGTGCTGCTGCTGATGTCACGATTCCTGGAATGGCCCTGGAGATACGAAAGTGATGATGCTGTCGTCAACGAAATATAACAGATCCAACTACATGCCCCTCCTTTCCCAGCGATTTCCCCCCCCCCCCCCCCTCTTAACCTTGACCATGGCAAGTGGCAGGATGTCATGATTCCAGGAAAGACCTTGGAGATAACAAAGTGCTGATGTTGATATCAGCGAAATATGACGTTTGGAATTCTCTCAGCTGTAATAAGACACAACACATAAGAAAGTGCTGATGTCAGCAGATTAGTGCCCAGAACCGAGCCTGCCCTACTACAGACCTGCATGTTGCGAGAAAGCTATTTAAACGTTCCCAGGAAGTGGCTGTCGTTACAATTTTGTGCAACAGCATTTTGAATGCCCTTACCCAAACCCATCGATGGGTGGGATGGATCAGTGGTAGGTCCTCTATTCTATTACGTTTGCAAAAGCTCTGAAACACTCGTGCTGTAAATTTATGGCCACTTTGAGATAATATCTTAGCAGATGGACCATCTATTGCGAATATGATGGACAGGGCGCTAACGGTAATCGACGACGATGTAGTAACCAACCATGCCGCAAACGGAAAGCTAGACAGAACATCAACAACTAGCAACCACATTGCTACCTAGGACTGACAAAACCGATGCCGAAACTATACCTGCGGAGCTGAAGATTGGGTTAGGAGGCTGAAACGCTGCACCGTGGCTGTCTGGTTTCCGGCGCAGGCCTGGCAATTTCGGACTGCATTCTCAATAGCGGCGTCAACATTGACGTGAGTCTGTAAATGTGTAAATGTGACACACTGCGTTAAGACTTTCAGTCAGCACAATATCTTATGCAGTGTGTGCAGAAGATGGAGCATTTGGGGCAGATTGTGGACAGAATGACAACCGTGCATTCAGGGGTTTCTGTAGCTACAAAAATAAATTATCGGTTACATCAAGCCAGTGTCCAGTGAGAAAAATGTCCTTCATGCCATTTCTGCGCCCTTAAGCAATTGCTCTAGCCAACGTTGTTGCACAGCATACATCATTCTGCGATATGTGGGGTCACGGACGTTTTGTCTCTGTTTCGTGCATCATGATTGGAATTTCGATAAAGACGGGTCAGTGATAGGAATTCAAGACAAAACACAGCCCACTGTGCCTGCTGCGTGTGTGTGTGTGGGGGGGGGGGGGGGGGGAGGGGGGGGAGAGGGGGGAGCGATAGTTGATCTTGTAATATTGATTACTAAGAAATACTGCCAGCTGTTGTGGTGTTTTACCAGAAAGCTTAGAGTGGGGACCAAACACTGATTTAGGGGTTACCATCGATAACCAAATTAAACTTTGTCTCATACAGATAAATAAACATATTTCCTAGTGCCATTTATGACTGCTAATACCTCCTCCTCAATTTGCGACACTTCTCTTTGAGCCATCACGAACTTTTTGGGCGCAAAAACATGGAATAGGTTCTTTGTGTTGGTGGTATATTTTTGTGCGACAGTACCTCACCAGTAGTGAAATCTGAGGTATTCTAAGGTACTTTTTAAGCTGAACGGGTGCTTTCTCACATGCTTATGGACATACAAATCCAACTTCCTTTTTCTCTTAAATGATTAAGATGGTGGAAAATTTTAGCACTTGTTGATGCTAAATTTGAATAATTATTAACTTTTCTCAAGAATGACTGCAGCATCGTAAGGTTTATACGGACAGGTGAGTTATTAATTGCATCCACAGAGTCCTGATTGAGTGTTAACCCTTCTTTACTCAATATGTGTCCCAGCTATTTTACGCTCGACTCGAAGAAACCTACACTTACAGAGCCAGCAACGAGACCATAAGCTCGAAGCAGCAAAAATAAAGCCTGTGCGTTTTGCATATATTGCTCACGAGGGGCCTTTCTCACCATTGTTTCGTCTAATTAAGTTCCCCAATTTGGAATACAATGACTCAGTTGTTTTAGGTAACTGTAAAATATTGCGCGAACGCTTACGACTCCAAATGGAAATCTGCTACACCAATACAGCCGAAAGGCAATTTAATCACTAAAAGTTGTTTGGTTTTATTATCTAGAGGCAAATGCAAATACTCATCAGCAAGATCTATTTTAGAGAAATAATGGGTGGCAGCCAATTCAGCTAACAATTCGTTTGGGCTAGGGAATGGACACAGATCTATTGTGGCGTTCGTGCCACATCAAGCATCGTAATTTTATTTGAATATAGAGTTAAATTCATTGCTATAATTGTACATATCAAAAGAGATAGCCAGTCCACCCATTCCACAATGAGAGACGATCAAGAAACGTAAACCAAGAGTGTGGTTGGCAACATACTATGTCCTTGCGCCACGGCAGACCGTAAAAACTCCCGTACAAAAATTGGCGTCAATAATAGAAAATTCGAATGTTAATAATTAATAAATTCAATAATAGAAAATTCGAATGTTAATAATTAATAAATAACTTATTAAAGAGTCAAGCTGACCGCACTACAATCCTTATTCATTCTGACGTTACAGTCTGTAATATTATTAAAAAGAACTTCATAGAGACGAAGAAATTATAATAGAAACAACGTGACGAGCGTCGGCGGAAATGGCCAGTCTTTGACGAAGTGCGTCTTGTGCAGGCAAGTGAGAAACGGTTGGAAGAGGTCATTGAGCAGTCTAGCTCGGTGGTCGGTGATGTTAACTCGTCGTTTCTTATCGAATGAACATGTTACGGCTTGTACCACCGAAAATACAGACAAAATACCACCTGCACCATCCAAAATTTTTCACCATTTAATATCCGTTGATAACTTGTACCGTACTTCTGAGTCTGAAATTGTAATGTTTAATACAGGAACTATATTTAATACGTAATCGATGTAATAGCGTATTTATTTCTGATTGTATATAATTGATTGTAATTATAATGAAAATACTGTAAATTGCTGGGTAATATCCAAAGGAACTTAAATTTATCGATAGCAACGAAGAAATGGCAGTAGCTGTGCCGTTGGTTATCTTTGGGTATGGAGAGTCCTTATCGCATTGCGAGCAGAGAGGAAAAAAATGAAATGAGCGTGTGGCATTGTCGGCAGGGAAGCCCCATCCAGGAAGTTCGACCGCCGAGTGTAGAGGTCTTATTTCAGTCGAGGCCACATTGGGCGACCCGCATGCCGGTAATGAGGGTAACACAACACCCAGTCCACGAGCGAAGAAAATCTCCAACCCGACCGGGAATCGAACCCGGGCCTGCTGCAAGGGAGGCAAGCACATTACCACGCAGCTAAGCAGATGGACAGCAGAGAGGAAGCAGAGCAGCTTGAGCCACGAAAGAGTGCGAAAGTATTGGGCGCTCCCAAAGACGTGGTGTGCAGCTATGCTCGCGCCGTGTAGAAGCGCCTGATTCGTTAACCCGCAAGTATTGAGAGCACGGTAGGAGTGGACACGCGGAGAAAGATGCAGTTCTAACTATTCTCTGTATTGTAATTATCCGTGACTCTGGAGACGACTCGGAGTTCTCATCCAGCAGCAGCAGCAACAGCAGGCAGCTCAGCATTGTTGTCGGCTACATTCTTCGTCGTCCGCGCACCTACAACATCGTAAGACCGTAAAGTGACAGGTGTATTGTAATAGATGCATTGCCCAGTGACGTTTGTTTCACATAGTATGACTAACTTGAATAATAACCTGCAATAGTTAAAACTTGTAGGACACTTTTGTTGTCATTGTCCTCAGACTTTGTTACCATGCAGGGTCCCTTTCTTTTCAATGCAATCACCGAGTGTCGTAGAATATGAAAATTGATTAACTGCTTGGTTCCAGTTTCGTTTGTTTGCTAATGACCAGTTTCGGTCTAAATCTTCTACCTCTGTAACAGTTTATTCTTGTACTTCATAACAGAGTTTTAACTAACTTGCAACATTGAGTATTCACTTCATTTACTTAAAGTAACGTAAAATTTCACTGGCGAAACTATTAACTAAAGATACAGCACAAGTTAAGGGTGTGAAATTTCATTTATTTTGTATTTAGCTTAGGGAGTCAGTTCTGCTGGCTTGGTATGTATTTTATTGTTCTTATTTTAAAAGTAAAATCATTTACTCATTTGCTTAAAGTAAATTCAATTCAATCTTTCAATAATCAAAAGTAAATTGCTTACCTTTTTCTAAATTTTCCACCTATTTCAAAATTATCATCAGTATTTAGATTAGGTTTAGAATAGATTCTTCTTTAGAAGGGTCTGTTGTACACTTTTCTCCAACTGGTGCTATTTTCCTTCGGTAACTATAGCTTTACTAACTATAAAATATCATTAGGCATATGCGATCACGGTCAGATATATCGCAATCCAGTAGGCCGATTAGGGAGGGGGAGGTTACAGGCTTTCTATTTAAAACTGATTAAAAATGTGTTAATTGCCCCAGGCGATACTTGATGCGATACCAAGTGACTTCCAACAAGAATACACAGCGATATATAACAGACTCGGATCTACTTACTGTGATAAGAGATAGTGATTACGGTGTAGACTTATGGATTTTTACTAGCTCTCGCGCAGGACTGACTTTGCTAAATTGCCAGCAAAAGGTGTTTTTCTTATTTGCACAAAATCAACACATAAGATAGCATCTGTTTTCTTAAATCGAAAGACTGAATATTCTATTAGTGACAATGGCAGCGGTGCTCACGACCACACTTACTTACACTGTTGAACATATATATGTTGTAAACTGCGACCTGCGGGGAGGAATTTCGATAGGACAATCGGACATCTTTAGAACGCAGACTTCTCTTCCAACAATCCAGTGTGTGTTCTTTTAGGCCTTGCCCTCGCAGTTTATCCAACGTAGCCCTCCATGTGTAACAACTTACAGAGTAATGTTTAGCAGCAGGGAACTATCCTTTCACAAATTAATAGGAATTGATGGCATTTATGGAATATTCCGTCGGTACTTGGAAGAATATAGACATATGAGCACTGAAATAAACAGTATCGTTGTTCCATAACAATGTTTTTTTTATTATAAATTGTTGCGAATCGGCTTTAAGCTTTCTAGGGAATCGCCAGACAACTAGAGACTCGTGGAGGTAAATAAAAGAACCGAGTTGCCATTACGTCACACATCTGAAGCCGAGTCCACCGTCTTATACAGCCCGAAAACATTAGGTTCACCGCATTTATACCTCAATGGTCCACCGAGGTGATACTTCCCCCTGACGCCACTCTGCTGCACTTATCCCCAATTTCAACCGTTGGGAATACCTATCGACTTTCGTGGTCGTATCCCAAATTACATCTGGTCCTTTGATTCTGAGGAGACGTAATTGTTTCATAAAAAATGCCAGTCTGCGTCGTCTACGGGTGTACTAATCGATCTGATTCTAATCTAAAGTTCAAAAGAGTCACATTTCATTCACGTTTCATTCGTAAGTGGAGCTGTTCAAATTTTTTGGAAATTTGTGGTAAGGTCTCATGGGACTGCTGAGGTCATCGGTCCCTAAGCTTATGCACTACTTAATCTAAGTTAAACTAACTTACGCTAAGAACAACACACACACCCATTCCAGAGGAAGGACTCGAACCTCCGACGGGGGGAGTCGCCCGGACTGTGACAAGACGCCCCTAGACCGCACGGCTACCCCGCGTAGCAGAGCTGTTCAAGAAATGTTTCCTTTTGTATATATGAATTACAAAAAAATGGCTCTGAGCACTATGGGACTTAACATCTATGGTCATCAGTCCCCTAGAACTTAGAACTACTTAAACCTAACTAACCTAAGGACATCACACACATCCATGGTTCAAATGGCTCTGAGCACTATGGGACTTAACATCTATCGTCATCAGTCCCCTAGAACTTAGAACTACTTAAACCTAACTAACCTAAGGACAGCACACAACACCCAGTCATCACGAGGCAGAGAAAATCCCTGACCCCGCCGGGAATCGAACTCGGGTATATGAATTACAGCTGTGCTGTTCACTTTTGTTGCAGTTCTTTTATTTCTGTCATTTGACTTTAGATTTCCTATCATTCCAACCTGCAAAGTTCTCTGGGTGAACGCTTTGGAAAAGAAAGCTTGGGAACCAACCAGATTTAACGCAATATGTTCACAGCATAAGAAGACATAGATCGATCGTGATTTTCGACAGTGTGTACAAGGGATAACGCTGTGCCGTTGATTTTTCCTGCTATTCCTCCTCACTTACAAAAGGTAAGCGAAGTGCAGAATATTAGTTTTGAATTCAGCTCCTATAAAATTACACCGTAAGGTATCAGACATTAATTTTGTTGCTATGTAAGTTAATGCAGAATTGATGTGCAATTACATCAGAATTTTTTTGAAGGTTTCATAGCATGCAGCTCATTTAACTCCATTTGTTTTAGTTTTCTCATTTTCCTTAGAATTAGAGGAAGAGAGAACCATCACCACTGCAATAGCAGCATAAGGCTGCTATAAGAACTGCCCGCGAACCTGGTGCCGTTGCAACTGGCAGTGAAGTGTCGTCGCTTGCTGCTTTGAGAGAAAAGCCATTTGAAAAGTCAAAAGCTGTGAAAAAGTGGCTTTAGTGTTCTGGAAAACATACCTGGAATGAATAAGGAGTTGCTGGAACGACAGACTGTATAGGCTACCCTGTCAGTATGCCAAAAACATACTAACCAGAAGTCTGTTCATTTGACCTCACTTTTGATGTTGTTACATACAGTACAGACGCATTTCAAGTTTTGATTGTAACTGAACATGCTGTAAGAGGACCTCATTCGCCATATACTGTGGTATGTGAGACATCATTTCCTTGTCGTCTCTTATTTATACACTATGTGATCAAAAGTATCTGGACACCTGGCTGGAAATGACATATAAGTCATCAGAATTCCCTCCATCGGTAATGGTGGAATCCAGTATGGTGTTGGCCCACGCTTAGGCTCGATGACAGCTTCCACTCTCGCAGACATACGTTCAGTCAGGTGCTGGAAGGTTTCTTGGGGAATGGCAGCCCATTCTTCACGGAGTGCTGCACTGAGGAGATGTATCGATGTCGGTCAATAAGGCCTGGCACGAAGTCGGCGTTCCAAAACATCCCGAAGGTGTTCTATAAGATTCAGGTCAGGACTCTGTGCAGGCCAGTCCATTACAGGGATGTTATTGCCGTGTAATCACTCCGCCACAGGCAGTGTATTATGAACAGGTGCTCGGTCGTGTTGAAAGATGCAATCAACATCCCCGAATTGCTCTTCAACAGTGGGAAGCAACAAGGTGCTTAAAACATCAGTGTAGGTCTGTGATGTGATAGTGCCACACAAAACAACAAGGGGTGCAAGCGCCCTCCATGAAAAACACGACCACACCATAACAGCACCGCCTCCGAATTTTACTGTTGGCACTACACGCGCTGGCAGATGACGTACACCGGCAATTCGCCATACCCACACCCTGCCTTCAGATCGCCAGATTGGGTACTGTGATTCGTCACTCCACACAACGTTTTTCCACTGTTCAGTCGTCCAATGTTTACGCTCCTTACAACAATCGAGGCGTCGTTTGGCATTTACCGGCGTGATGTGTTGCTTATGAGCAGTCGCTCGATCATGAAATCCAAGTTTTCTCACCTTCCGCTTAACTTTCATAGTACATGCATTGTATCCTGATGCAGTTTGGAATTCCTTTGTGTTGGTCTGGATAGATGTCTGCCTATTACACTTTACGACCCTCTTCAACTGTCGGCGGTCTCTTGTCAGTCAACAGGCGAGGCCGACCTGTACGCTTTTGTGCTGCAGATGCCCCTTCCTGTTTCCACTTCACTATCACATCGAAAACAGTTGACCTAGGGATGTTTAGGAGTATGGAAATTTCATGTATGACGCAATCCAATCGCCTGACCACGTTCGAAGTCCGTGAATTCCGCGGAGGCCCCATTCTGCTCTCTAACGATGTCTAACGACTACTGAGGTCTCTGATGTGGAGTACCTGGCAGTAGGTGGCAATACAATGCACATAATATGAAAGACGTATGTTTCGGGGGAGTGTTCGGATACTTTTGATTACGTAGTGTGTTTATGTGGAATTAATTAATTTGATAAAAGAAGTTAATAAAGAGCTCTTGCCTTTGCTTTCAGTTATGCAGAGTAACTGAATTATATTGAATTTTAATAATAATTGTAAAACATCGTTACAAAAGTTGCCAGTGCACTTTCACATATAGCAGTACACTATGGGTAATTTCAATCTGTTGGATGTTCTAGAATTTTATTTTGGGAAAAAACTTCATATATAAACGGAATTTCAGAGATCACCCTTAGAACTGATAACATAGAGTCCAACAAAGCACTTTTTATATATTTGTACGGATTTTGTTCATCAGAGAACTGCAAAACTTAGTCAAATGCAGACGTCTGCAGCAGGATTAGTTCTTTTTGAAACACTAGTATTGTAATCAAACCATGCATACATACAGTAACAGAAGAAATTATAAACAGCGTTCTTTTCCTGGAAATGGTCTCACTCGATTTTAAGAATTCACAAGATATTCAGTTCCGTACATCTAGAGATATTACCCCAATGATAAGAGTAACATATGGAGAGAAAATAACAAATAGGGTGGAAACTTCAAAACTCTTAGGTTTGTTATTGATGAGAATTTAAACTAAAAAAAGCACATTTCGAAACTCTTAAAACAACTTAGTTCAGCCACATTTGCACTGCGAGTCATTGCAAATCTTGGTGAGTCAAATCAGCAGGTTGGCATATTTCGCATAGTTCCATTCAGTATTGGCACGTGGAGCAATGTTATGGGATGACTTATCTTTAAGAAAGGAAATATTCATTGCTCGGAAAAATGTGCTGTAAGAATGATGTGGTGCTCACCCACTCATCTTACAGACAGCTGTATGAAGTGTTAAGCATTATGACTATTGTCTCGCAGGATATTAAACAATGGAATGGAAAGTACAAGCAGGAATGTAATCAATATTGCGAAAAGAATAGCTTGCTACTCGCCTTACAGAAGACACGCCGAGCAGCAGGCAGACTCAACGAAAAGAGAGAAACTTTCGGCCAAAACGTTCTTCAGAAAGGATGTAAAACACACACACACACTCTTACACACAAAACTCACCACGCACACATGACCGCTGTCTCCTGCTGCTGTAGCCGGAATGGCGCATTTTGTTGATATTCCAACCGGGACACCCCACTGTTTAATTTTGCCTAGCGGTCTTTCTTCTGTCCACAAACCAGTGATGTTTTCCTTTGTTAGTATCCTCTAAAGTTGTACTTGACTTAGTGTCCGTTCTTGCTCTTCTTTCCTGTGTTTTTCATTGCCTTCCACACCGAAACGTCCCGACATCCGATCTACACTGTATCAACGGTCTCGTCCCCACACAACACGTTGCTACGTAACAGCGCTGACTGGTGCAGCATCTCATGCCCAAAATTCCTCCCTCATAATTATTCATTGTTCACATTTCCTCCCCCTTTAAAGAAAATATTCTGGCTAGAACAACCGGAGACAGCTGTCATGTGAATGTGATTTTTGTGTGTATGATTATATGAATATCTGTGTGTGTGTATTGTGTGTGTGTGTGTGTGTGTGTGTGTGTGTGTGTGTATGTGTGTGTGTGTGCTTTGTTTCCTTTCTGAAGAAGGCTTTGGCCGAAAACTTGCGTGAACACTCGAGCCTGCTTGCTGCTAGGCTTGTGAGTAGCAATGTCTCCGCTTCACAGTATAGTTACCCCCCTTATGAAGTTCGTTGTAAATAATCAACTTCGCTTCAACGGGTACAACGATGTACATAATTACAATACCAGAAGAAAAACATTACATTCATTGCGCCATAAAATGGTTGTCTGTAGCACTAACAAATGTTTACAATGCTGCAACCAAAATTTTTGATTACTTACCCTGTAATATAAAATACCTGAGAGACAGAAAGCAAAATTTGCAAATAAACTGAAAACATTTCCCTTCGACAACTCTTCCCGTTGCGCAGCCGACTATTATTGTAATCTGCGATGGGTAGGAACTACTGATTTAACATTTGTGTGTCTTTAATTTAAGAACAAAAAACTAATAAACGATCAGCATGGAGGCTTATGCACAAAAAACTGATGTTAATATAAAATGACTCGTGGCACAGCATTATGATTTATCGTGAAAATGATACATAGAACATAGAACTAACTAATTAACTATTGGAACATGACAGAACTTGGTACAGGCACAAATATTTTGAAAACCTCAAAATGAAATTCAAAAGTAAAACCAAACAGATCATCAAAGTAGACATATATTCCAATTGTGACATATTTTGTTGTTCCTCAGAAACTGACAGAGTTACTGGCGGAGGATATTCCAGGGAAAGAAGCAAACAGACTACCGCTGGAAAGGTAGGTCTAGATGTTACATAGGCTAGCCTATCATTAGTAAAAATGACTTACATACATGTTAAAACAAAATATGCATTTTATGGGGTCCAAGCATTCGAGACCATTCTCTTAATCACAGCTGTAGCATTTCAGAATTTTGAAATATGATTTAAAAAATTATGTCGTTTTTTTTACCCTGTAAATTACTAGTATTGGCCACATAATGAGCGTCACATCATTTCAAAGTCAGAAGATGTGTAAACTAATGTGAGATTAATGCACTGACAAACTAATATAAAAAGAACTCTAGCCTGCATGCAGTTCTGTTTCTTTGACATTTCAATAATCGTTCACTTTGTTGATACGATAGCATGCCTTGCTTCACTGCACACGCTAAATGGCTAACAAAGAACTCATAGGTACAGTTTTTGCAAACATGGACATTAAAAATGTTGTAAATATGGGCTGAAAGCTGAAAAGGTAACGAACAGGAAGCAAGCAAACAAGCATTGGTTTAAGAATTCCAGCTTCATTTGCTATCTATACAAATACAGTGAAAGTGGAATTACGTGGATTACGAAAGCGTCCTTTTCGCATCATAACCTTCTCTTTTTGATTACTCGAAATACATTAAGAAAAAACAACTTACATTAACGAAGAAACGAACATTCAAGAACAGAAACGCGTTCGAAATTGTTTTGCTGACGCAATGTTACTAATGCAAACACTGTAATTTTTAGTATTTAAAAGAGTCGTTACATGCACACGACAGAAATAGTGAACAAGAAGCAATCGTAAATAGTAGTCTTGGGCTATTTAAGATGGCGCCAGGCCCCGCCCACTCTGGCTTCAAGACAACGTACCTGCCTTCTTTTTTTACCTCCATATTAAGACTGAACAGACAGTCTACACAACATCTGAAAGAGCTTCTAGCTGTACTGAGACTTTTATTTACAAATCTAGTTGAAATTAAACATCATGCAGCCATACGAAAAACACAAAACTGTAATGCTTTAATTTGACATGAGTACAAAAAAAATTTTAATGCTTTACTGAATATTTCAGTCTCCAATGATATGAATATACGAATAACTTTGTAAACCTGACGTCTGACTTATCTAAACATATCAACCCAAACCAATTATGCAGATATTATGTAACATCTCTAAACACGAAAACTGCTACTGAAATACACACATAGTAAGTAGTATCAAAAAAACCTTATTTTACATTGAAACTCAAAGATTACAAGTATCGGACTATGAGTATATAGTGCAAACGAGTACTGGCACAGACTACTAAAGTGTATGGAAATAATAAAGAGGTTGGTGAATGTGGAGACCTACGAATGATTGGGGAGAGGGTGGTTACAGGGAAGGAAGGAGACAGTGTCATACGGGAATTGGAATGTATAATAAACTCCAAGGATATCATCTTAATGTGAAAACAATGTTCATTGAGCGTTGCTGCTTTAAAAAGGGCGAATAATTGGACTGTATTTAATTACTAATAATTAAGCCAGGATTCTGTGACAGATATTTATCTATAGTCAGAATATCCAGTAATATTAGCTTTCTGTCTTTATTTGATCTATGGAAAACATGACATTTAATATCATTCAGAGCAAGCTTATAAAATAAACAATCATTCTCTTTTTCGCCTCCATCTTCTTACATCTCCAGTCAGTCTAGTAATTATATCCCAGTCTGAAAATTCCACTCTTTTCTAGAGGTGGTATCTTGTCTTTATTGTTGAACAGTGCGTGAGCAACAATGTTCCTGGTGTAGAAAGTTATTAGTGTATAGTTTAAAATTTGAATAAATATTTATATAACAGATGTATTTCAATATTCTTAGATCAGTCAAACGTCAGACTCGCAGATTTATATGTTTATCATCTAAAATATTCAGTACATCACTACACAATATTTCTTGTTTCATACCCAAATCAGAGTGAAGCATTCCATTTCTGTGTTCTCGCATGGAAGCATAATGTTTGCCATATATCTTCGGAAGTAACAGTCTTTGTAGAGCTAGAAGTTCTCGCTGATGTTGTGCGGACTGTCTGTTCAATCTTAATTTGTCTGACGATGGTCTAGGAAGCTGAAAGCCGGTTCGCAACAAAACATAAGATAAATGTTATTGTGCAACATCGGTTCCGTGTATTTCAGTGTTTAATAATAAGAACTGCAACACTGTGCTCGGTTGATACACTGAGGATATTACTCCCATACTTTGTAATCTGTCAAGTTCCCACCTTAACCTGATTGCGCATTGTGGATAGCGCTGTACCTGTAAAAGGCAAGAACTGCTGATTGTTTTAATGGTATGTGCGCTTCAAAACCTAATGTACGACCTAATGTAAGCTCAAATAGTTGCTTGTGCACATCAAGTTCGTGGAAACGAGTTACCATTGAAACTAGGCTTGCTTTGTCTTGACTTTAGAAACTAAAAATTGGCCGGGTGCGATAGGACTAACGCGCTGGGGGTTCCGTAACTTGATTATGATTATAGACAGTTTATCGATTCCGGAAATCGAGAATCTCGACGGGTTATTGCCTGTTACCGACATTGATATTGACAAGATATCGGTCCCATGGATTCCAACATTTTCGTGAATGTTTTAATTTCAAGTTTAGAATCGGATAACAAATGACAAAACAAATTGTTTTTCGTGTGATATAATTACAGATATAAATTAATAAGTCACAGCTGCAAAATACTAACGCGAATTCTTTACAGACGAATGGAAAAACTGGTAGAAGCGGACCTCGGGGAAGATCAGTTTGGATTCCGTAGAAATGTTGGAACACGTGAGGCAATACTAACCTTACGACTTATCTAAGAAAAAAGATTTAAAAAAGGCAAACCTACGTTTCTAGCATTTGTAGACTTAGAGAAAGCTTTTGACAACGTTAACTGGAATACTCTCTTCCAAATTCTGAAGTTGACAGGGGTAAAATACAGGGAGCGAAAGGCTATTTACAATTTGTACAGAAACCAGATGGCAGTTATAAGAGTCGAGGGGCATGAAAGGGAAGCAGTGGTTGGGAAAGGAGTGAGACAGGGTTTTAGTCTCTCCCCGATGTTATTCAATCTGTATATTGAGCAAGCAGTAAAGGAAACAAAAGAAAAATTCGGAGTAGGTATTAAAATCCATGGAGAAGAAGTAAAAACTTTGAGGTTTGCCGATGACACTGTAATTCTGTCAGAGACAGCAAAGGACTTGGAAGGGCAGTTGAACGGAATGGACAGTGTCTTGAAAGGAGGATATAAGATGAACATCAACAAAAGCAAAACGAGGATAATGGAATGTAGTCAAATTAAATCGGGTGATGCTGAGGGAATTAGATTAGGAAATGAGACACTTAAAGTAGTAAAGGAGTTTTGCTATTTAGGGAGTAAAATAACTGATGATGGTCGAAGTAGAGAGGATATAAAATGTAGACTGGCAATGGCAAGGAAATCGTTTCTGAAGAAGAGAAATTTGTTAACATCGAGTATAGATTTAAGTGTCAGGAAGTCGTTTCTGAAAGTATTTGTATGGAGTGTAGCCATGTATGGAAGTGAAACATGGACGATAACCAGTTTGGACAAGAAGAGAATAGAAGCTTTCGAAATGTGGTGCTACAGAAGAATGCTGAAGATAAGGTAGGTAGATCATGTAACTAATGAGGAGGTATTGAATAGGATTGGGGAGAAGAGAAGTTTGTGGCACAACTTGACTAGAAGAAGGGATCGGTTGGTAGGACATGTTTTGAGGCATCAAGGGATCACAAATTTAGCATTGGAGGGCAGCGTGGAGGGTAAAAACCGTAGAGGGAGACCAAGAGATGAATACACTAAGCAGATTCAGAAGGATGTAGGTTGCAGTAGGTACTGGGAGATGAAGAAGCTTGCACAGGATAGAGTAGCATGGAGAGCTGCATCAAACTAGTCTCAGGACTGAAGACCACAACAACAACAACAACATAATTACAGATTTACATTTTTCGATTTTTTCTTTGGTTTTTCTGTGAAACCGTACTTCTTGCCAAATTTCTTTATTCTAGCCAACGCCATAGGGTTCGACGAGTGAGTCTGTGAGTTTGAAAATATGTGACCTAAATGGCCGTAGCTTCAGATTGTATAACTTAGAAGCTTACATTTATTACACCGTAAAGAGGCCATAGACCTTAGTATGTGACGTAAATTTCACCTTGATACGTCTACCTGTTCCTGAGAAAAAGGCTCTCAACAGCCTGACAGACAGACAGACGGACGGACAGCAAAGAAATCCTATAAGAATTCCCCTTGTATCGATTGAGGCACGGAATCCTCAGATGCTCAAAAGAGTCCAAGCCGAAAATGTTAGTTGACGATCACGAATTTACTAGTAACGTAATCGAGACCCTATGCCGGAACGTTTTTTTTAATTCTTTTATGTTAAGTACACTGTAAATAAACCGAAACAATGCTCAATATATTTTATTTATTACTCTTGTCCATAAAAGGCATGAAAAGGGAAGACAAATAAAAATTTGGAACTGTAAATAAATTTCCAGGGATGGACTGCAAGGTGTACACAAGAACTTTATGTATACGTGGTCATCTCACAATAATGTGACCACCGCCTATGTACGACGTCAACGTGTAATGACCACTCACAGACGTAGGTAGCAGCACTAGCAGTTGAGGCTATTTAAATTGTAGTGGGAGACGCGGACAATACGCAGTCCTTGTAATGCGGAAACGGAGAGATTTATCTGACGCCCAAAAGGACATGATGGTTGGCTTTCGGGCCAAGGGTTGAAGCAGTTCCGAAGCGCCTAAGTTTGTAAACTGTTCGTGCGCCGACATGGTTAAAGTATACCATACGTGGCAAATTGGCCCTATCCAAATGCATCGCCGATGCAACTGTTGTGCGCAACAGGCCACAGGTGACAGGGGTGAACGACGGCTGCGAAGACGTGTACGGGCGAACAGCAACTGACCAGTCAGGTGCACCAAGGGGTACCAACAGTTTCTCCTCAACGACCATTCAACAAAAGTTGCTGCATTCTGGCTTCCGCAGAAGGTACCTGCTTCGTGCACCTATGCTATATCTTTCTCGTCATAGTAACTCATTACAGTTCCATTAAAATGAGTAAAGTTAAACCCCAGTACGTCTAAACGTATAGGGAAGAGTGGTTAAAAAATACGAAATCTGTGCATTGGTTATCACAAGCTGTAGGAGATAACACAAACGGATTCTGTGAAGTGTGCCACTGTACTGTAAGAGCTAGTGTAGAAGATATATAAAATGACGCAGAAAAAAATCTGCAGTTTCTTCTTTTTTCTCTCCAAGACAGGCAAAAATTATTTTCAGACCAGTGGAGGATTGCGTAGGACGTAGCCAAGCTGATGTGTCACTTGTCCTTTCTGCGTCCGCGCATTGTGCTATAATGTCGTGTGATCACCTAAAAAAAAGTGTAGAAACAGGATCAAAGTTAGGGTTATGGTAAGCTAGATTAAATTACACCGCATGCTATTATCAAGAATGTTCTTGGGCCATATTGTGCGAAAGATCTGAGGACTGATGATGATGATACTATGCACTGTATTTTAATTTAATCAGTTGACACTAGTGTCGTTTAACCTCTAGCAATACCTATCATTTATCATAGTAAAACATTTTACAAGATTGTGTCTACATTTCGTACACTAGTCGAACTTGAAAAATGCGTTGTTGATTCTATTGTGTAAGCTAAGCCTTGAAAGAAGTTAAATTAGGAAACTGCAGGGAATAGGGACAGGTAGACAGATAGTGCTAGTGTGATGGTCGGTATAAATAACGGAGTGTATGAGACATATTTAAAGGGGAGGTTCCACATTTGATACTTTCAAGGTGTGTCTGTCATTCCATTCAGTTGGCAACCTCTGCAGCAACTGCAAAATGTCTTCCAAGAAATTTGAACTTCTTGATTGCAGAAGGTTACAATTGGTTTTCTCGATCTTCTTCACGACGACTCTTTCACCGACAGATTTTCTCAGTCCTAAATGATGTGGAGGAACCACTGAAAACGCTCCAAGATTGTGTCACCAGATGGTTGTCTATTGTATGTAGAATAAATGATCACAATGGCTCGAGTTAAAAACTGATTTTGAAATAGTTAGACTAGGTGAAAAATGTTACACAGGTGAAACACTATTATTGTTCAGTGACGAACTTAATTTAGTATATTTGCTATTTTTGAAACCTATCCTTTCATGTCTTCAAAGAGTCAATATGGAATTCGAGTCAAATAGTGTGGACCCATGCAAGTTATTAGATAACCTGGTACTTCTTATTCAATCTCTTCTTAGGAAAACTGTCATTCCCACCTATCCTACTCAGAGAAAATATCTTGACAATGATTTCTAAAATCATCTACATCCAAAGCCGTGTCTTGGACTTTGTTTGAAAAAAAAGTTCAGAAATTACCAACAAAATAAGAAGAAAAAATATTAGGAAAGATGTGTGAAATTTGCTGGTTGATTTGTCAAACAATTACAGCAAAAATTGCCTGATAACAATGGAATATTGAGGAAATTATCTCTTCTTACAGTTTCAGTTGCCCTTGTAGTGATAAAAGAACTCTCAATTGGATAATGATACAATTACAAGAATTGAATTACAGTGGCAAAAACTGACCATCATCATATGGGATTACGGCAACAATTCTGTCGATTTCCTGTGCAAGGTTTTCAATTACCATAACGCCAGCAGTGAAAATCCTTTCGAAGAACTTGCAGGATTTATATTCTCTAGGCTCCTACTTCCTTGGGCGAACGGTGAGGCAGAAAGAATATTCAGCGAACTGGATCTCGTGAAAATGAAGGTGATGTCAGGAGTCGAATGCATGCGGAAATGCTGAAGGAAATTAGGGATTCGTACAAGTCTTCGCAGAAAGAATCAGTGCTACCATAACTACTATCCGAGTCAGTTCTCAAACAACTGGAACGGTTGAAGCAAATAAATCGGGACCATCAACTTCTACTTCTATTTCCCATGAGGACGATGACGATAATGATGAAGACGACAATCTTATCCAGTTTTAGGTAAGTTATTCAAAAACATTATGTAGTCTATTTCTCGAGTTAATGGCGTTTCATTATCATTTCTACACCTGCGAATAAAAATTCAAAATCTACTTCTTTTAAAGCATTTTAGTCCTTTTTACTCTCGATCTGTTTGGAAAACGTTACATACTGTTGCACACACCGGAAGTACGTTTATTGATCGGCTCTTCGACAGTGATCAGGAACGTTGCAGCAGTGGAAATTCGTCGACAGATAGTTGTGCGTGGCCCCAGTGCGATGGATGACAGTAAAGTGGGTGAGATCTTTGAACAACAAGCGGAAAAATATCCAAGATGAGCCACAATCAGCCCGACCATCAGAGATCTCAGAATATTTTGCCAAAGCCATGGATAAAAAAATTCGTGAAGACCGGCGATTTTCAATTCCAACTTCAGCATTGGAATTTCCTAATGCCGGTAGAAAAGCTGCGCACAAAATTGACTCTGAACAGTTGCAATTTTGGAAATTGTCCACACGTTGGGTTTCCAATCTGCTTAATGAGAAACACAAAACGAAAAGCATGGCTTGTGCTCTTGACATTTTGGACTGATATCACAAGGAAGGTGATCAATTCTTAGAAAACGTTGCCACAAGCGATGAGACGTGGGTTTATCATATGACACCAGTGTCTTTTCATCAATCAGTTGAGTCCTGGTAATCGAGTTTATGCAACAAGGGGCAACAACAATTTCGGCGTTCAATAAAAGAACACGCTATGTGGCCTTCCAACGTCTGGAGTTTTGTGGTTGCATGACAATGCCAGAACCCATTCTGCCATTCACACCCATAATTTGATCAGATCTTTTGGATGGGAACAGATTTTCCAACCGTCGAGCACTTGTTACCCTAACTAAAGGAGAGTCTCGCTGGCTAGCGCTTCACAACACATGACGAGGTGAAAGAAGTAGTTAAAGACTGGTTATCCCCATGGGCGGCAGACATCTGTATGACTTATAGAAATAAACGTTTGTAGAACATTATAACAAATGTTTAAACAAATATGGAATCTCTGTAAAAAGGAGAGAAACATATAAGAAATTAAATAAAAGCAGTTTTTTGAAAATCTGTGATGGTTTATGTTTTATAAGAAATCGGATATTACTTTCCAAATAACTCTCGTACTGTTGCATGATCAGCTAAAGGATACTTCAGCTTCATGTGAAAGTGAACTGGCTAAAGGAAAACCAAGCTCGTGCTGTGAGAAAACAAGATTTGAAATGGTTAGTGTCTTTTTATAGAGAGACTTTTTAATTGGGAGGAATATGCATGTACGTCAGACAAGGAACTGATATAAAGAAATTATGTTCAGTAAGATTAAAACAAAAACATAGAAATAGTGTTCAAAATTTGTGCATACAAACTTACAGAATTCAAAATAATAATTGTGTGCTCTAACATTCCCCAACAGGTAACTTTATGGCATTTTTGGACAGTGTTGAACGACTTTTTAGTGAATTCAGATGTTTTACAGAAAGCATTATTGTACCAGTACTTCAACACATTAATGTCAACGTTAAAATCAACTATCTAAAAGTATCACAGCTGACCAATTTGTTAAGTTCACACAATTTAGCACCATCTATTCATGAATGCACTAGACCTGGAAGACGCTCTGAAACTATAATTGATCAAAATGTTTTTTCTGATTTCCATACCCTGGATCATGGTGCAAAAGTGATTGACACTGGATTATCAGTTCACAAGGGAATAAATCTTAGTGTAAATACGTATTCCATACAAACTCTAGGATAAGTGAGAAATACATCTACAGAAGATGTATTAATCAGGACAACAATAGGATTTTTAATTCCAGAATGAGATTTTCACTCTGCAGCAGAGAGTATAGTGATATAAAACTTCCTGACACATTAAAACAGTGTGCCAGACCAAGACTCGAACTTTGGACCTTTACCTATCACAGGCAAGTGCTCTGCTGATTGAGCTACCCAAGTATGTCTCATAACCCATCCTCATAGCTTTACTTTCATCAGTACCTCACCTCTCACGTCCCAAACATAAGAGAAGCTCTTCTGTGAAACTTGCAAGACTGGCACCCTTGGATATTCCGGAATCATCCCCCCAGCTGTGGCTAAGCCATGTCTCCACAATATCGTTTCTTCCAGGAGTGCTCATCTTGAAAGTTTCACAGCAGAATGAAAACTTCATTCTGAAAATATCCCCCAAGCTGTGACTAAGCAATGTCTCCGCAAGATCCTTTGTTCCAGGAGTGCTAGTATTGTAAGTTTTGCTTCTGTTATTTCTGGAAGGTAGGAGATGAGGTACTGGTGGAACTAAAGCTGTGAAGATGGGTCATGAGTTGTGCTTGGTTAGCTCAGTTGGTGGAGCACTTGCCTGTGAAAGGCAAGAGTTCCAAGTTCGAGTCTTGGTTCAGCACACATTTCTAATCAGCTAGAATGTTTCAGAATTTTAAATTCTGTATTAAAAAGTTTGAACTGGAACTTTGATAAACACGACAATGTAGAAATGAAGTTTGGATCATTTTTAATTTGCTGCAGACATAACTATGAAAGCTCATTCCCGTTTGTTCAATGGTATTGATGGCATTCTAGATAAAGTAATTAAACACAGCAGATAGATTGCTTTCTGCTTGTAGACATAATTAATGCTTCTTTTGGCTCTGGTATTTTTTCCCAAGAAAAGTTAAGCTATAAGTAAAAAAAACAATTGTATAAGACCGGTGATCCTTATGATGTAAAAAACTTCAAACCTTTATCAAAGTTCTTTCGAAAATTATTGAAAGAGTATTGTACAAAAATCTCTCTGATTCCCTGAACAAAAGCTGAATATCTGTCAGTGAACAAAATGATTTTAGAAAAAAATGAATCAAGGTAAACAGCTATACATAATTTCCTTAAACTTGTTCTGAAGCCCATAAATCATGATGAAGTAAAGTGTGGGGTATTTTTAGTTTTATCCAAGACATTCGATGTTATTGATCATAAACTATTACTTACAAAACTATAAAGTTAAAAAACATTATGGATGAATTTCAGCCAGATATCTAATAATGTAAAGCACAGTATAACTGTGAAGATAGTGAACAGAAGATATTACAACTTCAAATACAAAATTTTTTAGGAATTTGGTGAGACCAGCATATAAAGTGGCATAAACATAAAGAAGTCCTTAACAAAAAGTTGAGTAAATGCTACTACATATTTAGAAAGCTGCTGCAGTGAGCAAATAGTAATGTGTTCTTATTAGCATCTATACATAGCCTAATGCAATCTCCATTTGAAACTGAACCCACTGAATTTTCAAAAAACAGTAAAGTATCCAGTCAGTTCCAGCTGACACACAGACAATAAATTATTTAGTAGACCTAATGCAACAAGAACATGTTGTATTTTTGCTTGCAAATTCTTTCCCCAAACAATGCTTTCAATATCAATTTCTCCAACCTTTCTGGCAAATAAAAATGTATCTGTTCTGGTAACCTTTATTCTTATCAGATTTTCCAGTTCCTTCACATTCATTAAAGGAACAGGTTCATTAAATAAATGATCTGTTGCTTCCCAGCCTAGAAACCTCTCTACTTTTCTGTCTGCAAAACTTCCAGTATGAGCTGAGAAAGAAAACTTATTTTCACTTTCATCTATCCCTTGTACACTTTTCACTACATTTACAGAATTGTTACTTTTATGCTTTTGTGACAATTTAACTTTGTGTTGTACCCTAATGTGACCTGGTTTCCCACATCTGTAACAAATAATTCTATACTGAGCTTTGGCTGCATCATACATACCTTGAGACTTGGTTGTCACTTTGTACTTCCTTTTACCCTGTTGTGAGACAAATGCTCTCGATGAAGACAATTCATTGAATAACCGTTGCTACCTTTAGAATTATTATGCTTTTCTTTTTCACCTAATAGGCTACCCTTCACAAAACTCAGTATCGATTGCTCATGTAGCTTTATATTCTCCAGGCATTGTTAGTAATAAACTGCACACTATATTAGTTTCTTCAATATTAGCATCCAATGCTTTCAAATAATATATTAACTTGGCAGACTCCAAAAAATGATTTTCAACAGTATCATCACTTGCATTAAACTTCGTTTTCAACAGTCTTTCTTAATAAAAGTTGATTAGCATATCTTTCTGCTTAAAAGCTTGAATTAATTAATTCCACAAATTACATGTAGTTTCCTTTTCCTTGACATATTCCATATAACTGGAATTCTTTGGATTATTTGTGACTTACAATTCTTATCATTTTTACTAATTCAGCTGTGTCATACTGAGAAGACCCTATCATTTCCATGTTGTGCTTTTCCACAAAATTCAATAATTCCAGCTCACTTAAGTGTTTTAATCCTAAATTTCCAGTTGCTAACATTCATGTCAATCAAACAGTGGTATCCTGTATTTCTCCATCTCCTGAGGCATAACTGTGGATTATGTATTAAATTAATTAGTATTTCCACATTTATTTGTGGTAATGTAAAACCTGGCACCTTGGCCCATAACTTGTCATTAATTCCAAAAATTATCAAGTATTTAGATAAGTAATGTCAGTTTGTTATGTATCATAATTACAATTATACCCACAGTACCACCAAGAAGACAAAATATAGACATAAGAAGAAAAACACATAGAGAACAAAAAGAAAATATATAAAAGCATAACTTTGAAACTGTCATCACTTCAACAAATAACTTTCTACTATGGTACAGTGTGTAGTACCACTGTTTGTTTATTTTCTCTGTGCCACTTTCTCAATTTAGAAATGTAGCTAGGCATTAGACAATAATTCTGCACAGGTGTGAAAATGGATAAAGGTAAAGACATGCCCAATTTTAAATAATGTGGTGTGTTTTCATAAGTTATTCAGTGTGTCTGGGTGGAATTTCAATATCTATATAATATCAAGTTTAACTCTTCCATGTAAGTCCCTAATATGAGTTTTGATGAGTTTTCCTCCTCACACAGGCCATTGCCAAGGTAGATATACATTGAAGGCTGTGCCAGCACACTTGTGCCACTAACCCTTTTTGCCCCAACTGAGTACAATTTGCAGTGCTGAATTGTCTTTGTCTGAGCTTTTCTGTTTCCACTGATATACATGCAGGGAACTCTTCCTTTGGCTTTCCATATGGAAACCTTTTCACTTATCATTCTAAGCTTCTATCTGAACTGGGATTTCACAGCTGAGTGACACTGAGATGACATCTGTGTATTGCTGCCTTTGTTGGAATTTTGTCAGGTAACAGAGGACATAATTTCAGCTCTGCCAAAAATAACAAAGGTTGGTCTGCAGAAACAAACACTATATGCATCAAATATTAATGCCTTTAAATATAAACTAGCAGAGGAGAAATGGAATTCTATGAATAAAGTGAATGGATCTGACAACTAATTGAATGATTTCTGTTCAACCTTGTTGAGAAATTATGACTATTGCTGCTCTGTCAGAGGAACCCAGATGGTAGTTAAACATTGCCTAGATGGAAGTAAACCTAAACAAACTCCCACCAACTCTGATTAAATTCAAGCAGAGTATACAGGATCTAAACCTGCTTTATAAATATTCTACTCTATATAGTTTTAAGGCAAAATAAAATCAGGCAAAGAAAACTTTTAAAATTGAAATTGCTAACATGAGAAAGCAGATCAACAGCAAACCAACAGAGCAGTCTGATAATACAAGTAAAGCATCCTGGCAGTTAATCAATAAATACTGTTAAGGTCTCAAGATGAACATGGAACCATTCAGCATAAAACAGGGTGGTAACTTTGTGGAAAAGCTCAAGTACTATATGTAATACTGTTAATAACTATTTCACTACCCCAACTGATCAGCATAGATGCACAGATTGTGACTCTTTGTCACCTCACTCAATGTGACAAGTTTGAATTTATGGAGAGGAATGAGCAGGACGTATACAAGGCAATATGCAGCCTAAAGTGAAAAATTTACCTGATTGAAATGGCAAGGTTTGCTCAACAGAAATCTCAAAGCCTCATACCTACATGTTTAACTGCAGCATTAAAGTAAAGAGTGTCATGAAATCAGTGTATAATAGCAGAAGTAAGGAAGATGGGCCTAACTATAGATCAGTATCACTAATTCCCATGGTTAGTAAGGTATTTGAAAATTCCTGTCTTGGCTTAGTTCCTTTTTCACAAAACACAACTGCTTATAGAACCTCAGTATGTTTTCAGAAAAGGGCTAAGCATGACCACAACAATTACACAGTTCTTCCATGAAGTATACTGTCTGTTGAACAACATGATGCAAACTGTAGGTATATTTTTAGACCTGACAAAAGCATTTGACACAGTAAATTGCAGGTTACTTCCAAAAAACCACTTAAGTCATATTGGATTGGCGATGCAGTAATGGATCTTATAGCAACATACCTGGTGAACTGTGAGCAATGCACTAAACTAACATACCAATTAAATGAAAAAGCTATTATTTTTCACTCCACAAGTGAAACAGAAATAGGTGTAGCTCAGACCTTACTCTTCCTCATATACAACCCATTAACTCTCTCTTATAAGCTACACAGATGAAATCTCAATCTGATTCTATGGCAGAGAATATAAGGAGACAGAACTGCTTCTAGTGTGGCAACTGAACTCACAAAATACTTCAACAATCTGTCCCTTAAGGTGAATATCACCAAATCTCAATTACTGGTACACAGAACATGGCATTCTCACCACACAAATGTAAGCAATGTATGTAACTGTTATAACATCAAGTTGAACACTTATATTTCAAAATATTTCAGAAGACGACACAATACATGTAAGTCACAGAGCGAGTAGACCACGTAAGGCATGTGTACACAGTAACGATCAAATCTGCACTGAGTCCAAGTCACGTGGACACTGGCCAGCTGGCCGCTTAGGTGGCGCGGCTGCTGCATGGCTGGCAGACAGCGCCGCATGTAGAGGACACGCGTAATTGTGCAGCGGCACTTTGAATGATTGGCACATCACAACAGTAACGTCTCAGCAACAGAAACTTGCAGCTGTAAATTTCCAGCTGTGCACTTCAATGAAAATCTGCAGTGCACAAACCACTTTAACTTTGTATGTGGAGAAGTCAACAGTGGCATATCTCCTTAGCCAGCTCACACAAATGGTTCCTAGCCAAACATTAAAAAACATTTAGTGTTGAATAATTTACCCCTTTCTTAACCATGGAATTGAATTATGGGGCTCTGGAGTTGATGTCCACATGCTGCTCTTAGAGAAACAGACAAAAAGACTTCTGACTGGAATAGGCCAGAATTATTTATAAATTACATTTTCATGAGTCATGCAACCTAATGGCACAAAACAGTATATTCTTTATAAATTACATTTTCATGAGTCATGCAACCTAAGTTACAAAGTTCAGTGCTGTACATGAGTACAATGCCAGAACAAAATATAAGTAACTAAACAAACATCGTGTTTTGCCTCATTTCACAAATTTTATTATGGTTACTGCACAACTTAGATTTCAGGTTGTGCAATAACCATAATAAAATTTGTGAAAGAAGGCAAAAAATAGTGTTTCCTTAATTAATTTACAATGTTTCACAAAGAACACACAGTTGATTCAATTAAAATGACAGATAGAAACCCATCAATCAGTGATTTGATTTGGTTTTACACACTAACAGACTATTTGTGAACATGGAAGAGGATTGATTTCAACACAAAATTAAAATCATTTCTGACAGAAAATTGTTTACATTTGTTCAATGATTTCCAAGACACTACTTGTGATACAGACCAGTAGCATATAGGTTGGAAATTTGGAAATTTGTGGTAAGATCTTACGGGACCAAACTGCTGAGGTCATCTGTCCCTAAGCCTAGACACTACTTAATCTAACTTAAACTAACTTACACCATAGACAACACACACACCCATGCCCAAGGGAGGACTCAAACCTTTGACAAGGGGAGCCGCACGGACCATGACAAGGCACCTCAGACCGCACAGCCACCCCACACGACATAGGTTGTAAAATAATGAATTTGTAAAATAAATATGATCCAATGATCGTAGTGTGCAACATATTTTACAAATGTAATTATTGTTATATTATTACTTTTGGCATTTGCAAAAGACATCATTGTGTTGGCTTCATGCAAAGAAAGTATAAATAAACAAATAAGTAAACTATCTCACAGACAAACTTTCTGACAGACAGCTACAACATTGACCAGCACTTATATTTTAAACTTGAGGAAACTCCCGTTATTTAAACCATTCCAAGTGCAATCAGTGTTCCTACAGACAAGGGGTAAAAGAGGTAAACACTACCACGATCCTGATGTTTTTCATCACCAGTTATTTTGATTTCTTAAACCTTTCAATACATGAGGATAAATGTTCTATCACTGATATGGCAATTAATATTGTTTTTAAACAAAGAGCAAATCAGCAGAAAAAATAATCATCTTGTTTATGACATGGACAAGTTCCTAGAACTCAGCGCATGCAGTGGTGCACTAAATAAGATTATGATCGGTGATGTGAACATTACATTGTGTGTTTTCAAAGATTTCATACTGTGCAACACTAATTTCGAGCTATTTCTCAGAACTTTCACATTTTAGGCAGCTGATGTACTTCATTTCCCACAGATTTCAACTTGATTTGAAACATTTTCAGTTTGACATTCATTTCAAGGACCTGTTTGCTCAGTTTCTGAATTTAAAAGACTCAAAAAAATTACAAGAGCAACGTCCTTGTCTTCACAGAAAGTTGGCTAAAATCACTTCATTTCTCTGTTTAAGTGATGCATGCTAACATTTTCTTTTTTCTGTTTAGTTAATTTACAAAGTTCTGCAAATATTTGGGTTTACCTGATTTTAATCTGACTTTACCGAAAACCATTGTTCTACACAATCACAGGTAGTAAAATGTAATAGCTTACTTTGGCTTCTGTAAAGATTCCTGCACCAGGAAAGTAAAGTATGCTCTCACAAATACATTTCTGATAGAACTATACAAGAAAAATTACCTTATTCGGTTTTTCTGTGATTTTTCCAAATCCTTCAGTTGTTTTGGTAATGAAATTCTACTCATGAAACTCAAATGGTGTTGTATTAAACATACTCCTTTTGTACAGTTTTTCAAATATTGTGTTATGTGCTGATGACGTAAGTATATAGATGAAGATCCCGGACACATCCGTACTGGACATTGCTAGGACAGTAATGGAACAGGCTTTCAACTGGTTCACAACAAACAGCTTAACCTTAATATCACAATGATTAATATTATGCAATGCCAGACAAATAAAAGTGGCTTATAGGTATCACAAGTAAATATCAATGGGTACACACTGGATGCTGCTCCATGTGTGATGTTCTCAGACATCTAGGTGGATGATAAACTTATCACTTTCAATGTGCTGACTTCAGATGGTGTTGCTGGCACACTTTCATCAGTACTATTTTGTTGTATAACTTTATGAGACAGTGTAGATAAGCTCAAAAGAGGATTTATTCTACAGAAACATGAAATAAGAATATTATGTTCCAAGATATTTACTCGCTAATAGTATTAACTGTCGATAATAAGAATGAATTTAGGATGAATTGTGAATTTCACAGCCACAAAAGTAGAAGTACTAGAAGTAAAAATAATTCCCTTGTAGACAAAGCATCCATGTTGAGGGTTCAGAATGGAGTTTAGTAATCTGATACAAAAGTCTATAACAGGATGTTGGCAGATATCAGGCAAAAACCTGAAAACCGCTGATATTCAGACACTGGGTAAATTATTATTTTTATAACAATGTATGGACCCAGGTATGTAAATACCATTTAAATCTAGTTTTCAGACTGAAGAGGTTTTGGCTTTGTCTGTATTTAAGATGGCAAATAGCATTGTGTGTAAAGCTACATAAAAGTCTAGTTCGAAGTATTAGATACAAAAACATTTGTTGAGTAGGTAAGCAGAGCAGCAAAGTCAATTTTCGAAACAGTTTCAGTTCTCCTAATGTACAGGTGGAGATATAAAGTAATTTCTGTTATTATCAGTGTGAGTAGATTAATTTTTTTTACTATACTTTACAGAAATTGTCTGCTTCTGCCTGTTATTTGATCCACATCCCTGAAGGCTCTTCTTTGTGGTGGAGTTTGTGGAATCAAACATGTATTATTTTATGAACATAGTGTCTAAGTGTTAATTGTTAATTATTTTCTATAAAGTAATATGTGTAGTCCTACTCATAATAATGTTATTGTTTGACAGACTTATTTAGTTAAGCATGCTGGTATTGGCGACAGTATCTTTCCCTTCCTCTGACCTATCAACTAACTCACTCAGCCAGTTATGGTGAATAGCACAGTAATCACATAGTTGTAGATGTAGATATGTCTGTTGTCTATTTTTGATGAAGGTCCTACTGGCAGAAAGCTTATTTGTGACAGCCTTTTTGTCATGTCTATCTGCGACTCAGCATCTCTGCTATATGGTGAGCAGCAACTCTCCTTTTCATAACTCTGTTCAACCATATGCAATGAGACAAAATCTACACAAAAAATGTTTTTGTGTCTTTACTCTTATGGATTTATGGACAGCCCTGCAGGATTCGTGGTGTCAATTCCCTCTAGCACTACATCAGCCCATGCCACATCATGTTGCAACACTTCGGCATGCTTGCTGGGACTCTGCAGGTGTGCCAGTTTCTTTGGCTCTTCAGTGTATATGTCTTGGCATGAAACATAAAAATGAAAAAGGCTTCTGCAAGATGTTCAGTTATCATCTTTACCCAACATTCTCACGGCACACTTCTGTACAATAAATACTTTTTCAACTTAACTGCATTGCTCCAAAAAATTATGCCATAGGACAGTATTGAGTGATGTATGCCAGTAACTCCATTTGCTGGTCTACACCATGACAGAGATATCTGCTTGTCCGGGATCTTCATCTATATACTTACGTCATCAGCACATAACACAATATTTGAAAAACTGTACAAAAGGAGAACTGTTTCACAGGCTAATATACCATTTGGTGTGTAGGTCCATCTTCTAATTTTTTATTTATGTATTCATCCATAGACCATTCAGTAGAACAGAACTGGACATATAGAATACATTAATGAAGTAACATATACATATATAAAAATTAACAGATTAGGATTATATTAGGAGAGGATAGGGAAGGAAGTTATCCATGGCCTAATCAAAGGAGCCATCCCAGCAGTCACCTTAGCAACTTGAGAAAACAATGAAACACACAAGTCAGGATGGCCATATCAGAAATAAACCCCACTCCTCCAGAATGCAAATCCAGTGCATTAAGACTGGCATAGCCACCTCACTCGATACATACTCTACATGTGATTGCAAAATGCGCAAGAAATAAATCAGTGATACAACAAGAACATCAAATTATAAAAACGCTACTGTAAAAGTGGAAACACATTACATAACACTGCTAAAAAGTACAACACACACAGTAAGTAAATCAATTATATAACAAAACCATGAAACTTTGATATAAAACACACTTAAAAAAATAAAACTACAAAAACGCACAACATAACACAGCTGAAAAGTATAATGTGTGAACATACAAAAAACTGTCAACACTATATTCATCTCCTCTAGGCTAGCACCAGATCCCTTCTCAGAGGAAGTGTATTGCACTGCATCTGCAACAGAGGAAACAGAAAACAAGCAGTAGAAACTTTCTTTTGGAAATACCAACACAGCATAGATGGTATATCAGTTAACAGCATCAAAAGAACTCAACAGTAAATGAGGGCCTAATAATGCTATGAGCTAATGTATTCATTCACATTGCAGAAACACTTCTCAACAAGAAATGATTTTAACTCTGCTCTAAAAACCATTTCCATCTCCAAGATCTGTATGTATGGTGGCAGTGCATTACAAAGAATGACACCAAAATGGCTCACAAGTCTTTGAGTACAAGTTGTTCTAACTTGTTCTATATGAAGGGACCCACAGTTGTGAGTATTATAACTATCATAATCAGAGTTGGTTTGCACTTTGCAGGTCATCAAGTCTAGCCCTTGTCATCAATACGCATTTGCATATGTAGAGGAGGGTACAGTAAGCAAACATAACTTTTTAAATAGGGGCTCGCAGTGAACCCTAGCAGAGCTATGTGACAAAATTTGGATGCCCCTTTTCTCTAATATAAAAAAAATATTTTCTGTAACATACAAAACCATTAATCAGCTAACAATTCTACCCCAGAAAATTATATCATAAGCTACAAAGGACTGGAAGTAACTAAAATAAGACAGTCTGGCCCAGTCTGAGGAGCAATTTTAGAAATAATTCTCAGAGCAAAACATGCAAAACTGAGTCTCTTGGAAAGAGAATGATAAAGTGAAATGTTTATATTCACAAGAGATGTGTAGAGACTTTACTTTTGAGCCATTTGTTTGAAACTAAGTCTTTACATTTCTATTTTGTGTGCATTACAGTGAACTAATTTCTTTTCTCTGAAGAAAATTGTATGCAGAGACTTGTGCTTTGTTAGAGTGGTGTTGGTGGTGCTGGTGGTGGTGGTGGTGATGGTGATGATGGTGATGGTCGTTCTGATGCTGTTGTTGTTGTTGTTTTTGTTGATGGTGTTGTGTCAGATTTGAATTCAAGAATGTATACCACACATTAAACTGTCTGGCTGCAAATTGATAAGAAAGTTTACAGATGTGAGTCTTCAGAACACACAACCAGGCTTAAGATAAATGCTGGCCTTTTGAAAGACCACTCCCAATTTCCTTCCCTATCCTTATTGTGCACCATCCCCAGTGAACTAGTTGTTGAAGGGGTGTTAAACCCTAATCTTATTTACTTGTAACTTCTGCTTCTTTTCAATTTCTTCATTTGTCATGTTTTATAAATGGGAATGGGATTTGTTGAGAATGGCACAAGATGAGAATTTGAGCTGTTTCTTTCATTTTCCTAATAATGAGATGGATTCTGCATATGAATGCAATGAAAAGTCACCATGTAACATATTGATTTTAAGGCAGTAACATTTGGTTGTCAGACAAGTAATGATTTTATCTAGGGTTCAATCATATACCACTTTTACTTGGATTAGCTATAATATGAGAGACCCCAAAGCAACTATGTTGTTGCAACCATCACTAAGATTTCACAAGCTGTGCAGAGGTTAGGGTGTTCACTTTGGCAACAGCATTAGGGGATGTGAAGATTTTTTCTAACTACAGCAACAATGAGGCACTCGAGAAAGCTTTCGGCACATTGTAATTATTTAGCTCATTTTTGACACAAGAGTTGCTAGAACTTTAAGCATCCATGGTTTAGTTTAAGTGGATATTATTGTGTGTTTTGGCATGTCTACACTGGTTATGTGGTTGTAGCTGTACAGAATACATTGGTAAATTTTGTGGTGCGTTGACCAAAATGCTATGTTGGACTCCTGAGTATAAGAAGCTGTTTATTTCATTTCCATCAGTTCTGTTGGTGAAACAGTTTGTGGTTAAACAAATGTCTATGTCTTATAAGAAAGGGAAAGAAGCATTGGAGATCAGGTAGTCAAATGACAGGCAGTGACAATTGCAGGGGGAAGAAAGACATTTATTACTGGTCAAACCCTGACTGTAATCATCTTGAACTTAAATGCTATTTGCTCCAGCAGTGCCTTTCTAGATGTGTCATGTGCATCAGAGCTCATGATGAAGATGATTTTCTTGGAATGTAATGTCACAGGCTTCTGTGGATATTACCGTCTTTCATAGGAGTTTTGTGGCTGTGCAACTGTCCATTCATGTTGTTTTATAGACAAAAGTTTTTGGCAATGTTGCAAATGGTCTTCATAACTCTGATGAACCCATTTGTCACTTAGGACAAAATGCTGGTCTACAAAACATGACAATGTGGTCACATATTGAGAAAAGTTTTATCTCAAATGAATGTTCAAGAAAGATAAAAAAATAATTGCATTTAAATGATGTGTCTATCATGTCTAGCAACACAGTTGGCTAAGAACACCTTCACAAGCTAGGAACCCTGTTTATGAGAGCATGGAAACTTTCAAAGGCTGCCTTGCCATTAAGCAGTAAACGCTTATAAAGTAAGTAAAGAATGGTTACAAGATTTTGGGTTTATCTGACCAAAACAGAGTTTTTTTTCACATTCTGAGGTTTATACACCATGACCTAAAGTAAATCAAGATTCCAGTTTCTCTTCTGGCGAGGATGTTACACTGAGACTTTGTGAGGCATTCACAATGTCTCATTGGGTTGTTGCCTTTGACAATTTCTTTGCCTTTTACTGATTAACCCTTACAGACAAGTGCATTGCATTATAATGTTAATGCTGGCACAGATTGTTGGAAAGAGCCTAAATAATGTTATAGTCCAAAAAGTCTATCTTGTAGTATTATTGTATTGAAGTCTTAAACTCTTTAAAAGATTTATACACTTTGTATGGATTAGTAATATCAATTTAAAGATTAACATCACAAATAGTAAAAAAACAGTGATGCATCTTTCTTTCCATTTTCAATTGATATACAGTATATCTATTAGTTCTGTCAAATTTCAATGTTTTATACATTATTTTATGTTTCATTCAAAATCAGAAACATGTTCTTTATCAAAACAATCATTTGTTATTGTTACCATATGACTTTGTCTCATTTTTTATTAACTTCATACTGAAACTTCTATTTTCATGTATTCAGTTCTTGGGTGCTTTGTATATCATCCTTTCTTGTTTCTTTCATAGCCCTCATTTCTGTTCACAAGGTCTGTTGAAGGTCCTTGGTTTTCATCTTCTTGTGTTGTGATCTTCACCACTTTCTGTTTGGTGTATTTGGATAGGGATTTTGTCACTGCTCTCTTGTGTGTAACTGGTTGTAATAACTAAACTCCTAGTTGTCATAGGAACAATCTTGTGACCAAATTATTGGTCTCATTATTTTTGTTAAATACTATTTGAGCATTTATTCCAGCAATATACAGGATACAAAAAAAAATTGCACAGGGTTGAAGTCTTGTTTTTCTTGACCTGGAGTAGCTGGCCTAAATTTCATCCAATGTATTGTCTCTTGTTTTTGCGAAATTGTACATTTTGATAATTTCAGGCTTCTTTTCTCTCCTTTGGTATCATTTATTTTATTATCAAAGTGAATAGGTTAAACAAATATCATATTCTTGCACTTTTTTGTCACATACAAGATGACTGGCACATCCTTTTGAAATCCAAATAAACTACTTTTTGCTTCATATTGCTTCACATTCACAAATTAGAAAGAAGTTCAGTTTTATTTTTGCAAATTATTCCACTCAAACTAAGTTTCTTCTTCAAAAGCTCTTTAGATAAGCTCCAACTAGTGAACCAACTGTCTGCCATTATATTATTGCCAGTCCTCTTAGTTGTCTTGCTCAGATGAATTACCACATCTTGTGGTAAGTTTGAAACTTCATCTAACCCATCTGACTTTTCCAACATGTATCTTCAAGGCAAGGACAAACAAGGATCTGGTGTCAGAGAGCATTAGAAATTTAAGATCATATTCAATGACTTGCATGGTACATACTGACATACACTACACTTTCCTCTGACAGGAACTAACTGTTCATCAACTTTAGAATATTCAGACACTTTGTAGTTCTTATCATAGTTTTTCATAAAAGTTCAAATATTCCCCTAATAGGTGCAAGTTTATCTACTATATTTTCTTTCTCTCTTGCCTGCTTTGAATGTCATCAAACACTATGCATCTGAACAGGAACTCATAAAAACTCATCGTAGTGTGAAATATCTCAGTTTTAAAGTTGTTCATGTTGTACAGGTCCTTTAGGTTCATATTTCTAGAGTGATAAAATCTGGGCAAGATAAATAACCCAACAACACTGTAATTTCAGCCACATTGTCTCTTTGGCATTTCATTTCTGGACATAATCCCTCAAATTGCTTCTTACGTACACATTGGTATATACACATATTTGTTTTGAACATAGCTCCAACAGAAAACAGAAGGAAGTACTCTTAGATCAATTAAGCAATTTTGGCTGCATCTTTCAGATCTTGTAGATGTGATAATAGTATTTTGAGGTCATGTCCTTACAGTGCTTATTTGACAGTTCTTCATCAATTTCATTGATATGTCTTTTCCCAACTAAAAATTCACTATCACCATCCATCTATACATCAGCTTCATGTTCCAGTTCCTCACACTAATCTGTGTCTGATTTATCATATGTTTCTTCTGCTTCAAGTGGTCTCAGTATTCCTCTTTCATTTTCTTCATGCGTACACATGCTGTAGATCGAGTTGTCACCAAACAGTGGCAGAAAGCAAACTGACTCCAATAATTTTATTTTTCTTGGAAAGAAGGTAGAATGGAGTTACTAGACAACAATGGAGTCACTTAATATAACAAGAAATGCAACAACAGTGGTACAGCTATAAAATTTTTAAATGTTGGTATTATTTTGTTTTTTCGTTACATTAATACTAGTGTGGGCTGTTCTGAGTACCCTAGTGTATGTTTTTGACAACTGAAAATCAATGACAACTGAAATTTAGTGTGATCTAATTTAATTATTTACATATACACTCCTGGAAATGGAAAAAAGAACACATTGACACCGGTGTGTCAGACCCACCATACTTACTCCGGACACTGCGAGAGGGGTGTACAAGCAATGATCACACGCACGGCACAGCGGACACACCAGGAACCGCGGTGTTGGCCGTCGAATGGTGCTAGCTGCGCAGAATTTGTGCACCGCCGCCGTCAGTGTCGGCCAGTTTGCCGTGGCATACGGAGCTCCATCGCAGTCTTTAACACTGGTAGCATGCCGCGACAGCGTGGACGTGAACCGTATGTGCAGTTGACGGACTTTGGGTGAGGGCGTATAGTGGGCATGCGGCTGGCCGGGTGGACGTACCGCCGAATTGCTCAACACGTGGGGCGTGAGGTCTCCACAGTACATCGATGTTGTCGCCAGTGGTCGGCGGAAGGTGCACGTGCCCGTCGACCTGGGACCGGACCGCAGCGACGCACGGATGCACGCCAAGACCGTAGGATCCTACGCAGTGCCGTAGGGGACCGCACCGCCACTTCCCAGCAAATTAGGGACACTGTTGCTCCTGGGGTATCGGCGAGAACCATTCGCAACCGTCTCCATGAAGCTGGGCTACGGTACCGCACACCGTTAGGCCGTCTTCCGCTCACGCCCCAACATCGTGCAGCCCACCTCCAGTGGTGTCGCGACAGGCGTGAATGGAGGGACGAATGGAGACGTGTCGTCTTCAGCGATGAGAGTCACTTCTGCCTTGGTGCCAATGATGGTCGTATGCGTGTTTGGCGCCGTGCAGGTGAGCGCCACAATCAGGACTGCATACGACCGAGGCACACAGGGCCAACACCCGGCATCATGGTGTGGGGAGCGATCTCCTACACTGGCCGTACACCACTGGTGATCGTCGAGGGGACACTGAATAGTGCACGGTACATCCAAACCGTCATCGAACCCATCGTTCTACCATTCCTAGACCGGCAAGGGAACTTGCTGTTCCAACAGGACAATGCACGTCCGCATGTATCCCGTGCCACCCAACGTGCTCTAGAAGGTGTAAGTCAACTACCCTGGCCAGCAAGATCTCCGGATCTGTCCCGCATTGAGCATGTTTGGGACTGGATGAAGCGTCGTCTCACGCGGTCTGCACGTCCAGCACGAACGCTGGTCCAACTGAGGTGCCAGGTGGAAATGGCATGGCAAGCCGTTCCACAGGACTACATCCAGCATCTCTACGATCGTCTCCATGGGAGAATAGCAGCCTGCATTGCTGCGAAAGGTAGATATACACTGTACTAGTGCCGACATTGTGCATGCTCTGTTGCCTGTGTCTATGTGCCTGTGGTTCTGTCAGTGTGATCATGTGATGTATCTGACCCCAGGAATGTGTCAATAAAGTTTCCCCTTCCTGGGACAATGAATTCACGGTGTTCTTATTTCAATTTCCAGGAGTGTATGTTAGACAGAAAGTTGACAAAAGTTTTATTTATTTATTTTATTTATCTTCTCTGAATCAATACTGTACATGACATGGACATGGTGATGCACAATCATACATTTGATGTTGGACATTGTGATAATTAGCTGGCATGAAGTAATATGCCAAAAGTTTACACGAACATGAGCTTACATACATATTTTCTGACAAGTTATGGACACACAAATTTATGGACACACAAATTACATACTCAGTTACACATTTGTATTTTAGTGCTATATTCCTCTAACACATATACACAACAGTACCTGGTTGGATATTCTTTCTGCACTTAATTTGCTTAGTAGCAGATGATATAGATGCAAGATTTTTGCACATACTTGCATTAATGTTTTACTCTTCACAAAATTCTTTGCTGCAATTTGTTTCATGTTTCTTTCTGCCCATGTGGAGCAGAAATTCACTTGCACCGTAGAAACAATGATCAAGTAGGAATGATTTTAATTTTTTATTAAATACAGTCAGGGACTTACTGTTTTTTATTTCTGATGACAGGCTATTGTATATTTTAATGCCTTTGTTGAGGGGAGAGTTTTTAAAGGCAGAGGTGTGCATTTCTTTAATATGGAGTTCCATTTTCTGTCTAGTACCATAGTCATGGACATTTACATTTTTATTAAATTTTGTAATATTACTTTTTTCAAATTTGCATAGTTCTAGTATATACAGGCTGCCAAGGGGTAGGATGAGCAACTTTTGGAAGAGAGGTCTGCAGCCATCAGTCGGCTTTGCCTTGTTCATTATTCTTATAGCTCTCTTTTGGGTGAGGAGAATGTTTCGGCTATGTGTAGAGTCTCCCCAGAATATAATACCATACTGCACTACACTGTGGAATTGTGCATAGTAGGCTGTGTGAACAGTTTCTGGGCTTGTGCAGAATGCAAGGATTCGTAGGGCATAGCACACTTGGTTTAGCTTACTATTGGTTTTATTAATGTGTGTTTGCCATTTTAGATTATCCTGAATCCATAGGCGTAGAAATCTTATTTCTATATTTGGGGATATTTGGGAACCGTGTAATTTCATATCAGGCATAATTTTATTTGATCTTAGGTGGAAGTTTAGGTAAGTGGTTTTCTTTGTGTTAACTATGAGCTTGTTTTTCTCAAACCAATCATCAACTTCGTCTGTATTTCCATTTATGGCCTCTTGGAGTTCATGTTCATTTTTGCTTGTTATGAGGATACTGGTATCATCTGCGAAGAGTGTACTGGTGCTGGAATTGATGTTTGATGGTAGATCATTTATGTGCACAAGGAAGATTAGACATTTATGAAACATGAACTAATAATACAAGCAGTTTTTGATGTGTGGGGTGTCCACAGCATCTCGCACCACCACTAAAGGGTTTAACATGAAGTGTTTATTGGTGTGTTGTATAGATAATGCTATCAAAGTGCATGTATAATATTGCTCAGAATAAGTAAAATCAAATACCTTTTTTACTGGTACCTCAGATTTTTTAATTCTTGGCTAACTTGCTGTTTTTTAGCCTGCAGACAGAGAGCTTCTCATACAATGGATAGCAGGGTTCTGTATATCCTTGAAAATGCTTGCTGATAAGATGACCCCAACTTTTTATTCCATGGTGTGTTTTGGTAATTGAGAAGTGCTAAATATATGTTTGTTTTATCCATTGGGCACTTTGACAATAAACCACCGGCTGTCTGAAAATAACGTTCAGTACGGCCATTGCTTCTGGGAAACCCAGGACTTGAAGTCTGATGATGAATCATATAAACAGTTAGCTGATGCTAAAATTTCCTAGAACTGAAGGGTGGTCAGTTATCCATTACTAGCACTTCAGGTATTCCAAACAAGCTGATCCAGTTACCTAATGTTCTCAAAACTTCTTCAGTAGTAGTGTTGGGTATGTCCTAAAATTCAAAAAATCCAGAGTAGCTGTCCACTATCAGTAAATATTTGTGTTTTCCAAAATAAAATAAATCTGAAGCAATTATTTGCCTGGATAACTTCATGCTGATTTCACTATAATGGATTCATGTATCTCATGTCTTGAATACTGTTGACGTATGTTACATCTTGATACGTGATTCTTGATGTCTTATGTTTTCCAGTACACATATTCTTCAGCTTTTATGCAACAATTTTCTATGTCAAGGTGTCCTTCATAGATTGATTTCAGTGCCCTATAAATTAACTGTGCTGAAATAATTATCTCTTGTCCTTTAGAGAAAATTCCTTCAGCATAACCAATCATTTCTTTAAAGATCCAAAAATGTAACAAAATCTTGGGGCATTTCCTTAACTGTATCTGTAAATCCTTGCATTATGGATGATAGAAGTAACTGTAATTCTTTATCCTGAAGTATATCTTCTATTAGTTGTGTCCTAATTCTACAATGGTAAGTAAAACCAGCAGTGCTTCTAGTTCTTCCATTTCTGCTTTATCTTCTTGTTCCTTGCAGTCTATACTTAGAATATCATTTACTAGTACATTTGACCCTTTAGTATAAGTTACTGTAGGAGAATACAGCAAAACTTTTTTTAAGAAAATATGAGTTTTAATCTTGCAGGTGCACCTTTCTTATAAAAAAAAAAAAAAAAAAAAAAAAAAAAAAAATTGTCTCCAGTGGTTTGTAGTCGCTTTCAATGATAATCTTTTTGCCATAAATATAAATAAAATAAAATAAATAAATAAACACTCATGAAACATTTGGACTGCAAATTTAATTGCCTTGGCCTTTTTTCTATTTGTGGATATAAGTTTTGTGCTGGTGACGATTAGAGTATGTAACCAGCTGCTCACATTGCAGTAGGACAGCTCTATAGTTCTTTTGTGGAATCAACTGATAATTTCAGATCTTCACTTACATCATAATAATGAAACACTAGAAATGTTGTGAGACATTATTTTGGTAAGTGCTTCCTGTTGTGTCAAATTCCATTTACATTCAGCTTCTTTCCATATCAGCTGCGGCAATGGATGTTTCAGTTCAGAAAGTTTGGTTTATAATTGTAATTCACATCCCTAATACACATTGGAGCCATTTTTCATTTTGAGGAGTTTGAAGTTCGTTAGTGGCACTTACTTTATCAGGATTAGGGTGAAGTCCACCTTCTGCTAAAATGTGACCTAAGAATTTTGTTTCCTTTATGCCAAATTTGCATTTGCCTTTATTCCATTTAATGGATACATTTTCCAATATCTGTATAACTTGCTTCATTCCTTCATTAAGTTTTTTATTGTTTTTTGCATAAATCAAAATAACATCCATCAAACATTCTACAGTCTTGATCTCATTTAGGAATTTAGATATGACTTGTTGAAAAAGTTCTGGGACTGCAGGTAAGCAAAATGGTAATCTTGTGCAGCTGTATCTTCCCCACAGTGTGCTAAACATTAAATATTTCTAACACTCTAATTTGGCAAAATCTATTTTTCAGAGTCTAAACATGTGAAATATTTTGGTTCTGTCACCATTGTACTAATTTCTTCCAGCAGCTTCATTCAATAGTGAGCTTGAAGACTGATTTTATTAATTTCACTTGGATCCAAGCAAATATGAAGTTTCCCTTTCCTGAGTACGACTATCTAAAGTGAAACTGCAGTGTATTTTCTTCTATGAGCTGGATTACTCACATTTAAACCATTTTCTCCAGTTCATCTCATATTTAGTTTCTCAATTTATGTGGTAGTCTCTTCGGATAATGAATCTTCAAGTCAGCATCCTCTTTGAGGTCTATGTCATACACAAAATCTTTAACACATTTGAAGACTGAAAAATTTCCTCATCCCAAAGGCAGATTCCTGGCACATTTACTTTTATCTACTCTACTCTTTTGTCAGATTCAGTTTTGAAGATGTTTCTCATCCTAAGATTACCTGAAAATCAGGTTCCACCATTGAAAGCTTCACATTTGCTAGACAGTTCCCAATCTTACAGAAGAGTGTGGCTTCTCCCAGAATATCTACCTTACTTGTACTACAGATAAGTAGTTTTTTTGTCACTGAATCTGATGTACTGGCACCTGCTACATTGCTATTTTTTCTGGTTATGACATTACATTTTGTTCTGTGTCAAGTTTGGCTTCTACTCTTATATTATTTTTAAAAATTACAGTTTCACACCAGTCCTTGTCAAAATTAGTCATTCCACAGAGCACTTATAAAAATTTCAGACTGTTCACTGGAAGAATGAATTTCATTTATAAAGCTATATTTATAGTTGTTTTTACTTTACTTTTACATTTGTTTGTAAAATGGCCCATTTTGTAGTAATTATGACATTTGCTTCTAAAGGCTGGCCATTTCTCAACAGGATGACTACCACCACACCTTAAACAATCTTTTATTATATTTACCTTTACATTAGAGTATTGTTTTCTGTTGTTTCTGGACTTAGAATTGTTATTACATCTCCATGCTCCACTTCTGAGTTAATAATAGTCATCTGCATTGAGGTTAATACACATGTTGATTGTTTTACTAATATCAGTTACTTTATCTAATATGAGATCTGTCTGTGTCAACATCCCTTTTTTAATCTCTTCACTGTAAATACCCATAACAATTTTGTCTTGCAAAATTGTACTCAGAAGTGTAAAATTCATCAAATGTTTCACCAGGTTTTCATTGTAAGGAGTTAAATATGTGTCTTTCAAATATTATATTTACTTTTGGGATAAAGTAATTGTCAAACAGTTTTGAAATCATTTGGAGATCTCATTCTTCACTGGTGCCAAGTTCAAATGTATTATATGGGGTATAACAGGTATAAGTACAGGTATTTCTATTGGTGACTGAGGACAGTGTACAGAACAACATTACATTAGTATTTACATGACTGCAGTTTTACAATTATAGCTGCTGCAAGTCATATATTTTTATATTGGGTAGTATCTCCAAGTAAATTTGGCAAGAGCAAGCCATTAATGCCCTTTTTCCCCCAGATAGCAAATCAGGTACTGAAGTGTGGACACATGTCAGCAAAATGGTTAATCCAAACTGACAGGCGTAGTCTACTTAATGGTGCAGTTACAACCATATAGGAAACATCAAGTCATAAAGTTTGTGATGTGTTTGTGGAAAGATAACTCAAGGCAGGAAAAAACAACCAATCCGCTGATGTGTGTACATATTAAGGTACCAAACATAAAAATATCTGCACTTACTACCCATTATACCCTGAATGTAACCAAGGCTTCTCTACCAATTGTGTACATAAATATTGCTACTTGCATATTTCGTGGTTTGGTATTTATTTGAGTTGTCATGGCCTAGAAGTCAAATTACTGCTTCCACATTTTCCAAACATTCAACAAGTTTTCCATATTCACCACCTACACTTCTGGTGGATGTAATCCCACAACTGGACTATTGTTTGTCAGAATTTCAGTTTCCATAATTGTATTGGTGCTGTTAATCGACATTACGTTCGTAAAACTATTTTTTAGCTTCTGGCACATAACATGAAGCAGTTTATTGGTGCATAGCATATATAATACCAGCAAAGTGTGTACATCTTATTGGCCAGAATATAAGGACAATTAGAGTACACATTTGCATGAAATAGAGTGAGGATTCTTTGATCAAGACACTGTACTCACATTTTGGAGGAACAAGGTTCAAATCCCCATCTGACTATCCAGATGTAAGTTTTACGGCTTCCCTACATCAATCACAGTGAATACCCAAATGGTTTGTTTGCTGTCTCATTTCTAATACTCTTATAATTAATAGACATTAAACGTTATTCCTTCTTCCATTTATACAGTAGGCACAGTCAATTTGAATAGAAAGTGTTTTCATTACATGATGTAGAGGAGAACTAATTTAATTGAAGTGTGGTAAATTTGTTTTCCATAGAACTGGAAATGTGTGTGTCATAAAATTCTAAGATAAGAAGCTTGTGACAACCCTCTCAACTGCTGTGATATGTGGGTTTGTGAGATTAAGGGACTTGTTTGCTGTGAACCAGCCAAGAGCCTGTTAAGCTATTATTTAGATTGTGTCTGATGTAATCAGTATGCTAGAATCCTCATCAAACATTATAATTTTTGAATGGCTATTTAAAGTCATTGAAAAGTTACTTACAAAGGTTATAAACATGAGCATAGTGCACATGGAATGTTACAAGGTTCCCTGTTCTACATTACCACATTGTGAGTTTGATTTTATTCCAATGGTCCAGTTTCTCAATGTCATCCTCTGTTTTTTACTATGAAGATAAACACCACGGAGTGTCACTAATGTCATAACCTTTGCTGTTATTAAGCCTCTCTTTAAGAAAGGTGATAAAAGAGATGTCAATAACTATCAACCTGTTTCACTGCTGACATTATTCTCCAAAATTTTTGAGAAGATGATGTATTCTAGAAGTGTATCTCACCTTAGCAACAATAGTATCCTTAGCAAATCACAGATTGCATTTCAGAAGGATTGCTCTACTTACAAGGGAACCTCCCCATCGCACCCCCCTCAGATTTAGTTATAAGTTGGCACAGTGGATAGGCCTTGAAAAACTGAACACAGATCAATCAAGAAAACAGGAAGAAGTTGTGTGGAACTATGAAAAAAATAATCAAAATATACAAACTGAGTAGTCCACATGCAAGACAGGCAACATCAAGAATGGTGTAGGCACAAGGTCACTGTGGTCCCGTGGTTAGCGTGAGCAGCTGTGAAACGAGAGGTCCTTGATTCAAGTCTTCCCTCGAGTGAAAAGTTTAATTTTTTATTTTCAGACAATTATTATCTGTTCGTCATCACTTTTTTGGCAGTGATTATCACATCCACAAGAAAACCTAAATCGGGCAAGGTAGAAAAATCTTTTTACCCATTCACTAAGTGTACAAGTTAGGTGCGTTGACAACATATTCCTGTCATGTGACGCACATGCAGTCACCAGTATCGTATAGAATATATCATACGTGTTTTCCTGTGGAGGATTCGGTGGACCTATGACCTTGCGATCAAATGTTTTCGGTTCCCATTGGAGAGGCACGTCCTTTCGTCTACTAATCGCACAGTTTTGCGGAGCGGTCGCAAAAAAATAGATACTAAACTTATTACAGTGAACAGAGACGTCAATGAACGAATGGACAGATAATAACTTTGCGAAAATAAAGAAAGTAAACTTTTCATCTGAGGGAAGACTAGAACCAAGGACCTCTCATTCCACAGCTACTCACGCTAACCACGGGACCACGGTGCTCTTGAGCCTACACTATCCTTGATGTTGCCTATCTTACACATGGAGTACTCAGTTTGTATATTTTGCTTATTTTTTTCATAGTTCGACACAACTTCTTCCTGTTTTCTTGATTGATCTGTGTTCAGTTTTTCAAGGCCTACCCACTGTGCCAACTTATAACTAAATCGGAGGGGGGTGCGATGGGGAGGTTCCCTTGTTAGAATGCCATTTGCATGTTCACTTACCAGATTGTACATGTATTAAATAATCAAATAGCACCAATTGGTATTTTTTCATCTTGTCTAAGGCATTTGACTGCCTGAAGCACAGTATTCTCCTAGATAAATTGACTTTTTATAGGACTGATTTTATAGCCATGCAATGGATAATGCCTTATCTAACCAAAAGAATGCAGGAAGTTGTACTTAGTAATTCAAATAATACAGTTCAGGGACATAATTCATGGTGGGAATAAATCACTTATAGGGTTCCCCAGTGTCCAATCTTAGGTCCACTACTGTTTCTCATATACAGAGTCCACAAGAGAAATGTATACACTCTTTAAGGAATGAAAAGTATTACTTATGTGTTTATTTTACATTTAATAATTGATCACATATGTTGTGCAACCTTTCAACCTTCGGTTTAGCACATGGTTACTTTAAATGTTCAAAATGTTCACCACTGGTGGCTATACACATAACAGAATGATGAGTGGTCGCCGCAACTATGTCAGTCAATGTTATAGTGGAGACTGCTGCAAATGTTGCTGTAATATCCTGGCAAAGTTCCTCCACTGCACATGGCTTACGTCGATAGACATTATCTTTCAGCAGTTCCCCACAAGTAAAAGCCCATAGGAGTTAGATCTGGTGACCATGGAAGGAACTCAATGGGCCCTCTTCATCCAATCCAGTGCTCTGGAAAATTGTCATCCAGGAAAGCTCATATGGCTAGGTGGTATTGTAGTGGTGCCCTGTCTTGTTGGTAGAAGACCTCTTCATCAGCTCCATAAAGAACACATATACCTGGCAAAACTGATGTGCATAACATTTCCAGGTACACTTCTCCAGTGACAGTAGCATCAAAGGAAAAGGGTCCTACCAAGCCCCTAGATGATAGTCCACTCAACACACGAACCCCTGGTAGATTGACCACTTTATCCACATAAACATGTGGATTTTCCAGTGCCCATACTGTTATGCCAATTCACAGTACCATTAAGTTTAAATTGTGCCTCATCACTCTGCACTACCTTTGTCACAAATTGTTCATCATCAGTTACCATTTGCTGATACCATTTGCAAAATTGCATTTGGCAATCAGGATCGTCATCATTAATCACAATCAGTCATTGTGGAATGTAAGCATTCCATTTTGCAACTTTCAGAATTCTTCGTACACTTGTAATTCCAACCCCCACTTCACATGCAAATTGTGTAGCAGATTTCTGTGGAGAATTAAGAAACGTTTCCAACATGAGAGCCAACAAAGCAGAACTTGTAACTGTACGCTGTCTTCCACAACTTCCTTTGTGAATATCACAAATTGTTCTATGCAATTCAAACTTCTCAATGATGCAGTTACTTGTTACGTGGGTTGGTGTTTCTGTTTCAAACTCCTGCCTTCACTGACATTGCACTTCAATGGCATTATCAAACTTGAAAAACCACTTCACAACACATTTTTGTTGCTCGAATATTAAGCGTGCTCCAGCTATCTTGTTTCCTCAATACTGAAATGAAAGTACTAACATCTGTTGAGCTGAGGACCGTACTACAACACGCTTGTAATTCAAATCAAACGACAATACTGATATCTCGATAGAGCCTGACAAAGAGTGTATACATTTTTGTGGCAGACTCTGTATGTAAACAATCTTCTTTCTAGTACATAACAGCAGGATTAGTTCTTTTTGCAGATGACACTAGTATTGTAATCAATCCAAGCATACATATACAAACAGAAGAAATGGTAGACAAAGTTCTTAAAAGTACAGTTGACTGGTTCTCTGTGGATGGTCTAACCCTCAATTTTGAAAAAGACACAACATATTCAATTCTGCAAACACAGGGTGAGGAAATAATAAATAGGATGGAAATTTCAAAATTCTTAGGTGTCCATATTGATGAGAATTTAAACTGGAACTCCTGAAACAACTTAGTTCAGCCACATTTGCACTTAGAATCATTGAATCATTGCATATCTTGCAAAGAGATAAATCAGTAAGTTGGCATGTTTTGCATATTTTCCTTCCATGTCATACAGATAATGTTCTGGGGTAACTCATCTTTAAAAAAAGAAATTTTCACTGTCCAAAAACCTGCTTTAAAAATATGTAGAGCTCACCCATTATCATCTTGTTGACATCTGTTTGAGGAGTTAGACATTCTGACTACTGATTCACAATACATTTATTCCCTCATGAAGTTTGTTGTAAATAATCCACTACAGTTCAAAAGGAACAATGAAGTACATAATTACAATACCATTAAAATGATAATCATTACTACACAATAAGGTAGTCTGAGCAAAGTAAAATTCGATAACAAACTGAGAAAGTTTATCCTTAACAACTCCTTCTATTCTGCAGAAGAATTTCTATTACTGTAATGTGTAAAAGATGTACAGATTAATTTGTGATGTGAATGTAAAATTGCACATTCCACATCACTATGATCTTTCATGCAAAATGATCCAAGGAACATGTAACTAACTTTCAGTTTACAAGGGTGAGTTTTGTCATCTTTTGCAGATGTCAACCAAGGGATGAGCAAGATTACAGTCATAATCAAGATGATTTTATCATAATTTTTATTGTATTTTTAGGGGATTTCATACCAAGTCATACAGATAAAGAGTGAATGTGTCACATCATTATTTCAAAGTTTGCTGAAAGAAATATATGTTGAAGTTCCACATGATACCTCTCCAAGACTGCAATATTTTGATTTTCTGGTGATTTGTTAAAATGTTACAGACCTCTCTAAATGAGAGTATTCGTGACAATGTTGTAACAAAAGCAAAAACTGAAAAATTGTAATAAAGAAACCAAAAGAGATAGAGATATGAATTCATTTTCAATAAAGACTTTGTTCCCAATACTATGAGATGTGATTGATACGTATACACTTCTGAGCCCCCAGGTTTTTTCTTTTTTTTTTTTTTTTTTTTTTTTCAAAATTATGTTTTGAAAATATGAATAGTCACAGGATGTTAACTGTCTTGTGTCTTGAGAAATGATAAAGTGGAAGGACTGCTATCTGTCTGCTATGATATTAACGCATGAAATTCTCAAATCGTCGAAATATTTGTACATAAAGGCAAAAGTGTCTGAAATTTTTTGGTTATTTAGAAATTATTTTCTCCAAAACCCCCATCCTAAACATTCCAAAAGTTTCATGGTATATTAGTTGGTCATTGTACTTAGGGAACATACAGTCAGAGTGGCAATACCTGTCTGTACAAAATGCTAGAAAATTTTTAAATAGACCTAGCTCTACCGTCAAGGTCATAAAATCATGGACACTTAAATATTTAAATTTATCGCTGATTTTGAGTAAATGTCATGCAAAACAGGTTTTTCTGAATTGAAATAATTACTTTACAACATTATAAGTGAGTGGGAAAACAATTCATAATTTTCTTTGAAAGCATTTTATAACAAAGATGAGATACAGAATATTTATACCCACTTTTCTTTTTATAATATTATGCACGTATTATTATTGTCTTCTGATATGATTTTACCTCTTCATGACTTTCCATGAATTAAAATTTCCTACAATCTAGCAACCAACACCGCATTGTTGAAAAGAGTTCATTTGTTTTTTTCATCTGCTTCTCACTGAACTTGTACAGCCCAGCTGTATTTGCACATGGACAAGGATGATCCAACAAGAGCAGTACTTGGGACATGGGAACTGCACACATCTTTTGATGATGGCCATCTGCAGCTCGTGAGAGACACTTATTATGTTTCCCACCCACTGCTGATTATCATGCACACAGGAAATGAGAAATGAAGTGGCTCACTGCAAAGGTTTCTAACATACACTGACATCTCTGCATTTCACACACAGCAACAGGCTGCATTTTGTGGAGAACCATTCTTGCAATGTATGTGCCACTCCGGGATGCAACCCAGTGGTGACTTGATTGAATTCATACCACAGGCTTGATAGCAGACCACTCTTCTCTCTTTTTTTAAATGGAATTTCCTTAATGTACCTTAATTTAGAACTAAAAGTTTCATGTTTGTTACTAATGTTGATATGGTGTGTACAGACCCAGTAGCATTTCTTATAGCATCAACAGCTTCATGCTGGAGATTAAATCTTGTTGCAAGCTGTTTACAGAGACCTCTTACTTCATAATATGCACTTTTTCCATAACCTGTTGCTGAAAATATCCATTTTTTGTCTGAATTCCTGTACTACAGTGTTGACCAAGCTCATAAAGCTGAAAGCATTTTTAAAAAGAGATGCTGTGTCATCAGTCACATACACATGTTTAGGAAATGCATGGCTTCTAGATGTTATGTCATCAGTTATCATGCTGACAGTAGAGCATGCATGTGTACTGTCATGAATGAGATATCACTGACAATACCAAAACATTGTAATGTCCCATGGAAGTCAACAACACATGTGAATATTGATACCTGTGATGTGTGCCAGAGGTAACTTTGAATTTCGCTCTGCAAAGCTATAGACCACTTCTCAGCAAATGAAGAGCTAATGTGTCAGTATTTTGGGATGTGGCTGATTTTACTTCTGCTATGGCCTGTCTCTGAATTTTACAGATGTGAAGGTCAGCTATTCCTTTCATGACCCGATGCCTAACCTCTAGAACAAACTTCTCTGACTCTACTGTCTTTCTCACCAACTCTCGTCCCTCACACAATGCGTTGGTTATGTCAATGTCAGTATCCTGAATGTGTAATGCTTCAATAGTAATCGCTTCAGCACCATGATACATTGCACACTTCTGCAACCAACATTTATCTTGTGGCTCTTGATATATACACAAAACCATCAGCTCCATCTCTGTGTACTTCTTTCCTGTGACACTGCGTATGGCAAAACAAACAAGTTTCAAATTAATCATCAAGGGTATACGAGTGGGCCTTCGGCTCCAAAAGCCCATATCGGTGTTCCATTGAATGGGTTGCACGCTGTCACTTGTTGATGGCCCAGCACTGAAACCTGCAGCAATTTGCGGAATGGTTGCACTTCTGTCACGTTGATCGATTCTCTTCAGTCGTCATTGGTCCCGTTCTTTCATGGTCTTTTTCCCGCCGCAGCCACGTCGGAGATTTGACGTTTTCCTGATATTCACGGTACACTCGTGAAATGGTCGTACCGGAAAATCCCATCTTCATTGCTACCTCGGAGATGCTGCATCCCATTGCTCGTGCGGCGATTATAACGTCACGCTCAAACTCACTTAAAACTTGATAACCTGCCATTGTAGCAGCAGTAACCGTTCAACTGCGCCAGAAATTTGTTGTCTTATTAGGCATTGCCGACCGCAGCGCTGTATTCTGCCTGTTTTAAATATCTCTGTATTTGAATACGCATGCCTATACCAGATTCTCTGGCGCCTCAGTGTATTTGATGCGAGTTATTGTCAAGTCTCAAAGAGCTGTAATTTGGCCATCTTCAACAGTCTCTGACACTTCGCCACTTCCTGGAGCATGTTCTGCACAAAGGCAGTGCGAGCATCAGTCGTCCAAAAGCCCAGTTCTGGGACTTATCCGTTTCTGGCGACGCGCTCATAGTGTCTGCACCTGAACTCGCATGAGGCAGAAACGGTCAACTAGCCAGGCTGGCTGCGGTGCATTTAATTTGTTATTTTTTATTCGACGTCAAACTTGAAATTAAAACAATCAGCACTTCTGTATTCTGGCTGACTGGGTCGCAACAGTAAAAGTTAAACTTCCGGCAAGGAATTACTTTATTGCTCATACTCGTACTAGTCTGCGGATGTTTGTTTAACGTGCAACTTGAAACGCTGTATCTGCACGCAGCAATCGCTCCTGGATATCTGATGGTGGATAAATTCCGAAACACGTCCTGATGTTTGACTTTTATCATTGCAATCCCGTCAGCCTGAATACAGAACTATTAATTATAATAATAAGGGTCGCCTGCCTTCTTTATGACAGTATGTCAAAATTATATTATTGAAATTAAAACATTCTCTAAAATCTCGGAATTCCTGAGACCGATATCTTGCCAGTATGAACGTCGATAACAGGCAAAAATGGTCGAGATTCTCGATTACCAGAATGGATTAACTTTCTACACTCATGCTATAAATTAAGGATAACGGTGATACATGGTGAAACAACGCTCTGGTGGGCGGTTTGTCAGTTTAAATCACCTTGAGGTTTGACCATGTGGTGCATTTGACCTGCGGTTGTCCCACTGTGGCGTTGGCAGCAGTCCACACATGTGCAGAGGTGTGTTGGTGCATGTCAGAGTACGGGACAGCCAGTAAGTGTGCAGACGTTTTCAGACGTGCTAATGGTGACTGTGTGTTGAAAATGGCTCAAAGAACACATATGAATGACGTCATAGGGAGGAGAGTAATACGGCGATTGGTGGCTGGTCAAACACAGGAGGTCGTAGCACGGGCCCTCCGTGTGCCACAAAGTGTGATCTCAAGATTAAGGCAACGATTCTAGCAGACAGGAAACGTGTCCAGGCGCTACAGTGCGGGAAGCTCACAGTGCACAAAACCACAAGAAGACCGATATCTCACCATTAGTGCCCACAAACGGCCACAGAGTACTGCAGGTAGCCTTGCTCGGGACCTTTCTGCAGCCACTGGAACAGTTGTCTCAAGGCACACGGTCTACAGACGACTGAACAGACATGGTTTATTCGCCTGGAGACCTGCAAGGTGCATTCCATTGACCCCTGGTCACAGGAGAGCCTGTAAAGTCTGGTGTCAAGAACACAGTACACGGTCATTGGAATAGTGGTCCCAGGTTATGTTCACAGAAGAGTCCAGGTATAGTTTGAACAGTGATTCTCTCCGGGTTTTCATCTGGCGTGAACGAGGAACCAGATACCAACCCATTAATGTCATTGAAAGGGACCTGTATGGAGGTTGTGGTTTGATGGTGTGGTGTGGGATTATGATTGGTGCATGTAAATCCCTGCATCTCTTTGACACAGGAACTGTAACAGGTCAGGTGTATCGGGACGTCATTTTGCACCAGTATGTCCGCCTTTTCAGGGATGCAGTGGGTCCCACCATCCTCCTGATGGATGATAACGCACGGTCCCACCGAGCTGCCATCGTGGAGGAGTACCTTGAAACAGAAGATATCAGGCGAATGGAGTGGCCTGCCTGTTCTCCAGACCTAAACACCATCGAGCACGTCTGGCATGCTCTCGGTCGACGTATCGCTGAACGTCTTCAAACTCCTAGGACACTTCAGAGGCTCCGACAGGCACTGGTGCAAGAATGGGAGGTTATACCCCAGCAGCTGCTCGACCACCTGATCCAGAGTATGCCAACCCGTAGTGCGGCCTGTGTACGTCGTGTGCATGGTGATTATATCCCATACTGATGTCGGGGTCATGCGCAGGAAACAGTGGCGTTTTGTAGCACATTTGTTTTGGGACGGTTTTCTCAACTTATCACCAATACCGTGGACTTACAGATCTGTGTCGTGTCTGTTCCCTATGTGCCTATGCTATTAGCGCCAGTTTTGTGTAGTGCCACGTTGTGTGGCACCACATTCTGCAGCTACCCTTAATTTATGAGTCTGAGTGTATATACATAATTAAGTTCATGCGGAACTCTTAGTGCGCGAATCCTAGTCGCACCTGTCCAATTTTTTTCCTTTTTCTTTCTTTGTTTCTTTTTTTTCTTCGCCGTTTATCGTCAACAGTTCATAACGGATTTCTCATGACAGGTCAAGAGGATGGTCAGCCCCTGATCGAACAGACTGTGCTACTGTGACGGCATACCAACTGGACTATCCAAGCACGACTATACAACCCAAACTCATAGCTCTGTGGCAGTTTTATATGAGCTGTTTTTTGGTCGAAATCGACTATTTGAAGCGTCTGCACTTTTCGTGCCTGCGTGTCAATCAGCAATCAACTACGGCGCGAGTTTGTCTGTGACGCCAATAATCTTTAGATTTAATCATCTTGTGGTGTTGCAGTTCTTCTTGTTATGTCCGTGCTTGCTACGAAATGGGAAACGAATACACATCACTGTGCAATAAAACCATCTTCGCTACAATAGAAGAACTATACAAATAACACCCACACCGAAGCAAATCATTAAAAAAATCTTTCTCCCTCCCTTTCTCTCTCTCTCTCTCTCTCTCTCTCTCTCTCTCTCTCTCTCTCTGCCCAACTCCTGAACACACACACACACACACACTCACACACATACGCACACTCAAACAAACCGAAAACCGCATATGCCAAATACACTTCAAACTTGGGCGTCTCATCCAGCCAAACGCGCTATGAAACAAATGAACACCACACAGCCACAACAACACATAATAGCGGCGAAAACTCTGCCTATGTTTTGAAAAATCGGAGAAAGTGCAGTGTCAAGCGATCATAAGTCACGAATTCTGCCTATTCACTTCGCCAACAACATACGAGAAAGCACCACAATATCAAAACCGTAAGATAAACACGAAAAACGTAATACATATTCATTTCCGTTTGTAAATGCATGATAAACAGAAAAATAAAAATTACGTTTTGCTGTTCTGCAGATGAGAAGCTGTAGCTTGTGTAGCAGATTAGCTACCAAAATAAATGTCCAATAGTATCATGTAAGGGATATAAACTAATGCACACATCCACTCTTTCTGCCATTTAGCTATAAACAGAACTTTCACATAACGTTATAAACAACACGTAATACATCAGGTCGTTAATAAATATCTCAACTGTTAAATATGAACAAACGATGTATATATTTTAAAACAATTATTCATTCACAATTTTAAATATTATGTACCAAAAGCTTCGTTAAATGTTAATTTGTAACAACAGTTTTATAGTTAAAAAATAAAAAAGAACCCGCTGAAGATAGCACAAAATGTACTGAAACGTGTCTGGGTGAAACAAAACAGAAAAAAGGTGTCTTGCATAAGGCGGAATTCGTCTTCCCATCCCCCAATCTATAGAGTGCGTCGAGTGTGAAGTTCTTTAAGTTCCGAGTATTCTGCACACTGCGCAAGCCCAGAAACAAGGGACTATGGCAACGTTTGTTGTTCAGAAGCTGACCTACTCTGGTCGAGCTGTCGTATTACAGAAATGGATTCTGCTTTCACGCCTTCTTAATGTATACTGTCTTGGCATTTTTCCCATCAGTGTTCTCCAACCAAAGAGACAAAATATACGAAAGCAAAAATATATCTACATTTTACATAGAAAAAGCTTGCACTACACATAAATGACTACGTAAGTAGACAAACGTGTTTCAACTAAAATTAATATTAACAAGAAATACATTTTCTAATATTAATATTATTATCACATTCTGCCAAGCACCGACGGAAAATTCAGCTAATGTCAGTTACAATTATGTGAAATAGTGAGAATTACTTATTGAGAAAAATAATTTGTACATTATTTGCCACTTAGCAAGAAAACAAGATAGAAAGAATAAAGCAAAAATGCGGTATTTACTGCATTCTAGGTATTGTTTGGAGTGGAATACTCTCTTTTGAAATTCCGAAGGTAGCAGGTAACAGGAGTAAAATACAGGGAGTGTAACACTAATTATAACTTGTACAGAAACCTGTCGGCAGTTATTGGAGTCGAGGGGCTTGAAAGGAAAGCGGTGGTTGAGAAGGGACTGAGACAAGGTTGTAGCCTATCGCTAATGTTATTCAATCTGTACATTGAACAAGCAATCAAGGAAAGGCAAAACTTGGAGCAGGAACCAAAGTTCGAGGAGAAGAAATAAAAACTTTGAGGTTTGCCGATCACATTGTAATTCTGTCAGGGACAGCAAAGAACTTGGAAGAGTAGTTGTAAGGAATGGACAGTGTCTTGAAAGGGTATAAGAAGAACATCAACAAAAGGAAGACAAGGATAATGGAATGTAGTCGAATTATATCTGGTGATGCTAAGGGAGTAGGAAACAAGACATTTAAAGTAGTACATGAGTTCCGTTTTCTGGGCAGCAAGATAACTCATGATGGCCGAAGCGGAGGGGATATAAAATGTAGACTGTCAATGGCAAGAAAATCATTTCTGAAGCAGAGAAATCTGTGGGCATTGAATTTAGATTTAAGTGTTAGGAAGTCTTTTCTGACGGTATTTGTCTGGAATGTAGTCATGTATGCAAGTGAAATAGGACGATAAACAGTTTGGATAAAAGTAGAATAGAAGCGTTCGAAATGTGGAGCTACAGAAGAATGCTGAAGATTAGATGGGTCGATCATTTAACTGAAATGAAATGATTGTAGGGCATTTATTGGCCAGGATATCCCATTTGGGGAGCATGTAAATAATGAGGAGGTACTGAATAGAATTTGCGAGACAAGAAATTTGTGGCAAAACTTGAGCAAAAGAAGGGATTGGTTGATAGGACACATTCTGACTTATCAAGGGATCACCAATTTAGTATTGGAGGAAAGTGTGGGTGGGAAAAATCGTAGAGGAAGACTAAGAGATGAATGCAGTAAGCAGATTCAGAAATATGTAGGTTGTAGTAGTTGTTTGGAAATGAAGAGGCTTTGCACAAAAAGTAGCATGGAGAGCTGCATCAAACCAGTCTTAGGACTGAAGATCACAACAGCAACAGATATTGTTTGAGGTGTTTGCAAGTAGATATTTTGTCGAGCAAATAAATGCATACTTTTTGAAATTTTAGGATGACACTTTTCCTATTCTTTCAGTTCTCAGAGAATTTACCACACGACGTTTGACATTAACTTCCATCATGAATTCTGTGTTGGTCATCACTAAACTGTACTGCCATTGCTTGTTCCTGAATTTTATTATTGTATTTCGTTCCCTCTTAACCTCAGTTTCACCGTTCACATGTCAAACTGCACGATAGACAGCTCTGAAACACACGTAATTTTCGCGTCGACCAGTAAAAGAAAATACCATTCGAAACTGACGAGACTCAGTACAGGAATGAAACGCTGGGAGCGCTGTAATAGGCTCACTTGCCTCGAATAGTCAACTGAGACAAGAAAGTCGATAGTGTGAAAAGGAGTTTACTTCTGCCAAAGCATAAACTCCTACCTCAACTTCATTTCTTGCAGGACACCTTCTTGAAGTTTGGAATGGAAATAGTAAATTTAAAAGATTTCCTTTCTACCTTTGTGGCGCACTAGAATTAGCAGTATCCAAATTTTCCGCGAGCGGTAATCACTTCGGAGCCGTGACGTCATATCGCATTGTTGACCTGACATCAAACCGACTCACGACTCAGTGCGTCAGTCGACCTTGCCCCGAACAGCTGCGATTGGCCGCCGGCGACTTGTGCCCCGCCTACACGTGTGAAGCACGTGCGAGCCACGTTGCCAGGCGCTGACAACACGAGCAACACGGCGAAGCCCTTCGGAGTGAACTCGTGAGTGCGAGCACAGCGTCGGTCGATAACGCGGCAACAGCGCCCGCGAGCACGCCGGCAGAGCGTGTAGTGCTGCAACTGTTTTGACAGTTGAGCGTCTGCTGCCGGCAAGTGAGCCCGCGTTCGGCGTCCTAAGTTAAGGTGAGCAGTGTAGAGTGTAAACTACTGCCTTTGGCGTTAATGCACACGGAACCAACAGCGTTAGGAAAATTAGTGCAGTTGTTTCTTAAGAATCAAAGTAGCGTTGCACACTTACCTTGCTACTAAACATGATTTGCACTACGTTCCCACTGACGTTTTGCTGTAGTTCTCTACAAATCACCGCTTGACAAATACTGTCTGCAACTATAGGGTGTCAGCGATGCGCTTCGATGAGAAGCCGTTAATTACTCAGGTTTTCTATAGTTTCCAGTTCATTACATCACATTCTCGCTTATTTTCATGGTATGAAATCTGACATTTAACAGAATCTACCCACTAAACATACTTTTTCGTGGATTCATACAGACGTCGTTATGTCCGGCATTCATCTGTGTAGGATAACTGTTTCAATCGGCATTTGAGACAACTATTGTTGTTTGTCAGACCCTTCATTTTTGTGAGTGTATTGTCACAGATTCTCATAGCCATGTAATTCGCTGCTTCCGAGTAAGAATTGTATTCACTAGATGTCATTGTTGGTTCATTTTCCTTCTAGTTCTGTATTTGTAGATTTCATTGTTACTCTTTAATCCGAACAGATTGCCGATGACAAATAATTTTAGTGTATGTACAGTGTGATGTGATAATGCATACGTCCGTTTTTACATTTTTCGCGTTTTCAGTGCCGATTGCCTTCGTCATCCTTGTCCAACAGTGCTCTGTCTCTAATGACGTCGCTGTCGACTGGACATTAAACCTTTTTTTCCATTCTTCACAAGTGAAAAATCACTGTGGCGCAGGAGGCTGCAGCTGACATTCTCAACTAGCAAAAATAAATGCCTGACAAACCTAAGAGCAAAATCGCATCGTAATTCTCTTTACTTTACCTTCCCTGTGAATACTCTCACGTAAGTGAGGAACTGCTTAAAAATAATGTCTCGTGGGGCCTCTCTCCGATGTAACAATTAGAAATCTTAATGCGCTGTCGGGAAAATTGCTTGAATCTTTTTCTCTCCCTTACGTTAGAGCTTGATCCTAATGCTCGTGCCGACAACAGAATTTCATCTTGAAATTTCCAAGTATGCGCACGCCACTTGTTAGCACTCATTTCGTGGTTGTTAAAAATATTTGTATCCTCTTGTATGTTAAAGGATCGACTCCAGTCTGTTAAGTGCACCCCGTGATAATTTAATCGTTCGTGACACGAGTGTTCCGATTTTGCCGTGAAAATATTTACTGAGCACTTTCGTCAGCAATGATGGGTTTATTACGAAACAAATATGTAACCGGAATCAGTTACATCAACTATCGATGTAGACTGAAATTGACGTGAAAAAAAAAAGTGATTGCAGAGTTATGTGTAATTTATGCAGTCTACAATGATTTCTTAATTTGTGTTTTACGCTGATTTCGCACGTTATCAGAATGAATCTGAAATTTACATGTGCCTTGGTATTTTTGTGAATGGTTCTTGCGGAAATAGCTTTTGTTTTTATCTAAGATCCCGGCTGTTTTATGCGAAGGATAGGCGCACGAACAATTTTTTTTTTCTTTTATGAACACCAGGAATTGTGCAGATGTTATGATACGATTTCAATGAAAAATTAAGTGGTAAAATACATTTTCGAAAAAAAGCTCTTCGGTTAATTATGGAGGAATAAAAAGTGCACTCCCAAAGGATGACAGCAAGACCTCAACCCATGCTGGAAGAGGATTTTCTGCATTAACCAGATGTCCAGATTAATATTTTTTGTAGTATCTTGTTCCTACCGCAAGAAAGTAGTAAAGATTTTCGACTCCTTTTTCATTGTGCAAATAGAGTTTTACAGTTCCTTCAGTTCTCTACGGAAGAACGAGAGGGAATCTTTGGACTGATTTAACCACATGTTCGTAATGCTGGAATGACACATTATTCCGTTCTATTTGGTTAATTTTGGAGATCATGCAATTTTTGGTTGTAGCCGTCCATAACTCACTCAGTTCATGCTCTTTAATGAATCACTTTACATCCACCGAATATTCATTGCTTTACCATTGAGTGGACTGAGAATTTGGTTATAAGAAAAATCCTGTCATTTAAAATTTCGTCCAAGTTTATTACCCGTTTGGCTAGATGCCACTGGTGTTTTATGAGAAATGACGTTGTGACTCGTAATCTTTTAATTGCACTTTACTCTGTTTTGTACTATTCAGATCTCAGAGAGATGAAACAGTTTAAAGTAGCAGTTAACAGCCACAATGCAAATGTTGCACCATAAAGCAGCAGCCAGCAAATGAATCCAATCCCGTTAAGTTTCCGTCTCTGGGCACAGCGAAATGTGAAAACGTCTACCGCTTGTGATCTTTCCTTTGTGGGGGACCACAGTCATATAGAATTTTTTGGAAGGTGATGAATGTCAGTGATGAATGCAGGTCACAGAAATGTATTAGCTGTTAAATACGCCATGCTGTATGTTAATGGTTTCTCATTGTGTTCAGTGTCAGCCATATGATTTATCTTCGATATGTACTTGTATGCTGTAATACAACAACTGTAATACCAGAAATTTTTTTTGTCGATGATGACAAGTCACAGACCTGTTTAACATTTTAACTTGCACTCGAGAATAGCTACAAAGCCGAGATCATGTTTATGTAAAATAATTGAACAATTAACAGTCAAGTGGCGGAAATTTCTTTAAAAAGAAAGAAATATACCGTTTGTTCACACTCTAGGGAGTAGGGAGTTGTTAAGTCACTGCATCTTCCAGGATCAGTTCTTGCTCCGCGCAGTCTTGTCACGCCGTAATTTTGTAGGGTGACTGTTGAAGCTGACCTGAGCAGTGAATCTGATTGCAGTTATCACGTGGGCACACGACCTCTGTCTAATGCAGGACTACTGCCCAATTTACTTGGATGGAGGTTTTAATGTGTTTCTTAGCGTCTGGCTCATCGTTTTAGTTCCGCGATATACCAGCCTTCTGACTTCCACCGTTTTAGTAATTCTTTTTGAAATATGACAATGCAGTTAAGAGCCGAGGAGCATGAAAGGGAATCAGTGGTTGAGAATAGAGTGAGATGGGGTTGTAGCCTATGCCCAATGTTATTCAATCTGTACACTCAGCAAGCAGTAAAGGAAACCGAACCAAAATTTGTAGTAGGATTTGAAGTCCTGGGAGAAGAAATAAAAACTTAAGGTTTACCGATGATATTGTAATTTAGTCAGAGACAGCAAAGCACTTTTAAGGGCAGTTGTATGGTGTGGACAATGTCTTGAAAGGCGGGTACAAGAAGAACATTAACAGTAAAAAGACAGGGATAATGGAATGTAGTCGAATTAAATCAGATGATGCTGAAGGAACTGTATTAGGAAATGAGACACTTAAAAGTAGTAGATGAGTTTTGCTATTTGGGCAGCAAAATGATATGAGAGCCGAAGTACAGAGAAATATAAAATGTACATTGGCAATTGCAGGAAAAGCGTTTCTGAAGAAGATAAATTTGTTAATATCGAATATAGATTTAAGTGTTATCAAGTCTTTTCTGAAGATATTTGTCTGGAGCGTAGCCATGTATGGAAGAGAAACGTGGACGATAAACAATTTAGACTAGAATAGAATAAGAGATCCGCGCGGGATTAGCCGAGCGGTCGCGGGCGCTGCAGTCATGGACGGTGCGACTGGTCCTGGCAGAGGTTCGAGTCCTCCCTTGGGCATGGGTGTGTGTGTTTGTGCTTAGGATAGTTTAGGTTAAGTAGTGTGTAAGCTTCGGGACTGATGACCTTAGCAGTTAAGTCCCATAAGATTTCACATACATTTGAACATTTTGTGAATAGGAGATGTTGAAATGCGGTGCTACGGGCAAATGCTCAAGATTAGACGGTTAGATAACGTAATTAATGAGGAGATATTTAATAGAATTTGGGAGACAAGAAATCTGTTGCACAACTTCATTAAAAGAAGGGATCGGTTGGTAGGATGCAATCTGAGACATGAAGGGATCACAAATTTAGTATGGGGAGGGGGGGGGGGGTAAAAATCGTAGAGGGAGACCAAGAGATGAATTTAGTAAGCAGATTCATAAGGAATTAGTACTTATTCAGAGATAAAGAGGCTTACACAGGATAGAGTGGCATGGAGAGTGCGCTAAACCAGTCTTCAGATTGAAGACCACAACAATGACATGTCTGGATCTACTGGAAATACCAAATGAGGTGGCGTAGTGGTTAGCACACTGGACTCGCATTGGAGAGGACGACAGTTCAAACCCGTATCCGGCCTTCCTGATTTAGGTTTTCCATGATTTCCCTAAATCACTTCAGGCAAATGTAAGGATGGTTTATTTCAACGGGCATGACTGACTTCCTTCCCCATCCTTCCCTAACCTGATGGGACCGATGACCTCGCTGCTTCCCCCCCCCCCCTCCCCCCCCCTATATCAATCAACCTTCTGGAAATTGTATGTGACATTTTCTCTAGCTGTGGTTATCGTTATGTGGCCTTGGCTTGTGGTTTTAATAAGAGTACTGTTTATTCACCAGTACCACTATTTTCTGAAAGGGTGTCTATGACCTTGCGGTTTTAAATCCATCCATCCACCCAGAATAGCAAACCGTAATCCGGGCCTCTCAAATGTACTTACATGTATGTCTGAGACTATCTGGGACGTTATCTATGACACCAGAAGAGCTATTGTGTGTGGTGTACAACTGGTAGATCTAGCTTTGAAAGTGTGGAGATAAAGCACCCTGACTGAAGAAGAGCAACCCAGACAAACTCTGCAGCATCACCAAGGATAACTAGACCATGGATAAATTACTAGCTCTATCTAAGTAGCTGGCGGGTGGGTAAATGACGAAAAGGCTGTGGGATAGATGAGGGGGAAAGTGATGAGGGCTGAAGAGTGTACTCGTTGTCCCTCAACATCAGGGATCTGTTATAAATTGTCCACGACAAACCTAGTTGGGGCGTTGTACACTTCCTACTGGAAAACCACCTGTATCCACATGCAAGAGTGTATGAATTCTTAGAGGAGTATACCGTTGCGGAGAGGAGAGAACAGGTAGTCCCGAACTTCGATGCATCAGCATGGAGACACGAACGCCAATCAAGTGATCTACCCACAAGGGTACAAATCGATAATGCTGCAAATAGAACCTCCTACAGATTACTTATGGAATACGGAAGACTCACAGAAAATGTGTAATTAATCAGGGTGTCTAAAAGTCACGAAAGTCATGAAAAAGTAATAATAAGGTACAGGTGGTCATGAAAGTAATTAAAAGGTTGTGAAATTTAGTCAGTGTTTATGAATTTTGTTTTGGGTGTCAGTCAGGCGCGATTCTAGAACAGAGTAGCAGGTTAGAGCCACTGCCAATAATGTATCCAGCAGTCCATTTAATAAAAAAATTATGTGTAAAGATTTACCAGAACTCTTAAGTTTTTGTAATGTGTAGGTGACTTAAGTGTCTATCTGTGCAAGCCATGTTATTAAAGCCTCTTCTACTGCCGTTTGCAACCCTGAGGGGCAGGTGCAGATGGTGAAATGAGATGTGTCTTCGTTGAGATGTATGTGGTGTATACACCGAGTAGAAATGGCGTATAAATTGTAGCTCTATCCATGACAGTACTGCCATCTCATGTGTTGCTGAAGGTTTGTCAATTAGAACAACTGTTTCTTTAATTCTGTCCACTCCCACTTCTGTTTAAATCTCTTTAATCCGTGTCTTTTTTTGGAAAGAATTTCTTTAAAGGTTTTAAATAATTGATATAAAGCTTTTGGAATTTTAATCGCCTTTTAAAAGTAAAGTAAGAGTAAAATCGATTTCTCGCTAGCCAATAGGTTTCCCATGCCATTTGAGTACTACTCGTAGGCCATAAGTGGACATCTGTCGATCATTTTGTGCAAATATGAGTTTGACATTAGTGCCAGCACAGTCATAAGTTTCTTCTGAACAAAATTTGAATGACAGTGACGAATTATCATCACTTGCTTCTGTTACAACCTCTATAACTCCAGTTGAGAGATAGTAAAATCTGAAATAATATGGGCTATGAATAAAGTCATCTGTCATTCTTCAGTAAGAAGTTCTAGAAACACAACAGACATATTCAAAATTATGTTTCCTGGCAGTGTGTTTGCCAAAAAGTACTGTCACACAAGGGTAAGTTGTCATATAGAATTACTTATGGACTTCGCCCTGAGTTCCAGAATCTCGTAGCTAAAACAAGTCAGGGAAGTTGGATTCTTTTGTGTGTCATATGATGAGAGTTTAAATAAAATTGTCGAAACGGGACAGATGGATTTGGTAGTTCATTTCCGGGATCAACAAATCTGTCTGTATCTACAAGATATTTAACATCTATGTTTTTGAATTCTGCCACATCTTCTGATTTACAGTCAAGTTTCCTGGAAGATCGGAATGGTTTGAATTCGTCACCTAAGAATATAATTCGAATTTCAATGGATGCGCCAAATGTGAACTTGAAGACGTTGCATAATTTGCAAGCAATTCTAATCAATGAAAAAGACAATCGGCCACAAAGGTTTAATTGTGGCACTTGCTCACTTCATGTAGTGAATGGAGCTTTGCAAACTGCTCATAATAAAAGTGGTTGGAATGTTCATGAATTTCTCAGGGCGACCTGGTAATTTATGAAGGATTTTCCTACAAGGAGGACAACCTTCTCAAATATCACTTGGTTTTGCAAGTTTCCTCTCAAGTTTTATCCTATAAGATGGGTTAGAAGTATTGAAGGCATGTTTTCTGACAGCATGATTGCCAAAAAATACGGTTACAAAAGGGAAAGTTGTTATACAGAGTTACTTATGGGCATCGCCTTCATTTCCAGAATCTCCTAGCTGACATCAATGTGAACAATCCAACCATTTTTATAATGAGTATTTTTCAAAGCTCTATTCACTACATGAAGTGAGCACTTGAACTTATTCCACATTCAAAGAAGTATGTTGCTGAAGTACATTAAAGACCACCTGGGGGTTGAAACCTTGAAAAAATTAAACTTCACTTAGAAGACTAATTCCTGTGTACAAAACCTGAATTTCCTATATCATTATCAATTGGAGTTTTTAACTAAGTATCAGTCAAATTAGTATATTTTCCCCTTTTTGTACAAATATTTGTTCAGTTTAATGTATAGCATTGCTTCGCGGTTCATAAAGAAAACTTATTGAAATGGCGATGAATTCTGGCAAATTACGATTGATGTTACCAAGGCATGTACTCCTGAAACAAGTCATTATGTAGATACTGGATGTGGTGCCACCGCTGGTTGGAAGAACTACATGGACAAGTTTTACCTTATGTTCAGAAATGAGACAGCAGGTATTTTGCAAAGTCTATATGTAAAAATTGCTGAGAGGATTCCTTTGAAATTAAAGTAAGCCAAGGGTGATATATGTTTATCATCTAAAGCTATGCAGAGCTCCATTTGGAAAAACTCTCGACTGACTATTGCAATGGAAGAATTTGTGTCAAAGAATAAATGACACCATCAACAGTTGACAGTGAAAAGAAAAAATATTAAATTCTGTATTTTGTGAAGGACAAACTTGATACATTCTGATGACTTTACTGCAGAGTCGGAACCATGACTTCATCGAGTTCGCGCAGAAGCGGCTATGCATGTTTCATGGAAACACTGCAGGTAAAAGACGCTTTTCTGTTAAGAAAGAAGTTTCAATTGAGAACTTAGAAGAACATACAATTGTTACAGAGAGAAGTGTTTACAATGCAATACAATCGTTAGGCGCTTTACTTAACAGTAAGTGGGAATTACAAAAGTTATACTAGCTGTGAAGAATGCTTTATCAAAAAGAGTAGAATCCTTAAAAAAAAAAAAAAGAAATCTGATGAAAATGAAGTGGCCAGTCTTAAAAAAAAAACAATTTAATAAATAAAAGCGCTCAAAAGGAAGAACAGAATGATTACTGAAAACGCAAAAGAAGCAGCTGAAGTTTTAAATGTTGAAATTTCAAGTTTTAGCTGAATCTTTTGCTGTAAAGTTTAACATTTGACGTAAATTTTGTACTTTCCAGCTTTTTATATTGCCGCAAGGAAAATTGTAAGGCTTCACTACATTGCTATGTTAAGGCAATTTGCATTTTAATTGATGTGGTGATAAAATATCTGAAAATAGACATACCCATCCTACGTGAGAGTTTAATATTGTTATAGCATTTGATGAGTGGTATGCTACAAGTCATGCATAGTTACATTATTCATACAGACATACAGTTTTAAATGATATCAGAGTTATTGCATTCAGGTTTCATTTCAACCAGCTTTCAGGCTCATAAAAAAAGTGTTTTTCTCATTTTCGAGAGATCATGAATATAAATAAAGAGGTAATGAAACAGCCATGAGAAGATCATGAACTTGATCCTATGAAAATCTGTAGACTCCCTGCTAATAGCGAAAGAGAAACAAGCGAAACAAGTGTGCAAAATTGTGATGTAAAACACACAAAAATTCACTAGCATATTACAAATGAAGCAGAGTAATACATAAAAACGGACTAACACAGGTTAAAATTACTTTTTTTATTCAGTGTAATCGACACATGTATATGTTATATTATAAAAAAAGGGTGCATAAAATGTTGTACTAGGGTAGGTACTATTTGTCAACGGATGTGAAAGAATCCTCCTGGCTTTCATGCATTCATTCAGTACTAAACCTGCAATCCCAAACAGGGACTATAAAGTCAAGAAAAATAGCCTGGGACTGGAAATTGTGTATGTATCTTGGAGAAAACACACAACTGACCCACCTTAGCCACAGGACGAAAAAGTGTGTGTGTGGGGGGGGGGGGGGGGGGGGGGAGGCTAAGAGGAGATGGCTTCCTAAAGTGAAATGCAATCAGTGGATAATAGGGTGACTTCGTGGACACCTTCATCTATTGCTGAACCATTTTGTATCCTCCACACTTGCCCATATATTTCGGAACTGGTTTTTGTTACCTTATTGCTGTTGACTAACAGAAGCTAATCGATAAGGAATCGTCAGATCATGTACCAGAGACTCAGAGAAATAATCAGTGAGTTGGTCTTTTCTTTTTTTAATTCCCTGGTAGTTTCTGCGATTAATATTATGATGACACGTCAAGTGATCAAATATTTCTGATGGATTGCAGGCATGTAATATACCTACATGTTACTCTTAGGTTCATTCGGGAGAACATAAAGCTCCCTTCCATGTGCAGCGTCTGGCCATACAGAGACATTGTATCCCACTGTACCATGGTGCAATGCTGCTGCATTTATGCCTGTTATTACGCCAAAATTTTTCGAGTAGAAATTTACATGAAGTTTATGGTCTTCAACTAGAGTAGTACAGAAATTCTGTGAATTCCACCCTGGCTGAATTAACCTAAGATTCTTTTTAGTTGTGTATACCAAGCTTATTTAAAGTATGTGAATAGTGCAGTAATTCCTGAGATATTTAAGTGGTAAGATACTACACTACATGACAAAAAAGTGAAGCACCCGGTAGGGGATGAGCAAAAGAAATCAAACTACGCGGACTGAGAGGATATGTCATGTCATTTCAGTGAGTATAAGCTAGCGTCAAATTTGCGAAGTACTTATCAGTATAATGTTCCATCCCCTCAGGTTTTGAGGCACGCACTTATTCGGTTGTGAAGGGTGTCTTAAAACAGTTGTATTCTCTTCTGAGGCAAGCAGTCCCACAACTACTGTAACTGATCCTTGGGACCCTGGATACAGACACTAAAGAGGGAGTTGACATCTGAGCCGGTCCCACACATGCTCTATCGGGAACAGATCTGTGAGTCTTGCTGGCCACTGGAGCACCTGAACATCATGCAAACAGTTCCTAGAAGCAAGTGCCTTGTGTGGACGAACATTGTCCTGTTAAAAAATGGAGCCACGACACTGACTCGTGTCATTTACGAGTTCCTAACCAGGGTCGAATTTTATTGTATCATCTGTGTGCTTTAATAGTTTAGTTTCTTAAGTTTCTGCGTGTAAATTTAACATCTAATAGCCACAGTTCTTGCGTTTTCGTTTGCGTTGGAAAGTAAACCGATTTTGTGAAATATTAAAAGTTCCTAATCAGGGGCAAATTATGTAGTTCCATTTGAGTGATTCGGTAGTTAGGTTTTTGAATATCTGCGTATTACTAGACACAGTTCGTGCGTTTACGTCAGGGTCTACAGTAGAGTTGCGCAGCACATGGCGATAGTCCGTTTATCTGAATAGTTTAGTTTTCCACGGTCTTTAGTATGGACAGGGACTGCGATTGTTGTGTGTGGATGCGAGCCGAGTTGGTGACGCTTTGCTCTCAGCTTCAGGCTGTGATGGCTTCGGATACACAGCTTGAGGCTGCAGTGGATGGGCGCCACTGTTGGGGGCCGACCGTGGGGATCCAATGGACGTCCGGCACGTCCGAGTCCTCTGATCGGTCCTCACCGGTGGCAAACCCAGTTACTGCTCGCACTGTGACGCTGACCCCTCACCTGTGGTCGAGTGGGAGGTCGCCCAGGGGCGAAGCAGGCGGCGAAAGACTTCCCAGGCGGTCGCACGTAAGGCCTCCCCAGTTTGTCTGACAAACAGGTTCTAGGTGCTGCCTGTGGCTGACACTGTCGCTGAGCCAGATGCTGTCGCCTGTCCTGTTTCAGAGGAAACCACTCAGCCTGCAAGATCCGAGCAATCGCAGAGGGTGGGATTATTGGCAGTTGGGAGCTCCAACGTTAGGCGCGTTATGGGGCCCCTTAGGGACTTGGCTGACAAGGAGGGTAAGAAAACCTATGTGCACTCCATGTACATACCTGTTGGAGTCATTCCAGATGTGGAAAGGGTCCTCCCGGATGCCATGAAGAGCACATGGTGCAGCCAACTGCAGGTGGTTGCTCACGTCGCTACCAATGATGTGTCTCACTTTGGATCAGAAGAGAGTCTCTCTGGTTTCGAGCGGCAACAGAAGTGGTAAAAGCTGCCAGTCTTGCTTGCAAGATGAAAGCAGAGCTGACCATTTGCAGCATAGTCGACAGGACCGATTGCGGACCTCTGGTACAGAGTCGAGTGGAGGGTCTGAATCAGGGGCTCAGACGGTTTTGCAACCGTTTAGGCTGCAGATTCCTCGACTTGCGCTAAAGGGTGGTTGGGTTTCGGGTCCCGCTGAATAGATCAGGTGTCCACCATACGCAGGAGGCCGCTACACGGGTAGCAGGGGCTATGTGGCGTGGACTCGGCGGTTTTTTAGGTTAGAGGGTCTCGGGAAACACAAGAAGGGCTTCAGTCACAAAGGGTGCAGGCTGAACACAGGAAGAACGTAGATACAGGAACCATTGGAATAACAGTTGTAAATTGTCGTAGCTGTGTTGGGAAAGTACCAGAGCTCCAAGCACTAATAGAAAACACTGATCCTCAAATCGTTATAGACACTGAAATCTGGCTAAAGCCGGATATAAGCTCAAGCGAAATTTTTGCGAAGAACCTAACGGTGTTCCGAAAGCATAGGCCAAACACGGTTGGCCGCGGTGTGTTTGTTGCTGTCAGAAGTAATTTAACTTGTCAAAAATTGAAGTGGATACTTCCTGTGAGTTAGTATGGGCAGATGTCATTGTTGGCAACCGGAATAAAATAATGATTGGATCCTTTTACGGACCTCCCAGTTCAGTTGATACAGTTGCTAAAAGGTTCAAAGAAAACTTGAGTTTGATTTCCAACACGTACCCGACTCATACGATAATAGTTGGTGGTGACTTCAATTTACCCTCGATATGTTGGCGAAAATACATGTTTAATTCCGGAGGTACGCATAAAATATCATCCGAAATTATGCTAAGCGCATTCTCTGAAAATTATTTCGAGCAGTTAGTTCATGAGCCCACGCGAATAGTAAACGGTTGTGAAAACACGCTTAACCTCTTAGCAACAAATAATCCGGAGTTAATAACGAGCATCAAAACCGATTCAGAGATTTTTGAACACATGGTTGTCATAGCGAGATTGAATATTGTAATCCCCAAATCCTCGAAAAATAGCGAAAAATATACCTATTCAAAAAAGCAGATAAAAATTCACTTGACGCCTTCCCGAGAGACAATATCCACTCCTTCCAAATTAATAATATAAGTGTAGACCAGATATGGCTTAAATTCAAAGAAATAGTATCGGCAACGATTGAGAGATTTATACCAAATAAACTAACAAACGACGGAGCTGATCCTCCTTGGTACACAAAACGGGTTAGAACACTGTTGCAGAAACAACGAAACAAACATGCCAAATTTAAACAACTGCAAAATCCCCAAGATTGGCGATCCTTTACAGAAGCTCGAAATTTAGCGCAGAGTTCAATGCGAGACGCCTATAACAGTTTCCACAACGTAACTTTGTCTCAAAACCTGGCAGAAAATCCAAAGGGATTCTGGTCGTATGTGAAGTATGTTAGTGGCAAGAAACAATAAATGCTTTCTCTGTGCGATAACGATGGAGATACTATCGAAGACAGTGCTGTCAAAGCAGAGTTACTAAACACAGCCTTTAGAAATGCCTTCACAAAAGACGAAGTAAATATTCCAGAATTCGAATCGGGAACAGCTTCCAACACGGGTAACGTAGAAGTAAATATCCTGGGAGTAGTGAAGCAACTCAAATCACTTAATAAAAGCAAGTCTTCTGGTCCAGACTGTGTACCAATTAGCTTCCTTTCCGAGTATGCTGATGCATTAGCTCCATACTTATCACATACAACCGTTCGCTCGAGGAAACATCCGTAGCCAAAGACTGGAAAGCTGCACAGGTCACACCAGTATTCAAGAAAGGTAGTAGGAGTAATCCACTAAATTACAGGCCCATATCCTTAACGTAGATATGTAGCAGGATTTTAGAACATATATTGTGTTCGAACATTATGAATTACCTCGAAGGAAATGGTCTATTGACACACAGTCAACATGGGTTTAGAAAACATCATTCCTGTGAAACACAAATAGCTCTTTATTCGCATGAAGTGTTGAGTAATATTGACAAGGATTTCCGGAAGGCTTTTGGCACTGTACCACACAAGCAGCTCGTAGTGAAATTGCGTGCTTATGGAATATCGTATCAGTTATGTGACTTGATTTGCGATTTCCTGTCAGAGGTCACAGTTCGTAGTAATTGACGGAAAGTCATTGAGTAAAACAGAAGTGATTTCAGGCTTTCCCCAAGGTATTGTTATAGGCCCTTTGCTGTTCCTTATCTATGTAAACGATTTGGGAGACAATTTGAGCAGCCGTCTTCGGTTTTTTGCAGATGACGCTGTCGTTTATCGACTAATAAAGTCGTCAGAAGATGGAAATAAACTGCAAAACGATTTAGAAAAAATATCTGAATGGTGCGAAAAGGGGCAGTTGACCATAAGTAACGAAAAGTGTGAGGTCATCCGCATGAGGGCTAAAAGGAACTCGTTACACTTCGGTTACACGATAAATCAGTCTAATCTAAAAGCCGTAAATTGAACTAAATACCTAGGTGTTAGAATTACGAACAACATAAATTGGAAAGAACACATAGAAAATGTTGTGTGGAAGGCTAACTAAAGGCTGCGTTTTATTGACAGGACGCTTAGAAAATGTAACAGACCTACTAAGGATACTGCCTACACTACGCTTGTCCGTCCTCTTTTAGAATACTGCTGCGCGGTGTGGGATCTTTCCCAAATAGGACTGACGGAGTACATCGAAAAAGTTCAAAGAAAGGCAGCACGTTTTGTATTATCGCGAAATATGGGAGAGAGTGTCACAGAAATGATACAAGATTTGGGCTGGAAATCATTAAAAGAAAGGCGTTTTTCGTTGCGACGGAATCTTCTCACGAAATTCCAATCACCAACTTTCTCCTTCGAATGCGAAAATATTTTGTTGACACCGACCTACATAAGGATAAAATAAGGGAAATTTGAGATCGTACGGTAAGACATAGGTGTTCATTCTTTCCGGGCGCTATACGAGATTGGAATAAAGAGAATTGTGAAGGTGGTTGGATGAACCCTCTACCAGACACTTAAATGTGATTTGCAGAGTATCCATGTGGCTGTAGATGTAGATGTCACATGAGAAATAGCGTATGAGAATGTGGGATGTTCGTGGCATACCGTTGTGCTGTCAGTCACTACCAGCCGTGAGTTGAAGTATTATCTGATGGCTGCCCACACCGTGACTCCAGGAGTAACACTGCTGTGCCTCTCCAAAACTTGGAAGAATTCCACCTCTCCTCGGGTCGCCGCCTTCTTCGTCGACGATAGTCGTCTGAGGTAGTGCGGAATTTGCTATTTACTGCTGAACATAATGCGATGCCGTTCTTCAGCAGTCCATGCTTCCCGTTCATGGCACCACTCGAAACGCTGTCAATAGTGTTACGGCGTTAACGACAACCTACGTATGGAACAAGATTTTGTGAATCTGGGTGCTGCTAGCCTCCAATCAGTAGTGCAGAATGACACAGAATGTTGCAGGTAATCTGTTACTTGTTCTTGTATGGTAGTTGTAGATGGGAAGGTTTTACGGTGTGCTTGGTGCACAACACGGCGATCCTCCCGTGTGATAGCCAGATGTGGTCGACTCAGACCTTCACGAGTATGTCCGCCCTCAAGTTCCTACGCAGTCCGGCGTCGGACCACTGCCATGTCCGAATGTCCCACAAATCTGGATGTTCCATGATTCGACCAGCTGGCCAAATGGAGGCCCACAGTGAGCGTTTCAGATTCTGTCAGAAGTGATTACGCGCCTTCACTAGAGTACTTTGCATGCCCCCAGTGATCGCTCAGCACCGTTCACGCCCCTTATACGTATACCCTGTTATGCCAAGTAACAATCCTAAACACGAAAACACCATTGCATTCTGGTGGGCGCTCTACCTGTCACAGAGAAATGCAATTTCACGTGCCCGCTAATAGAGTGCGTATGTGTATGAAGTTAGACTGGCATCTGATCATGTTTCCTGGATGCATCACTTTTCTTGTCAGGCAATATAGAGTGTTATCAGGGAGGACGGCGTTATTTCCCTAAATCGCTTAAGGCAAATGCCGGAATGGTTTCTTTGAAGGAGAATGGTTGATTTCCGTACCCGTCCTTTCCCCCTTCAAGCTTACGCTCTGTCCACCATGACCTCTTCGTCGATAAGATGTTTTTACTTCAGATAAACGTATTATTTCATTTGCTTTTAGCAAACGTCGCCCTCTTGGTCATTATCAGACGATATCACAGAATTATGTTGTCTGTTTCCAGCATGTCATCATGCAGTGTGGAAAGAACAGCGTGTTATGAGTCTGTAATAAGAAACAGAGCACAGTTCACAAATGTGACGTTCTACATATAAAACTAAAAAATTTCAGCCCGTATGAGTGTTTTGCGCCACAAGAAATTAAAGCAGGTGAGCATATCTCTTGAAGAAAAACACAAACTACGTGATCTTCACTTTAAAATTTTTAAAAAGTCTTTTATTTTTCGTAAAGTTTTGGTTTTAAGCTGTCGGCCTCGCCACCTGTGTATTCTTGGTATACTGACCTGTTTTATCGTTCTTTATAAAAATATCTTTTAAATTTGTTGTTCTAAAAGAGACGTTGACCACATCATGTGTCATTTTATGCAAGTTATGTTCTGGTTCATTTCAGTGTGTAGTATATACAGACACAGTAACAAAACCCATGTATGGGATCAGTTTATTTTGTTGTACACTAACGGCAATTGAAACTGCAACACCAATGAATTGGTATACAACTAACGTCTAATTGTCATGAAGTGCACAAACCACAGTGAATACGATAGTGAAAAATGCACCACGTTGTAGAGCATCTCATAGAATTTATATTCCCGCGTCAGAAGTGCCAAGTATCGTCGCCAGAGTGCAGCATGGTCGCATGAAGTGAAAATGGCGATTCCACAGCAGCGCATGCAAGCGATAGTGTGGTTTGCAGAAACAAAATCGTCGATTACTGTGCAAAGAAATTATCGTCGTGTGTATGAATGTGATCCACCTGATGTGAAAACAATTAAGGAATGTGAGATGCCCTGTTAATCCAGCAGGACAAGACAGATAGAATAAATTGTAGAAAGGGACCAAAATAAGGGGCTGTCAGTTACACTCGAACATACAACTTTATTGTTTCATCAAACATTACAAGATCCCAAAAAAACTTTGTTTAAAAACACACAGCTTTATTCCTTGAGACTTAATAACACTTAAAAATCCGTAACATTAATTTTTTTAATTACCAAAGGCCTTACGTGAAACAGTGCTTTAATTTAGGCTGAAGGCCTTAAGAGCAAAAGAACTCCAATTCTTAAAAAAATCGGCCAGAAGCCATACAAGTACAAACAAGAACAAATTTTAAAAAATACGGCATTACACCCAAGGGCGCTGAGATGCCCGAGGGTCGGCCTGGAATTCAAACACTAACGCTCGCTTAGGTGAGACAGGCAGTCGGCCCAAGCATTTTCAATCCACTGGGAACCCAACCGACAGACAGCCAAAAGACCAGTGATCGAGATCAGTTCCGCTCCATACTTGCACCCAAACGATGCTAACAGCGGAGACTGGAACAACCAGAATGGATCACAGACAACCCATAAGCGGTGGAAGACCCAAATACACGTCATCTAATTAGACGACCGACCAAACGGCCAAGCAAGGTCGTTGCCACTCAAATGTGTGTGTCGGCAATCTTCGGGCGAGTCATGGCTATCCTGCCCTTCCTCGCTACTCCACGCCAACCGACCAATTCAGAGCCAGTACCCCGATAACCTTCAAATAACTTGTCAAACAACATAAACTACGCATAGTTTCACGAACACTTGCACCAAGAACTAGGCAATGCTAACGGCAGTGACGGAGCAAAACAAGGACGAATCACGAGTTGCCACAGACAGCCAACCCATAAGCGATCGCTGATCAAATATACGTCGTCCGACAAGACGACCCATCGACGATCAACCAAGTCGTCCCCACTCAAGTCATGTGTGTCGGCAGTCATCGGTGAGTGATGGCTATCCGCGCCTCACTGGCGCTGCATGCCCCAATGGTGTTACAACGCGACTGCGCCAACCGACCAACTGCAAGACATGAGCACGGAGATAGCACTAAAATAACTGGGCAGTAAACATCACAGGCTACACACAATTTCACAAACACTTGGACGAAGAACGCGACCAATGCTAAAAGCAGTGACTGTGCAATCACGAGAACGAACCACAAGTTGAGACACACACCGCCAACCCATAAGCGATCGGCGAGCAAATACGTCGTCCGGTGAGACGACCAACCGACGTTGAACCAAGACCGTCCCCAGCCATGTGTGCCGGCAACGGTCGGGCGAGTCATGGCTATCCGAACCTCACTGCCGCTCCAACCGAACCGAGCTTCTTCCGCGACCCAACCGTCCCACTGCCAGGTCCGAACTGCACTGCTGGCGCGTTCCAACTGACTTCATTACCCGGCCCGAACTGCCCTGATGGCGCGTTCCAACCCCCTTCACGACACAAGACGACCGGGAAGTCATAGCAGTGCCGCAAAGATAATACAGCAGTGCTTATATCGATAAGCGCTGCTGCTGCCGCTCACGGGCAGGCAAAGCAGCAACTCAGTGACACAAGTAATGAAACTAACGTAATGAGGTGGCAGTACATGGGCCAGGATGTTAAATAAGAGATGGCACAAACATGAGCCACGCACGGCTCAGAATAGTATAGGAAGTTTCTGGCAACAGGAAGTGTTCTGAAACATTCTGGCGGTGCACGTTACGCAGTTTCAGAAGAGATAGTTGAGGACATCAGACAAACGTTTCTCAGAAGCCCACGTAAGTTAATTCTTCAAGCGTCTAGGCAACTTGATGTACCTCGATCAACATTGCATCGTGTAGTTCACCAGCGTCTTCGTATGTGTGCTTACAAAGTGCAAATTGTGCAACATCTGGCGCCGAGCGACAAACCACGCCGATAACAATTTGATGCAGTGTATTGATATGGATACCAGCTTCCTGGAAAGATGTTTATTCTCAGATGAGGCAACCTTTCCTCTATCAGGAAGCGTTACTAGGCATAATGTTCGGATTTCGGGTTCACAAAAGCCGCATGTTGTCATTGAACATGTTCGTGATAGCCCTAAACTAAATGTCTGGTGCGGGATAATGCACGACAGGATTGTTGGACCGTTCTTATTTGTGGAACGAACGGTGAATGGGTCAGTGTATCTGGACATGTTGGAGCAGTTTGTATACCCTCAGATACAAGACTTGCAACCCAACATAAGTTTTCAACAAGATGGAGCTCCGCAGCATTGGTCAACGGCTGTTCGCAAGTTCCTGGGTAGGAAATTTCCCAGTCGTTGGATCGGATGTAGAGGACCCATTGCCTGGCCACCACGTTCACCCGATATTACGCCACTTGATCTTTTCATGTGGGGATTCGTGAAGGACCGCGTGTGTTCGACCAAAGTGGACGATATTCCTACATTGCGACGTCGTATCAATAATGCGATTGCAACAATAACAAGAAATGTTACAAAGAACTTGGCAAGAAATTTAATAATGACTCGATATTCTTCGTGCTACAAATGGTTCACATGTAGAGGAGTATTGATGATAAATAAATAAATTCTTTGAGATGCTCTAAAATGTGGTGCATTTTTCATTGTCGTATCTACTGTGTTTTTTTTCCCCTGGGTCTTTCATATCAGGGAGGTTTGAGTTAGACACCCTGTACAATTAAAAGAAACAATGAGACATACAGGGGTTGGAAAAGATTATGGAAACACCGCGAAAATTAGATACTTGAACACAAATGCACGTGTTGGCCAAGCCTGCAGATAGCGTTGCTGTATTTGACAACGATCGCCACCTATGCAATGTCTTCAATACGTTGCACTCTACTGTGATGCGTCCGGTGTGAGACCGAAAAACTATCCAAGCCATTTACCTTGGCGGAACTGGAGAAGGCGATCAGTAAGTGCAAAATGCGGCCTTGATGATATATGCGTCGAGCAAATAAAGCATTTTGGACCTGTAACAAGGAAATGGCTAGTCGATATGATGAACAACTGCATGACATCCTGCAAAATTCCAAAAATCTGGAGAAAATCGCGAGTCATTGCCAAGCTAACGGGAACTACATGGGGGCACAGCCTGGAATAGTGAGAACCACAGCTCTTGCTTTGTGCTATTCAACAGCGGAGTACACGTGCCCAGTGTGTTACAAATCTAGCCACGCCAAGCAAGTAGACATACCGCTTAATGAATCCTGCCGCATCATCACAGGCTGTCTGAGACCGACCGCAACTGATAAATTGTACTGCCTGGCAGGCGTGGCCCCACCAGATATTAGAGAGAAAGTAGCAGCCAGGAAGGAAAAGACAAAGGCGTTGACCTCACCAGCCCACCCGCTGTACAAACAGCAGCCAGCCCGCCGTCGACTAAAATCTAGAAAAAGCTTCCTGCACACAGCAGAAAACATCGTCGGGACACCGCAGCAAGTGAGGCTGGCAATGTGGCGAGAAGAAAACGCGCACCTTGGGGAATGGTTAGTCCCAAACGAAGAACTCCCTCCCGGCCATATGAAAGGATTAACGACATGGAAATCTCTCAATAGGCTACGCTCTGGTGTCACACGATCCAAAGAGAATATGCGCAAATGGGGCCTCTCAAATGAACCAGCGCTGTGTGACTGTGGACACACTCAAACCACCATCCACCTCACGCAGTGTGGGGTGTGCCCAAGCACCTGCACCATGAAGGATTTGATGAATGCCACCCCGGAAGCGCTGGACATGGCCAGGTTCTGGTCCATAAATAAAAAAATAAAAAAAACTACTTGACCCTGCTTATATATCTGTATACTTTTATACTCTTTTTGTATTTGTTATATACTTGATATGTATGTGTTAATCATTCTGATTTTATGTACGATGCTTCTGACACGATTAAATAAATAAATACGTTGTAGGTATCAGTCGAGGCCAGAACAGTGTCCTGAGTAGCTGTGGGTGCATTATGTCGAAGACAACTGAATCCGAACGCGGGCGAATTGTTGGTGCTCGTATGATGGGCGCTTCCACAACCTAGGTAGCTGAAGTGTTTGGTGTGTCAAGGGGCACTGTATCGAAGATTTATATCACGTACAGGCAAACCGGTAAAACCATTACTCGCTGAGTCACAAGGCGGACGAAAGTGTGTGTTGAGTGATCGTGGCAGCAGGCCATTGAGGAGGATTCTGATAAAAAATGAGGGGATGACAGCTCCAAAAGATACTGCAGAGTTGAATATCGCACTCGCGAACCCTGTTAGAACCAAAACAACACGAAGGGAGCTCCATAACTTGGAACTGCAGGGCGAACTGGAATTCCAAAAACAGTGACGTAAATGCCCGTAACAGGAAAACGTGGTGCCAGAGCCATAAATCCTGGACTATGGAGCAATGAAAGAAAGTCTTTTGGTCGGATCAGTCTTGTTGCACACTCTTTTCAGCGTCTGACCCAGTTTCCATCACAAGGGTGAAACAAGGCGGGGGTTTGGTGATAATTTGACCAGCCATCTCGTGGTATTCCAGTGGCTACTACGTAACGTTCCTGCCGAGGATTTTGTGAGCGTGTCGGTTGATCAGGTCCATCCCGTGTTTGCTCCCAGTAGTGGTGCTGTGCTCCAAGACGACAGGGCTCCCGTCACGCAGACAACATTGTCCAGCTGCCCAGGTCTGGTTTTGTGACCATGAGGATGCATTGTCGCATCTCCCCTCGCCACCACAGTCACCAGATCTGAATAGTATTGAGCCTTTGTGGCTTAATTTGGAGAGAAGGGTGCCTGATCGTCATCCACCTCCGTCATCGCTACCTGAACTTGCGACTATTTTGCTGGAAGAATGGCGTAAAACAATGGTTCACATGGCTCTGGGACTTAACATCTGAGGTCATCAGTATCCTAGAACTTAGAACTACTTAAAACTAACTAATCTAAGGACATCACACACATGCATGCCCGAGGCAGGATTCGAACCTGCGACCTTAGCAGTCGCGCGGTTCCGGACTGAAGCGCCTAGAACCGCTCGCCCAACGCGGCCGGCAAGAATGGCGTAAGTTTCCCTTGAAAACCATAAAGGGCATATATTCATCCCTTGCGATATTACTACACTACTGGCCATTAAAATTGCTACACCAAGAAGAAATGGAGATGATAAGCGGGTATTCATCGGACAAATATATTATACTAGAACTGACATGTGATTACATTTTCACGCAATTTGGGTGCATAGATCCTGAGAAATCAGTACCCAGAACAACCACCTCTGGCCGTAATAACGGCCTTGATACGCCTGGGCATAGAGTCAAACAGAGCTTGGCGTGTACAGGTACAGCTGCCCATGCAGCTTCAACACGATACCACAGTTCATCAAGAGTAGTGATGGTGTATTGTGACGAGCCAGTTGCTCGGCTACCCTTGACCAGACATTTTCAATTGGTGAGAGATCTGGAGAATGTGGTGGCCAGGGCAGCAGTCGAACATTTTCTGTATTTCCAAAGCACACTGCAACATGCGGACGTGCATTATCCTGCTGAAATGTAGGGTTTCGCAGGGATCGAATGAAGGGTAGAGCCACGGGTCGTAACACAACTGAAATGTAGCGTCCACTGTTCAAAGTGCCGTCAATGCGAATAAGAGGTGACCGAGACGTGTAACCAATGGCATCCCATACCATCACCCATCACGCTTCCAATGTGCGTTCACCGCGATGTCGCCAAACACGGATGCGACCATCACGATGCTGTAAACAGAACCTGGATTCATCCGACAAAATGACGTTTTGCCATTCGTGCACCCAAGTTCGTCGTTGACTACACCATCGCAGGCGCTCCTGTCTGTAAAGCAGCGTCAAGGGTAACCACAGCCACGGTCTCCGAGCTGATAGGCCACGCTGCTGCAAGCTTCGTCGAACTGTTCGTGCAGATGGTTGTTGTCTTGCAAACGTCCCCATCTGTTGACTCAGGGATCAAGACGTGGCTGCACGATCCGTTACAGCAATGCGGATAAGATGGTGTCATCTCGACTGCTAGTGATACGAGGCCGTTGGGATCCAGCACGGCGTTCCGTATTACCCTCCTGAACCCACCGATTCCATACTCTGCTAACGGTCATTGGATCTCGACCAACGCGAGCAACAATGTCGCGATACGATAAACCGCAATCGCGATAGGCTACAATCCGACCTTTATCAAAGTCGGAAACGTGATGGAACGCATTTCTCCTCCTTACACGAGGTATCACAACAACGTTTCACCAGGCAACGCCGGTCAACTGCCGTTTGTGTATGAGAAATCGATTGGAAACTTTCCTCATCTCAGCACGTTGTAGGTGTCGCCACCGGCGGCAACCTTGTGTGAATGCTCTGAAAAGCTAATCGTTTGCATATCACAGCATCCTTCCTGTCGGTTAAATTTCGCGTCTGTAGCACGTCATCTTCGTGGTGTACCAATTTTAATGGCCAGTAGTGTAGAAGCGGGTTTCCCACACCCTGTTAGGTATCGTAATGTGATATTTTTTTGGTGTTTTCAAATTTTTGTCGACACCCTTTAGATTCTTGCAGTTTTTGAGTATCATGTAAATTAACACAAGAAGTTTTGTACGAGAAAAAAATATATTTCTGCATGAGCTCCTTTCGTAATCTGTAAAATGTGTAGACTATAGTATATCTCAATCCGTGTACATACACATTTCTTCTGCGAAAGTCGACAGCATCACATACAGGCAAGGCGTACACAAAGTCTTCCACGTAGCCCCATAGGAAGAAATTGAGAGGGATTATGTCCGGATATCACGATAGTTGGTCCGTCACGTCCTATCCATCGCTCTGGAAATGTGCTGTCCAGGAAGTCAGGACCATGCGAATCCCAGTGTTGGTGGCACCTAACGCTACTTGAATACCACATTCGGTTGAAGTGGTAGAAGCTGCGATACAGTAAACTGCTCAAGCTTGTCCAGATAAACGGTTCCACCTATTGTTTGCTCGATGAAAAAAAAATGACTTAACTGTGCTGTGTTTCATCAGCACACACCGCACATGCACCTTTTCGCTGTCTCTGTCATGTTCCCGAAAACAGAGGATGTTTTCCGAACGCCAGTTCCGAATGTTGTGCTGATTAACCTTCCCGCACGTGTGGAAGGTTATTTCGTCCCTATATTGCTGGGGTTTTGCCCGGTCCGTCCGCCGGCTCAATAGAGAAATGGTGACAAAGGTGAAAGTCTTATCTCTTCAATGCTTGCACAGTTTGAACATTGTGAACGTGGAAGTGAAGTCAATTATGCAGCACCTGTGAACGTGGAAGTGAAGTCAATTATGCAGCACCTAGTGATCCGCCGTTGAATGAGGGATGTTTAGCTCTCGCGATGCACGGCGAACTGACTTTAATGGGCTTCTTTGGAAAGTGTCTTTGATCTCCTCCACCATTTCGTCATCGTGTGCATTTTCTGCCGGAACCTGTCTGTCTGTTTACACTCCCACCGGCTAGAAACTTGTCATACGAAGCGTTAGACGTCTTAATGTCTCTTGCCTCCCTCTGAAATTCACTTCGGAAATTTCTTTAGACAGCAATGGATGATATAGTTTCCGCTGACCACACCACACGTTGGGTTCTCTGGTCATTGCTAGTAATTATTTAATACCTGAAACAAAACAAAAAATATCGTTTAAAAAAAACTACACAAAAGTCTTTGAGAGACATCTCAAAATATTACAATATACCTATGCTTCTAGCACGTCAAGATGCACAAGGCAGATGGAAAAGAACAACGTGTAATGGAGTCCACAATAAGGAATTCAGCACAATTATAGTACGATTGGATTCAACAATCACACATGTGACCAAGATGGGGATCGAATGTGGCCGCAGGTTGATCACTTGTGACCCTGCTTTTCCTACACTAAAGGCTTTTCCATGGATTACAGCGAGAACGCGCACAACTGTGTGTGTGTGTGTGTGTGTGTGTGTGTGTGTGTGTGTGTGTGTCTGCGGGCGCGCACAGAAGTCGGGTGCTTTAATCAAAACTGTATCGTACCAGACCCAAACACAAGCCATGGAGCGCGAGCTGCCTCTACCAGTCTACCTGCTAGTTACGGTGACCGGCGCTCCGCTCCGCTGGCCGACCTGGATATCTCAAGGAGGCAGGCTAGGTTGCAACACGTGAGCCCGCCGGCGCTGCAGCGGCTGCACAAGTGTCTGCCGTGTGTGGAAATAAAATGCCGACTGCCTCTCGCTCCCTGCACCCCTCACACAGAAGTCGCTGGCCGTGACTTCATTGAGTTCTGCTCAGAGGTCGACAGACTTCTCGCCAGCGGTGTGGTTCATGTTTAGTGCCGCCATTAGAATTATGCCACGAACGCATTAATGTCACCACCGCCGACTTTCGACGTCAACGTGCAGTAATCACTTACAGGTGGCAGTTGGCAGCACTAGCAGTGGAGGGCGTCTAAAGCGTGTCGGAGAGGGGGCGGGGGCACGGGAAATAGTGTAGTCGTAATGTGGAAATGGAGCGACTTACCTGGCTTTCTAGCCAAGGGTGGAAGAATTTACGAAATGACTAAGTTTGTAAACTGTCCGCTTGGTGCCGGCCGGAGTAGCCGAGCGGTTCTGGGCGCTTCATTTTGGAACCGCGCGACCGCTATGGTCGCGGGTTCGAATCCTGCCTCGGGCATGATTGTGTGTGATGTCCTTAGGTTAGTTTGGTTTAAGTAGTTCTAAGTTCTAGGGGACTGATGACCTCAGATGTTAAGTCCCTTAGTGCTCAGAGCCATTTGAATCATTTTGTTCGCTTGGTTAAGGTATACCATGCAGCGCAAAAATGCGCTATCAAAAACTGGCGCAGAGGCAGCTAAGATGCACCACGGACCACAAATGACAGGGCAAACGACAGCCGCGGAGATCCAACGGTTGAGCAACTGACTGGCCAGATGAACCAAGGCCGTACCAATAGTATCTCCTCAACGACTGTTCAGCGAACGTTGCTGCGTATAGGCCTTCACCACAGGCGTCTGGTTCATGCACCAATGCTAACTGCCGTTCATCGTCAACTGGACGTCCACAGAATGCCGACAGGTGGCCTTTTCAGATGAATCACATTTTATGCTCCGACGTACAGATGGCTATTGGCGTGTACAGTGTGAAACGTTTGAAAACAAATAACCTGCAACAATCGTCGATAGGGTCCAGGCTGGAGGGCATTCCTCTGGTGATCTCGTCGTTCTGGAAGGCACAGTGGACCAACCGAAGTATGCATCTATCTTTGGAAACCATGTCCACCTATCCATGCAGCTTGGTTTCTCTTGGCACGATGGCATCTGCCAGCAGGACAATGCAACATGTCTCACAGCTCGCAATGTCGTACGTGGTTTGAAAAGCACTATGATGAGTTTGCCGCACTCCCCTGCCCAACAAACTCCCCGGATTAAAATCCAGTCGAGAATCTGTGGGACCACCTCGATCGAGCTGTTTGCAGCATGGATCGTCAAGCGAGGAACCTAGCACAACTGGCCACAGCAGTGGAGTCGGCATGGATCTCTTCCTCCACGTCTCGCAACGGTCCGCGCTGCAAGAGGTGGTTATTCGGGCTTTTGAAAGGTGGCCACATTAATGTAAAGGGACAGCGTATGTTCCTGAATGGCGAAACACATTCTCAGAGCTGCCAGTTGCCTATCTAATAACCTGCCAGGGCAACAAAAATTTGATTGTCGTACTTTATACAGTAATGGAATAATTTAAAAATTTGAAGTACTGTCATAATCTACTCCTTAAGAAGTATAATCTTGCGTAAAAATTTTAACACAGTAAGTCAAGTATTAAAGTCAGAAACCGTATATGCCTTGAGGTAGCCTAAGTCACGCCGCGCAAATTACCCAGATCATATTCATCGAGCATTTCAGAATGAGAGTAGTTGGAAACTTCCAACAAACTCTACACATCATTTCAAACGTTTTAGAAACTTCTCCTGCTCCCCCCCCCCCTTCCACCCCAACACAGACACACAAAATAATGGAGAAAAGAGTTCGTCGCATGCTACATCTTCGTTGTTCATGCAATAAAACTTCAGTGTCAGCCGTGACGTTTCAAAAAATGGCTCTGAGCACTATGGGACTCAACTGCTGAGGTCATAAGTCCCCTAGAACTTAGAACTACTTAAACCTAACTAACCTAAGGACAATACACACATCCATGCCCGAGGCAGGATTCGAACCTGCGACCGTAGCGGTCTTGCGGTTCCAGACTGCAGCGCCTTTAACCGCACGGCCACTTCGGCCGGCAGAGTACACTCATTCAATGAATAATCCAGAGCAAACAAAATCAACATGATCAGGGTTTTTGCGTCTTCAGCCATGTACGGTTTCCATGTTTAACGTGAAATATTTAACACTTTCTCATTTATAAAGCAATCACACGTTTCAAACTGTTTTATACATTGAGTTAGATTGTCGAAAGCTCTTATACAGGAGGACCAAGGCTCAGATTCCCTTCCGGCCATTCCGATTTCAATTTCTTATGGTTTACCTGAAACAATTTGAAAAGCGTCAAAGCTTTTCATGTTTATAATTAAAGGAGATAATTGCTTTTAAAATCAGTCATTAGCTTATTGCAATATATGAAATGTGATGGAGGTGAATTATTGTGTCATTAAGCATCGGTAAAGGACTATAATTCTTCTCTTTGCAAACTTGATACACTTTATGCATGAAAGGAATTCTTCTAATGCGTTCCTAGCTGGGAAGCCCGGCGACCAGGTGGACACAGGTAGTGCGCCCACGGGCGAGCGGCGGTCGCGCGCCCATGTCGGCACGCTTCACAGAGGTTCAAATGGTTCAAAAGGCCCTGAGCACTATGGGACTTAACACTTCACAGAGGGCAGGCCCCGAGAGGATTGGCGTCAGGCGAAGACGCTGCATACATCAACACGCTGCCAAGGGAAGCCGTGGACATTCGCACGTGTGCCCGGCCCAGCGGAAACTACAAATTTAGAACGAAAAACAGTTTTGTCACGATTCTGGGTAACGCGGACAGAGCTGCGAGTTGAATAGCAACAGTACGACTTGGGTGTCCAAGAATCTCAAGTGGCCCGGGGAATTTTGGCCGTTTCCCGCGAGCAGAACACCTGGGAACGTAGCGGCAATACTCAAAGGGAGAAGTCTTGGTTTATTTGTATTCTCTGTCTCACACAGAGTATGGATCTCTTTTCCTCGCGGAATGCGACGGCAAAGAGGGAGGAAATTTTGAAAGGGACTTCATTGGCAAGAATCTTACGTTCGCTTTGAAAAATAGTACGAGCTACGTAATTTGCGGAAGGGCGGAGACAAGACGCTTGAGGGGAGCGGCGCTCTCTCTCTCTCTCTCTCTCTCTCTCTCTCTCCAGGTGCGAGGAGCGCACTAGCATTTGCATTCCGAATATTGCTTCTGAGGAGGCAGGAGTTCACCCTTGACTGCTTCCGATAAGTCGCAAGGGTTCTCTTATCGCTTGCCATGAGACTTTGCATTCGTCGCAAACAGCGTAGAGAGCAAAGTTTGTTAGATCCAAGTAGGCGAGCTGCACTCACTGTGCGCATTATCAAGAGCTTAACTCAGGATCACATTTTGATTTACTACATGTCCAATGACGGTAGTACTGTTAGAACAGGTTTGAGCTTTGTTTAATGCAGTTTCACGTAGGTTTGCACTTGCAGATGGACACATACCGTTCCGATAGCAGGTTTCGGTCACTATTTTCAGCGTAGGGCATGTTAGACGCTATCAGCTACGTCGCCGGCAGAGTCTTGATGCAGCCGCACGCAATCAGCCGACTCCACCGCCACGCCGACCACGCTATGAACATAGTAATATAGAAAACTCCAACTTTCCTAGCTGCGCATTCTTCTTTCGCTTTCTTCAATTTCTTTGCAATGTGTTAGATGCTCATAAAGACGCAAGGCACAGTATTCACCGTTTGCCAGTTAAGAAAGTCATATGTTCAGCTGTTATTTTTATTCCTTCCTCATTTATTTTACCAGGTCAACCCGTCTCGTGTAATTTATTTATATGTTAAATTAGAATGAAGTCATACAATGCTCATGTTAAAAGACAAATACCAGGGCAAGCACCTTATATAATTCACTTGTTGTGAGCTCTTGGTGCCAATTCAATTCTATTTGTTGTCTTTTTCTTTTTTTTTTAATACTTTCTACAGTATCTGGCTACCCAATTTTTTTAATTTTTGTTTATCATTATTTGAATAATTTGTGAGTGAATGTTTAATGAATTTGATAAAAGTTCAGTAATTATTGCATATGCAGTTTAATGCAGTTTCACTGAATAAACCACTTACATCATGAACAGCCCTCCTTGCATTTCATTTATAAAATCTAAATAAAATTCACACCTCTTTCTCCCTCCCACACGTGGTATCTTGCAAATTGAGGGGAGTTTCGTCAGTACACCAAGGAAAGTTTCCTTCCCTACATGAACTAACTTTCGGTCTCTGGAGACCTCAAAGTCGACGTGATGTTGGGCTGTACTATTCCGCCTTAAAAAAAAAAAAAAGAAAAAAAAAGCACGGTCCAAACTGGCCTTAAAGGCCCAACGGTAACGACTGGCCGCCATGTCACCCTCAGCCCTTAGGCGTCACCGGATGCAGGTATGGAGGGGCATTCGTTCAGCACACCACTCTCCCAACCATTGTCATTTTTCTCAATCCAGTAGATCCTCAGATGGCCTCACAAGAGCTGAATTCACCCCGCTTTCTAACTTCACTCGACAGACCTTGACAGTGACCCATCCAAGTGCTATTCAAAACGGCAGCGCTTAACTTCGGTGATTTGACGGCAGCCGGTGTTACCACTGCGGCAAGGCCGTTGGCACCATTCCACCATTCCACCTTCATACTTCTACATCTACATTCCGCAAGCCACCTTAGGGTGTGTGGCGGAGGTTACTTTGTGTATCAGTGTCACTTCCCCCTTTTCCTGTTCCACTTACGAATGGTTCGCGGGAAGAAAGATTGCTGGTGAGTCTCCGTGTGGTCTCAAATTTTATCTTCATGGCCTTTTTGTGAAATATACATTGGAGGAAGCAATATTTTGGTTGAAGCTCCTAGGAATGTAAGATCTCGGAATTTTAATAGTAGACCATAACGTTATGCAGAACTCCTCTCTTGCTACGACTGCCAATGGAGTTGGCTGAGCATCTCCGCGATGGTGTCACGCCTACTGAATGAACCTGTAATGAAACTCACCGCTCTTCTTTAGATCACCTCTGTCTCCTCTATCAGCCCTATTTGGTACAGGTCTCATGCTGACCTGTAAGTCCGCAGCTCGTGGTCGTGCGGTAGCGTTCTCGCTTCCCACGCCCGAGTTCCCGGGTTCGATCCCCGGCGGGGTCAGAGATTTTATCTGCCTCGTGATGACTGGGTGTTGTGTGATGTCCTTAGGTTAGTTAGGTTTAAGTACTTCTAAGTTCTAGGGGACTGATGACCATAGATGTTAAGTTCCATAGTGCTCAGAGCCATTTGAACCAACTGACCTGTAATGTTCAAGTACTGGTCGAACGAGTGTTTTGTACGTTACTTCCTTTGTTGATGGACTACATTTCCTGTGGATTCTTCCAGTGAATCTCACTCTGGCCTCTGCCTTATTCGCAATTAATTTTATGTGATCGTTACACTTCGTATCACTCTGTACGCGTATTCCTAGATATTTGATGGGGGTAACTGCTTCCAGCGATTGTTCTGCAGTTTTGTAATCATATATTGAAGGGTCTTTAGATCTGTGTATTAGCAAAACGTTACATTTATTTATGTTGCGGGTCAATTGCCACTCCCTGGACCAAACACCGATCCTATGCAGGTCTTCCTGCTTTCGTTATAATTTTCTACTTTCGCGATTTCTTTATATACAACAGCATCATCGGCGAAAAGCCTCATGGAATGCCGACGTTAGCTACTAGTCATTTATATATATATTGTGAAGACTAATGGTCCTATGAGACTCCCGTGGAGCACGCCCGAAATTCTTTTACGGTTGAAGATTTCTTTCCGTTCAGAACAAAATGCTATGTTCTGTCTGCTAGAAAGTCTTCAGTCTAGTCATTAGAATTTTGTTTATTAGGCGGCCGTGTTGAACTGTATCGAATGCCGTACGGAAATCAAGGAATGCGGTATCTATCTCGGCGCCTGTGTGTGCTGTTTTCTGTATCTCGTGGACGAAAAGAGCGATTAGGGTGTCATACGATCGTTGTTTTCGGAATCCACGTTGGTTCTTACAGAGGAGATTTTCGGTCCCCAGAAATGTCGTAATATACCTGCAGACTCACAAAAAAATCTACCGGAAAAGCCTTATTGCAGTAAAAGTCCATGACTCAACGTCATCAAAAGCATCTGGTGACCATCTCATACTGCGCTTGACGTTCGCTCGCTTGCTTCTCACTCAATGGCGCCAGTTTCCGTCTGTTGTCTACGTTTAACACAATGCACTGTGTCAGGTGTTCTTCCCCTGAGCTGTGGTAAACGTATTCCCTCGGAACTAAGAAGAGTCGTCGGCATAGTGGAGTTGTGGCCAAACACAACAAAAAGCCGGCGCATCGAAACACTCCTTTGTAGTCACGTTCAGGCGACAGGAGACCGAAGTCCTTCGCAGTGAGTTACAGGCGAGTGAACCACAAAGCAGCTGATATATCACCAGAGTCAAGTAAAGTTACCATCTCGAAACAGGGAAAACTGAATACGCATCTTAGTCAAAATGGCGCAGTTAATGCCGTCTCGGTCATATCAGAGTAAAACTTTGATCTCTCAGGTTTTCCTGGGCGTAGCTGAATAATAATGTGCCATCTAAGCAGAATTATTGATTCCAATATTTTCAACATTTCGCGGCCCTGTCAGCAACTGTATAAATATTAATTTTAAATTAACAACAGCCTCAATTGCAATGTTTACCTAGATTTACCTAGGTTTCAGTTGGGATAACCCAACCTTCTTCAGAATAAAAGGAACTACGATTTGTCCATTATGGAAAAAAATTATCTCAACATCCATTCCACTTTTCTGCACGGTAATTCGACGATCGACCCAGTCTTCTTCAGGAGACTGGTTGGAGACCAGGCAGCGTGTGCGCGTAATGAGATGGCTCGCGACTCCTGAGGAAGACGAGCGGTCAACGAAATATCGTGCAGAAAAATTGAATCAACAACTCGATTCATTATGACGAGGGACGTCGTTAAAATCAAAGCTGGTTTCAACCGGAAGGTTGGTTTCAGTGCCACAGGGCTTCACTATCGTGGTGGTATTAGAAGTGGCATGCCCTTACTTTCCTCCAACCTTTGAAATAACTTCCCCAGCCAGTTACGAATGGGTGAGTGGCACGTCTACAGCTTTATACAGACCCCAAACAAAGATCCAACTTGTCATTTTTCATACTCCTGCCACAGGTGAAAGAAACGATAAGTGACAAAACACTGAGTGTCTGCAAAGAACTTTAGCGATGAATTCATATATATTCAGCTAGTAACCTCACTAGAAGGCAGTCATCGATTCCTAATTCTGGTAGTTGCTGGGTTCTAAATGAGAGATTGTTTGTAGCAACGTAGGATGCTACACTCATCCCCACTGTACTGATAGTGAATAACTGAATTAAAATAGTCCTGCTTCTCAGTGAATTCCAAGTAACGATCGACCCATCCTGAAAGTAGTAACAGTGTCAGTGAAATTGCTCGTACCCCACACGAAACAAAACAAGACAAGCGACAAAACGAAACCGTTCTCGCTAACACTAATGCGATGCAGTGTCACAGACTTCATATGTGATAAAAGGAGGTGATGTAAAATGAGTAATTATAATCTCTCAGGCGTGGCAATGCGTGCATTCACTCACTCATTCAGCATATAAATATAAAATAGAATAAACAGATTCAGAACCACCAGCAATTGAAGAATTACAAAAAATCAGTCCAGAATAAAAAAAACGTAATAAACCGTCGGATGAAAATCAGATAATGGCCGAACTATGGGAAAAAGAGCTAATAAAAATTTCATTAAATTTATTTAATGTGTCTTCAATAAGGCTTTGGAAGAACGAGAGATCCTAGTCGAGTAGAAAACAGTCCTCATCCACCTTCTTCATAAAAAAAATGCTTCAAAACAGACCCCAAAAATTACAGAGAAATATCATTGCTGGGTGTAGCTAGTAAGATTCTTTCAAAAGTCTTTTTAAATATAGCAGAGCGACAATTGGACTCACAACTGGGGGAGTGCCACAAAGGGTTCAGAAAGGAAAGATCATTTTCTGAACAAATATTGAACCTCAAAAACGTTATGGCACAGCAAAAACCAAGGACAAAGAGGTGCGTAATTTCCTTCATTGATTTCGAGACGGCGTATGATGCGATTGATAGAGAAGCCTTAATACCAGCAAGAAAAGAACTGGGTTCGAATCAGAAATAAACTAACATAATAAAAGCGACTATCACAAATACTTTTTCAAAAGTTAAATTTGTAGGTGAAGTATCAGACCCATTTTAAACAGAAAGAGGAGTAAGACCAGAGAATGGCTTTCCCGTTATTGTTTGATTGTGCGCTTGACAAAGTAATCAGAGAATGGAACGAAAATATAAAGAGTGGGACAAGACTAGGTTGCAAAAAGAAGAATCTCAAGATCACCTACATTGCCTTTGCGGATGATCTATCTGTGTTTGCTGACCAAAGGGGGAAGCAAAGGGAAAATCCTTGAACTAGAGAAACAGGCAGCCATATGAGGTCTTAACATTTCCTTTAAAAAAAATCATGACAGACAACAAATACCTAAATAAGTACCTAAAAGTCAAAAACAGAAACAGTAAAAGAATTTAAATATCTGGGGAAATAGATTAGTTGGAATGCAGCAGAACGCAAGGCAGTAGACACTGTTGCGTAATCTTCTCAAAATAAAAGTCCTGCTTTGACAGTCTGACCTGGGGGAACAGACTTTGGATGAACTACGTCCTCGATGGACGTTCAGAAAGAGGTTTGTCATCAATCAATATGTCGCATTTTAAATCAAGCAAACCACTCGTGCACTCGAGTTTTTCTCATAGCGTCATCTTCGTAAGCTGTTTGCGACATTGAAACAGTTTCAGCAGCATTTTGACAGAGTAGAAAACAAAATTTCACAGCTGCGCGTTGTTCATTTAAGCTTGCCAATCATAAAAAACGAAACAGGAACAAAACTGTGCTAGTAAAAACAATCACTGAAGATGAACAGAACAAGGTAAGTCGACAATCCAGACGGCACTGGACTGGCAATGAGTTGCGCTTTATACGCCTTGCGTCAGAGATACATAGTACACAAACTCCGCCCACGGCAATGTTGTTCCGTATTTTTTTTTGTACCCCCTCATATGAAAAATACTTAAAAGTCCTGCAGTATTGGGAGCAGGTCAGTGTTCTTCAGCTACTGGTAAACACAGTTATTCTTTTCTGGCCTTGTGTCCAATAAACTAAGCTGACTTCAAGTAAGTGGTTGAGACCGTACAATTCTTAGGAAGCTTTTGAAAAGGTAGAACCGCAAGGGGCGACTGCACCTTCATCTAGGTGTCAAGGAGTCCTGAGCCGCCGATTTCGTTAAAAAGGTTTTAGGGGAGTTCAGCGCATACTGGTGCACATCCGTGCATAAACCATAGCAGTTTACGAACCAACGGTGCCTTTATCTGAATTCTCTTAGTTCTTAATCAACATGTAGCATATACATTTTATGATAATAATTGTCATTTGTCATTTCGTGAAATCATTAAATACATGTTAGACTTCTTCATCAGCATCAGCATCATCAGCATCTTCATCATCGTCATGTCGAATTTCCAACCCCTGGCTGGATCAGTTTAGAACATGAGCCTCTCCATCCTACTCTGCCCTTCCACGATGTATCTCTCTCCACTCTGTCCCAGGCTTCTCCTCTCCTTCACACAGTCCTTCACTCCAACGATCCATCCGTCTCACAGTTTCCTGACAGTCTCTTGCCTCGAGGGCCTCTCTCGGTAACCTGCCGATTCCCATTCTTTTAACATGCCATACATGTCATTTCTGTGCTCTCTTGCACGGGCTTCTCTTTCACTTTTGTTTTTCTCTCAGCGTCTCATTCGTCACTCTGTCAATTCTAGTAAGTTCTGATTTGCTTCTTTCAAATTCATTTCCCAAGCTCGTGTCATGCTAACCTTCCTTTTCTTCATTACCAACTTTCCTGACGCAAATAGTATGGGAGCATAGTACGCTCGGTATAACATTAGCTTACTTTTAGTGGTACACCTTTGCTCCAGACCAGGAAAACACCGCCTTGCCTTCCCCGTTCAGTAACCCCCGTATCATTCTTCCCCTTTTTTTCACACTGTCCAGTCACATTAATGCTACCACTTGTCGAAAGCCTCATAAAAAACACCTTTCTCAGCGCAGACGGCTGCGTGACGTGCAGGAAGAGAGTCAGTGAGGTTCTGAAAGATGCCGACGGTGATGTGGAGACATGCTGACTCCAGTGTCGAGGGCAGCTGCGCTAGGTTTCTCGGTTGAGGATCCACAGCGCGACCGGCCCGATCGAGGCGGTCCCACAAACATTGGATTGAGTTTAAATCCGGGGAGTTTTGTGGCCAGGGGAGTACGGTAAAATCAGCATGGTGCTCGTTGAACCATACATGTACATTGCGAACTGTGTGACACGTTGCATTGTCCTGCTGGTAGATGCCACTGCGCCGAGGAAAAACGAACTACATTTAGGGATATCCATCGTCCCCAAGTACAGATACATACTTGTGTTGATCCATTATGCCCTCCAGAATGACGCGACCACCCAGGGAACGCCACAGAAGCACTCCCCAGTCGGTAACACTCTCTTTTTGACCTGGATCCTTCCGAAGATTGTAGCAGGGTGTTTGCTTTCAGACGTTTCACGCGCGATGGTGCATAAAACGTGATTCATCTCAAATTGCCACCTGTTACCTCTTAGTGAACGTCCAGTTGCTATTTAATTTAGTTTTAGAAAAGGTGATGCGACAAATGCCGATACACCCAGGAGGAAGAATACTTAATCGGCAATTTCAAGTGGTAGCATATGCGGATGACGTAGCATTAATGGCAAGAAATGTAAGGGCACTAAAGGGGAACTACGAAGCGTTAGAGGAAGCAGCAAGAGAAGTAGGTTTATAGGTAAACATAAACAAAACAAAGTATGTGGTGATGGGGGAGCCCAAAATAAACGGACAAAAGAATTCAATAGTAATGAATGGGAAAGAATATGAAAGAGTGAAAACATTTAGATATTTAGGTTCTGTAATAACGGAGGACAGTAAAGTAGCAGTAGAAATTCAAGAAAGGATAGCGAGTGGAAATCGTTGCTATTTTGCCTTGCAGAATGTATTTAATTCCAGGAATGTTGGTAGGAATACAAAAATCAAAATATACACGACCATATTAAGACCTATAGTAATATATGGATCAGAAGGCTGGGTATTGACATTAAAGGAGGAGAACTGATTATTGAGATGGGAAAGAAAGATACTGAGAAGGATTTTTGGAGCAGTGGGAGAGGAAGATGGCCGGAGAGTGAGGACAAATGTAGAACTACAAACACTTTTTGGACAGATGGATATTGTTGTTAAAATTAAGCAGGGAAGAATAAGATGGGCAAGACATGTAAAGAGAACGCCAGAAACTCAGAGTGTCAAGAAGTTTTCATGGGAAAACCTGCGGGAGAAGGAGAAGAGGTAGACCCAGGGAAAGGTGGCTGGACGATATGGAAGAAGATCTAAAGGCGACGGGAATAAGAAATTGGAGAAGGAAGGCGATGGACAGAGAAGAATGGAGGCAGGTGATACAGGAGGCCAAGGTTCTTCAAGGACTGTAGAGCAAACCAAGAAGAAGAAGAATAATAAGTTGCTATACTGGCGTGTAAATCCCAGCCTTTTTCGCCCTTGAACAGCACTCAACATGGGTGCCAGAAACACGTGCCTGCTGCGGACGCCCAAACGCACCAACGTTCGCTGAATGGTCGTTGAAGAGACAGTATTGGTAGCCCCTTGGTTTATCTGAGCTGTTAGTTGATCAAAAGTTGCGCGTCTATTCGCCTGTTCTCATCTCCGCAGCCTTCGTTCGCCCCTGTCACCTGTGGCCCGTGGTGCACCGCATTTGCCTCGGCGCCGCTTATGGATAACGTCATTTTGCCATGCACGGTATACTTTAATCACCGCGGCACGTGACGAGTTTACAAACTTAGCCGGTTTGGAAATGCTTCCATCCTTGGCCCAAAAGCCAATGATCATGCCCTTTTGGACATCGAATAAATCGCTCTGTTTTCGCATTACGACAACGACTGCACTGTTTCCCGCGTCCCCCTGACACGCTTTATATAGCCTCCACCGCTAATGCTGCCACTTGCCGTCTGTGCGTGATTATTGCACGTTGATGTCGAACAAAGGCGGTGTCATACTAATGTGACTGTGTGTATCATCCTTTCCAAGTACCTGAACAGTTCATACTGTTCCACCGCTTCCAAACATACGTTTGGCCTTTCTTGCACTTTTTCTTCTCCATTTACCCACACCATTAAGTAATCTGCAAATAGCTTGTTTTCATCTGCTATTCGCGCTGCCACTCCTGTCATCATCTCGTCCATAACGTTGCTGAAAAATGGAGCGGTAGTACACTCTCTTGCCTCAGCCCATTTTTCTTTTAGAACTAGTCTGTCTTTTTTCCTTCTACTTTTACACAACTTACACTTCAATGATACAATTCCTTTATTCTTCTCACTATCAGGCGTCTCGCTGGGGCTGTCTTTCGTTAAAAGTTTGATCCACTGTCGACCTTCCTGGTCAAAACCTTCTACTATCGTCTGTATTCTGTTTTCTAGAATCTTCTCAACTTTCTTTGTAGCATGATACATCAAAGTAGCTTCCCTATAATTTTGACATGGTTTCCAGCAAACCTTCTTAAATATTGCTACTATGATTTACTTTTTCGAGTTGGTCATACTCACATTTTCCATCATACCTCTCTTATTAAACTTAACAGTTCCATACAGGACTTCCTTACTCCCCTGACTGTCCTCTTTCATCATTTTTGTACTCTCTTCCATCCATGTCCTCCTCTCTCCTGTTACCACGCTGTTTGAATACTTAGTTTGAGGTCTACATGTGAGTTTACAGTTTGGTACATTATGGTATATTACGTACAGAGGGTAATTTTTCGTTAAAGAAAATTCGTGAGACATGTGCGTGGTTTGTCCACAAGTGAATAACAGTTGCATACAAATTACATTTTATTAGAAGTATGTTGTAATAAATATGGAACAAGTGTTTAGACAATCTGACATGAGGGACATTGCAGCTTATTATCTCCCCAGTAAAGACCTTTCAACCCTGCTTAACGGCAGAATTTAGTTTCATGTCATGAGGCACATAATTGATTTGCGCGAAGTCTATTTTTAAGAAGAGTTTTCTCCCACTTAATATGTCATGTGTTTTCCTAATTGTTACAATACACGGAGGTGGCGAACCACGAACTGTCAAATCGGTAGATGCAACAGCACTTAAAACTTGCCTAATAGTTTCCATTATGAAGAAGCAGATCATTATAGTTTGTCTTCCAAAAATTTTCTTAAAATATAATCGATATTGGAAGGTAAGAATGGTATTTCCGCAACACAGTACCTCTCTTCTTCTATAGAATTGATGCGACAAGTAACTCACTACAACTGCATTGCTCCTAAACATCGTATTTACGGAAATCGTTTTTCAACGTATTTTTCTAGCGTACAGTTCCCTATAAACTTGAATAGCTGTGTGTTATTTTTCAGATTATTCTGTTGCATCCCTGTCTTTCGTAGATATCGGGGTCATAAGAGACGGAGCAGTAACTTACAATTAGTCACACAAGGACGGGAGCTGTTATCTCACCAGCCTAGGCGAAGTAGAAACCGGGTTTCTTGATCGGCAGCGATAAATGGGCTTCTTATTAGGCCACAGTTACCACACACGCTCGGTCGACGGTTCACGCACCGCTAGTGATGTAAATGCAGATGAAGAACTTGTTTCAATGAGAGCAACTTTGTAAACTCTACCTGTCAGGTTTTTGTTTCGCTGATACGACTTCAGATGCTGTACTGCCTTAACTAGCCGACTGCCACCCTGTTGTAGGAACCGCTGGTGTCTTCTTCAGACTAGTCTTGTTCAGATGTTGAAGATCCCGCTGAGTTAAGGTTTCATAGCGACTTTAAATCACTTCGTTGATGGTTCAGTCAATCCTGCAGTAAAATCATTTCGTGTTCTGTTTCAGTTTTGTCTCAATTCAACTTGCGTGGGCGTTACATGAATTCGCTGTCAATGGGATGTTTTATCCTTAGAAAAAGACAAATATGCACGAAGGTACCATCAGGCAGCCTGCCATGGCTGTTTACGTGTGAAACACCTCTGGCTGTGAGTAATCAGCGAAAATTTTGCAGTTTTTGTGGTTGCGAACATCCGTCGGCAAAAATGGAACCCTTCTAGTGTCACTTTGTTGTCCGTTTGTGCGATTTTTAAAAGCTCATTTTCTCAGGAATGGGTAGATGTATCAAGTTGAAATTTATGTCAAACACTAATTTCTGCTGCCCCTTGGCGGTGTAAAAAATTTAAGTCAGTGCGATCTCACATATTTTCATACTCGCAATCTCACACATCAAAATCTATAGGATACTTCTCGTTGCCCTAGAATTATGAAATTCGGTAAGTAGCGAAGTTTCATGGTATAACTAAGGGAAAAAATCCGAAAAATGTTAAGTTGTAGTTGTAGCAAACGAAAAATGTTTTTTTCTCGTTTTTGTCCGACTGCTCTCCGTCCGTCTGTTAAGATCCCTTTTTCTCAGGAATGGATAGGCGTATGAAGTTGAAATTTGCACCAATATATAGGTCTAAAGTTTCTCGGTGGTGTAAAAACGTTGAGCTTCCAAGTCTGTGCAATTATGTCACATAATTTGACACTCGCAAACTCACTCATTACTACGTATAGGGTTCTTCCCGTCGACCTACAATCACGAAAATTGGCAAGTACCAAGATTTCACAGTACAAGTAAAGGGAAAAAATCAGAAGAGATGATAATTTGTAATTATATCAAGCGAAAAAAGTATTTCTTTTGTCATTTGTTATCCGAGTACAAAATTAAAACTAAATCACTTTCGAAAGTCTTGGAATTCCTGAGACCGTTATCTTGCCGGTATCAGTGTCGATATCAGGCAAAAATCGTCGAGATTCTCGATTCCCGGAATTGATAATTAAGTTTGTAAGGAGCCTTCACTGCGCGAGGCCTATTCACACATGGCCTTTTTTTTTTTTTTTTTTTTTTTTTTTTTTTTTTTTTTTTTTTTTTTTTTTGTCTTTCAGATCGTCTTTCATTACTTCTCAGGATTTAGGAAAAGCAGAACTTTCAGATTCCTTGTGCGTTACGTGGTTCTCTGCCGCGGTTTATAATAATCCCTACCTGGCAGCTAACAGCCGAATCAAAAGAAGTCAACTAACGTTAAGAGCTTCTCATGAGAGTACCTTTCCTGTTTAGTAACAAACGAAAATACTTGCAAAGGCAGTAATATTTCAAAACGTTCTTAATTTTAATTGACATTACTGAATTCGGCCGTGAGCTAAGTAAGGTTATCCGCTTACCTCGGGGCCAGAGGGCGCCTACTGCGGCGTTAAGGGCACGTGATAAGGGGAATGTTTTATTATTTGTCTTCCTATACTGACAAGTCACGGGCATACCGATCTGCGACTATGGTATTTTTGACATGCAGTAACCTGTGAATGCGCATTACACAAATGATCATCTTCAAATGCAGTACTTACATGTATCAGGGAACATTAGAATAGTTAAAGCTGTTGTAATACAACGCAGTGAGTAGATGAAAACAAGCATTTATGTATTTATCAAATTTTTTGTGACGGTATCTCATATTCAATAGTGCATTTAAATATAACTATAAATACTGTTATTAAAGAAAGTACTTGACACACTTCACCAAGCAACTATAGTGTCGCAACTGTTAGTGGGGCCACCGGCCGACATTTCACATGTGTGCCATAGAATAATACTACAACTAACACAAGGAACTAAAAGCTATAGGGTGGAATCTGGGAACACTCTTCAAATTATGGAAACAAAAACCTGTGAGGTCGACATTTTATTTTAAATTTTCTCAGTGTATTTATCACCATATAAATGGCGTAGCACAGACAGACAAGTTCGCCTAACTCGGTCTAGATGCTTGTTGCAACTACAGTGAAATTAAAATTAGTTTCTATTGATAGTTAACTGCCGCGCGGGCTTAGCCGAGCGGTCTGGGGCGAGTTCAAATGGCTCTGAGCACTATGCGACTTAACTTCTGAGGTCATCAGTCGCCTAAAACTTAAAACTACTTAAATCTAACTAACCTAAGGACATCACACACATCCATGCCCGAGGCAGGACTCGAACCTGCGACCGTAGCGGTCGCTCGGTTCCAGACTGTAGCGCCTGGAACCGCACGGCCACTCCGGCCGGCCTAGGGCGCTGCAGTCATAGACTGTGTGGCTGGTCCCGGCGGAGGTACGAGTCCTCCCTCGGGCATGGGTGTGTGTGTTTGACCTTAGGATAATTTAGGCTAAGTAGTGTGTAAGCTTAGGGACTGACGACCTTAGCAGTTAAGTCCCATAAGATTTCACACACATTTGAACATTTTTTAATAGTTCGTCATATTTAGCCGGACATTTTGCCCTAAAGCCGGACTACCTGTTTTAGACAGAAATTAAATCAGATGGGTATTTTTAATCACTTAGAAATAATCAATTGGTTATTTGCTTAGACCAAGCTTAAAACGTGCTTAAACTAACGAAATGCCAGTAAAAGGCTGTATAATTTGCCAATTATGATAGTAACTAAGTGCTCTTTTCTAAATTCCTCAGTATTCTTTCTCAGGTATATTATGTCAAAATTAACTGAAAGTTCCTCATTAGACAAAATAAACAGTTATCTATTGTTATGGGACGGAAAACGAAAAACTGTTCAATAACTATGGTCATTTCAATTAGACTTACAAGAATACTGGTAGAAGCGACGCGCGAGAGTGGCGGGGCAGTTTGGCATCGGCTGTTCGGAACGTTCATTCTTCTCTGGCTCTCTCGCTTTACGGCTTAGCGTGGCTCGTTCGTGACAATGTGTGTTTGGCTCGTTCGGCCTATGAAGAAAGACGTAGGGCGCAGACATAACAATAGCACTGGTTGGTATATCTACATATACTTATGGTATATCCCCCTCGCGCCTGCGTCATTAGCCGGGAGCGGGACTAGTTGTGCGTCCTCTTCTTCATCGCTATAAAGCCTAACAAAAGCTGAACAGGCTGGGCTCGTATACACACAGTGGTTATAATTAAACTTTCACTACTTTAGAGGCCCTAATGAAAATCACGTGATCGTAGGACAATGACATTTAGTGTAAACATTTCTAAGGACTTGCGGAAGAAAAATAACGAATACACGCTTGCAAGAAACACATTTGAATTTCCACATGTGAGTAACATTTGTTAATTGCGTAGCTCTGCCTCGTGATGACTGGGTGTTTGTGATGTCCTTAGGTAGGTTAGTTAGGTTTAAGTAGTTCTAAGTTCTCGGGGACTGATGACCATAGATGTTAAGTCCCATAGTGCTCAGAGCCATTTGAACCTTTTTTTTTTTTGCGTGGCTTGTTTACCTTGCAGGTTGTAAACGTTGCACGATAGACGACCATATGCATCCATGCCACCCTGGAACCGCAGTAGAGATACCATTTCTCAGTATTGTCTGCAGCTATTTTCGAAAGATGGACATGAAATATTCGCTGTCGTGACACAGCTCTCACATAGCGTCCAGCATTTTCAGCCATGGCAACAGTAAATTCTTCAACAATTTGTGACGCAGTAACTCCGCTTTAGTGACATTGTCATCAGTAGCATCACCGTTGCTATCACGCAGTGAAAGTATTGATTGCCTCTTTCCGCTGGTGTACTTCACATACGACGAGAATCTCTTTAATTTTCCTGCCAGATTTCGAGACAGAGTTCCGTTGTGGAAAACCATCTCGCATTGAAGTTCACTCTAAATTTCGAGCTTCTGTGAAACTACGCCAATATTGGGGTTTTGCGTTATTTTAAATTTGGCATTTTTCGTTGCTTTTGCAACACTGTTGTGACCTGTTTTGTGTACCTTGGGCGTCAGTGCCATCTCATATTAATGTATTTGCTGTATATCTCCAATTTACGACGATACTATTTCTTTGAATTTAAACGACATCTGGTCTAAACTTACATACTCTAATTGGAAAGACTGGAGATAATCTCTTAAGGAGATTATAAGCGAATTTTTAACTGTATTTTGCGTTTATTTTTGATCGGTTTGGATGTTAGCGTATTTAGTCTCGCTACATCACCTTGTGGTAACTAATCCCTGTATCCGTCATGATCCTCCCTATTTGCTCAGGATTATTTGCTGCTAAGAGGTCAAGTATGTTTTTGCAATCATTTACACTGAGGGTGTGCCTAAACAAATTGCTTACAATAATTTACTGAGAACGCATTCAATACGATTTCGGACGACATTTTTATGCCAATCACCGAGTTTAAACATGTATTTTCTCCAACACATTGAGGGTAGATTAAAGTCACCACCACTTATAATTGTATGAAAGGGGTACCTGTATGATACGACAGTCAAGTGGAACTGTTCAACAACTGTGTCATCTGAGTCGGCGGGTCAGTAAAGGGACCAATTATTATTTATTCCGGTTGACAAGTGTAACCTCCCCACTAACTCACAGGAACTATCTGTTTCATTCCACTACATGATAAAGTACTTCTGACAGCAATAAACACTCCACCGCCAACTGGTTTTCAATCTATTCTTTTTGAACACAGTTAGGTCCCCTGTAAAAATTTTGGCCGAATTGGTTTCTGGCTTTAGCCAGCTTTCAGTAGTTATAACGATTTGAGCTTCAGCGTAGAGTGAGCAGTGAGGCCCTCCTGTTAGCGGCTAGAACTTTTTTTTTTTCCAACACAGCTACGATAGTTTACAGCTGCAATACTGACTGTTGCTGAGTCTACCTTCCTGTGTTTGGCCTGTACCCTTTTAGACTGACGCTCTTTCTGCAGTTCCTCCAGACACTGTAACGTAAAAAACCGCGCAGTCCCCTCCACATAGCCCCGGCTACCTGTGTAGCCGCTGCCTGTGCGTAGTGGACCCCTGACCCTTTAAGTGGAACCCTGAAACCCACCATCTAATGGCGCCCAAGTCCAGGAATCTGCAGCCCACAAGGTTGCAGAACCGTCTGAGCCTTAGATTCAGACCCTCCGCTGGGCTCTGCACCAAAGGATCACTGTCAATTCTTTCGACGATGCTGCAGATGGTGAGCTCCACCTTCATCTCGCAAGCAATGCTGGCAGTCTTTACCAATTTATCAAGTCGCCCAAAACGACACACGTCGCTAGTACCGACATGAGCCACCGTCTGCATTTGGCTACCCCTGTGCTTTTCCACATGTGGAATGACACCTCTTGGTACGCACACAGAGTTCACACTGGATGCCTTCTGCACCTTGACAGCCATATCCGTAAGGCTCTCACTACGTACGTAACACTGGAGCCCTCTACTGCCAGCAATCCCACCCTCTGTGATTTCCCCGACCTTGCACAGGGGGAGGCCTATTCTGGAATAGGGCGAGAGACTTCACCTGATTCAGGAACGTCATCAGCCATAGATAGCACCCGAAACCTGTGTGTTAGGCAAATCAGAGAGGCCCTTCTATCAGTCACCCAGAAAGTCTTTCGCTGCCTGCCACAGCTTGGAACCACTTCCCTTGCGACCAAGGGTGAGAGGTCATACTCAGTGTGGGCAATACCTGAAGTGGCCACAGTAGTGGACTGATCAGGGGATATGTGGGACGTTTCGGGCATCCCTCGGATCTCCACGTCCAGTCCCCCACAGTGATGCCTGTTGGCAACAGCCTCCAGCTGTGTGACCGAAACCAACAGCACCTGGAGCTGTGAGCGAGGGGTTACCAACTCAGCTCGCAACTGAGCATGGCAATCACAGCCCCTATCCATACCAAAGACGGCAAAACTCTACACTACACTGTTATCAGAACGCTGGACTGTTTCTAGTAGGCACACAAGAAATTAGAAGAAGTAACCACACAGATAACTGAAAATAAGTCGCTCCTGTTTGATGCTCGTAAAAATAATTCACAAACGAATGGTTTACTGCCTTATCTCCAGCAGGAACTCAAGGAGCTCCCTCATTTAATGTCTGACTGACAGTGGATACAATGCCAAATACATCTTGGCGGTTTCATGACCTGCAACACAACTTTATATCTGATACATCTAGAAAGAACCTTGAAAGCTCTTTGAGATTCAAACAAGACCGCCTCAAGACAAATGGTAGATGTTCGCCAGAAACAGGCTCCTCCAAAAGTCAACTCGCAAAGTGTGTGTGGCACACGCCCCAGTGCTTGGGAGACAACAAGCGAGTAAGCTGTTCCGGGAAGGTGTGTATTACCCTGCTCAAAAGATGGTAATGCAGCCGTCAGTCAAACGGTGCAGCTCACTGCTGAACTTTTCAAGCCAACTGCGTCAACGAGCTGCACTCAGACTCGCTTTAGTCCATAGCTTCTTATCATTGACGACACCCATCGATGGTTATTCTGCAGTTAAGATATGGAGAACATCCGTTCCATTGTCCCACTAAATAAAGAACTGCTGACTGGTGACCAATTTGTCTTTTACTACGTGAAGACGCCCAGATGACTTCGTGCTGGATTGTCAAAGTGCAAATGGAATCTACAGCCGTGGCAAACACTACCTGTAGGAGGAAAACCCACGCGCTCACATGTAGAACAACAGCACGTCCAACACCTCCTACTACACACAAATGTAGGTGTGCTGATAACAAATGAAGGATAGAAAAGTCAAACGATCTCCGTGCCAAATTCAATATTCGTCAGAAAACAAACTACATCCACCTGATTACTCTGCAATTGACACTTATGTGCCTGGCAGAGGGTCTTTGAACCAACTTCAGACCATGCCTCTATCGTTCCACTCTCCAACAGCGCGAGGGAAAAATGAACACTTAAATCTTTCTGTAGAAGCTCGATTTCTCTTAGTTTACCGCAATGATCATTTCTCATCATGTATACTGGTGACATTAAACTATTTCCACATTCCGAGGAAAAGTTGGTGATTGAAATTATGTGAAAATACTTCACAGCTATGAAAAATTTCTTTGTTTTAATGACTGCTGCACCAACTCGCTTATCATATACATAGCACTCTCTTCCCTATTTCTCGACTGTGTACATAACTTATTTCTACCTAAAAAAACTGAGAAGTTATTCTGATGGCACAGAATTATGATACCTCATCACTGCAAAAAATTAAGACGAATTATAAGGTAAACAATTTATTAAGAAAGTTCGATGAGGTGCATCAGGAAACTGATTGGTTCTAAGTGCCAATAAGGAAGAACTTGTCTAAGGTGCCAATAATGCTGAGGCACTAAGTTATATTTCTGATATTAGAAGTACAGCAGTAATGTTTTAGCTAGTATAAATGTAATAAAAAACTGTTTCTCATATCAATGAAATTTTTACAAGAGAATGTAAAAATAGAAATTTAACAAAGAAAGTCTTTCAGTGTCAATTTTTGTTTCTTACACAACTCTACTCTTGGGATCAGATGTTTCGAACTTTACCGTACAACTCCCTGCGCTCTTGACGAAGAAATAGTAACATTGTCAACAGGGGTTTCCGTTTTGCAGATGATAAAACCAGTTGGTCTTTTAGATGAAGTACGCCATAGCACACATCAGACATGGTCTTTCCTCTTTTGAATGCACTGACATTTTTAAAAGCTGTTTGACGTGAAACGAGACACTTTGATCACCTTTGTACAGTTTTCCTATTTTGAGACTCAGATTACCTCCTTCCATTATAGAGATGTTTTATTCATACAAACAAAAGTTTTCATGCACTCTGTTACCGCAGAAACTGTTCATCAACTGAATGGAAGAAAATGTGACGCATGGTATTTGGAAAGTCAGAAGAACGCCTTTCTTGCCACAGACAGCATACGCCACCTAGAAATGAATGTTTGGAACATTGTCTCCATGATTTGACTCAATGGAACAAGCCCTGAGACATGTAACAGAGTATTGAGAAGACAGTAGCACTGATAACGCCTTTTGTGAAAAAATGGCGCTTAACACATTTGACATTTCCACTCTTCAGTGACGCGAGTATTTTTATACTGCTGTGTGACGCTAGCGAGGAGCCAGCGTGGAGCGGCACATTGCAAAGAGTACACGAAAATAAACGCTACGTCGTAACGTCGCTTGTCCACAATTTTATTTGTGATGTTCACGTCAGGAGCACTGAAATAAAATGTTGTCAAAGTCGGTGGTCTATAATCCCAACTGCAAGAGAATCCTTTCGTTTACCAGTAGTTGTACTTTAAGCTAGCTCTTAAATGAAGTCTGGCGGCAAGCTATATTCCACGACACTATACAAAGGCTACTTGTTGCCAGCGCACAGCCGGTACCTCATATAATCTTTTTAACTGTGGAAGACGTTACCTGTAATATCAGCGTACTTTATGGTTCATAATACCTTGATTTACCTCCAGAAATACCAGCTTGTGTACCTGCTTGCAGATGCAGCTGTTCTGTAGTAATAATCTTTTGTTAAAGGGCATACACGTAGGGACTTCATAAAGTAAGCTACACGTGTCTTCCCACGTTAAGAGCATTGAGCAACAAAAGTAGCCAATTGTTTGAAGAGAGTACACGTTTCGGGTTTTTTACAGACACAGTTCTGTTGCATTAAGGATGACAAGTGCATTACAGTATGTGAGTTAAATTGCACACAGACTGACAATGAAAGTGTGGCGGTATACGAACAAATACAAGGGTCACTCCAAAAGAAATGCACACTATTTTTGTAAAAATACGGTTTTCATACTGCATGTGTGAAAGTTTTACACTGTGTAGATACATCCTTCCCGCTTGTTTTCAAATTTAGTTCAACTTGTTCCTGTGAGTGGCGCCATCACAGCATGTCTTCAAGATGGCTGACGTTCGTCAGAAGCAACGTGCTGTAATAGAATTCCTGTGCTGTGAAAACAGGGGGAAACATCCACAAGAGCTTGAAAAAGGTTTCTGGAGATGCTACTGTCGATTGCAGTACAGGTAGTCGGTGAGTAAGCAGGTTACGTGATGAAAGCGGGCACGGCAATATTGAGGATTGTCCTCGCAGCGGCAGGCCTCGTACTGCGCACACTCCAGACAATGTGCAGAGAGTTAACGAATTGGTGAATGCTGACACACGCATCACAGTGAACGAATTGTCACGCTACGTTGGGATAGGGGAAGGAAGTGTTTGCAGAATACTGAAAGTGTTGGCGTTAAAAAAGGTGGGTTCCCAGGATGTTGACAGTGGCTCACAAAGAAACAAGAAAAACGGTGTGCAGCAAACGTTTGGAACAGTACAAGAATGGTGGATGTGAATTTCTTGGAAGAATTTTGACAGGTGATGAAACATGGCTCCATTTTTCACCAGAGACGAAGAGGCAATCAATGGAATGGCATCATGCAAATTCACCCAAGAAAAAAATTAAAAACCACACCTTCTGCTGGAAAAGTTATGGCTACAGTGTTTTTCGATTCCGAAGGACTCTTGCTTGTGGACATCATGCCAAGCGAAACCACCATAAATTCTGATGCATATGTGACGACACTGAAGAAACTTGAAGCTCGACTGAGTCGTGTTCGAGCACATTGGCAAAAGCAGGATGTTTTGCTGTTGCACAACAATGTCAGTCAAAAAACCATGGAAGCGATCACAAAACTCGGATGGACAACACTGAAACACCTGCCTTACAATCCTGACCCGGCTCCATGTGACTATCATCTCTTTGGGAAACTGAAAGACTCTCTTCGTGGAACAAGGTTTGAAGATGATGACTTCCTTGTGCACGCTGCCAAACAGTGGCTCCAACAGGTTGGTCTAGAATTTTACCGTGCGGGTATACAGGCGCTGGTTCCAAGATGGTGTAAGGCAGTTGAGAGGAATGGAAATTATGTGGAGAAATGAAAATATTGTTCCTAAAGGATGTATCTACACACTGTAAAACTTTCAGATATGTATAATAAAAGATAGATTTTTAAAAAAATAGTGCGCATTTCTTTTGGAGTGACCCTCGTACAATGTCGCGTCCGGTAGTAGTGAAATTTGCCAACAAATTGACAAAGGCCGCACCAACGTGGCTGATGCAGTTAGGGAAGAAAGGAAGATCTTGCACCATTTTTTCCAACAAACTGAAGGGAAGTCTGGGGAGGAAAGAGATTTTCCAACGGAGAGTGGGTTTCTATTCCCGAAGAACTTACTTGTTTGATGGTCCTTCCGACAGTTGTTGAAAAATAGTCATGCATCTGTATCACTTTGAAGTGTAGTGCAGCATTCAATAAAAGCTACTAGTCCTGCAATAAAAATGTGTAACTTAACTTTTTGAAGTCCCCTCGTAATATTAAGTTAAAGTGACATCCAACATTTTGTAATTTTATTTTGTAGAGTTCCCCTAAGAGTAGTCACCAACTACTTTACAAAGTAGTTGGTGACTTCGAATAACCCTCGCAGAAAATAGTCTCACATTTCAGAAAGAAGTGTTGTTCTTTTGTATTTTAATATGGGCGTAAAATCCACCGCCTTGTACAGCCTAATCCGTTTCTTAGCGACAGTTTAGATGTTTTCATTATGAGTTGATTGCTTTTTTGGTTAATGGTTAAAAACTGTTAACTCTAGTGAACAATTAAAATGACCAAAGATGTGGGATACGTGCTGCAAATGTTTGCTAGCCCTATCTGTTCTTTTACGCTATAAAACCAACATTTTGTAAATTTAGTGGATTCGAAACCACTCTTATAACCACGATTAATATAACAATTCGGCCGTTCTTGTTATCTGGATGATCATTTATCGATCAGATCCTGTATATAAACTAGATTTTTTTTACCATCGTAATAATTTCGTAACTCTGTATCGAAAATTAATCAAGGTAGAAAACAAATATTTAACCCTGAAGCTGTCCATCTGAACATGTTGCCTTCGTAGATGTGTTGGAAATCAGCAGGCGACAAACTGGATGGAAAACTACTCTACAAATAGAAATAAACTTCTTTCTACCGTTAAACTCTGAAAATATCCATCATGACATTAAAATAAATGCACAGGTAAAGCAGTTGCGGAATCGTTCGGTAATGTCCCCTATATATTCCGGTCTATATTATTCAAAGTAAACCCGCTGAATAAGAAAATAAAGGTCATAATTGATACCGCCGTTGATCCTGGAGAATAAATGACTGACTCAACTTCAGGCGTTATCGTTAATCTGACTAGCTACTTCTATGAAATCATACTGACTACATTAAACTACATGTAAAAAAATGTGTGTGAGGAATCACGTTTAGCAAATGTACTTGCGACTGTGATACTTTTTTCCAGTATATGAACAACTGTGCTTGTTCAGCATAGTTTCTCTTTGATTCTTCCAACCCGTTAAGGATTCTCGAAATGAAAACCCCAAAATCCAGCTAACTGATTGGTGATCTTATTTTCCCATTGTGTTGTTGGCCGAATTTATTATAACGCGTTGTGGTTGCTGTTTTTGTTATTGTTCACGTTCTCTAGAATCTAGAGGTTCCATGATGAAATGTCGGTTTCCACAGTGGCTCCCAAGATGGCCTTGCTGTCACCCTTTGGATCTAAACTATTCAAAAAATATGCTGTGTCATACTGTATTCATCTCTTGTTCTCCCTCTACGATTTTTGCCCCCTACACATCCCTCCAATATTACATTGGTGATGTATTGATGTTTCAGAATGTGTCCTACCAATCTATCCCTTCTTTTGATCAAATTGGGCCGCAATTTCCTGTTTCCCCAATTCTGTTCAGTACCTCCACATTTAGTGACGTAATATACCAATCTAATCTTCAGCATTCTTCTGTAGAACTACATTTCAAAACCTTCTATCCTCTTCTTTCTAAACTGTTTATCGTCCATGTTTCACTTCCATACATGGCTACACTCCAGACAAATACCCTCAGAAAAGACTTCCTAACACTTAAATCTATATTCGATGTTAACAAATCTCTCTTCTTCAGAAACGCTTTTGTAGCCATTGCCAGTCTACATTTTATGTCCTTTCTACTTTGGCCATAATCAGTTATTTTGCTGTCCAAATAGCAAATTCATCTACTACTTTAAGTGTCTCATTTCCTAATCTAATTCCTTCTGCATCTCCTTATGTAATTCCACTACATTACATTATCGTTTGTTTGCTTTTGTTGATTTTTGTCTTAAATCCTCCTTTCAAGTCATTGTCTATTCCGTGAAACTGCTCTTGCAAGTCCTTTGCTGACTCCAACAGAATTACGTTGTCGTCTGCAAATCTCAGCTTTATTTTTTCTCCCTGAACCTTAATTCACACACCAAATTTTTATTTGGTTTCCTTTACGGCTTGCTCTGTGAACGGATTGGATAATATCGGGGATAGGCTATAAAAACTGTCTCACTCCCTTCTCAACCACTACTTCCTTTTATGCCTCTCGACTCTTATAACTGCCGTATGTTTTCTGTACCAGTTGTAAATAGCTTTTCGCTCCCTGTAATTTGGTACCTTCATAATTTCAAAGAGATTGTTCCAGTCAACCTTGTCAAAAGCTTCCTCTAAGTCTACAAATGCTGTAAACCTAGGTTTGCCCTTTTTCAGCTATCTTCTAAGTCGTGGGACCAGTGTTACCTCCCGTGTTCCTACATTTCTCCTGAATCCAAACTGCTCTTCTCCAAGATCAGCTTCTGCTAGTTTTTCCATTCTTCTGTAAGGAATTCGTGTCAGTATTTCACAACCATGACTTATCAAACTGATAGTTCGATAATATTCACATCTGCCGGTAAGTGTTTTCTTTGGAATTGGAATCGTTGCACTCTTCTTGAAGTCTGAGGGCATTTCGCCTGTCTCACACATCTTGCACACCAGATGGAAGAGTGTTGTCACGGCTAGCTTTCCCAAGGCTATCAGAAGGTCTGACAAAATTTCGTCTACTCCCAGGACCTAGTTTCGACTTCGGTGTTTCATTGCTCTGCCAAATTCTTCTCGCAGTGTGGTATCTCCCATCTCATCTTCATATACGTTCTCTTCTATTTCTATAATATTTCCTTCAAGTTTATCTGCATTATATAGACCCTCTATATACTTCTTCCACCTTCCAGCTTTCCATTTTTTGCTTAGATCTGGCTTTCCATCTGAGCAGTTGATATTCTTACAGTTGCTTCTCTTTTCTCCAAAGGCCTTTTTAATTTTCGTGTACGCGTTATCTATATTTCCCCCTGTGAACCATGCTTCTAAATCCTTACATTTGCACTTTCTATCAATCTTATTTTTTAGACGTTTGATTTCCCTTTCACCTGCTTCATTGTTGAATTTTTGTATGTTCTCCTTTCACCACTTGTACTCAATATCTTCTGTGTTACCCAAGGATTTCTACTAGCCCTTGTCCTTTTACCTACTTGATCCTCTCTTGTCATCACTATTTCATCTCTTTAAAGTTACCCACTCCTACTGTTTTTCTTTTCCCTGTTCTAGTTACGGTTTCCTAATACTCCCTCTGAAACTCACAGTCTTGATTCTTCCTAATTATCCAGGCCCCATCTGTTTAATTTCCTACCTTTTTTGCAATTTCTGTAGTTTTAATCTACAGTTCATAACCAATACATTGTGGTCAGAGTCCACATCTGTGGCTGGAAATGTCTTGCAATTTAAAATCTGGTTCCGATGTATGTGTTTTACCATTACATGATCAATATGAAACCTTCCAGGTCTTTGGTGATTCTTAAACCAAGTGTTTGCGATTATTAAATTATACTCTGTGTAAAATTCTACCAAGTGGCTTCCCCTTTCATTCCTTTCCCCCAGTCCATTCTCACCTACTATTTTTCCTTCTCTTCCTTTTCCTACTATCGAATTGCAGTCCCCCTTCACAACTAAATTTTTGTCTCCCTTAACTATCTAAATAATTCCTTTTATCTCATATACATTTCTACAATTTTTTCTTCATCTGCGGAGCTTGTTGGCGTATAAACTTGTATTACCATGTTAGGTGTGGGCTCCGTGTCTATCTTGTCAACGATAATGCGCTCGCCATGCTGTTCACATTAGCTTACCCGTGTTCTTATTTTCTTAGTCATTATTAGAAACACTCCTGCATGATCCCCATTGACTTAGTATTTATAAACCTGTACTCACCTGACCAGACGTCCTGCTTTCCGAACATCACTAATTCCCACTATACCTAACTGTAACCAATCCAAAAAAAATGGTTCTGAGCACTATGGGGCTTAACATCTTAGGTCATCAGTCCCCTAGAACTTAGAACTACTTAAACCTAACTAACCCAAAGACATCACACACATCCATGCCCGAGGCAGGATTCGAACCTGCGACCGTAACAGTCTCACGGTTCCGGACTGAGCGCCTAGAACCGCGAGACCACCGCGGCCGGCATAACCAATCCATTTCCCCTTTTAAATTTTCTAACATACTTGTCCGATTAAGGGATCAGACATTCCTCGCTCCGATCCGTAAAACGCCAATTTTGTTTCTCCTGATAACGACATCCTCCTCGTTAGTTTCCCCCAGTAGTTTCTAATGGGGGACTATTTTGCCTCCAGAATATTTTACCCAATAGGAAGCCATCATCGTTTAACCATACAGTAGAGCTGCATGCCCTCGGAAAAAATTGCGTCTGTAGTTTCCCCTTGCTTTCAACGGTTCGCAGTACCAGCAGCGGCAGGATGTTACAAGGCCAGATCAGTCAGTTAATACGGATGTATGTGTAACTGTAACTGAGGCACAAGCCACCAAGCCACCCCATCGACAGCAATGTCCGTCGTTCACGGGGTGCAGCGCGGAGTGACCGCGTGGTTAGAGGCGACTTGTAACGGATTGCGCGGCCCCTCCCGCCGGAGGTTCGACTCTTCCCTCGGGCATGGGTGTGTTTGTTGTTCTTAGCATAAGGTAGGTTAAGTTAGTTTAATTAGTGTGTAAGTCTAGGGACCGATGCCATCAGCAGTTTGGTCCCTTTGGGATTCACACACATTTGACTTTTTTTTTGTGGGAAGGGAGGGGGAGGGGGTGTTCTCAGTTCTGTTCTGCGTCATAGATTTTTCGTGCAAACTTAGGGATAAAATCGTAACAAATAACAAATGTTTCGTATTAATATGTTATTTAATTATCAATCAATGGTTACACAGTGTCATATAATGGGTACGCAATGGATAAGTCAGAAGTCTGGACTGTCGCTGGCCGGTATATGCCCTTTCTTTTCGACACTCGTAACTATCGCATTCGCTTGGCACTGAACGTCTTAAGCCTCGTGGATTCCTTTCCTTGCGAACTTTCCTCTGACTTGCGTTTTCTTTTAATTCCGAGCATTTTTAAGAGACATGTGAGATGACATTCAGTAATTTGTAAGTTCCAGTTTAATACCAATTTTCACTTTTATTTCGGCGAATATTTTTATTGTCTCACTTTGGGTAGTAGTGCTTCGCTAAATGTTCGCAATGACAGCCGGCTCAATGTCCCATTTAAACGCGCTTCCACGCTACCCCATTTATAATTTTAGACAAAGTTAATTCGTAACAGACGCGCGCATTCGCTACAGTGGTATGATGACGTCAAAGGCAAAATGAACACTGCTCGACAAACACCTACAGACATGATCTGTCTGTTGTGTTGTGAGCTCAAACATTGTTAATACATTATTGGTGTCGAAGTTATTAGCGGTTGATATCGGACGTTATTTTGCCACACAAGTAAGTTCGACCGACGAGCGAACAAACGTTTCTACATCAAAACAATAACAAGGACAGCCTGTTCAAAAGTGCAAAATTTTGCGTATCTATTAAATCAAAATCTGCTGCTACTGCGTTGAAATGCCGTGTCGCCCCGCCCCATGCATTATAACGTAATTAGATCCTCTTTGGCTTATTGCCCAAATGCTGGTCGAGACGTGGTGCTCAAGTCTGTTCCACTGTTCGACAACGGCCCTGCTGAGGTCAACCAGTGTGTGAGGAGGATTCTTGCGACGTGTTGTAATGAAAGTCTGAACTGGGCTCACGCCAGAGGTTACCGCAGACCATTCCATTTGGTTTATTGCTGTCTCCTGGAAGAAGGTCTTCACGAGGTGGACGCTGTGTGCTTGCGCATTACTGTCTTAGAAGGCGAACCTGTCGGCGAAATGTTGATTGTGTGGCTGGACAACATGTTCGTGGACCCTGCCCAAATACTGTATAGCCCTTAAATTATCTTCTATATCGAAGATAGGCGTCCAACAACCGTACGTGATACCAGCCCAAAACATGACTGACCTAACTTCGTACTGGACCTGTGGGTCTGCTTGCCTGAGACATTCATAGGTACCTGGTCTCTTCCGCAATTTCATACAACTAGCGTCAGGTGGCAGAAAAATCCTACACTTCCAGAATGCATTTTCACTGATATGAACATTCCTGGCAGATTAAAACTGTGTGCCGAACTGCAACAGAGGACCTTTGCCCTTTGCTGGCAAGCACTGTACCAACTGAACTAACCAATCATGACTCACCACCCATCCTCACAGCTTTACTTGAACCAGTACGTCTTTTTCTACTTTACAGACTTCACAGAAGTTCCCCTGCGAAACGTGCAGGACTAGCACTCCTGGACGAAAGGATATTGCGGAGACATGGCTGTAGGCACAGCCTGAGGAATTGTTTCCAGAATGTATATTCACTCTGCAGCGGAGTTGTGTACGCTGATATGAAATTTCGTGGAAGATTAAAGCTGTATGCCGAAATGGGACTTGAACCCAGGATCTTTTCCTATTGCAGGAAAGTGCTCTACCAGCTGAACTACCCAAGTACAGCTCACGACTCATTCTCACACCTGTACTTCTGTAAGTACCTCATCCCATGCCTTTCAAACTTCCAGCTCAGTTGGCAGAGCACTTGCCTGCGAAAGGCAAAGGTCCTGGGTTTGAGTCCTGGTCCTGAACACAGTTTTAATCTGTCGGGAAGTTTCAAATCCTGCACTTGTCGGTGAACAGAACCCGACATCGCTGGTCCAGTTTCTATTCCATGTGTACCTTGCCCACATTTTATGTTTTACCAGAGAACCGATGGGGGAGGCGGGGGAGAGTAAGGGATTGTTCTGCTGTTTTTAATGGAGAACAAACACATCGTAAGAAAAAAGTTGTGTACTGTCAGGGTCGGCACAGCTTTCCCAATTGCTTCCAAAAAGTCAGTTCCCACTTCTGTTGCATTCTTTTCAGGGTACCTGCGAGCCATTATTTGTAGGTAGCAGTCATCAGCTGTTATTGACAGCGGTCGACCATTTCGAGGCAGACCTTCATTATTTTATGTTTCACGACAGAGCTGTTATTTTATGTTTCACGATAGCGGTAGAATGTTCGAAAGGCGCCGCTGAGGCGTACGCTGTCTCGTCGGTCAAATCTCCATTCTGACAAACCTTCTTACCACATAGTGACAATGTACACCCGGTCTGAAACCGCCTTCACACGGGCTGTGGCATTCAACGTGCAACGCGCTGGTTTGATATCCATCATGCTCCTGATCGCTCAGAAACGATCTAACTTCCTCGCAACGCTACTACGGGAAAGCAATCTTTTGCGGCCTCAGCGAGCTCCAGCGGGTATTTGCTGCTACAGATGACAAGCACATACAACGCAAGAATTGTAAAAATGGGCAGTCAAGAGCTAGGTTCTCACTTTGACAAAAACACGAGGCACAATCTCTACCAGATGCTGCTCCTTACAGTAGTTTGTACTTTTGACGTTGTGTAGGCATTGCTCTTCTGTAATAGCATCTATCGATACATGTAATTCTTCCCATGTCTAGGCAGTAATATTGCTCTCTCCATATAGCATCGCGAAGCGACGTCCATGTAACGCGTTGGTGTTCTTACAATTCATTGGTCCGCGTTCGACTGCGGGTTCAGAATATCTGACGTGGCTGATTTTGCTGTTCGGAAAGACTCCGAAACGTGCGTTTTACACCCTCTGATGTCGGAAATTCATCACGGAGCACACTGACGTTAGAGTACACGGCCCGTGTGAGGATCGCTTAAACTTTTCAGACTTAGACCGTGTACATCAGCGTACCAAGCCGTGTAGTACGGCACCGTTCAGGATTGGAGACACAGAGCGCTTGACTGAATTCCGTCTCTAATGACCTCGTTGTCGACAGAATGTTAATTCCTAATCTTGTTTCCTTTTTTCGATGAATTTCTAAAATTTGGGTTTACTTTTACGTGCATTACTCTAGCGATTTTCTGTGATGAAAAGAGTGACAAGGGAAGCCACAACGTTCGGATCACAGATTTACTTCAAACTTCGTAACTTGTCATTTGTCCATTGGGACAACATAATGTACAAGAAGTAAGGCGTACATTAGGTGATTTCGAGAAAATCGGAAGAGAAGTATTACGCGTCAGTGATTTACTGTCCGTTGCGACCCTGAGCACGTGATGGGAGAGGTCGTGAGCTTTGGGTTCAAGCTCCGTAAGTGGTTGATCGCTGGATCGGGTCTCGCTCATGTTCTTTTTTTTTAATTTATATTTTCTCAACATTAGCGATATTATTTCATGCATATTACGTCTGAATGGCAATATGATGAAAAGGCACGTGTACTTGCATGGACTTTTATTGAATTCCCAATGTTATTTTGTTATATGCTAATTTTTACTATCGGAACAAGTGTTATATGTGTAACTATACAAGAAAACGATCAAACACATACTGTTTACCTGAAAATGTATGTCAGTCGTGATTTCCAAAATCCCGTACCTGCATTCGGATGAGGTACCAAGAGCTGTCTTGCACGTGGACACTTCGATCTGCAGACACAGGTTTCAAGGACGAGGGACATGCCTGGAAAGCTCAATTCAAACATCGATATGTAAAGGTGTAAATAAGTTTATTAAAACTGCAATGAGTTACAATATGGCAGAATATGAGAGTAATGTAGGATTAATCGTTGAATATACTTTCGACAGTACAAATTGCGGGATGATATTTTTCATACAGACACGGAAAACATAAATTAAAATAGCACCTACTTCATCGAAGACCCGCATGCACAAGGAGTAGTAAGAGTTTCTAAGGAAAAACAATCAGTTTCGAAACTTTCTCTTTCTTCCGACAATTTCGGTGCAAACCAAGCGTAACGCATCATTTTCGTAAATATCGGTGTCGAAAACTGGTGATGTACGACTGAATGTATTTTAAGAACACCTTCACGGGAAGCAATTTTTCGTCCGTTATAAATAAAATATGAACAAGTTTGAAGACGCTTGATGAAGTTTTTAACTTGCCTATAGAAATAAACTTTTCGCCATCCAACGTTAGCAGTCCATTGCCCGGGGTACACCGTCTGGAGGTTTCTACACCTTGGAAATTCAATGAAAGTTCATTCAAATACACGTGCATTTTCATCATATTGTCTTTCAGATGTAATATGCAAGAAATAATATGACTAGTGTTGAAAAAATTAAAGAAAAGGTAAACGGGACTCGAACCAGCGATCTACCGACTACAAAGCGTTAATGCTAACCATATGATCACCTCCAGCTGCCCGCATCTCGTGGTCGTGCGGTAGCGTTCTTGCTTCCCACGCCCGGGTTCCCGGGTTCGATTCCCGGCGGGGTCAGGGACTTTCTCTGCCTCGTGATGGCTGGGTGTTGTGTGCTGTCCTTAGGTTAGTTAGGTTTAAGTAGTTCTAAGTTCTAGGGGACTGATGACCATAGATGTTAAGTCCCATAGTGCTCAGAGCCATTTGAACCATCACCTCCAGCTCGTGCTCAGAGTTCCAACGCACCGGTACATCACTGACTCGTAAAACTTCTGTTGGCCATTTTCTCGAAATCGCCTAAGTAGTGCGGCTTACTACTTGCATGTTACGTTGTCCTAATGGACTACAAAAAATGTTCAAATGTGTGTGAAATCTTATGGGACTTAACTGCTAAGGTCGTCAGTCTCTAAGCTTACACACTACTTAACCTAAATTATCCTAAGGACAAACACACACACCCATGCCCGACGGAGGACTCGAACCTCCGCTGGGACCAGCCGCACAGTCCATGACTGCAGCGCCATAGACCGCTCGGCTAATCCGGCGCGGCCCTAAAGGACTACTAAGAGTGTACAAAGTTTGAAGTAAATCCGTGATCGGAACGTAGTGACCTCCCCTTGTGACAAAGAGATTTTCGATCGAAAAACACAAATTATACACGTCATTAGTGTGATACAAAACATTTTTAACAGGTTAGGCCTGCTTACAGGGCCTACCATAAGAAGACCAATAATCGCATACTCGATTTATACACAAAATACTTCGTATTTGCGATGAATTCAAAAGTAAGCACGACCATGAAGCTTCTGAAGTCGTAGTATTACACTCATAATTCAATAACTCCATCCGTGGGAAAAATGGTAGCCTTACTTGGCAACCTCTTTTGTGTCGCTGCCAGAGGGCTTTTAGCAACAGGGATAGGCGATGTTTAACATGGCTGTTAAAATAACTGTTACTGAACTGTATCTGTTAATCAAATAATACATTCCACACTGGATCTTAGCAGATTTTTAACAGAGTAGAATTCGCCAACAGGACAGCGAGTTTTCACTGTTCACCTCGTTTTTGGATAGCAGTGAGAAAAGTATCAATTTTTATCACAGTACTTTTCTTCTTACTGTTAACATTTCAGTAGTTTTAAAAAAATCAATACCATTCGTGACTTTTCCACTGTAGTAGGCTGCGTCAGAGTCTCGCAACCTGTTAGTTCAAAATGGGTCAAATGGCTCTGAGCACTATGGGACTTAACAGCGGAGGTCATCAGTCCCCTAGAACTTAGAACTACTTAAACCTAACTAACCTAAGGACATCACACACATCCATGCCCGAGGCAGGATTCGAACCTGCGGCCGTAGCAGTCGCTCGGTTCCAGACTGTAGCGCCCAGAACCGCACAGCCGCAACCTGTTAGTCACAGATAGATCGGCGTGGTCAGGGTGACTCGCGCAACTGCAACGTGTGTTAGCTCCTTCGGAAAGTTCCATCGCAGTGTGCAGTGCGGCAACCGTAACTCGTAGAAAGACCATCTTGGCAGGGTTTTACGAGGGTAAGTCAATTATTATCCGCAATTTAGTGACATTTTTGTTTATTTTTGTAGTACTGTCGTTTTACGTTGATGACGGATGCTTTGTTTATTTGTTGTTATCTCTTTGCAATTTTCAAGCTGCTATGTTAGTTTCGTTATCGCTGCCGTACTGTTAATCATGGCAGCTCCGCTGTCTATTTGCACCAAAGAGGAGCAACGTTCAGTGAACCGTTTTTTGTGGTCGGAAGGCATATCAGGGGCCGAAATTCATCGAAGACTTTCGGTACAGTAAGGGAACAGTGTTTTGCCACAACGGAGTGTCTACGACTGGATTGAAAAATTCCGAATTGGTCGCACAAGTGTTATGCACGATGAAGGAGCCGGACGACAGTTTACCGCCACAAATGAAGAAACCATGGAGCGTACACGTGAAATTATTCTCTCAGACAGAGGATTAACTATTGACGACGTGGCACATCGTCTGCAAATTAGTCACAGTTCTGCCTACGAAATCATCCCAAACATTCTTGGGTTTCATGAAGTTTGTGCAAGATGGGTCCCAAAACAACTCACACAATTGCATAAACAAACGCGCTTAGACATCTGCAAAACATATTTGGATCGCTGTGGTAACGATGGGGACAATTTCTTAGACAGGATCAAGTGGTTCAAATGGCTCTGAGCACTATGGGACTTAACAGCGGAGGTCATCAGTCCCCTAGAACTTAGAACTACTTAAACCTAACTAACCTAAGGACATCACACACATCCATGCCCGAGGCAGGATTCGAACCTGCGACCGTTGCGGTCACCCGGTTCCAGACTGAAGCGCCTAGAACCGCTCTGCCACTCCGGCCGGCTTAGACAGGACCATTACTGGTGACGAAACATAGATCCATCATTACGAGCCGGAAACATCCAAATTCGTCGTGCAAGAAAAGTTCAAGCCCAACAGTCCGCAGGAAAACTAATGCTTACGGTTTTTTTTGGACGCACAAGGTTTAGTACTGGAACATTATGGGGAAGTGGCACAACAATAAACCGTGAACGTTGCAGTGAGAGGCTAAAGCCTGCAATTCGAAGCAAACGCCGAGGACTGCTGTCAAAAGATTTTGTGTTGTTGAACGACAATGCCCGTCCGCATACTGCTGCCCACACTGCTGAAACGCTCCAGAAACTCAAATTTGAAGTACTGGGTCATCGTCCATATAGTCCCGATCTTGCCCCCCTCTATCACTTGTTTGGTCCACGCAAACAGGCATTAAGGGGCCGTCGCTTTGCCTCGGACGAAGAGCAGTGAATGAAGCGGTGCATTCCTGGCTCGCAGCGCAACCGAGAACCTTCTTATATGAGGGCATCAGGAAGTTTGTACAACGATGGACCAAGTGCGTTGGAACGCAAGGAGACTGTGTCGAAAAATGATGTTCTTGTGAGTTTTCTATTTGAATACAATGAAATTTTATAACTACTCTGCGGATACTAGTTGACTTACCCTCGTATTTACTGCTGAAATGTATTCGGTTCTTTGGTAACAGTTCAGATGGGGGAGAGCAGAGTGGAGATTCGTCCCACTGTGCAAGCTGCTCCAACGTACAGGCCCGGAAGGAGTGACGCTTTCACAGCATTCTCGACTGCAGTCCTGTAACCGCGTATTGTGTAAATATGATACTCATTATCAGATCAAAAGTATCCGGACATCCCTGTCTAACGCAGAAACGAGCACTAGATGTCACAAGAGGCGCATCCGCCGGTATAAAGGGAAGGGAACGGTGGGGGACTTGTTACCGAGCGGAGTAGCGCACTGGTTAACACACTAGACTCGCATTTGGGAGATCAAACCCGCGCCCGGCCATCCTCATTTATATTATCTGTGATTTCCCGACATCGCTTGAGGCAAATGCCGAGATGGTTCCTTCGAAAGGGCATGACCGTTTTCCTTCTCTGTAATCCGAGTCTGTGCTCTCTCTCTAATGGCGTTGTTGTCGACAGGACGTTAAATAGTAATCTCCCCCCTTCAGTGTTGTGTTGTCAGTAGAGATACAGCAAACACCAGAATGAGGCAGTCAGGAGAGCCAGGACTTCACTGGATGTCACCTGAGTAGCAAATCCACATTTAAACGCTTCCAAAGCTGCTTAAGATGACCGTTGGTGATGTGACTGGGAAGTGGAAACGCGAAGGAACCACCACAGCTGCACAAAGACCAGGCAGACATCATGTGCTGACGGACAAAGTTGTCGAGCATTGCGGAAGGTTGTCGTAAAACATCAGAGAAAATCAGCCTAAGAAATGGCTAGTGAGTTTCATAGTGGTACGAACGTTCCAAAGGCACAATATCTGTGTGCGGGGAGTTAAAGAGAATGGAGGTACAGTAGTCGAGCAGTTCCTCATGAGCCACTCATTTCTGCAGTCAAGGCTGAGCGACGCCACTGGACAGCTTACTTAGCTTGCATTTATCGCGAATCTCTAATACAGCGCGAAGTCCCGAGCGACTGATAGAAAAGAGCAAGTGATTCCTGCGTATAAGAAGGGCCAAAGAACGGACCCGCAAAATTACAGACCAATATCCCTACCATCTTTGTGCTGCAGTATCCTTGAACATATTCTCATTTAGAAAGTACGGTAATAAATTTTGTTGAGGCCGAGAAGCTTATGTCCACGAATCTGCACGGTTTTTGAAAGCATCAAATGTTCAAATGTGTGTGAAATCTTACGGGACTTAACTGCTGAGGTCATCAGTCCCTAAGGTTACACACTACTTAACCTAAATTATCCTAAGGACGAACACACACACCCATGCCCAAGGGAGGACTCGAACCTCCGCCAGGACCAGCCGCACCGTCCATGATTGCAGCGTCTCAGATCGCTCGGCTAATCCCGCGCGGCGAAAGCATCGCTCATGCGAAACTCAGCTTGCCCTTTTCTGACTTGACATACTGCACGCTGTATTCCTAGATTTGTGCGGCGCCGGGTAGCCGCACGGTCTAGGGCGCCTTGTCATGATTCGCGCGGCTCCACCCGTCGGAGGTTCGAGTCCTCCCTCTGGCATGGGTGTATGTTGTATCCTTAGCGTATGTAGTTTACGTTAGATTAAGTAGTGTGTAAGCCTAGGGAGCGATGACGTCAGCAATTTGGTCCCATAGGAACTTACCACAAATTTTTCCTACATTTCTGGAAAGCATTTGACACGGTGCCGCACTGCAGGCTGTTAGAGTCTGTTAACGAAGCATATGGAATAAGTTGCCAGATATGCGAGTGGCTCAAACACTTCTTAATTAATAGAATCCAGTATGTTGTCCTCGACGACGGTGTTCATCAGAGACAAGAGTATCGTCAGGAGTGCCCTGCGGAAGTGCGATGGTACCGCTATTATTTTCTATAATATACAAAAATGATTTGACGAACAGGGTGGTTAGCAATCTGCGGTTGTTTACTGATGGTGTGTACGGGAAGGTCTCGTTGTTGAGTGACTGTAAGATGACACAAGATGACTTAGTAAGAATTTCTAGTTGGTGTTATGAATGGCAGCTAACTCTAAAAGTAGAAAAATTTAAGTTAATGTGTATCAGAAGGAAACAAACGCGTAATGTTCAGATGCAGCATTAGTATTATCCTGTTTGAGACGGTCACATCGTTTAAATATTTGGACGTAATGTTGCAAAACGATATGGAATGGGACGAGCATGTGAGCATTGTGGGAGGGAAGGCGAATGGTCGACTTCGATTTGTAGGGAGAATTTTGAGAAAGTGTGGTTATCTATAAACGAACCGCAATATAGGACGCTAGCGCGACCTTTTCTTGAGTAGTGCTCGAGTGTTTGGGAACCATTCCGGGTCGGGTTAATGGAAGACATCGAAACAACTCAGAGGCGGGCTGCTAAATTTGTTACCAGTAGATTAGAATAACACGTAAATGTTACAGAAATGCATTGGGAACTCGAAGGCGAATAGCTGGAGGGAAGGCGACGTTCTTTTTGAGAACATTGCTGAGAATATTTTGAGAACCATCATTTGAAGTTGACTATAGAACGATTCTACTGCCGCCATCGGACATTTCGTATGAGGACCACGAAGATAAGATAGGAGAAATTGGGGCTCATGAATCATATAGACAGTCGTTTTTCCCTCGCTCTTTATGCGAGTGTAATAGGAAAGGAAATGTCCAGGAGTGGTACATGGTACGCTCAGCCACCCACCGTACTGTGGCTTGCGGAATGCGTATGAAGATATAGAAGTAGACAGTGGAAGAGTGGAAAAGTTTGTTTTTTTTGGAGTGATGAATCGCGCTATCCGATGTGGCAACTCGACGGAAGGGTTTGAGTTGGGTGAATACATGGGGTACGTTACCTGCCGTCGTGTGTAGTGCCAACAGTGAAGGGCGGAGGAGGTGGTGTTGCGGTATTGGTGTGTTTTTCGTGGTTAGGGTGTGGTCCACGTATTGCGTTTAAGAGGAAACTAAATACGGAAGAATATGAACGCGTTTTAGAGTATTGTGCACTGCGTACAGTAAAGGAACAGCTCGGACATGATGACTGTTTGTATCAGCGTAATGCATCCTGTCGTAGAGCAAGATCTGTGAGGCAATGGTTTGTAGACGATAACATTCCTGCAATGGTCAGGCCTGCCCAGAGTCTCAACTTGAACCCAATGGAACACCTTTGTGACGAGTCAGAACGTCGACTTCCCTCCAGATTCCAGCGTCCAACACCTTCTCTCGTTCCGGTTCTTGAGGAAGAACGAGCTGCAGTTCTTCCACAACATTCAGGCATCTCATTGAAAGTGTCCTCAGCTGATTTCAACCCGGTATAAGTCGGAGGGAGGACACACGCCATATTGATGTCCACTAATAGACGTCCGGATGCTTTTGGACAGATAATGTGCTACATTGACTCTGTCGGAACTGTCAAATAATTAATAGGTTTCTGGAAGATGTTACTTAGCTAGGACTGGAAAGCTATAACCGGCGACTCGTAATTAATACACTGACGGAAAAAAGTCACACCATCAAGAAGTTGTGCGACAAAAATTAAAGTTGGTAAGCGTGTATCTACATCTGAAAATGATGTGTATTCAGATTTCGCGTCAATCACATGAAAGTGGCGCTGAGGATGCAAATCAGGTTTGTTTTAAAGAAACGGTCTAACGATCTTGAGCTGTAGTTACCTTTGAGATTGGACGTGGCGAGTTGATTTTGGTCAGGAATGCTATTGAGGGAAGAGTATCGTGTTCGGCGTATAGTTCTGTCGCACCGTAATGCATCTGCAGGAGCAATCTGAGCAGCAGATGGCACCACAGTGACACAACGAACTGATGCAAATCGGTTACGTAAAGGACAGCTCCGAGCCAGACGCACTGTAGCGTGCAATTCACTGACCCTAAGCCACCACTGTTTGCGACTTCAGTGGTGTCAAACGAGAGCTCATTGGAGAACAGGGTGAAATGTCTATTGTGTTTTGTGATGAAAAATTTTTCTGCCTCGTGCCAGTGATAGCCGTGTATTGGCAATAAGGACGCCAATTGACGACCTGCACAACCTGTCTGTGTGCTAGACATACTGGACGTAGACCTGGAGTTATGGGCTGAGAAGCATTCTCGTGGTTATCCCACGCATCATGACTCTGAAACTGTACACCAGTCTGCTATTCATGAACAACATTCCAGAGAGTGTTTTCCAACAGGATAACGCTCGCCCACATACCGCTGTTCTAATCCAGCATGCTCTGCTCAATCAACAGATTTGTCTCCAGTCAAGCACATTTGGGACTTCATCAGACGACATCTCCAGGTCACGTGCGAACAGAATTAACTGTGCCTGAATTGACCGACCAAGTACAAAAGGCATGGAACTCTATCCCACAAACTGTCAACACAACACAATGCGTGCACATATGCATGCTTGCATTCAACATCTGGCGATTGTGCAGAGAGTAATTAAATGTACCAGCATTTCACATGCGAAATGGTTGTGTCGCACTTACATTAACCAGTGATCTTTCAATGTTAATTACCAGGGTCACTCCAAAAGAAATGCACACTTTTTTTTTTTTAATCCATCTTTTATTCTACATGTTTGAAAGTTTTACAGTGTGTAGGTACATCCTTTAGGAACAATATTTTCATTTCTCCACATGATTTACATCCCTCTCAACTGCCTCACGCCATCTTGGAACCAGCGCCCGTATACCCGCACATTAAAATTTTGGACCAACCTGTTGGAGCCACTGTTTGGCAGCATGCACAAGGGAGTCATCATCTTCAAACCTTGTTCCACGAAGAGAGTTTTTCAGTTTCCCAAAGAGATGGTAGTCACTTGGATCCAGGTCAGGACTGTAAGGCGGGTGTTTCAGTGTTGCCCATCTGAGTTTTGTGATCGCTTCCATGGTTTTTTGACTGACATTTGGCCGTGCGTTGTCGTGCAACAGCAAAACTTCCTACTTTTGTCGATGTGGTCGAACACGACTCAGTCGAACTTGAAGTTTCTTCAGTGTCGTCACGCATCCATCAGAATTTATGGTGGTTCCACTTGGCATGATGTCCTCAGGCAAGAGTCCTTCGGAATCGAAAAACACTGTAGCCATAACTTTTCCAGCAGGAGCTGTGGTTTTGAATTTTTTTTTTTCTTGGGTGAATTTGCATGATGCCACTCCATTGATTGGCTCTTCGTCTCTGGTGAAAAATGATGGAGCCATGTTTTCATCACCTGTCACAATTCTTCCAAGAAATTCATCTCCACCATTCTCGTACTGCTCCAGAAGTTCGTTGCATACCGTTTTCTTTGTTTCTTAGTGAGCCACTGTCAACATCGTGGCAACCCACCTGGCACAAATCTTTTTTAACGCCAACACTTTCAGTCTTCTGCAAACACTTCCTTCCCCTATCCCAACGTAGCGTGACAATTCGTTCACTGTGATGCGTCTGTCAGCAGCCACCAATTCGTTAACTCTCTACACATTGTCTGGAGTGTGTGCAGTACGAGGCCTGCCGCTACGATGACAATCCTCAATATTGTCGTGCCCACTTTCGTCACGTAACCTGCTTGCCCACTGACTAACTGTACTGCGATCGACAGCAGCATCTCCATACACCTTTTTCAACCTCTTGTGGATGTTTCCCACTGTCTCGTTTTCACAGCACAGGAAGTCCATGACAGCACGTTGCTTCTGACGAACGTCAAGTGCAGCACCCATCTTGAAGACATGCTCCGACAGCGTCACTCACGGGAACAGGATGAACTAAGTTTGAAAACAAGCGGGAAGGATGTACCTACACACTGTAAAACTTTCACACATGCAGAATGAAAACTGTATTTTTACAAAAATAGTGTGCATTTCTTTTGGAGTGACCCTCGTACTTACATATGTGACCTCGACAAATGTACTCCCGCAATTTCATTACTCTACTACATTAATTATTTTTTGCGGTTGCGATTCTCTTTCGTCATTGTAGTTTAGCCGCGTCCATACCTGTGACACGCACAAGTGGATGCTGGAGCAGGGCAGAGGGAGCGCTAATGTCTTACCGCCCGCGACCTTGGCACGCCATTGTGTGCTGGAACAGGTCGCCGCGCGCCGCCAGCCGTCGCGAGATACCGGAGCCGCTGCTGGCGCTGCGGAATCCACAGTGTCGGCACCGTCTGCGCTCCCCACTCACCTGCTCGCTTCTTTCATTGTTACCCCCTGAACCAAGCGCGAAGCAACTTCAATTGTTGACTTTTCCATTTGTTGTTGTTGTCGTCTTCAATCCGAAGACTGGTATGATGCAGCTCTCCATGCTAGCCTCTTCATCTCTGAATAACTACTGCAGCCTACATCCTTCTGAATCTGCTTACTGTAATCATCTCTTGGTCTCCCTCTACGATTTTTGCCTCCTACACTTCCCTCCAATACTAAATTGGTGAGCCCTTGATATCTCAGAACACGTCCTGTCAACTGAGCCCTTCTTTTGGTCAAGTTGTGCCACAAATTTATGAGTTCTATTCAGTACTTCCTCATTATTTATGTCGTCTACCCATCTAATCTTCAGTATTCTTCTGTGGCACCACGTTTCAAAAGTTTCAGATGGTTCAAATGGCTCTGAGCACTATGGGACTTAACTTCTGAGGTCATCAGTCCCCTAGAACTTAGAACTACTTATACCTAACTTACCTAAGGACATCACACACACCAATCCCTTGGCAGGATTCGAACCTGCGACCGTAGCGGTCGCGCGGTTCCAGACTGTAGCGCCTACAACCGCTCGGCCACCTCGGCCGGCTCAGATTTTCGTCGGACTACTTAGCTGGGTGGTAACGTGTTTGCCTACCAAGCAGCAGGCCTGCGTTCGATTTCCGACCGGCTTGGAGATTTTCTCCTCTCGTGCACTGGGTGATGAGTTGTCTTCATCATCGTTTCATCACCGACGCAGAATTCCCCAATGTGGCGTCACTTGAAATAAAACGTGCAAACCGGCGGCCGAACTTCTCTGGATGGTGCCTCCCAGCCAACAATGCCATACAATCATTTAATTTTTTCAAACGCTTCTATTCTATTCTTGTCCAAACTGTTCATCATCCGTGTTTCACTTCCATACTTGGCTTCATTCCAGACAAATACCTTCAGAAAAGACTTCCTAACCCTTAAAGTTATATTCGACGTTAACAAATTTTTCGATGGCCGGGGTGGCCGAGCGGTTCTAGGCGCGTTATTTTCGTTTGATATTAAAATTCTTTATACGAACTTACCTGCCTAAACAACTTTGGTTTCTGTGGAAAAAATTACGACTTTTCAAAAAAGAGATTTGTGATGATCAGATTACTGATCTTGAAGAGTTAGGAATAATCGTGTATTTTTTGATGAAGACACCCTTTGTCGGTGTCGAAACCTGGTAAAAGTAAAATTTTGTTGCAACCCGTTCACTGTTTTATGCCTTCATGTGTGTAAATATTTTAATATCTTTACCTGAAGAACAGCAACACTGCTCCTCCTGTGCGTCCTTCTGGGGAGGAGGGGGGAGGGGAGGGGTCGGTGGTAATGATTGATTTCGAGAGATGCATTACTTGGTTGGCTGGTTTGGGGGATTAAAGGGACCAGACTGCTACGGTCATCGGTCCCTTGTTCCATGACTTGAAAACACCCACACAGAGTAAAAACGAATTATGGAAAAGACGACAGACGTCACAGGACAAGAAAGACTTAGATCAGACAAAACGAATTAAAATCACACAGAGTGTGACAGTGGTTGGCCGACCATAGAGATAAAAAAAGGAAAAGCCAACCACCGAGAAACACACTAAAACTCAATCTAAAATCGTAGGCCAAAGGCCAGACTAAAAAAAAAAACTAACACTCAGTGTTGTTTGTTGTGGTCTTCAGTCCTGAGACTGGTTTGATGCAGCTCTCCATGCTACTCTATCCTGTGCAAGCTCCTTCATCTCCCAGTACCTATTGCAACCTACATCCTTCTGAATCTGCTTAGTGTATTCATCTCTTGGTCTCCCTCTACGATTCTTACCCTCCACCCTGCCCTCCAGTACTAAATTGATGATCCCTTGATGCCTCAGAACATGTCCTACCAACCGATCCCTTCTTCTAGTCAAGTTGTGCCACAAACTTCTCTTCTCCCCAATCCTATTCAATACCTCCTCATTAGTTACGTGATCTACCCACCTAATTTTCAACATTCTTCTGTAGCACCACATTTCGAAAGCTTCTATTCTCTTCTTGTCCAAACTATTTATCGTCCATGTTTCACTTTCATACATGGCTACACTCCATACAAATACTTTCAGAAACGACTTCCTGACACTTAAATCAATACTCGATGTTAACAAATTTCTCTTCTTCAGAAAGGCTTTCCTTGCCATTGCCAGTCTACATTTTATATCCTCTCTACTTCGACCATCATCAGTTATTTTGCTCCCCAAATAGCAAAACTCCTTTACTACTTTAAGTGTTCATTTCCTAATCTAATTCCCTCAGCATCACCCGACTTAATTCGACTACAGTCCATTATCCTCGTTTTGCTTTTGTTGATGTTCATCTTATATCCTCCTTTCAAGACACTGTCCATTCCGTTCAGCTGCTCTTCCAAGTCCTTTGCTGTCTCTGACAGAATTACAATGTCATCGGCGAACCTCAAAGTTTTTATTTCTTCTCCCTGGGTTTTAATACCTACTCCAAATTTTTCTTTTGATTCCTTTACTGCATGCTCAATATACAGATTGAATAACATCGGGGAGAGGCTACAACCCTGTCTCACTCCCTTCTCAACCACTGCTTCCCTTTCGTGCCCCCCGACTCTCATAACTGCCATCTGGTTTCTGTACAAATTATAAATAGCCTTTCGCTCCCTGTATTTTCCCCTGCCACCTTTAGAAGTTGAAAGAGAATATTCAAGTCAACATTGTCAAAAGATTTCTCTAAGTCTACAAATGCTAGAAATGTAGGTTTGCCTTTCCTTAATCTTTCTTCTAAGATAAGTCGTAGGGTCAGTATTGCCTCACGTGTTCCAACATTTCTACGGAATCCAAACTGATCTTCCCCGAGGTCGGCTTCTACCAGTTTTTCCATTCGTCGGTAAATAATTCGCGTTAATATTTTGCAGCTGTGACTTATTAAACTGATTGTTCGGTAATTTTCACATCTGTCAACACCTGCTTTCTTTGGGATTGAAATTATTATATTCTTCTTGACGTCTGAGGGTATTTCGCCTGTCTCGTACATCTTGCTCGCCAGATGGTAGAGTTTTGTCAGGACTGGCTCTCCCAAGGCCGTCAGTAGTTCTAATGGAATGTTGTCTACTCCCGGGGCCTTGTTTCGACTCAGGTCTTTCAGTGCTCTGTCAAACTCTTCACGCAGTATCGTATCTCCCATTTCATCTTCATGTACATCCTCTTCCATTTCCATAATATTGTCCTCAAGTACATCGCCCTTGTATAGACCCTCTATATACTCCTTCCACCTTTCTGCTTTCCCTTCTTTGCTTAGAACTTGGTTTACATCTGAGCTTTTGATATTCATACAAGTGGCTCTCTTTTCTCCAAAGGTCTCTTTAATTTTCCTGTAGGCAGTATCTATCTTACCCCTAGTGAGATAAGCCTCTACATCCTTACATTTGTCCTCTAGCCATCCCTGCTTAGCCATTTTGCACTTCCTGGCGATGTCATTTTTTAGACGTTTGTATTCCTTTTTGCCTGCTTCATTTACTGCATTTTTATGTTTCCTCCTTTCATCAATTAAATTCAATATTTCTTCTATTACCCAAGAATTTCTACTAGCCCTCGTCTTTTTACCTACTTGATCCTCTGCTGCCTTCACTACTTCATCCCTCAGAGCTACCCATTCTTCTTCTACTGTATTTCTTTCCCCCATTCCTGTCAATTGCTCCCTTATGCTCTCCCTGAAACTCTGTACAACCTCTGGTTTAGTCAGTTTATCCGGATCCCATCTCCTTAAATTCCCACCTTTTTGCAATTTCTTCAGTTTTACTCTACAGTTCATAACCAATAGATTGTGGTCAGAGTCCTCATCTACGTGATAAAAAACCACTGCCCGAATAAAACGCAAAACTAAGCCTGCCATGGCAGTGTCATTTGTTAAAAGCGCAGGGAGCGTGTCAGGCAGCGCAAACGTCTGCCTGGGCACAGCTAAAAGTGGACACTCCACCAAAATGTGGACCACCGTCAAAACGGATCCGCAGCGACATAGAGGTGGGTCCTCACGGCGCAATAAGTGGCCGTGCGTAAGCCGAGTGTGCCCACTGCGCAGCCGGCGGAGGACAACAGACTCCTTGCGAGAGACCCGCATGGATGACCGCCACACAGTCGTCGTCTCCTTGATAGGACGGAGTTTGTTTGGCGTGGTCAGGTTGCGCCATTCAGTGTCCCAAAGTTGGAAAACTTTGCGGCGTAAGATCGCTCGCAAATCAGTCTCCGGGAGGCCAATTTACAGAGATGGTTTACTGGTGGCCTGTTTGGCCAGGCTGTCATCGTGTTCATTGCCAGGTATCCCAACATGGCCTGGGATCCACACAAAGACCACAGAGCGGCCGCAACGGGCAAGAGTATGGAGGGACTCCTGGACAGGCATCACCAGACGAGAGCCCGGAAGCACTGGTCGATAGCTCGTTAACTGCTCAAGGAGTCGCTACAGATAACGAAGGACTCACCTGGGCAGGAGCGGATATACTCTAGGGCACGAAAGATGGCGACCAGCGCAACAGTGAAAACGCTGCAGCCAGCCGGCAATGAATGTTGTTCGTAATGGTCCCCTAGAGTGAGAGCATAACCGACACGACCAGCTGCCATCGAACCGTCAGTGTAAACAACGCCAGAGCCCTGATACGTGGCAAGGATGGAAAGAAACCGGCGGCGGAAGGCCTCCGGAGGGACTGAGTCCTTCGGGCCCTGTGCCAATTCGAGCCGAAGGCAAGGGCGAGGCACACACCACGGAGGTGTATGCAGAGGGGCCCGGAAAGTAGGTTGAAGAGGGAAAACCCCAAGCCCGGAGAGAAGCTCTCTGACGCGGACCGCGATCGAACAACCCGACCGGGGCCGACGTTCTGGGAGACGGACGACCGACTGTGGGGACAGAATACGATAATTAGGATGCCCCGGCAAGCTACAAACATGCGTAGCATAAGCGGCCAGTAAAAGTTGGCGCCGTAACCGCAGTGGAGGGACACCTGCCTCCACAAGTATGCTATCCACAGGGCTGGTCCGGAAAGCACCTGTGGCAAGTCGGATCCCGCTGTGAAGGATTGGGTCCAGCACCCGCAACGCAGATGGAGATGCTGAACCAAAGCCACAAAATTCTCCTGAAGATGATTGCCTGATTGGTTGCCATCCAAAAACATCGAGGCTAGGAGTCAACACCATCCAGCTACAATACCGACAGTTTATGGAATACTAATTACGTTGGAAAAACTTCAAGATATGCATGACTTATGTCTTTGTGATTAGGGAGTAACACCGTAAACTCCTGCACGAAACCAGGATCGTGAAATCTCTCGTTACTGCTTAGAGTGAGGCTCATCACGCTTTCTAGCATGCTCTTCACTGGAGTTTATCGAGCCCTTCTGTAATTCCATTGCGATCTCTTAACAAACCCACTACAAATCATGTTGTTGTTATTAGACTCATTTCAACGTCATCGGTTCTTCTTACTCGGTAAGGACCTCAAGCTAAGTCATAAGCTAAAAAGTGCGTCGGATGAGTGTTTTGAATGTGCTAGCCTAAACAGATACGCTGCGCAGACTCGTATTCCTACCGATTACGGTACTGAGGTGTTTTCTTCATTTTTATATTGTTTTATGTGGCCCATCCAAGACATTTCATCCACATGATTCTCTCTGTTTTTTTTTTTTTGACAACGCTCGCTGTGATGGATTTACTGCTTCTGAAGCTCATACACTAAACACTACACAGATTGTCCACTATTGTAAGGATTCTGCCGATTTCCTCAACGTGTCCTCCAGTTGCCACCACCAAGCGAGGTGAGACACTGGGTTTTCTTTCGGAAAGACCAATATTATTTATTAATTTATATGTAACTTTCCGTATCAGATTTTTCATTCCTTACCCAGTGAGCACAGTACGAGATGTTGGAGTATGCTGGTTTGTTTGTGAACTAGCATTGAGATGAGGGTTTCAAAATTGGAAAATACACTCCTGGAAATGGAAAAAAGAACACATTGACACCGGTGTGTCAGACCCACCATACTTGCTCCGGACACTGCGAGAGGGCTGTACAAGCAATGATCACACGCACGGCACAGCGGACACACCAGGAACCGCGATGTTGGCCGTCGAATGGCGCTAGCTGCGCAGCATTTGTACACCGCCGCCGTCAGTGTCAGCCAGTTTGTCGTGGCATACGGAGCTCCATCGCAGTCTTTAACACTGGTAGCATGCCGCGACAGCGTGGACGTGAACCGTATGTGCAGTTGACGGACTTTGAGCGAGGGCGTATAGTGGGCATGCGGGAGGCCGGGTGGACGTACCGCCGAATTGCTCAACACGTGGGGCGTGAGGTCTCCACAGTACATCGATGTTGTCGCCAGTGGTCGGCGGAAGGTGCACGTGCCCGTCGACCTGGGACCGGACCGCAGCGACGCACGGATGCACGCCAAGACCGTAGGATCCTACGCAGTGCCGTAGGGGACCGCACCGCCACTTCCCAGCAAATTAGGGACACTGTTGCTCCTGGGGTATCGGCGAGGACCATTCGCAACCGTCTCCATGAAGCTGGGCTACGGTCCCGCACACCGTTAGGCCGTCTTCCGCTCACGCCCCAACATCGTGCAGCCCGCCTCCAGTGGTGTCGCGACAGGCGTGAATGGAGGGACGAATGGAGACGTGTCGTCTTCAGCGATGAGAGTCGCTTCTGCCTTGGTGCCAATGATGGTCGTATGCGTGTTTGGCGCCGTGCGGGTGAGCGCCACAATCAGGACTGCATACGACCGAGGCACACAGGGCCAACACCCGGCATCATGGTGTGGGGAGCGATCTCCTACACTGGCCGTACACCACTGGTGATCGTCGAGGGGACACTGAATAGTGCACGGTACATCCAAACCGTCATCGAACCCATCGTTCTACCATTCCTAGACCGGCAAGGGAACTTGCTGTTCCAACAGGACAATGCACGTCCGCATGTATCCCGTGCCACCCAACGTGCTCTAGAAGGTGTAAGTCAACTACCCTGGCCAGCAAGATCTCCGGATCTGTCCCCCATTGAGCATGTTTGGGACTGGATGAAGCGTCGTCTCACGCGGTCTGCACGTCCAGCACGAACGCTGGTCCAACTGAGGCGCCAGGTGGAAATGGCATGGCAAGCCGTTCCACAGGACTACATCCAGCATCTCTACGATCGTCTCCATGGGAGAATAGCAGCCTGCATTGCTGCGAAAGGTGGATATACACTGTACTAGTGCCGACATTGTGCATGCTCTGTTGCCTGTGTCTATGTTCCTGTGGTTCTGTCAGTGTGATCATGTGATGTATCTGACCCCAGGAATGTGTCAATAAAGTTTCCCCTTCCTGGGACAATGAATTCACGGTGTTCTTATTTCAATTTCCAGAAGTGTATGTACCGGAAGGAGTCTCCACGTTCGGATTTGTCTTACAAACAAAGAAAAACTCCAGAAACCATTGGTTGGAGGTTGGGTTTTTTATTTAATTTTTGTTCTATTGCTGTTGAAATACTGCTGCAGTCTTTCATAAATAATAAGTTTTAACTTACGTTTGCCTATTCAATAAATTACTTTTTCTGAAGTATAGTCACACCAGCTGAAAAATGCTCTTGTTGTAGCATAGGAAAGGAGAACGTTCTTATCCTTAAAAAAAAAAAAGTCTGACATAACAGTGGGGAATCCACTGCCTCAATTATCGTGTCGCCTTCCTCACCAAAAACACTGGCATGTGAACATATATGCGCTTTTTTAACACAAAACATTCTAAATCCTTTGCCCAGTCTCTCTGTGTAGAGAAGCCTTCATACTCAGCATCTCCCTCTCACTGCATTGTTTATATATGTTGCTCTCCCTCTCCTTTTTCTCCCACTGGCACTTTCTCCTGTCTGTCTCTCCTACTAACACTGTCTTCATTCCTTTCGCTGGCTCTTCCTTACCACATCTTCTTCTCTGTCTCTTTCACTGTCTCTCTGTCCCACTGGCATAATCTATGTTCCGTACTATTTTCTCTTCCACTACCACTGTTTCTTTCTTTCTTACTTTTATTTTGCTGTCTTTCTCTTCATCCACCAACGTCTCCTCTCCACACATGTCCTTGGGAATTGATTGTCCGGATTTTTGACCACAACACTGGGCAATTTTAGTGCGTGGTTGAAGGGGATGGGGGAAAGTGGTCAAATTTTTTTTCTTGTTAAAGGTCGTCTGTCTGTCTGGGTGGGTCAAGACCCGTTCCCACCGTTCAAATCTGTGTATGGTCTCCACTTATCTCTCTTTTTCATTTCCACTGCTCTCTCTTTTGCTCTCAATGCTATCTCCAACCATCTATCCCCTTCTCTTTTATTTCCACTATCTCTCACTGACCATCAATATCTCCACTCTCTATGGCTCGCACTGCTAATGCCTTCATCAATCTCTCTCTTTATCTTTCACTGCTACATTCTCTCTCCCATAGTCTTTCTCTGCCATTGGCACTCTCTCTTCTCTCTTCCACTGTCACTGTGTCTCTACTATTCTCTTTCATCACAAAAGGCAGAATGAGGAAAGAGACAGCTGGTTACCCATTTTTCTGTCAGAGTCTTGAAGAGTAACATAATCGCATTATTTGGGCTCCAACAGGACCATTTTTCAGCTGGTTCCCTTCTTTTCCCTGTTACAGTAGGGCGTGCTGCTTATACACTACACTACTGGCCATTAAAGTTGCTACACCAGCAACAAATGCAGATGATAAACGGGTATTCATTGGACAAATATATTATACTAGAACTGACATGTGATTACATTTTCACGCAATTTGGGTGCATAGACCTGAGAAATCAGTACCCAGAACAACCACCTCTGGCCGTAATAACGGCCTCGATACGCCTGGGCATTGAGTCAAACAGCTTGGATGGCGTGTTCAGGCACAGCTGCCCATGCAGCTTCAACACGATACCACAGTTCATCAAGAGTAGTGACTGTCGTATTGTGACGAGCCAGTTGCTCGGTCACCATTGACCAGACGTTTTCAGTTGGTGAGAGATGTGGAGAATATGCTGGCCAGGGCAGCAGTCGAACAATTTCTGTATCCGGAAAGGACCGTACAGGACCTGCAACATGCGGTCGTGCATTATCCTGCTGAAATGTAGGATTTCGCAGAGATCGAATGAAGGTTAGAGCCACGGGTCGTAACACATGTGAAATGTAACGTCCACGTTCAAAGTGCCATCAATGCAAACAAGAGGTGACCGAGACGTGTAACCAATGGCACCCCATACCATCACGCCGGGTGATACGCCAGTATGGCGATTACGAATACACGCTTCCAATGTGCGTTCACCGCGATGTCGCCAAACACGGATGCTACCATCATGATACTGTAAACAACCGAAAAAATGACTTTTTGCCATTTGTGCACCCAGGTTCGTCGTTGAGTACACCATCGCAGCGTCAAGGGTAACCGCAGCCACGGTCTCCGAGCTGATAGTCCATGCTGCTGCAAACGTCGTCGAACTGTTCGCGCAGATGGTTGTTTTCTTGCAAACGTCCCCATATGTTGACTCAGGGATCGAGACGTGGCTGCAAGATCCGTTACAGCCATGCGGATAAGATGCCTGTCATCTCGACTGCTAGTGATACGAGGCCGTTGGGATCCAGCACGGCGTTCCGTATTACCCTCCTGAACCCACCGATTCCATATTCTGCTAACAGTAATTGGATCTCGACCAACGCGACCAGCAATGTCGCGATATGATAAACCGCAATCGCGATAGGCTACAATCCGACCTTGATCAAAGTCGGAAACGTGATGGTACGCATTTCTCCTCCTTACACGAGGCATCACAGCAACGTTTCACCAGGCAACGCCGGTCAACTGATGTTTGTGTATGAGAAATCGGTTGGAAACTTTCCTCATGTCAGCACGTTGTAGGTGTCGCCACCGGCGCCAACCTTGACTGAATGCTCTGAAAAGCTAATCATTTGCATATCATAGCATCTTCTTAGTGTCGGTTAAATTTCGCGTCTGTAGCACGTCATCTTCGTGGTGTAGCGATTTTAATGGCCAGTAGTGTATAAAACGAATTCTGTAGGCCAGTAAAGTTTTAACTGTTTATTTATACACTTCAACGCATTTACACATTTTGGAACATAGGAGAGCCGTTCAATAAGTAACGCAACACGTTTATTTTTGAAAGCAGGTTGATTTTATTCAGGATTCCAGTACAGTATATTATTCCCCACTCTTTTGGCTACAAAACTGTATTTCTCAACATACTGGGCGGGCCTGTATGCCCACATGGTACCGTTCTACTCGTCGACGCCGGAGTCAACGTCTTGTTGCATCAATAACCTCCCCGCCATTCACGTATTGCATTCCCACGGAATGCGTCCTTCATTGGGTAAAATAGATGGAAGTCGGAAGGCGCGAGATCCGGATTGTACAGTGGATGAGGAAGAACAGTTCAGTTACGTTTTGTGAGCTCCTCTCGTGTGCGCAGACTTGTGTGAGGCCTTGCATCGTCATGGGGAAGGAAGTTCATTTGCATTTCTAAGGGGACGAACACGCAGAAGTCGTTTCTTCAGCTGTCTGAGGGTTGAACAATTCACTTCATTGTCGATTACTGCACCGTGAGGGAATACATCAAACAGAATAATCCTTTCTGAATCCCAGAAGACCATCGCCATGACTTTAAAGGCTCAGAGTGCGACTTTGAACTTTTTCCTCGGAAGGGAGCTAGTGTGGCGCCACTTCACTGATTGCCGTTTTGTTGCCGGTTCGAAGTGACGGACCCATGTTTCGTAGCCTGTGACGAATTTCGACAGTAAATTTTTGCGATCAGCCTCGTAACGCGCAAGCATTTCGGCGTAGATGGTCCTTCGTTTCTCTTTAGTGCGCAGCGGGCACACACCTTTGAGTACCCCAACTGGTGGATGAGTGTGTCAGCACTAGCAACAGAAACGTCCAGCTGAGCAGAGAGCTGTTTGATTGTGATCCGTCGATTACTTCAAATGATAATGTTCGCACGTTCCAACACTGCAGGAGTCACAACCGTGTGCGGCCGGCCGGCCCGCGCGACTTTGTTGCAATGATGTGACGCCTCGCCCAGCGACTTGCCGTGCTTTTGTTCAATGTCAGGGGCACGAACGCACTCTGCAGGGTCTATGAATATGTGCTGTACTCTGGTTTTCCGACAAAAGAAACTCAGTTAAACGTCTCTGCTTGGAACGCACCTCCGTTAAACACTCCATTTTGAAGGTTACGTGTAGCGCCGCCACCTATCAGAGCTTCATGAGGATATATAGAGGCTGAAGCGAGAATACTCCACGATGTCCCACGACAAATTCCGCTTTTTTTTTTCAAGCAAAATTGGCCGAGCAAAGATATGTGTTGCATTACTTATTGAGCGCCCCTCGTGTATACAACAAATAAGTACTACATAACGTGAACACAACCTCGTCTCCAATCCAACGCAAGTTACTTTACACAAAAATGCACATTTTTAGGCGACATCTACTGTATACTAAAAATGCGGTGTTTGATTTACACCTACAAAGAATTGCTTGTGACAAAACAATTTTTGTAAGGTCTTTACCCCGCTAGATGGCTCTGTCGAATAATCTCCAAGTCAAGACAGACTGTATAGGCATGAAATGCCCATTGTACAGAGACAGAGTGTCATAAAGTTTTATTGCTGAAAAAATGGCGACTAGAAACATAGTTTTGTGGCCTCAGAATCCTTGCGATTCAGTTTGGTCACTTGCCTCCCTCTTTGAGAGCAACCAACCAACCTTGCGATGATCCCAGAACCCTTGCAGCGCTTTCACGTCAGTTGAAACTATGCATCAGATCGGGTATTACGCGCATATTTTACGCGGGTAAGAGCGATGACTTTGAACTTGTGGAACTCCGTGACAGATAATGATATCCAAAATCGTTTCGACAATGCCTGAGAACATAATATTCAAAACATATGGAAAAACTTTTACTATTTGTCATGAATAGAAATTATAGAGAAGTTGCCATCCCCACAACTAGTAATTTTGGTACCCAAAAATCATTGTTTTTCGGATGTACCTCAATATCGGATAAAGATTTTAGAAAACAGAAAGACTGTGCTTCTAGATAAAGGTCTAAGCAACGTACAGTTACAATTTGAGCCATTTCCTATGGTTATTTATGTTTCGAACTTCTGCGATAACACACGGTAAAAATTTCAACGATTTGGCATGAATACATATTGTAGAAGAGGTCATATTCACATTTGGAACTTTAAGTACCCAAAAACTCATGGTTTTTCGGGGTTTTCTCAGGAACCACCGCGAACAAATGGCGCTTTCATAAGCTGTCTAAAGTCTACCACAGAGGGCACGTAATGTAAAAAAAAATGGTTCAAATGGCTCTGAGCACTATGGGACTTAACATCTGTGGTCATCAGTCCCCTAGAACTTAGAACTACTTAAACCTAACTAACCTAAGGACATCACACACATCCATGCCCGAGGCAGGATTCGAACCTGCGACCGTAGCGGTCACGCGGTTCCAGACTGAAGTGCCTAGAACCGCACGGCCACAACGGTCGGCCGTAATGTAAAAGAACCAAACGATTTCCTCAGTTTGCCTGGGCTGGAGAGAATGTGTAATGTTTAAATTATGACTCTATACTGGAGGATAGCTACGATATTACTTTCCTTCCGATAGGTATACAAATGGTCGCTAGTCCAAGGACTATCTAAAACATTTGATCCCTTACCTCTGTGATCAATAGAACCCGAGATATGACCCTCTGAAAAACTGCGTTCTCGCCTGCAGCATTTTGGAACATATTGCTACTATTCACTATCGTGCAGGGATCGATTCTTCGATTTAAAGACCCTGTATATAAAGAATTAAATGTGAGAAATTATTTTAATTGCGTCAAATCGTTCTGGGTATGGTGCCACTTCTTAGAAATCAAAATTAAACGAGGTAAAAATCAACATTTGTTCCCTGCTGGTAAGCTGATTTGCGTTGTAATATATTGATGCTGCGATGTTTGTGTACTGTCACACTGTGATACTATTCTATTCCAGCAGATAAGCAGCTGACAATCCTTTTTAATATATGTACTGAGAGGCCAAACTTACAACTCATCATTTTCTTCTAAATTCTTGTCCGAAAAGGCGTCGGAAGGCCCAACGGTACCGACCGACCGCCGTGTCATCCTCAAATATATGTTCGTCACTGTATGCGGATATGGAGAGGCACGATATCAGCACACAGCTCTCCCAGCCGTTGTCAGTTTTAGTGACCGGAGTTGCTACTTCTCAATCAGGTAGCTTATTGGCCTCACAAGGGCTGAGTGCATTCCGCTTGCCAACAACGGTCGGCGGACCCATATGGTCACCCGTCCAAGTGCTACCCAAACCCGAAGCGCGTAACGTCTGTGATCTGACGGGAAGCGGTAGTACCACTGCGGCAAGCCTGTTGGGGTTTTCTTCTGACATAAGTTGAAATGTAAATTATGTGATGTTTGATCGCTGTTGTAATTTATTATGGAGCAGCTCATGGGGAAATTCGTGTTTCAGCGATCAACATGAGCAACCAGAAGAAGCAGAAGCTTCGGCTTGTGACTTACATGTGCCCCAGCCACCCGGTGGAAATGTACGAGCTGATCATGACGTACCTGGAGCGCTACACTGGGCTGGAAGCCACTCTCCAGTATGAGTCCAGAAGAGCTGGCCCCCTCCCGGGAAGAGTTGACCCCTTCACAGACGACACGGTCGACATAGGTAAGTACCACCTGCTGCCCTGTTTTTGTGTTCGAGGAATAGCTCCACCGCAGCCATGACGTACAACTAAACTACTGGGGACTGTCACAGAAGAATGTACGAGGCTGGGAACTTAAATAGTGGCAACTGTGTATTCACAACCGATACAAAAGATTTACATGTTTGCACCTGTTAACTGTCCTTCAAAGTAGTCACCAGTGTTGTGTAGAATCCGTTGCCAATGAGCTGGAGAGACCGAATAGAGCAGCTGTAGGCGCCCGCGCGTTGTCGTGCAAAATGATGGGTGAGTTGCGCAGAAAGTGTCGCCGCTTCTTTCGCATAGCTGGCCGCAGGTGATGCTCCAAAAACGAACATTAATAGTGTGCATTGACCGTCTGCAGCGGAGGAGCGTAATGCGTTAGGACAACACCATCACAGTCGTACACGAGAATCGCCATAACGTTAGACCGCTCCATTCGCACCATCAACAGAACAGGCTCTGCTGACGGTATACTGCGCCTTCCACATCCCTGGCAACGGATCCTACACAATGGTGGTGACTACTTTGAAGGACAGCAACAGGTGCAAACATGTGACTGCTTTGTATAGGTTGTGAGTAAATACACTCCTGGAAATGGAAAAAAGAACACATTGACACCGGCGTGTCAGACCCACCATACTTGCTCCGGACACTGCGAGAGGGCTGTACAAGCAATGATCACACGCACGGCACAACGGACACACCAGGAACCGCGGTGTTGGCCGTCGAATGGCGCTAGCTGCACAGCATTTGTGCACCGCCGCCGTCAGTGTCAGCCAGTTTGCCGTGGCATACGGAGCTCCATCGCAGTCTTTAACACTGGTAGCATGCCGCGACAGCGTGGACGTGAACCGTATGTGCAGTTGACGGACTTTGAGCGAGGGCGTATAGTGGGCATGCGGGAGGCCGGGTGGACGTACCGCCGAATTGCTCAACACGTGGGGCGTGAGGTCTCCACAGTACATCGATGTTGACGCCAGTGGTCGGCGGAAGGTGCACGTGCCCGTCGACCTGGGACCGGACCGCAGCGACGCACGGATGCACGCCAAGACCGTAGGATCCTACGCAGTGCCGTAGGGGACCGCACCGCCACTCCCCAGCAAATTAGGGACACTGTTGCTCCTGGGGTATCGGCGAGGGCCATTCGCAACCGTCTCCATGAAGCTGGGCTACGGTCCCGCACACCGTTAGGCCGTCTTCCGCTCACGCCCCAACATCGTGCAGCCCGCCTCCAGTGGTGTCGCGACAGGCGTGAATGGAGGGACGAATGGAGACGTGTCGTCTTCAGCGATGAGAGTCGCTTCTGCCTTGGTGCCAATGATGGTCGTATGCGTGTTTGGCGCCGTGCAGGTGGGCGCCACAATCAGGACTGCATACGACCGAGGCACACAGGGCCAACACCCAGCATCATGGTGTGGGGAGCGATCTCCTAAGCTAGCCGTACACCACTGGTGATCGTCGAGGGCACACTGAATAGTGCACGGTACATCCAAACCGTCATCGAACCCATCGTTCTACCATTCCTAGAACGGCAAGGGAACTTGCTGTTCCAACAGGACAATGCACGTCCGCATGTATCCCGTGCCACCCAACGTGCTCTAGAAGGTGTAAGTCAACTACCCTGGCCAGCAAGATCTCCGGATCTGTCCCCCATTGAGCATGTTTGGGACTGGATGAAGCGTCGTCTCTTCCCCCTGCGGGTCCGGGGTAAGAATAGGCCCGAGGTATTCCTGCCTGTCGTAAGAGGCGACTAAAAGGAGTTTCAACCGATTCGGCCTTCCATGTTATGGTCCCCCTTGGGGTTTGACCTCCATTTTTCAAAAGTCTACAGAAGTACGAGCCTTTTGGGGAAGGACACCTTACATGGTGTACCACTGGTCCTAAGTGCACTAAGACCTTGGCACTCAGCCTTGCACCGGCGTTGTAACCATACCCACTATTCCTCAAATTGGGCCTAAACGCCTGATGGGTTGTCCAAGTTACGCCCATAATGCATCTCCATCTGCACCAGCGATCATGATGGACTTTCCATGGAACCAGAAATCCAGCACGGTAGCCAGCCCGTTGTGGTGGGGTCGTCATGTACCCTCTAAGTTGTAGCCCCCTGACAACACAGGGATCGTACTGCCGATACCTGAGCTGCACCCTCCCCACGTCGGCCAAGGAGTAGATGCCCGTCTCCTTGGGGCATCAGGACTCCCGGCAATGGTCATCCTGCCAGGTGGCCCTTGCTGCGGCTGGGTGGCGCCCATGGGGAGAGGCCCTGGTCGGAGTGGGTGGTATCGGGGCGGACGTTTCGCAGATGAAACATCAACACGTATCAGGTCGCTCTGCGGCCAAGTCTTTCAAAAGAAAAGGTACCATTTCTAGTTCTGGTTCTCCTGCCCTTTCCCCCTTGGCCACTCCATGGGAGGAGGGACAGGCCCGCCGGCTTGGGGCAAAGTACTTCCCCCGCTATTTGGTCTGTTCTCGAACCGATGGGGGGACGTTCGCCACCTCCAAGCCCATGTTCTTTGTTCAGCACATTGAGGACGTCTTCGGGGAAATCGAGGCTCTCAGCAAGATGCGATCCGGGTCCGTTCTTATCAAGACCACCTCCGCCACACAGTCGGCGGCGCTCCAGGCGTGCGACCGCCTAGGGGACATCCCAGTATCCATTGTCCCACATCTGGCACTAAATAGGACGCAGGGGGTTATTTTTCATCGTGACCTCCTGCTACAATCTGATGAGGAGCTCAGGGCCAACCTGGAGCGCCGTGGCGTGTATTTCGTCCGGCGAGTCCAGCGCGGCCCCAAAGACCGTCGCATCGACACCGGGGCCTTTATCCTCGCCTTCGAGGGGGACGTTTTCCCGGAGAAGGTAAAGGTGATGTGCTACCGGTGCAACGTGCGACCTTACGTCCCGCCTCCTATGCGCTGTTTTAGGTGTTTGCGCTTTGGGCACATGTCATCACGGTGTGAGGCTGAGCCCCTTTGTGGCGATTGTGGACGTCCTCTTCGTGAGGAACATACATGCACCCCACCACCTCGGTGCATTAATTGTCCTGGCGTCCACTCGCCTAGATCCTCAGACTGCCCCGCCTATCAGAAGGAGAAAAAGATACAAGAAATTAAAACTTTTGATCGGCTCTCTTATTCTGAGGCCAGGAAGAAATATGACCGCCTTCATCCCGTGCCATTGACCACTTCGTTTGCCTCAGTTGTGTCCACTCCTTCTGCGGTATCCTCACCCCTATCCTGTCCCCCCTCCGCCTCCTCCGCCCATCAGGGGGCTCTGCCTCCGCCTCCCAAATCCCTCCCTTCCAAATCCTCCTCCCCCATGGCCCCCACCCCCTCTGCCCCAGGGGCCACCCTTCCTCCTCCTCCTCCCCCCACGCCACTTGAGAAGCGATCCTCTTCTCAGGCGTCCATCGGGGCAACGTTCCGGACCCCAGCTTCCGAGGTCCGGCGTTCCAAAACGGACCCCGCGCGTGAGGACCTTCTTCGGGTCCAGCCCACCATCCCTGTGCCTCCTCGGCCTTCCAAGAAGGCCTCAAAGAAGAAGTATCTATCCCCCTTTCCACCCCGGCGCGTTTCGTCTGACGCTTCATCCGTGAGTCGCTGCTCCCGGCCGTCCTCAGTTTCGCCGGGACGCTCTGCTGCCAGGCGCTCCGCCGGCCTTTCGTCTGCAAATGATGCGGCCCCTCCTACACAATCAGGGACAGCGGCCGCAGCTGGCGACGAGTCGATGGAACCGGATCCGCCTCCCGTCGGTTGTAGCGTTGTTCCCTCGCAACCTGGCCCTCCGCGGCCGTCGAGGTGACCAGCTCTTCCCCCGTCTCGTTCCCCCAACTTTTTGACTAGCGATGGCGTTGTTTCATTGGAACATAAGAGGTATTCGATCTAATCGGGAGGAATTACAACTGCTCCTCCGCCTGCACTGTCCGCTCGTCCTTGGTCTCCAGGAAACCAAGTTGCGCCCGACCGACTGCATTGCCTTTACCCACTATACCTCGGAGCGGTATGACCTCATCCCTGTGGACGGTATCCCAGCTCATGGTGGGGTCATGTTGCTCGTTCGGGACAATGTCTATTACCATCCCATCCCATTGACCACCCCACTCCAAGCAATAGCTGTCCGCATTACTCTTTCTGCTTTTACTTTTTCAGTTTGTACCATCTACACTCCACCGTCATCTGCTGTTAGTCGGGCTGACATGATGCACCTGATCGTTCAGCTTCCCCCGCCGTTCTTATTGTTTGGCGACTTCAATGCCCATCATCCCCTTTGGGGCTCTCCTGCATCCTGTCAGAGGCTCACTCTTGGCGGATGTCTTCAACCATCTCAATCTTGTCTGCCTCAATACCGGCGCCCCGACTTTCCTCTCGGACTCTACTCATACCTACTCCCACTTGGACCTCTCGATCTGTTCTACCACTCTTGCCCGTCGGTTCGAGTGGTATGTCCTTTCTGACACCTATTCGAGCGACCACTTCCCCTGTGTCGTTCGTCTCCTGCACCACACCCCATCCCCATGTCCTTCGAGCTGGAACATACTGAAAGCTGACTGGGGACTTTACTCCTCCCTGGCGACCTTTCCGGGCCACGATTTTCCCAGTTGTGACAGTCAGGTCGAATACCTCACGGCTGTTATTATCAATGCTGCCGAACGTTCCATTCCTCGTACTACTTCTTCTTCACGTCGCGTTTCCGTCCCCTGGTGGAACGAGGCTTGTAGGGACGCTATCCGTGCTCGACGACGTGCTTTATGCACCTTTCGCCGCCATCCTACATTGGCGAATTGTATTGAACACAAACGACTCCGAGCGCAATGCCGTAGAATCATCAAAGACAGCAAAAAAGCTTGTTGGACCTCTTTCACCAGCTCCTTTAACAGTTTTACCTCCTCTTCCGTCGTTTGGGGTAGCCTGCGCCGGCTGTCGGGCATTAAGGCCCACTCCTCGGTACCTGGCCTGACCTCAGGTAATGAGGTCCTTGTTGATCCTGTGGCTGTCTCCAACGCCTTTGGCCGCTTTTTCGCGGAGGTTTCAAGCTCCGCCCATTACCACCCTGTCTTCCTTCCCAGGAAAGAGGCAGAAGAGGCTCGGCGACCTTCCTTCCACTCGCTGAATCTTGAAACTTATAATGCCCCCTTTACTATGCGGGAACTCGAACGTGCGCTTGCACTGTCCCGATCCTCTGCTCCAGGGCCAGATGCCATTCACGTTCAGATGCTGGCACACCTTTCTCCGGCGGGCAAAAGCTTCCTTCTTCGTACCTACAATCGCGTCTGGACCGACGGTCAAGTCCCCAGGCGTTGGCGTGACGCTGTTGTTGTTCCTATACCCAAACCCGGGAAGGATAGACACCTTCCTTCTAGTTACCGCCCCATTTCTCTTACAAGCTGTGTCTGTAAGGTGATGGAGCGCATGGTTAATGCTCGGTTAGTCTGGATTCTTGAATCTCGACGACTACTTACTAATGTCCAATGCGGCTTTCGTCGCCGCCGCTCCGCTGTTGACCACCTTGTGACCTTGTCGACATTCATCATGAACAACCTTTTGCGAAGGCGCCAAACGGTAGCCGTGTTCTTCGACTTGGAGAAGGCTTATGATACCTGTTGGAGAGGAGGTATCCTCCGCACTATGCACAGGTGGGGCCTACGTGGTCGCCTGCCCCTTTTTATTGATTCCTTTTTAACGGATCGAAAGTTTAGGGTACGTGTGGGTTCCGTATTGTCCGACGTCTTCCTCCAGGAGAACGGAGTGCCTCAGGGCTCCGTCTTGAGCGTAGCCCTTTTTGCCATCGCGATCAATCCAATTATGGATTGTATTCCACCTAATGTCTCAGGCTCTCTCTTTGTCGATGACTTCGCGATCTACTGCAGTGCCCAGAGAACATGCCTCCTGGAGCGCTGCCTTCAGCGTTGTCTAGACAGCCTCTACTCATGGAGCATGGCAAATGGCTTCCGGTTCTCTGCAGAGAAGACGGTTTGTATCAACTTTTGGCGATATAAAGCGTTCCTTCCGCCATCCTTACATCTCGGTCCCGTTGTTCTCCCATTCGTGGACACAACTAAGTTTCTAGGGCTCACGTTGGACAGGAAACTGTGTTGGTCTCCACATGTCTCTTATTTGGCGGCCCGTTGTACACGTTCCCTTAATGTCATCAGAGTTCTTAGCGGTTCATCTTGGGGAGCGGATCGCACTGTCCTGCTTCGCTTGTATCGGTCCATAGTCCGGTCGAAGCTGGATTATGGGAGCTTCATCTACTCGTCCGCTCGGCCATCCCTCTTACGCCGGCTCAACTCCATCCACCATCGGGGGATACGCCTTGCGACCGGAGCCTTCTACACTAGTCCTGTCGAGAGTCTTTATGCTGAAGCTGCCGAATTACCATTGACCTACCGGCGCGACTTACTGCTGTGTTGGTATGCCTGCTGGCTGTTGTCTATGCCCGACCACCCCTCTTACAAGTCCTTCTTCGCCGATTCTCTCGACCGTCAGTACGGGTTGTATGTGTCTGCCCTGCTGCCCCCCGGAGTCCGCTTCCGTCGCCTGCTTCGACAATTGGATTTTGCCCTCCCTACCACCTTCAGAGAGGGTGAGAGCCCGACACCACCTTGGCTCCAGGCTCCGGGTCATATTTATCTCGACCTCAGCTCACTCCCGAAGGAGGGTACTCCGGCTGCAGTGTATTGCTCACGGTTTGTCGAACTTGGTGCTCGCCTTGCCGGTCACACCTTTATTTACACCGATGGCTCCAAAACTGACGATGGTGTCGGCTGTGCCTTTGTCGTCGGGGCCGCCACCTTTAAATACCGGCTCCTCGACCAATGTTCGAGCTTTACGGCCGAGCTTTTTGCTCTCCATCAGGCCGTTCAGTATGCCCGCCGCCACCGCCATTCATTGTACGTACTTTGCTCTGACTCACTCAGTGCTCTTCAGAGCCTTGGAGCTCCCTATCCGGTCCATCCCTTGATTCAACGGATACGGCAGTCCCTCCATTCTTTCGCTGATAATGGTGGTTCTGTCAGCTTTCTGTGGGTTCCCAGACATGTAGGAGTGCCTGGGAATGAGGCTGCGGATGCTGCAGCCAAGGCTGCAGTCCTCCTGCCTCGGCCAGCCTCCCACTGTGTCCCGTCATCTGACGTTTGTGGGGATGTATGTAAGAGGCTTGTGTCGTTGTGGTGGGATGCTTGGTCATCCCTCCGAGGAAACAAGCTCCGGGCAGTCAAACCGCTCCCAACTGCTTGGACAACATCCTCCCGACCATCTTGGCGCGAGGAGGTCCTTCTGACCAGGTTGCGGATTGGGCATTGCCGGTTTAGCCACCGCTACCTGCTCTCCGGTGGTCAGGAATTAACAGTGCGCCATGTTTTATTGTCGTGTCCCCGTTTTAGTCAATTTCGTGTTGTCCTGTCCCTGCCATCTACTTTACCGGATGTTTTAGCTGATGACGCTCGAGCAGCTGCTCGTATTCTGCGTTTTATAACTTTAACTGGCTTGTCCAAAGACATTTAACCTTTTTACTTATTTTATCTGCATCTTTGTCAGGTCCTTCTGGTGTCCCCCATCCCCTTGAGTTTTAACAGATTCCATGTGCTCTAACAACAGTGACTGGGCGCTAATGACCTCAGCAGTTGAGCGCCCTTAAACCCAACCAAAAAAAAAAAAAAAAAAAAAAAAAAAAAGAAGCGTCGTCTCACGCGGTCTGCACGTCCAGCACAAACGCTGGTCCAACTGAGGCGCCAGGTGGAAATAGCATGGCAAGCCGTTCCACAGGACTACATCCAGCATCTCTACGATCGTCTCCATGGGAGAATAGCAGCCTGCATTGCTGCGAAAGGTGGATATACACTGTACTAGTGCCGACATTGTGCATGCTCTGTTGCCTGTGTCTATGTGCCTGTGGTTCTGTCAGTGTGATCATGTGATGTATCTGACCCCAGGAATGTGTCAATAAAGTTTCCCCTTCCTGGGACAATGAATTCACGGTGTTCTTATTTCAATTTCCAGGAGTGTAGTTGTCACTATTTAAGTTCCAATCCTCTTATTCAATGTGTGCACGTATTTCTCTCGGATTGTACGCCTGCAGTCAGCAAGCTACCTTACAGAGTGTGGCGGAAGATACTAAAGGTACCACAACGTCCCATCCCCACCCCCTCCCCAACAACAACCCACCGCCCCCCGACCTTCCCTGTTCCATTCGCGAATGGTGCTTAGGGGGAATAGAATGGTTGTCGGTAAACCACCATATTAGATTTAACTTCTCGGATTTTCTCGTTGCGGTCATTTCGCGAGACTTGGGGAGGGAGGAAGTAATGTCTGTAGTAATAACATGCACTTTCCAACACAGAATGGAAAAACTTAATAGAACTTGTTTGTAAGTGAGAATGAAAAATCAGTTATAAGGAGACTAAAGTAACATAAATTCAGCACTTTGATAAGAAAGTTATAGAAATTAATTATTAAGTCATAAAAGACAAAGTTTTTGTATTTAGGGCTATTGAAGACCACAATTGTATTGACAAACAAAGAAGTGAAGATTAAAAATTGATTGGGAACCTTTTGTAAAACTAAATAGATTTCGAACTTAAGCTTCCAGTGTATCTCAAACTAAAAGTTTAACTGTTTTGAATTATGCCACTGATACGTGACCCTTTAAAACAAAAAAAAAAACAAAAAAAAAAAAAAAAAAAAAAAAAAAAAACTGACTGTTGCTCACTGATCATGAGGAGGCACTTACTGGGAATAATTAGGAGAGACAGAAAATAAACAAATGGATCAGGTACCAAATGGGAGGAAAGACATAATAATGATTTTAATGAAAAGGAAATGGAAGCGTGCAGCCAGGTAATAATAATGGCGTGTGACTAGGGCCTCCCGTCGGGTAGACCGTTCGTTTGGTGCAAGTCTTTCGATTTGACGCCACTTCGGCGACTTGCGCGTCGATGGGGATGAAATGAGGATGATTTGGACAACACAACACCCAGTCCCTGAGAGGAAAAAATCTCCAGCCCAGCCGGGAATCGAACCCGGGCCCTTAGGATTGACATTCTGTCGCGCTGTCCACTTTTTTTTTCACTTTTGTTCGTTGCATCAGCTCGGGGCGGACGTCGTAAGACATCCGTTTAATTCGTTGTCGATGTATTAACTCAGTTTTTTTTTTTTTATTATTACAGAGGGCAGCTAACCCTCTGACCGAACACGCTGAGCTACCGTGCCGGCATCACTCAGCTACCGGGGGCGGACATGTAGCCAGGTGAATACATGGTAGATGGACTGAGGAAGTTCTTTGTTGGGAATAGTGACAGACAGAGACGTCACAGTGACTTAATTGAAGCTGGATAAATGGCATTAGGAAACATGAAGGGTCAACGTAGCTGAGGACTGTAATGCATGGAAAATTCAACAGGCATTTGCAACAGAAGATGGCATACATGTTGATGATAATGATGACGTGCAAAGATAAGTCAAATTATCCGTCCTCAGCAAACAGAGAATAACCATTGCAATATGGACATTACCTGTGACAATTAGTTGTGTAGTTCTTTGCCTCGACACAGAAATATCTGTGATAACAATTTTTTTGTCCATGTTTTGGACAACGAAATAAGTCAAGCGAAATAGTTTTGATTATGTAAGTTTTTAAAACAGTCATATTACATGTGATTCATTCGTTGACAGTGGAAGCACTGACAAGTTTGAAGTACGAGGGTGGTTTGAAAAGTTTCTACGAATCATCACGAGAGGTCATCGCTATCGAACGAGTTGTTCACGTGATATTCATTGGACTGTTGCCTGTAAACACGTGCTATGTCAGTGCTCTTGGAAGAGAGCTGTGACGGTGACGTGGCTCTGTTGTTGTTCCCGCGTAGTGATTTGCGAAGATTGAAAAAATCGAGATTCGAGCAGTGATTGAGTACTTCGTAAAGAAAGGTATGAAAGGAAAGGACATTCATGCCAATTTACAGAATACACTGGGGGACTATGTTCCTTCATATTCAACTGTTGCCAAGTGGACAAATGAATTCAAATTTGGTCGGGAGAGCTTAGATGATGATCCGCACAGTGGTCGGCCAAGATGTGTCACTACTCCAGAAATCATTGCAAAAGTGCGCAAAATGGTCATGGAGGATCGCCGATTGAAAGTGCGTGAAATTGCTCACGCTTGCCAGACATCATCTGAAAGGGTATATCACATTTTAACTGAAGAATTAGAAATGAAAAAAATTGTCTACAAGATGGGTGCCGCGACTCTTGACGCACCCCCGCACACATGTGCCGTCGAATGGCAAAATTGCACGAACTAAGGTATGAATTGTTGCCACACCTATCTTATTCACCTGATATGGCTTCGTCAGATTTCCATCTCTTCCCAAAACTGAAAATTTTTCTTGGTGGACAAAGATTCACTTCAAACGAAGAATTGATGACCGAAGTTGACAACTATTTTGCAGGCCTGGAGGAAACTCATTTTCGAGATGGGATCAAGGCACTGGAACATCGTTGGACCAAGTGCATTAACCTACAAGGAGACTACATCGTAAATAAAAAAAGTTGCAGTCATGTAAATACCTTTTTTTCTATTCCGTTCCGAAAACTTTGAAACCACCCTCGTATAATGTCGTTATCGTTTCCATATATCAATAAATGATGGTTTCCACAAGACTATTCACAGCAAACACAAACATAGCCAAAGCCTTGCAGACAAACAAAAATTACACGAAATGAAATGTAGTGTGAGGAGGGCTATGCGAGAGGCGTTCAATGAATTCGAAAGTAAATTTCTATGTACTGACTTGGCAGAAAATCCTAAGATATTTTGGTCTTATGTCAAAGCGGTAGGTGGATCAAAACAAAATGTCCAGACACTCTGTGACCAAAATGGTACTGAAACAGAGGATGACGCACTAAAGACCGAAATACTAAATGTCTTTTTCCAAAGCTGTTTCACAGAAGAAGACTGCACTGTAGTTCCTTCTCTAGATTGTCGTACAGATGACAAAATGGTAGATATCGAAATATACGACAGAGGGGTAGAAAAACAATTAAAATCGCTCAAAAGAGGAAAGGTCGCTGGGCCTGATGGGATACCAGTTCGATTTTACACAGAGAACGCGAAGGAACTTGCCCCCCTTCTTGCAGCGGTGTACCATATGTCTCTACAAGAGCGTAGCGTTCCAAAAGATTGGAAAAGGGCAGAGGTTATCCCCGTTTTTAAGAAGGGACGTCTCGAACAGATATGCATAACTATAGACCTATATCTCTAACGTCGATCAGTTGTAGAATTTTGGAACACGTATTATGTTCGAGTATAATGACTTTTCTGGAGACTAGAAATCTACTCTGTAGGAATCAGCATGGGTTTCGAAAAAGACGATCATGTGAAACCCAGCTCGCGCTATTCGTCCACGAGAATCAGATGGCCGTAGACACGGGTTCCCAGGTAGATGCCGTGTTTCTTAACTTCCGCAAAGCGTTTGACACAGTTCCCCTCAGTCGTTTAATGAACAAAGTAAGAGCATATGGACTATCAGAACAATTGTGTGATTGAATTGAAGAGTTCCTAGATAACAGAACGCAGCATGTCATTCTCAATGGAGAGAAGTCTTCTGAAGTAAGAGTGATTTCAGGTGTGCCGCAGGGGAGTGTCGTAGGACCGTTGCTATTCACTATATATATAAATGACCTTGTGGATAACATTGGAAGTTCACTACGGCATTTTGCGGATGATGCTGTAGTACACTACTGGCCATTAAAATTGCTACACCACGAAGATGACGTGCTACAGACGTGAAATTTAACTGACAGGAAGAAGATTCTGTGATGCGCAAATGATTAGCTTTTCAGAGCATTCACACAAGCTTGGCACCTGTGGCGTCACCCGGCGTGATGGTATGGAGTGCCATTTGTTACACGTCTCCGTCACCTCTTGTTCGCATTGATGGCACTTTGAGCAGTGGACGTTACATTTCACAAGTGTTACAACCCGTGGCTCTACCCTTCATTCGACCCCTGCGAAACCCTACATTTCAGCAGGATAATGCACGTCCCCGCATGTTGCAGTCCTGTACGGGGCTTTCTGGATACAGAAAATGTTCGACTGCTGACCTGTCCACCACATTCTCCAGATCTCTCACCAATTGAAAAAGTCTGGCCAATGGTGGCCGAGCAACTGGCTCGTCACAATACGTCAGTCACTACTCTTGATGAACTGTGGTATCATGTTGAAGCTGCATTGGCAGCTGTACCTGTACACGCCATCCAAGCTCTGTTTGACTCAATGCCCAGGCGTATCAAGGCCGTTGTTACAGCCAGAGGTGGTTGTTCTGGGTACTGATTTCTCAGGATCTATGCACCCAAACTGCGTGCAAATGTAATCACATGTCAGTTCTAGTATAATATATTTGTCCAATGAATACCCGTTTATCATCTGTATTTCTTCTCGGTGTAGCAATTTTAACGGCCAGTAGTGTATATCGAGAGGTTGTAACGATGGAAAATTGTACTGAAATGCAGGAGGATGTGCAACGAATTGACGCATGGTGCAGGGAAGGCAATTGAATCTCAATGTAGACAAGTGTAATGTGCTGCAAATACATAGAAAGAAAGATCCTTTATCATTTAGCTACAGTATAGCAGGTCAGCAACTGGAAGCAGTTAATTCCATAAATTATCTGGGAGTAGGCATTAGGAGTGATTTAAAATGGAATGACCATATAAAATTAATCGTCGGTAAAGCAGATGCAAGACTGAGATTCATTGGAAGAATCCTAAAGAATTGCAGTCCAAAAACAAAGGAAGTAGGTTACAGTACACTTGTTTGCCCACTGCTTGAATACTGCTCACCAGTGTGGGATCCGTACCAGATAGGGTTGATAGAAGAGATAGAGAAGATCCAACGGAGAGCAGCGCGCTTCGTTACAGGATCATTTAGTAATTACAAAAGCATTATGGAGATGATAGATAAACTCCAGTGGAAGACTCTGCAAGAGAGAAGCTCATTAGCTCGGTACGGGCTTTTGTTGAAGTTTCGAGAGCATACCTTCACCTAGGAATCAAGCAGTATATTGCTCCCTCCTACGTACATCTCGCAGAGAGACCATGAGGATAAAATCAGAGAGATTAGAGCTCACACAGAGGCATACCGACAACTTTCTTTCCATGAACAATACGAGACTGGAATAGAAGGGAGAACTTATAGAGGTACTCAAGGTACCCTCAGCCACACACCGTCAGGTGGCTTGCGGAGTAAGGATGTAGATGCAGATACAATTCTTTATGCAAAACTGCTATGCCAGAATACTTTAGCGTAATACAGGAAGATTTGCGGAAGACTGGTGATTGGTAGAGGCTGTCAGTTGAGCCTGAATGTAAATAATGTAACACATTTGTGCATAAACAGCTGAACAGACTCTTTGCAGGTGCAACTGGTGATAAACCACTGTAAACAGTAACAATCATAAGATTCCTGGGAGTAACCGCCTGGAGTAACCTAAATTAGAATGACTATATAAATCAAATTGTAGGAAAAGCAGAGTCCATGCTGGGAGACATTTATCCACGAAACAAGTCTTTTACAAAACACTTGTAAGATCGGTTTCTGGAAACGGTAGTTGGACCAGAAGTACCCACCGGCACTCACCATAAGATGGCTTATGAAGTATAGCTGCAGATGTAGATCATTACACGTACCTTCCTAGTATGTAGGTCGGTGCTCACCGTCTGAAATTGTTGACAGTTCTTTCGAATGGGTTCTTTCTTTATAACACTTACACTCACGAGAAATTGACTTTGAGACATCTTCCAAGTCATGTCCTGGACGAGTTGCACTGTGGCTCCCAGAAGGCATCAAAAGCTTTGGAGGTGCTCAACCCCTGCCCACAGATGAAGACTGGTTGGAGCTGGGTACAAGGCATGCATGTCTCTCGAAGAAATCCCAGATGTGCTCAGTTAAGGTCTACTACACCTACACGTATATTCCACTGGACACTGTACAGTATGCAGCACAATGTAACGAGTATATTGATTTTCTGCTCTGCTCTATTAGTGTATTAAGTAAGGAAAAAATTACCATACGATCTGTGTGTCTCTGTACATGCCCATATTTTTCCCCAAACATTTATCCCGTCCATTAAGGATTCTGCTTTTTCATAACTTAGAAAATTTTATTCCATTAATTTGAATCTGTGCCTGGATGGCCTCTCTGACACCACAGTTATCAAGGTAACCTAAGGGAGGGAAGTCATATGCAGTATCTGTCTGTGAATCGCATAAACTTTGTTCTGTGTGAAATCGTATTTTAAATGTTTGCTTATCGTATTCTTTGACATGAAAACTGGTGGTCATTCCAGCATTTCCCTAAAGGAGCATGAAAAACTGTCTAAAACCAGTAGTTCAGAGTAGGGGTGGGGAAAAAACCAACCTGTTAAAACCAGTAACTTAGTTCCGAATAACCAATATTTTTCGGTATGTGTTTCGAATCGGTTATAACAGGTGTTTTTTCTTATTTTTTACTCATAACCGAGTAAAAAGACTGAAATACCTATCAGCCATAGCAGCAGTGTTAAAATTATTCATTTTTAATATTTTTTAAAAAAGGATTAATGTTTATTTGTAAAATTTGCTATGGTTTGGAAGATTGCATTATTACAGAAAATGGGAAAAGTGATAAGTGCTATTTTAAGTATAATCCTAACAGAAACAAGCAACAACCACAAGGCATATTGCTGAGACAATAATATCTTCATTGCCGGTGTTGTGGCTGAAGGACACATATAAGTGTGATGTGCAGCAAGAATTGCCACACCTGATCTGTACAGAAATTTCTCACTGTTGTTGCCGGACATCGGTTGTACTGCTGAATGGCACCAGCCCTATTCTGGAGATATTTTTCACATTATAATAGCATAGATTTCTGGTAGTGACATGTAGTGCATCAACAGTGATGATTAGTTAACAAATTGAAATAAACAATGAATCTAGCTCTCACAGTGCCCCCCCCCCCCCCCCTCCAAATCTGTCCTCATATTCATGTGTGAATCTATATTCAACATTCTCCTCCATTTTGCATAGGTACAGTTCATGATGACAGATAATGCATAGGCTAGTAAAACAGTCAACTTACAAATATAATACACAGTATGAGTCAAAAGGAATTTACTACTTTGGAATGATATAGAAATTTATTGAGATAACTTATAGAATCAGTGGATGTGCTGTTTTGTAGTAAAAAACCTCAAGTTTAAATCACCTAGTACATCAGTACTCCATCCTGCCACCAAGAGCGCCAGCATAGTGAACAGTTAAAATGGCTGCTTCCATGGTGTGGACCCTGTTTGCTGTTTGTTTTGGTTTCGTGAAACGAACTCTGCACTAACTTTTCTGCATAAATTTTGCGCCAAATGTGCTAAAGAGCCTGCAAGCAGGCCTACAATTTATTCCTGATACAAAAACTTGGTTGAGATGGGCCATTCACTGCGGCATGATAAATCACCAGGTACTTGTCTCTTTCTTCCTCATGGAGAAAACTATCATTGATATTGTGTGTCTGGATACGTTTGAAAAATTTTAATTCTGCTGATCGATGAAGATGACAGAGATGGGATGGTTTACTACCAGCAAGACGATCCACCACCACATTTCCTCGCAGAAGTTCAAGGTTTCCTCGATAATCAATTCCCAGGTTGGTGGGTTGGCTATGAAGGGCCAATTGCGTGGCCAACTCACTCCCTGGACTTGACATCATTGGTATTCTTTCTCTTGGGTTTCATTAAAGACTGTGTGTAAGTTTCTCCCCTACCAAACAATTTAGCCGACCTGAAAAATCGAATCTACAGTGCCATTGAACAAGTTACACCTGATTTGTTGTAACGAGTGTGGGAAGAAATTGATTACTGGTGGGATGTTTGCCATATAACAAATGGTAGTCACATCGAATCAAAATGACACTTGACACTTTTATGTGAAACTTTCAGTAGTTTGCTACAAAATGAGTTTTTTAACGATTCTGTAAGTTATCTAAACAAATTTCTACTATCATTCCAAAGTTGTAGAGTCCTTTTTGATCAACCTGTACATGGATGGATAAAAATTGTACTCACCGAGTGGTGGCAGGAGAAAACACATATAAAAGTTAAGAAAATGTCAAGCTTTCAGAGTCATTGGTTCCTCCTCCTGGCAGAGGGCTTGAAGGGGAAGGAAGAGGGATGAAGGAAAAGGACTGGCAAGGTTTAGGAAATGGGGAGGGTTATGGAAAAGTTGCCCAGAACCTTGTGTCAGATGAGACACAATGACGGCATGAGAAAGAAAGACAACTTACAGAGTATCAAAGTATATAGTTAAATAGGTAACGCCGTGCAACAGTGAAAACGTAAAATGCATAAACCCAATTAAATTTTATCAGTTCCAGTACACTGACAATGAATGTCAGAAAGAAAATTGAATTTTGGTTTGTTATTTATGAGGTTTTCATCAATAAAGAAAAATAGAAGAAATGTATTGTCACTGTATGTATAATTGTCACATATCAGAAGAATGAACAGTATAAAAATGTTATTCAAAGTGCAGGTCATACATGTTCAATACTTTATTGTACTTCAGTTAGTACTGAAGGGGTAGTAATTGTAATTTGTCCTGAAGTTTTGCTGTAAAGCGATTTTTATATAACTCATGAAAACTTTTGTGAAGAAACTGAATCATAAAGCCAAGGTTTATAAGTACTTGAGGGGAAAATGTCCACGATCGAGTGAATCAAAAGTCAAAGAGGGTTTCTGTGTTTGCGTACAGATTTGAGAGCTTTTGAGAGACAAGTAATTTGATGAAATGTTACATGGCAGTGAGAAGGCTGCATATGAACATTTTGAAAATGTTTCTTTTGATTTCTTGAGAAATAAGAGAGCACAAAGTATAAGGAGCATGCAGGTGAATTCTTGTTATGCAGCATGGGTGTAACATGTCTCTGAAAGCAAGCCATACTTCGAGGATGTTGCGGGCATGAGCAAGAGGTATGCAGGGAGTGGCCTCCTGCTTCTTTGGTTGCCTGCTGATGACTGTTGTTATGCAAATTCCAGATGTAACTTTTAAATGATAATGATTTAAATGATAAGCAGACGATTTATATTTTTATAAGAAGTTTTTAAAAATGTCAGGTCAGAACACTGATGATGATAGAATTGTTTGTAGTAATAAATACTAGGTACTCCAGAGATGCCTACCATTAGTCTTAATGGTAAGAAACCAAAAATTCTCCATTTCCCTGTGGCTTTGTTTAGGAATTTTGAGATGTGATGTTTACTGAATTTCATGAATGCAAGTGTTTCATATCATTTGAATGAGTCTTCACCGCAAGGATTCACAATTATTGACAAATTTCCTATTTTAAACATTTCTGGGGCATATTTCTACTTAAATAAGTACAAAGCTGAGAGGTAACAAAAGTCGTGGGATAGCAATATGCACATATACAGATGACAGTGGTATCGCGTACACAAAATATAAAATAGCAGTGCATTGGTGGAGCTGTCATTTGTACTCAGGTGATTCATGTGAAAAGGTTTCTGATGTGATTGTAGCCACGCGACAGGAATTAACAGACTTCAAAACTACATGAAATAACTGCAGAAACCAATGTGGGATGCACAACAAATGTACCCATTAGGGAAGTGCAGCAAAATTTGTCATTAATGGACTCGCATTCGAGAGGATGATGGTTCAAACCAGCGTCCAGCCTTCCTGTTTTAGGCCTTCCATGATTTCCCTAAATCGGTTAAGGCAAATGAAGGGATAGTTCCTGCGAAAGAGCTCAGCCACTTTCTATTTCCGTCCTTCCCTAATCCGAGCTTGTGCTCTGTCAATATAACATTAAACACTAACCTCCTGCAAACTAATAGGCTCAGGCAGCAGATGGCCCACATGGGTGTCTTTATTAACAGCACGACATCACGTGCAGCACCTCTCCTGGGCCCATGACCATATTGATGACTGGAAAATCATGGCCTGATTAGATGAGTCACGATTTCAGTTGGTAAGAGCTATTGCTAGGGTTCAAGTGTGTCGCAGACCATATCAAGCTATAGACCCAAGTTGTCAACAAGGCACTGTACATGCTGGTGGTAGCTCCATAATGGTGTGTGCTGTGTTTACATGGAATCGACTGGGTCCTCTGGTCCAACTGAACTGATCATTGACTAAAGATGTTTGGAGACTATTTGCAACCATTCATGGCCTTCATTTTCCCAAACAACAATGGAATTTTTATGGATGACAGTGCACCATGTCACTGGGCCACAGTTGTTTGCAGCTGGTTTGAAAAACATTCAGGACAATTTGAGTGCCTCCCAGGGGCTCATGGTCCTTTCGTGAGTATGTGCGTGGAGAGCATGGGGCCCTGAGTTATTGCAGCCTTCCTTCTTTCCAGGGCTGCATTTCCTTGCCCTTCCCCTCCTTTCCTTTCCTTGCTCCTTCCCCTTTGCCCTTCCTCTTCCTCTCTTGGTGTCCATGTTTAAGTTGGCCTCACTATGCTCCTGGTTATGTTGACTTTGCAATTTGGTTTTGTTGCATAATAACCTCATCCTTTTGGCATTCTCTGGTCCCCCTCTGGGGTTTGGCCTCCATTACTAAATTTCTCTTCTGTAGCATGAGCCATTAGGGGAAGAGCACCTTACCTAGTGTCTCCAACGTTTGCCCTTCTAGTTCATTCCACCTTTTCCTTCATGTCATTGTCTGATGCTAGGGTGCATAGCTAGCATGGTAGCCAGCCCTTGTGGTGGGTTCACTGTGTACCCTTTTGGTTGAGCCCCCTGAAAACACTGGGATCACACTTATGATACCTGAGCTGTGACCTCCTCATGTAAGACTTGGAGTGGTTGCTTGTCGTCCTGGAGCATTGGAACTCCCGGCAATGGCCTACCCCTTCAGCCTTCCCTTTCATGGCTACCCCTTGGTTGGAGGGTCAAGCTCGTCAGCTAGGTGCGAAACCTTTCTCCCGCTATCTGGTTTGCACAAGGACTGACGGGGATACTTTCACCAATACCAAACCTTTAATTTTTGTGGAAGACATTGAAGACAAGTTTGGAGAAGTGGACTCTCTGAGCAAGATGCGATCGGGTTCGTTGTTGATCAAAACTGCTTCAGCTGCCCAGTCTGTGGCCCTTCGTGCCTGTAACCATCTTTTCACAATACCTGTGTCCATTACCCCCCACCAGTCCATGAATATGGTTCAAGGTATGATTTTTCACAGGGACCTCATCCTTCAAACTGATGAGGAACTTCGGGACAATCTCTGACAGCGGAGTGTTCACTTTGTTCGGCATGTTCAAAAGGGTCCAAAGGACAATCGCATTGACATTGGTGCCTTTATCCTGGCCTTTAAAGGGGATTCCCTCCCTGAGAAAGTAAAGATTATGGTTTATCATTGTGACATGAAGCCGTACATCCCACCACCTATGTGATGTTTTATGTGTTTGCTTTTTGGACACGTCTTCCCGCTGTTCGCAGGCCCCTCTCTATGGTGACTGTGGACGTCCACTCCATGTTCCCCCTCCTGTGTGTGTTAATTGTCATGGCAATCATTCTCCACGTTCACCAGATTGCCCAGTTTATAAGAAGGAAAAGAAGATACAGGAGTATAAGTCCCTTGATTGTCTAACCTACACTGTGGCTCGTAAGAAGTATGCACCTCTTCACCCTGTGTCTATGGCATCTAGCTACGCTTTAGTTACATCTTCGCCCCTTCCTCCCCCTCCCTTACCCCAGTCCTGATCCCCTCTCCTCCCCCCCTCCTCTGTGGCTCCCACACCCTCCCCTCTGGGAGCCGCTTTCCCTCCACAGCTGGAGAAGTGTCCCACTTCTTCAGCGTCTGCCGGTCAAGGGCGCCCCTCTTGGGATACCCCTTCCCGGCACCTTCCAGGCCAATGGTCTGCTGCCACGTGACGACCATGAGAACCATGGTCTGTGGGCCCCCAGGTCGCCCGATCTCTTTCTGTTCCAGATCTAGCTGCAGCTGGCTCCTTTATGCCACACAGCTCTCCTCGATCTCAAACAGTCTTGGGACAAGGAGCCTCTGGTGTCACCAGAGGTCCCATCTGCACCTTCACACCCTGATCCTGACCTGTTGTTGATGGATGTCGACCCCTCCTTGTCGGTGACGGATGGTGACCCGGCGGCATGACTGGCTTTAGCCTGTTCAACCCCCATTTGAATCATCATTCTGTGGTTATCCAATGGAATTGTAATGGATATTACTGTCACCTTCCGGAGTTGAAATCACTTATTTTGTCTTACTCTGCAGTTTGTGTGGTTCTACAGGAGTCTCATTTTACTGATGCTCACTCACCGACCCTCTGTGGGTTCCGTGTTTTCTGTCGAAATCGGGACGGACCCCTGCGGGCCTCTGGTGGCATTTGTACGTTGGTCCGTATGGACGTTGCTAGCATGTGGATTCCTCTTCAAACTACATTGGAAGCAGTTGCTGTTAGGGTCCACCTGGACTCCGAGGTCACGGTTTGCAATCTTTATCTCCGTCCTGACACGACGCTTACACCTGCTGTCTTAACTGCCCTTCTTCAGCAACTTCCTCCTCCCTTCGTCCTTCTCAGGGATTTTAATGCTCATCATCCCTTTTGGGGTAGTGCATTTACATCTAGTCTGGATCTTCTCATAGACCAGTTTCTTGTAGACCACGACTTGTGCCTTCTTAGTGATGGCTCCCCTACTCATTTCAGTGCCAGTCATGGTACCTTTTCTGCCATTGATCTTTCTCTTTCTTCTCCCTCCCTCTTCCCTTCATTACACTGGTCACTACACGACGACCTTTGTGATAGTGACCATTTCCCGTTGATTCTCTCGCTCCCTTCCCGCTCCCCGGTGGACAGGTTACCTCGTTGGTCTTTCCAAAGCGCTGATTGGCCTCTATATACTGCACAGGTCGTTTTTTCTCCCTCTTTGTCGGGTTGTATTGATGACGTCCTATGTGACGTGTCTGACGTGATTGTTCACACTGGAAGCCGTGCTGTCGCTCCCTTCCCGCTCCCTGGTGGACAGGTTACCTCGTTGGTCTTTCCAAAGCGCTGATTGGCCTCTATATACTGCACAGGTCGTTTTTTCTCCCTCTTTGTCGGGTTGTATTCATGACGTCCTACGTGACGTGTCTGACGTGATTGTTCACACTGCAAGCCGTGCTGTCCTGTGCTCATCTGGACCATTTCGCCACCAGCAAGTCCCGTGGTGGAGTACAGCCATTCCCATTGGCATCCGTGATTGCCGTCAAGCTTTGCAACACCTTATGAGGCACCCATCCATTGCCAACCTTATTACCTTTAAATGCCTTTGCGCTAAAGCCCGTTACTTAATCAAACAGAGCAAACGGATGTGTTGGGAAAGTTTTGTTTCTTCCCTTGGTTCTACTGTCCCTATGTCACGGGTATGGGCTACACTTCGCTCTCTCCAAGGTTGCCATCGGCAGTCTGCCCTCCTGGACCTTCACCTCCTGGATGGCCCTTGCACGGACCCATTGACTCTCGCAGAACATCTTGCGACATCATCAGCATCAGCCTCGTATCAGGCTACTTTCCTCCACCAGAAACAGCGGGCCGAAGCCTCTGCCTTATGTTTTACCCCTTGTCAGTTAGAATCTTACAACGAACCTTTTACTGAATGGGAACTTCTTTCCGCACTTTCTTCTTCTCATGATACGGCCACTGGCCCAGACTCCATTCATAACCAACTGCTTCAGCATATCAGTGCTCCACAACATCAACATCTTCTCTGGGTTTTTAACCGTATTTGGCTTCAGGGTGACTTCCCTTCTCAGTGGAGAGATAGCATCATGGTTCCTGTACTAAAGCCTGGTAAGACCCCCCTGTTTATCGAAAGCTATTGGCCAATTAGTCTGACAAATGTTGTTTGCAAGTTACTTGAACGGATGGTAGCCCATCGGCTCAATTGGGTCCTCAAATCTCGGGATATATTGTCCCCTTACCAGTGTGGCTTCTGAGAGGGACCGTCTCCGATAGATCATTCACTTCGCTTGGAATCCGCAGTTTGGCAGGCTTTTTCCCAGTGCCGCCATTTGGTTGCAGTATTTTTCGACCTTTACAAGGCCCATGACACGGCTTGCCACCATCACATCTTACTTACAGTTCATGAGAGGGATCTTCGGGGCCCACTCCTGATTTTTATCCGGCAGTTCCTGTTTATCCGGCAGTTCCTGTTCCATCGGTCATTCAGGGTTCAGGTTGGTACTGTTTTTAGTTCTCCATGGATCCAGGAGAATGGCATCCCACAGGGTTCTGTATTGAGTGTACTTCTTTTCCTCATTGATATAGATGGACTTGTGGCCTCTGTCGGTCCTTTGGTCGCCCCTGCTCTGTATGTGGATGATTTCTGCATTTGGGTTGGTTTCTCTTCAATGGCCTCTGCAGAGCAGCAGTTCCATGGAGCCATACAGCATGCCTTTGCATGGACCCTCTCACATGGGTTTCAGTTCTCTCCTTTAAAATCGCGGGTGGTCCGCTTCTGTCGCCGTACGATCCACCCCGATCCGGAGCTCTATCTTGATGCGCAACGATTACCTGTGGTCCCACAGTTTCATTTCCTGGGTCTTCTTTTTGACAACAAGCTCACTTAGCTGCCTCATATCAGACTTCTGAAGGTAGGATGTTTCCGTAAACTCAATGTCCTTCGCTTCCTTGCCCACACCTCTTGGGATGCGGACCGCTCCACCCTTCTCCGCCTTTATCGGGCTTTAGTGCTGTCTCATGTGGACTGTGGTTGTCAAGTTTATGGCTCGGCTGCTCCTTCCACATTGCACCTCCTGGATCCAATCCACCATCATGATATCCGTTTGGCCACCAGTGCCTTCCCTACTACTCCTGTTGATAGTCTCCTAGTTGAAGCTGGGATCCCCCCCTCCCCCCCCCCTTACTGTTCAGCGGTCCCAGCTTCTGGTTTCTTATTCAATCGCTGTCCGTTCCTCTCCCACTCATCCTTCCTATTCTATCCTGTTTGCAGACCATGGACGTCACCCACCTGATTCTTGCCCTTGGGCAGGTTTACTGGTTGGGCTCCGCCTTGCATCCCTCTGCCGTGATTTTCAGCTTCCTTCTTTGTACTGTTTCCCATGTTCTCTCCCCAACACCCCCCCTTGGTTGGTTCCTCGGCCCCAAATTCGGATGGATCTCTGCCGAGGTCCGAAAGATTCCATTCTCCCGATGGTGATCCGTTCCTTTTCCACCGAATTTTATGGGAGTTTCAGGATGCTGTTGTTTTTTACACCGATAGCTCTAAATCTACTGATCATGTGGGATATGCCTTCACGTCCTCTGTTGGCACGGTAAATCATTTCCTGCCACCTACATGTGGGATGTTTACTGTGGAATTGATAGCTATTTCCCAGGCCCTTACCTTTATTAAACAGTCCCAACTCAACAGCATTTTGTTATGTACGGACTCAATGAGTGGCCTTCTGGCTGTTGACTGGTGTTTTTCCCACCATCCCTTGGTGTCGGCCATCCATGACCATCTCGCTGGTCTTCACCATGCTGCTTATTCAATTGACTTCCTTTGGGTCCCTGACCATGTGTGTATCCGGAGGGGGGGGGAATGAGCTTGCTGATCGTTTGGCTGGGGGAGCAGTCACTTACCCCCTTCTCTGTAAACCCTTCTGCAGCAGATTTACGGCTTCACATCAAATCCCACTTCGCACAGTCATGGGCCAACTCTTCGGAGGCTACCTCCCTGTCTAATAAACTTCGTGCGATTAAGGTGACACCTATCCCATGGTGTTCTTCCTTCCACCTCTCCCGAAAGGCCTCAACCACCCTGTGTCGTCTCTGCATCGGCCATACCCGGCTGAAACGTGGTTTTCTTTTTCATAATGAGCCACCCCCACTTTTAGGTTGTGGAACCTACCAGTCAGTAGCCCACATTTTGGTGGAATGCCCCCTTCTTTTGGCTCTATGTACTAAGTAAAGACTTCCCCGCACTTTACCTTTAATGTTGGCTGACGATTCCCGGATGGTCGAACTGGTTCTCAGTTTCCTCTATGAAAGTGATTTTTATTCTCAGTTTTAAGGTTTTTAATCTCACTCTGGTGTTGGGGCAGGGCAGTGAGGGTTGGGGTGTCTCCTACTGTAAGCTGAGTTTGGAGATTCCCAACTCCCCCCCCCCCCCCCCCCCCTCCTCCCCGGCCAAGATCCTCTTTTCTATCCCTTTTACTCTGTTTTTATCATTCTTTAGAATTGGTTAGTCTCCTTTTACAATACGCACTTCTACATTCTAGTGGTTGTACACTTTTACATAGCAGGTAGTCTTGCCTCTACTGCATGAGAGGTGGGATATTTTCTGCCCCTAGCATAGCCTTGGTGTTGCTCTCTTGCTGACTTCCGTCATTTTGTTTTTACCATTGACAACCCGACTGCACTTTTATCTTTTTCAGCATTTTACCTTTTATCGTTCTGACTTTCCTGAGATGTCAAATGGACTGAATGAACCACATTTGAAACAAGGGACTGATGACCTTGCTTTTTGGTCCTTTCAACCCCAATCAATCAATCAACCAACCAACCAACAATCTGAGCGAGTGGTTTGGCCACCCATATCACAAGACATGAATCCCATCGAACATTTATGTGAGCTAATCGAGAGGTCAGTTCATGAGGAAAATCCTGCACCAGGAACACTTAAGCAATTATGGATGGCTGTAGAGGCAGCATGGTTCAGTATTTCTGCAGGGACTACGAACAACTCATTGAGTCCATGCCACATCGAGTAGCTGCACTACACTGGGCGAAAGAAGATCTGGCCCGATATTAGGAGGTATCCCAAGACTTTGGTCACCTCATTGTATGTTGCTGGGGACATGTATTGCTGAAACTGGAGTTATGTATTTCTTTTAATGGAAATTTCTGGATGGAAAAATACATGAAATAAGAGAATGATGACCACTTACCTATACAGGATTGGTGTGTGGCGCACAGAAACATGTAATAAAAACAGTTAACACCAGCTTTCAAGCTCTTGCTCCTTTTCTAGTAAGCGTACACACATTCACATACCAGACACCCAGCTGTACGTGCTCGAGTCTTGCTGCTACAAGGATCATGTATGACGTTTGGGTGTCTGAGTGGTTTTGCATGTGGATGTGTTTACTCTTACAAGAAAAAGGAGAAGAGCCTGAAAGCTAGTGGTTTCTATTATGTGTTTCTGTGCACCAATCCTCTGTAGGTAAGTTGTTGCCTTTCCCTAATTTTACTTATTGCATTTGCTTTAATGACTATTTTAATCATATTATGACTAACTAAATGTGTAAGTCCTAAATATAAATATCTTACAAATTTCATTGAATATGAGATTTTTGCAAAATAAACAAACACTCTGGCAAATAAGTAGACTGTAGGATTTTGATTCCACCAGGAAAAAAAGAGAATGTGCCAAAACAGAAATATCTTACCTGACCCCAGGCTGAGAATGCCATTAACACCCCAATTAGCTGCCAGCTATAAAGTCCTGCCACACATCAAGAAGTGTTCATGGAGCATAGATGGAGAAAATGCTGGTCTGGTTACTATTGTAATTAAGCTTTTAGGACAGCCACAAAGCACTCAGTATATTTTACTAAAGTGTTTCACTCTTTAACTAGAGTATCAACAGAAACTCTGAAATTTACAGTTTAAAGTACAGTAGTTTGTTGGTTACATCGCTGATGTCAGAGATTAAGTCGGCTGTAATCTCTGACTTCGACTATGTAATTAGCCAAAAACTGTACTTCAGACTATAAAATCCAGAGTTTCTGATGAGGCTCTTGCTAAAGAGCAAAATCGGTCAATAAAACGCACTGACTGTGACTTGTGGCTGCCCTGCAAAGCTTAATTTACTGGTTTAGATTGTCTATAAAAACTAAAAACATATTCCATCTGAACAGAGGGGCAAAATATACTTTCATAATGTTATACTTGAACATGTTACTAAACCTTATCAAAGACGTAATACAACTGAAATATTGGCTGTTTTCTACATGTTTTTGCAGTCATTCCTGATGATCATCACTGTTTGCCTCTCTCAGATGTCAATATAGCATGCAACTGTGTCTGTAGTGGAAGATGACATTGATGGGGTGGAGTTGCTTGGCACCTACAACCTTTGCTGTTGAGTCCGTTAACTACTATAACTTCAGCTGAACACACACAAAAAGTACAGGCACGTGCAGTGCCATTGTAATCTTCACTACTATTCTATGCATTCACACATAACCCAAATGGCATATCACCTCATCGCCTAGAGGCAGCATCGCTTACAGCTCTGGGTCTAACACAATAGTAGTTAGAGGACTGTCAGTGGGCACTTCAGATTTTGTGTGTCTGTGCAATGGACCTTTGAACACAGTGTGGTCAGGAGTAAGTTTAACAGCAGAGTCACATGTTCCTTGTTGTCAGCTTTGGATCCATTGGACGTGCATAGGATAAGGCCGGGCACCATTTAAAGGTAAATCACGCCTTGAGTGTGAGACATGTTGCCACTGAAGTCTTTCCCTGATAGTAGGTAAGATTTTGTGGACTTGACAGAACTATCAGATCTGTCTGTCTTGACGTCAAGCATCCATTCTCCATTGATTTATCATGTTTACCCAAGTATAAGACCACCTTCATTATAAGACGACTCCCGTTCTCCCAGGAGGCTTCTTGAGACAAATTTATTTTTAACATATTCAGATTAATAAAAATTACAAAATGATTCATTTGCATAAAGTATCTGTCTAAAAAGTTAGCATTTTACCTATTCTAAATTTATGTCATTTATTGATTGTCTGCATTTTGATTATATAAGAAGAAGAAAAATAATGAAAACAAGTGGTCTGCATTAATTTTCAGATCATTTTTTCTTCTTACATTTTTTGCTTACTACCTTGTCATCTGTAGTATCACTATTTTTATTCATCATTATCCTCGTAGCACCAGCTATGAAATTGATATCTTCATTGTCACAAATATTTGGCTGTTTGTTCTGAATATGGTGTGATGTCTCAGGTTGTGGTAACCGTGGGACTTGACGAAACCACTGTTTTTATCTGAATACATGTCGGATTTCACTTCTGTACTGATGTGTGAATGTTACAATGGCACTTGCTTCCAAAAATATCATCTGCTCACCATTCTCTAATTGGTGGCATAGAACAGGGCACTCCCCTCACATGTCACGGTGAGCGTCGACAACATTGCAACACATAGCACACATTAACAGCAGCAACTCATACATAAATAAAAGACTGAAATCATGATTCAGTCCAGTTCTCACACTTGCACTCTTCCTGCCAACTACTGACATCTGTTGCCACTAGCTCCATGACAGGACGCTGTAATTTATTCTCATGACAGCAATTACAGTCAGTTTAATATGATATATGATTTATTTCATTTGTTAGACATTTCATTCTCTATAAATTTTCCTTCTCGTTTCATCTGAATGTCAGCATCATGTTCTAAAGCTCATTAAAAGCTGGAAATATTTTTACCTGGTGTTCTAATATGCAAACAGTGACTGAATTTCTCATTTGCAACCCACTTTAGCAAATCATTACAGTCTCTCATAATCAAATAAAATATTATTCTGGGTTCAGAATCAAGTAACATTCTTCGAAGGACAACATTCCGTTTTTTTTTTTTTTAATTTTACTTCCATGTAAACAAACAAACAAAATAATAATAATAATAATAATAATAATAATAATATTTGTACACACATCAAAAAAAGTTTTGCATCACCCCAGTTCCCAGAACTCCTGAAGATAGAAATTGACTGTGGATATTGTATCAAAGACACAGTCCCTTTGACTGTTCAGAGATGTCACTAAACCCGCCCAAAGATGTAAACAACCATGCACGAGCAGCGCCTGTCAGACATAGGGGGTCCGACAGCCGATCAGTTCCAGTCATTCCACCAAGAAGGAGGTACACGGCTCTTGTTGTCTGTAGTTCAACCATGCCTAGTTGGTCAATACTGCGGTTCGATCGCATCCACATTGTTACTTTGTGCCAGGATGGGTTCTCAACAAGGGAAGTGTCCAGGCATCTCGGAGTGAAGCAAAGCAATGTTGTTCGGACTTGGAGGAGATAGAGGGGCAGGAACTGTTGATGACATGCTTCTCTCAGGCTGCCAAGGGCTACTACTGCAGTGGATGAACGTTACCTATGGATTGTGGGTTGGAGGAACCCTGACAGCAATGCCACCATGGTGAATAATGCTTTTTGTGCAGCCACAGGACGTCGTGTTAAGACTCAAACTGTGCGCAATAGGCTGCATGATGTGTAACATCACTCCCAACGTCCATGGCAAGGTATATCTTTGCAATCACGACGCCATGCAGCACGGTACAGATGGGCCCAACAACATGCTGAATAAACTTCTCAGGATTGGCATCACATTCTCTTCACCGATGAGTGTCACATATGCCTTCAACCAGATAGTTGTCGGAGACATGTTTGGAAGCTAGTTGGTCAGACTGAACGCCTTGGACATACTGTCCAGTGAGCACAGCAAGGTGGGAGGTTCCCTGCTGTTTTGGGGTAGCATTACGTGGGGCCGGCATATGCTGCTGGTGGTCATGGAAGGTGCTGTAATGGCTGTACGATACATGAATACCATTGTCTGACCAATAGTGCAACCACATCGACAGCATATTGGTGAGGCATTCGTCTTCGTGGATGACAATTCATGCTCCCATCGTGCACATCTTGTGAATGACTTCCTTCAGGATAATGACATCACTCGACTAGTGGCCAGCATGTTCTCCAGACATGAACCCTATCAAATATGCCAGGGATAGATTGAAAAGGGCTGTTTATAGACGATGTGACCCATCAACCACTGTGAGGGATCTACACCATTCACCATTGAGGAGTGGGACAATCTAGACCAACACTGCCTTGATGAACTTGTGGATAGTATGCCACGATGAATACAGGCATGCATCAGTGCAAGAGGACGTGCTACTGGGTATTACAGGTACCGACATGTAGAGCAATCTGGACCACCACCTCTGAAGGTCTTGTTGTATGGTGGTACAACATGCGATGTGTGGTTTTCATGAGAAATTAAAAGGGCGGTAATTGTGTTTATGTTGATCTCTATTACAATTTTCTGTGCAGATTCTGGAACTCTTGGAACTGAGGTGATGAAAAACTTTTTTTTTTATGTTTGCACATCAAATATTATAAAAAAATATTGGGGAAGGGGGAGGGCATACTGGGGGCCTTCTCCCAGGAAATTTTCTAAATTTTAGATGAAAAATAGTGAGTTTTCAAGTTTTTTTTTTTTTAAGCATTTTAGTCATATGATCAACATTAGAACCCTGAAAACTGGACTATCGATAACTTGACACTCCGAAAAACTCTACAAGCCTGTCATATTTTTTGGCTTCGAAGAAAGAAACAAAACATAAACACACATGGTATTTTCATAAAAAGCTACTTTAATTTACAATAATAATCATGTTTATAGACTACTACAGAGCAGTGAATATATAACTCTGAAAAGACTGAAATTATATTTAAATAAATCCTAAACTATCATTAAAAGAATAAAACATAAGATATTGCTGTCGCACAGTAATAGCACTTTGATTAATAAGTGAAATAGCTAACGTAAGCTTACTTTGATTAAGGCTCAGGGTTCATTAAATAAAAATGATATCTCAAAGGTAATGCTTTAATACAGTATACTTAATATTTTCAGTGAAAATATATGCAAATAGCGGGTTTTAATTCGGTCTTATACCCTAAAAATATTTAAGTATTTGGAAATAACTAAAACAGTACTACAGTAATACAGTACTAAACTAGTACTAATATTTTGAAACTGAAAATTTAACATTATGTATGTATTTAATTCTCTATTTTATAAAGATTTTTAATATTGCTCTAAATGCCAGTATTAGGGCTAGTGTCTTTAGAAAGGTGCAAATGTCGACTGTCTGACTGGATTACTGAATATGAAATCATTGATTACTGGTCAGATAGTCAATACATTCAAAACATCTCAGTGGGCATGAAGAACAGCCAAGTTGTTCAATCGCTTCTGTCCCATTGTTGATCGGAGATATGACTTCAGACATCTAAGGGCACTAAATGATCATTCTTCTGTTGCTGTCATGATTCCAACTACTTGGAGAAGCTTAATGCCCTTCACATAGCATTTCTCCAATTGCAGACTCTTGTGTAATGTACTTTCTTACATGATGCATGTTTTTTAAGACCAGTTGTTTTTTAATAGCAATATCAGCTAACATATTCAAGTGTAAGCACAGTCTCTCAATGTCTAGGTCATTTTTGAAAAACTCAGTTGATTTTTCCAAATTTGTTTCATCTCTGTTTACTAAAAGCAAGCACTCTTGTTCACCTGCAATGACCTGTGTGAGACCTGTTGAAGCAAACCGCTCAGTAATGCAAGATTGTGCCATTTCACAAACTTCAGTGTAAATAGCTTTGTAGCATTCCTTTGGGGTTTTGAAAGTGTGCAGTGAGCTGGCTTCATTGTTTTCATGCTTCTTTGGGATGCTTAGATTCTGAGGAAGCGAAAGATCATCAACTTGTTAAGGTTTTTCTTTTAAACACAATTCCCAAAACTGTTCAGAACTATCGTGCCTTCCATTCAATATACAAATCAAGCCCTCAATTTTTTTTTTCCAGATCAGCAACACTTAGCTGAGGGCATGGAATTTTTTCATTGACATCCTCTACTGGGTTCACTACATGGCTATAAAGACGTAAAAAGAAATAAGTCTTGAATTGTAACATTGACTCAAGGTAGCCTGCACATTTGTAACCTGCCTCTGTTTTGTCCTCTGCGGAAAATATTTCAAAAACTCTAGAAGTTCTTCAAAGTTTTTCGATATTCTCAAGATACTAGAAGCTCGCATAGTCCATTGAATCAGGCAAAGGGGTCATAGACCAGCTTGGTCGTTGGTGCTCTCACAGCATACGCTTCTGAAAAGTCTCATCCTTTTGTTGGATTCCCTTATAGTGTTTATTAAGTCCTTGGCTAAAGCCATCATATACGTAAGATGGCGGAGACTGTCTACAACTGCCAAGTCTAAACTGTGAGCAGTGCAGTGCACATAACATGCTTTTGGTTGTATATCCAAAACTAACTTTTTTAGTCCTTTGAACTTACCTCTCATATTCGAGGCATCATCATAGCACTGTCTTCTTAAGTTATCCATTCACAAATCAAGACGAGCAAACACATCTTTTAAAATATGAAAAAGAGGTTGTGATTCAGTGTTGTGGGTTTCGTGTAAGCCAATAAAGTCTTCTTTGATGATTAAGGAATCATCAACAGTACTAATACAAAATGACACTTGTTCATGAATCAAAGAATCACTTGTTTCATCAAGTAGATCAATGATCTCGTTTTGAATATCGCAGGACATTCACTTATACCCCTAATACCCTAACCAATCTTTAATTGTAGTTACATTGATAATTGTTTCTTCTTTTAATTGGTTTGTGTATCATTCTCCATGTTTTATACCTCCTGAAGTAGCCCTGTCAAGCACTTACTTTATTTTATTTTATTATTTTTGTTTATTAATAGAAACTGTTATGTATGCATGCTGTTTCTGTTTTGTGTTAGTTTTTTCCTGTCTACTCCATTTTTATTTATTTACTGTTAAAAAAATTTTCTCAATGCATTACTATCACACTGTCAAAGATGTTACTTACTGTATGTCTGTGCTTCAATCTAGGCATGTAACTTCTCGTCCAGTGTTGTTTACAAACATTGTAACTTCTTTAATGACAATACTCAATAAATGTCTGAAGATGGCCTTGTAAGCTGTAAACTGGTTAACACAATAAAAGTAATACTGTAGAACAAAATCAGACTGGTGCTTTTCATTTATTATTTTGTGTACATGTTGTGTAGTGGTGCTACATCCTAAAGCCCCAGATACAGGTTATTGAGAGACTTATTCTGTATAACTGTATCTGCCTTCTGAGAACAGGGAAGCCACACACAGTAGCTCAACAGCTGGTGTGGAGCTAATGTATGCAGCTTGTTCTGTATTCAGGATTGTCCTCATCCGGGGTTGGAGTAACCACACAAATTGTGTAATGTAACTGGATAGACAAAAAAATCTACTCACCAAGTGGCGGCAGAACACACAGAAAAGAAGGTTATAATTAGGAAAGCTTTCTGAGCCAATGGCTTCTCCTTGCAGCAGAAGGGTTGAAGAGAAAGGAAGAGTGATAAAGGAAAAAAACTGGAGAGGTCTAGGAAAAGGGTTAGCTTTTGGATTTCCTTTTCCTTCACCCCTCCTCTTACCATTTGGAAGAAGGAGCCACTGGCTCTCAAAGCTTGCTGAATTATAACATTCTTTTATGTGTGTGTTCTGCTGCAGCTTGGTGAGTAGATTTTTCATCTATCCAATTACACTATATTGTCAAAAACTGAGTGTTTTCATTGTCACACAAAAATTGTTTTATTAAACATCTTGATTATTTTAATTATACTCATCTCTCTGTGAAGAAAAAGTGTACTGCCTCCTGTCAATACTTCCAATTTAATTATAAATTGGGACCTAAGTTCTGGATGCACAAAGTACTCATTGTGTATTAGAGCCTTTCACTGTGTAGGGCCACTACCCAGTCTTCAGACAAAAAATTATAAGTCTTTAGCAATAGTTCAGAGAAGTAGTGTGGAAGCTGCCATAGAGCTTTGCATTAACAGCTATGGGTTGGTAGCTGTTAGTGTGGCAATATATGGGTCACAGTAAATATGCACCTTGAATTGTGAAGCGACGATTGTCAAGTTGAGCATTAAGTGTGTAGCATTCCTGTCCCCATACCAGAGTGAATCTCCTGTTATGCAAACTTGACTAGGTCCTAGATTTTAATGAAACAAATGGGCACCAGAGCCATATAAAGAAGTCTGGATTTTTAAGGCAGGGATCAGGAGCACTACCACAAAGCCAGAACCACGCTGGACAGCGAGACAACTGGGCACAACTTGTAGCAGCCCTGGATTCGAGACTGGACTGTGCTGACCTGTTGCCCGTGCCTGCTATTACTGATGCTGAGTTCATAGTGGGACCTGGTGCCACAGTGGCAGCCACAATCTGACTCCTGTCCAGGGCAGTGTGCACAGTACAGTCCATCTGCCTCCAGTGTGGCTGCGTGTAGGGCTGAGGAGCCATTGCCTGAGCAAAACGCCATTACAGCCCAACACATAGTGCCGCTGACATAATTGGCCATGGTCTCCAAAGGCTCCCAGTCTCAGCAACACAGGGCATTGGCTCAGCAGTTACGGGGGGAAGCCACTGCCCATTCATCAGCACCAGCCAGAAAAATGGAGAGAGGCACATGGGCCTCACTACATAATGTATCGAGGTTAATAAAAATTCTATGTGACTGTTAAGGGTTTGCCCTGGGCCCCATGGCCTGTCACCATCACTTTCTCATCCCCCAACATTCCCAGCATGGTACAACTGTAACATGTCATTTCACAAAATCCACGCAAGATAATGTTTGAGCATCTTAGAATTCTAACTCTACTATTCCTGTAAATATATTCTCTTAGACAATTTCTGGTTGATAATGTGGTTTCATTCAAAAGTAATTGCAGCAGCCGCTCATGAAAACTATTTGCACCTGGATATTACTTCCTTAAACAATGAACAGAAGTTCTGCAGATTCTGTTTTTGTAGCCTAAAGCAAGGGCTTTTTGGGGTGCCAGTGCTTCTATTCTGTACGAGAGCTCCTCATAGTAGTCTGATGTATAATTTACTTGTATATCATTTCAAATCGTGTATTTGTGGTTTTTTTCCTTTTAAAAAATCTGTTATCATTATTCTGTGAATTATGTAGTGATTCGATGATGAATTAGCTTTGCCTCGCATGGTGTCATGGAGTTTGAGGAAAAAAAGAAAAACTGAATAAGATTAGTGTCTTCAATATCACAATTTTATGCATATTACATCAATATCACTCCAACATAGAAACAACTCTCATTGTTGATTACACCCACTCATCATCTCTGACGATTGCAGAAATGTATATATTGTTAACAATGAGTACATATCAAAAGTAAATGTGCCAACTGAACATGGAAGCACAGTCAAATCACCATCAATCAAAGGATATATTTTATTTTATTTTTATTCATTCTTTTACTTATTTATTTTTTAATCAGGGAAGCCATAGCATACCTTCATTATGTCACACTAAAATAAATAACTAATAGCAAGAGGAGACAATTTGACGATTCAGTTGAGAATGAAATGTATGAACTGTGAACTAGTTAACAGACTAAAGGTTTCCTGGTAGCTGCCATTTAAATATAGTATTACCCTCCTTGGAGATTATTTTAAGTTAAATATACCAGAAAAAATGTTGTTTGATTTTTTTTTTTCCTGAAAATGTTTCAAGGAATCTACTTTCCCACTGAAAGTGTTAGTTCACTTAATGCAACTCACACATGGTTTTCAAAAGGCACATACTGAAAACAATTTGTTGAGTATGGGACTTCAGATAGCTAGAATTCAGTACAATATCTCATCACTTTGAAACTAATTTTTATTTCTGGATAAAGTCTCATCTGTATGTTCAGTTTACAAGTTCTGACCATTTCAAGTGGCCATCTTCAGGTCACTGTTTTCCAGAAGTGCTTTGCATTGCCACTGGCCATCCAGTGCAACGCAGTGATCTGAAAATATAGAAATGATTCTGTCGTCTTCTATCTACCTTCTTCTGTCTTCTATCCATACATATATCAACTGAAGTCCCCGGCCATGGTTCTGTCAGTTCAGGCTAATCTCAAGAGCTACCATAGTGATTTTAATGTGGTTTTCAGTAATAGACAGGTTGATTTGTGAGGAAGTTTTATGTATATGATTTATAAATATTTCATGCCAGTTGGCTGAAGTATGATGAATTAAAGTCTCTCGGCACTGTGAAAATGATGCCATTGTCATCAAGTGGTGACTGGCAGAACTTCTTGGAACTGCAGTTGGTCATACAGTACTCTATACGCACCGTTATGTGGCAGAAAATACTTGGTACCAAAGTTATGTTGAAGAGAGTGCTTGGTACCGATGTTACATGCAGAGAGTGTTTTGTACTAACGTTGTGTGCGAGGGTTCTTCATACCAGTGTTGTATGCAGAGATTGCTTCGTACCAGTGTTGCATGATAAAGGGTGCTTTGTACCAAAGTTACATGGCAGCGGCTGCTTTCAACTGATGTTACATGGCAGAGGGCACTTCATACCAATGTTACACAGCAGAGTGCATTTCATACCAATGTTACTTGGCAGAAGGCACTTCATACCAATGTTACTTGGCAGAGGGCACTTTTTGTACCAATGCTGTGTGGCGAACGGTGCTTCCTGCCAAGTTTATGTGGCACAGGGTGATTTGTAACGATGTTATGTGGCGGAGGATTCTTTGTACCAGTGTCACTTGGCAGAGGGTGCTGTATACTGATGTAGTGTGCCAGAGTGTGGTTGGTATGTGTTTCAAGCTGGACGGTGCTTCGTACTAATTGTGCATAGCAGAGGGTGCTTCATAGTGACGTTACATTGGAAACAGTGGGAAAAGCTCACACAGAAAATGTAGATTGTGCAAGAGTGGTGCTTGTATAGGACTGCCAGAAGGTGACCGTAGCTCCTGCTGAACTCAGTTTTGTTAGGCAGACTGCACCTTGCTGACACTGCAGCTGGGCGGACAGGTAGGTGTGGTATCTCGCAGCTCTCATCGTAGTTATGAATTGTCATTTCAAATGCCAATTAAATGTGGAATAGATAACATTTGTGCCTCCAGAGAACTTTCTTTGTGTGCGCTGCTTAAATGTTTGTTACATGAAAGTTATTATATTCTCTTACCTAATATCATTCTCTGAATTTTTTTAACTCTATGCAGTGGCCTGTCAATAAAATTACTGCTATGTCAGACAAGTCATCCAGATGTAGATATCTAGTGTTACCTCAGGATGGTTCACTAGTCTAGAAATAAACACCACTTTTTTAACTGTAGTGGTCATGGTGTACTCCAAATGATAAAAATTATATACTTCATAAAATATTTGTTGATATTAGACAGCTATTGGTACATTGACACATCTTTTTCTGTAATTACACATGTTAACAAGTACAAGCAGAACAGTCAAGATATACTGATGTAATTTGAGAAAAGGCCACCAGTTTTACAAGCAGAAATAGAATAACGGGCATTCCATTCATATAAACCTGAGGCTGATTTGTAAGCCATCACTCAGTTGCTGGGGCATTGTGATAGCAGTGCTTTGTGCTTCTGGTCATTTTGATAAATATGCAATTGCTCTCTTATCATTAATGTAATTACTGTATGCTGTTGCATGAAGAGTTGGTAGGCTAACATATAATAGAAAAAGTCACCCCATTACATCATAAAATGTAATTTAATGACCATAGATTTACTTTCAAATTATGGGTATCTTTTGGAGGTCAAGATGGTGTTATCAATGAGCAACTAGGGCCAGGGGTAATTGTTGCCTCTTGTTTACACGGTACATTGACACATCTTTTTCTGTAATTACACATGTTAACAAGTACAAGCAGAACAGTCAAGATATACTGATGTAATTTGAGAAAAGGCCACCAGTTTTACAAACAGAAATAGAATAACGGGCATTCCATTCATATAAACCTGAGGCTGATTTGTAAGCCATCACTCAGTTGCTGGGGCATTGTGATAGCAGTGCTTTGTGCTTCTGGTCATTTTGATAAATATGCAATTGCACTCTTATCATTAATGTAATTACTGTATGCTGTTGCATGGAGAGTTGGTAGGCTAACATATAATAGAAAAAGTCACCCCATTACATCATAAAATGTAATTTAATGACCATAGATTTACTTTCAAATTATGGGTATCTTTTGGACGTCAAGATGGTGTTATCAATGAGCAACTAGGGCCAGGGGTAATTGTTGCCTCTTGTTTACACCTTTCTACAACAGAAAGCAGAATACAGATCAGCTGGAGCATGTTTCCCTGGAAACAATAAGATGGAGGAACTCAATACACACTACTCATATTGACAATATTAGACAAGGAATGTTGCTGCTCACCGTATAATGGAGATGCTGAGTCGCGATAAGCACAACAAAAAGATTCACACAGTTGTAGCCTTTGGTCATTAAGGCCTTTGTCAACAATAGACACGCATACACACACATACACACACATGCAAACTCAACTCACACACGTCTGCAGTCTCAGACAACTGAAACCACACTGCAGAATTAAAAGCGTATCTTTCCTTATTGTATGATACACTGATAGAAAAAAACACAACACAAAGAAGGAGTTGTGTGACATAAATGAAAGTTGGTAGGTGTGTATTACATCTGAAAAATGATATCTATTCAAATTGCACGGTAGTCGCCCAAGGCTGGTGCTAGTAGTGCCACTAGGATGATGCAAATCGGGTTTGCTTTAAATTCATGCTGTAACAGCTGTTACCATTACTTACCTTTGAGATTGGATGTTGTAAGTTGATGTTAGTCAAGAATGCCTGTAAGGTGACAAAGACACCATTATCAACACCTCACTGAGTTTGAACGAGGTTGTGTAATAGGGCTATGAGAAACAGAAAGTTCCCTTCTTCCATGGTACATGATTGCTGGCAGCAGTGGTCACGAGAATATAGAATCGCAAGAAGACCGGGCTCCAGATGGCCACTTGGTGCTACTGAGAGGGAAGACGGTGATGTACGGGGTATGGCTCTGACACATTGAACTGCATCAGCAGTAGCAGTTTGAGTAGCAGTTGCAAATCAGTTACTTTTGTGTTTTCTGATGAAAGCTACTTCAGTCTTGGTGCCAGTGATGACCATTTGTTGGTTAGGAAGAGGCCAGTTGAGGACCTGCAAGCAACCTGTCTGCATGCTGGATAGACTGGACCTACACCTGGAGTTATGGTCTGCGGTGCCATTTCATATGACAGCAGGAGCTTTGTCGTGGTTATCCCTTGCACCCTGACTGCAAGTTTGTACACAGATCTGACAATTTGACCTGTTGTGCTGCAATTCATGAACAGTATTCCAGGGGGTGTTTTCCAACACGATAATGCTCACCCACATACCATTGTTGAAACCCAACATGCTCTACAGAGTGTTAACATGGTGGCTTGATCCACTCATCACCAACTGTGTTTCCAATTGAGCACGTATGGAACATTGTCAGACGACAACTCCAGTGCCACTCGCAACCAGCATTGACAGTCCCTGTATTGACTATATGCAACTGGTATAGAACTCCATCCCACAAACTGACAACTGGCACATGTACAATGCAATGCAATGCATGCATGTTTTTGTGCTTGCATTCAACATTCTACTGAATACACCAGTTTTTAATGTACCACCATATGGCTTATCTTGCACTTATATTGACCTGTGATCGTTCAATGTTAATAGCTTAAATTGTTATCTAGACAAATGTATTCCCAAAATTTCATTACTCTATATTAATTATTTTTTAGTGTTACGATTTTTCTTCTGTCAATGCATATTATTTGAGTTATGAATTATTTTCGGTTATGAATTGTTGTTCTCATTTATTAACATAATGTGTGTTTAATTTATTTCTGCAGGATTCATGAGTGTGTTATCATTCTTGGAGCTACTAGACGACAAGAATAAATATGCAGAGCTGTTGCCAGTTACACCAGTGTTCAGGCACAGAAAAAACAAGGATGATGTAGCAGGTTATTATTCTGACATCATCATTCACATTGATGGCAAGTAAGTAAAGAGGAAATTTCTGTCTATTGATTAGTTTATATACATACACTATGTGATCAAAAGTATCAGGACATCTAGCTGACTATGACTTACATGTTCGTATCACCCTCCATCAGTAATGCTGGAATTCAGTATGGTGTTGAACCACCCTTAGCCTTGATGACAGCTTCCACTCTTGCAGGCATATGTTCAATCAGATGCTGGAAGGTTCCTTGGGAATGACAGCCCATTCTTCATGGAGTGCTGCACTGAGGAGAGACATCGAAGTCAGTTGGTGAGGCCTGGCACAAAGTCGGTGTTCCAAAACATCTCAAAGGTGTTCTATAGGATTCAGGTCAGGACTCTGTACAGGCCAGTCCATTAGAGGGATGTTATTGTTGTGTAACCACTCTGCCACAGGCCGTGCATTATGAACAGGTGCTTAATCATGTTGAAAGATACAGTTGCCATTCCTGAATTGCTCTCCAACAATGGGAAGCAAGAAGGTGCTTAAAACATCAGTGTAGGCCTGAGCTGTGATAGTGCTGTGCAAGACCACAATGTGTGCAAGGCCCCTCCATGAAAAACAGGACCACACCGTAATGCCACTGCCTTCGAATTTCACTGTTGGCACTACACATGCTGGCAGATGATGTTCACTTGGCATTCGCCATACCCACACCCTGCCATCAGATCGCCACAGTGTGTACTATGATTTGTCACTCCACACAACGTTTTTCCAGAGTTCAATTTATGCTCCTTACACCAAGCGAGGTGCTGTTTGGCATTTACCGGCATGATGTGTGGCTTATGAGCAGCTGCTCCATCATGAAATCCACGTTTTCTGATCTTCCGCCTAACTGTCATAGTACTTGCAGGGGATCGTGATGCAGTTTGGAATTCCTGTGTGATGGTCTGAATAGATGTCTGCGTATTACACATTACAAACATCTTCAACTGTCGACAGTTTCTGTCAGTCAGCAGACGAGGTCGGCCTGAACGCTTTTGTGCTGTACGTGTCCCTTCACGTTTCCACTTCACTATCACATCGGAAAAAGTGGACCATAGGATGATTACGAGTGTGGAAATCTCACGTACAGATGTATGACTCAAGTGACACCCAATCACCTAACAACGTTTGAAGTCTGTGAGTTCCACAGAGTGCCCCATTCCGCTCTTTCACAATGTCTAATAACTACTGAGGTCACTGTTATGGAGTACCTGGCAGTAGGTGGCTGCACAATGTACCTAATATGAAAAACCTATGTTTTTGTGGGTGTCCAAATACTTTTGATCACATAGTGAATAGTGAATAGTGTTTTATTCGTCTCATAACATACAATTTCTAATCATATGATTAGTGTACAGGAGACACGTCAAAAAAATGGATAACACAACTTAGGCCTAATTTTAACATTAATATAAACTTTTATTTTTCTTTCCTCCCTTTTGTGAAGGACAGCTACATTTACACACAAGACTATATGTAAATTTATCCTGCTCAAATGTTCAGTTCATCCTTCATGAACTCCTCAACAGTGTAGTAGCAGTGTTTGACAAGTATATCATATAGCTTTGTTTTCAGTGTCTCTAGGTTCATACTGAGAACATTCTTTCCTTTTAGCTTGTTATGAATTTTCATTGACATTACTGAGGAGAGTGCACATATAGGTTTAAGCGATGAGTGGGAAGCGTAAAATTGTCTTTGTTTCTCATGTTATACGTGTGATTGAAACAGTTTTTCTCGAATAACTCTAAATTGCTGTGTAGAAAGATAATAATATCATAGATGTATAAGGAGGGAACTGTTAATAACTGTTGTTTTTCAAATAGTGGGCGTGTGATGTCCTTGGATGGGCAGTACACATGTTCCTTATTATTCTTTTCTGTAACTTTAGTATGCACAATATATTGCTTGAATTTCCCCAAAAAATAATACCATACCTTACAACTGATTGAAAGTAGCTGTAGTATGCAATTTTCCTTGTATTCATGTCTGTTGCACCAGCTAATATGGCATAGCAAATGCAAAGCTACATAATTTAACATGTTTATTCCAATTTAAATTTTTATCTAGGTTTAACCCTAAAAACTTCACAGAATCCACTTCTTCTATATCCTGCTTTTTATGAGTTATTTTAATTTCTTGGGGCTTTGACTGTTTTGTTCTGAATTGGACCATGTGGGTTTTGGGGCTGTTCAGTCTTAATCCATTCAGTTGGAATCATGTTTCTAGTTTGTTCATTTTGTTTGTTATGTAGAGAGGGATGTTTTCTGACTCCTGGTTTCCAAATAATACAGATGTGTCATATGCAAATAAAATCGATGGAGCATTTATATTGTTCAGTAAATCATTTACATAGAACAAAAACAAAATAGGTCCCAGAATTGAGCTTTGAGGGACACCTTGGGCTACTGTTTTCCATTTTGAATAGTAATTTTCTGCATTTGATGAGACAATCACTCTTTGTTTCCTATTTGATAAGTATGAAGTAAGCCAATTTAGAACATTACCCTTGATCCCATATTTGTCAAGCTTATAGATGAGCAGTGCATGATTTACAGAGTCAAAGGCTTTTGTGAGATCACAAAAGATTCCTGCAGCTTCATTATGGTTGTCTAATGATGTGCTGATCTTGTTGATAAACTTGTTAATTGCATAAATAGTACTTTTGCCACGCTGGAAACCAAATTGGTTTTCTGTAATAATATCACATTTCTCCATAAAATTTCGAATCTGCATAGCAGCAGCATTTTCAAAGATTTTTGATAGGACTGGAAGGAGGGAGATGGGACAATAATTCCCCACATCCTCTCTTGACCCTTTTTTGAGCAACGGTTTTACTTCTGCATACTTCCTCTGTGAAGCTTCCTTGTTCAAAAGATTGGTTTATTATTTTAGATAGTGGGTATCCTATTATTTTACACACAAATTTAAGAACTTTTGCTGGTATTCCATCCCAACCTGCAAATTTTTGTTTTTTAGTTTTAATATATTTTTTTCTACATCTATTGTTGAAGCTGTTTTTAATTTTGTGAGGCATTCAGAATTATGATTTAGTCCAAAGGGACATATATTGTTCTCATAATCTGCAACATTAACCTCTGGTTTCACTACATTAAAGAAGAACTCATTGAAGCATTCTGAAATCTGAGCCGGAACTACAATGATCTCATCTTCAAGCTTAATTGTACTAATTCCGTGTCTCGAGGCTTTGATACCTAATTCATGTTTTACAACTGACCACACTGCCTTTGATTTATTCTCATGCTTTAAGATTAATTTATTATTTGTCATTTGCTTTGCTGCTTTGACAACTTTCTTAAATGTACTTTTGTATTGTTTAACATATTCAATAAATTCAATTTATTATTATGTCTTAGTTCCTTATGTAGCTGCCTTTTCTTAGCATTGGAGATTTTTATACCTTTGGTGATCCATTTTAATTTTGTCATTGTATTAAAATAAGTGTATATTGGCTACTGTATAAATGCTATCCAGTGTAAATGGTGCATATGATTTCAAAACCTTCTGTCTCTGAATAATATACAGGGTGTCCCAGCTATCTTGTCCACCCAAAATATCTCTGGAACAATAACAGCTATTGGAAAACGACTTTCAGCGGTATCAATGTAGGGCTGGGGCCCATGAATGTGCATATTTGGAAACATTCTAAAACGAAAGCATATGTGTTTTTTAACACAAACTTATGTTTTTTTAAATGGACCTCCTATATTTTTTCTTCAGCAATCCATAGCATGACAAAGCACATACACAATGGCATTGATTACATCGCAATATTCCCATTACATCCCGAGATATTGAGACGTGAAGTTGATGCTTGACGTGCTGCCAGTGCACGTCCTGAGGCTCAGGCGTGAACCCCATGCTGCCCGTAATCGCGATGTGATTGACAAGTAAGTGTCCCTCTTGATAAGTATGGAGGTGCGATTACACATGGCAATCACATCGCGATTACGGGCAGCATGCGGTTCACGCCTGAGCCTAAGGACGTGCGCTGGCAGCGCATGTCGGGTGTTTCAAGTGTCAACTTCGCGTCTCAATATCTCGGGATGTAATGGGAATATTGCGATGCAATCAACGCCATTGTGTACGTGCTTTGTTACGCTATGGATTGCTTAAGAAAAAATATAGGAGGTCCATTTAAAAAAACATAAGTTTGTGTTAAAAAACACATATGCTTTCGTTTTAGAATGTTTACGAATATGTACATTCATGGGCCCCAGCCCTACATTGATACCCCTGAAAGTCGTTTTCCAATAGCTGTTATTGTTCCAGAGATATTTTGGGTGGACAAGATAGCTGGGACACCCTGTATATTTGTTAAACTTAACATTAGAATTGTGATGTGGATTATTCCTTAAACAATTCAGTTAAAAAAAACTGTAAGGAAGAAACTAGAAATATTCTTTTTTAAGTTACCAGATGCAAATGCTTTCACTCTCTCCTAAACATAGCTCACTTTTATCAAGTGCGTTGTCGAAGAGTGAAAGTACAGTATTTTATTGAATAAATCACTGAACAAATGAACAAAGCATTAACACGAGTAGGTACAAAGAACCAAGTGAAAGCATGCTGTACTACAAAGATAAAAAACACAAATCCAAGAACCAGTGACTAAGAGGTAATTGCACACTGTTGACCACTGTCTGGGTGTGAAGTCACAACAGTCCCCCTCCCCTCTCCCCCCTACCCCCTTGCAGTGCAGAGCACTGGGAGGTGAGAGTGTGAGTGGTGATATAATTCTACAGCTGGGCATGAGCAGTCATTCTACAGCAACGCAGAGCATGACTGGACCGTTTTCTCCGTTGTCCTCTTCTGACCAGGTATTGTGATGCCAGGTTATTTGTGAAGAACAATTGGGCCATTTCTCATAGAATGAAGATCATGTTGGCCTCCCTCTTGCTGTCAAAGTTGAGTTGCGATGTGGATGGTCTTGGGGAGTGGAGATCCTACTCTCAGACATCCAGTTGTCTGCTATGTGCAGATGACAAAAATGGTCTGCAGAACCTATGGTTTTTATAAATGTTTAGCTTGTTAATTTTGTGTTTCACTACTGTGGGAACAACATAATTGTGGTACTCAGCTTTCATGTCAATTGGGTTATGTCTTCCCAAGTTACTACAGGTTTTTATAATTTACAGAAAATGTGCAAGTTCACTGGTATGGAGTAATCTACATCTCCTTGTGTATTGATGTTTTACTATTTAGATGTACAAATGCCAGGAATTCATTGCACCCATGCTGTTTTACTTCAATTTTTTATATCATGCACTACTGGTATTTTATGTACAGACTTACAAAATTTCTGATGAAATTTGGAGAATGGTTCTTATTTCCACCAAGCCTCAAGCTTCTGCTTTTGCATTATTTTTTATGTCTTCCTCTGACTGCTATATATGATATCTCGATACACTTTGCTGTTTTTTGTTCTGTATAGGGTTATTTTCTGAAAAGATGTAACAATTAAATGGAAAGTAGGGAATTCTCTACTGAACAAATGCAGATGGTAAATGAGCAGTTGGGAAACTGTATACAGATGGAGTCTTGAATGTGTCTGGAATAAGTGCAGACTGTTAATTTTATGAAAGAATGCATTAAGTTTCTGTCTTGATTATCATCTGCTGCTTTAGTTGTTAGAGCATAGGCACTTTGACTGGTTCAGCAGGATGCAGTATTGTATCATTTCAGTGTGGAAATGTTTAACTTATGTTCTTTGATGCTGGAGTGTAGAATGAGATTCCATTCCCTGGTCCATCAAGTCACACATCATCACTTCTTTGGGTTATTTCCTGTGAGAAAATCTGAAATCACATTTACGAGATTGCAGTAAACATGGACAAGGAGTTAGGTGTCCAGACTAATGCGGCTGAATACATAGCACTGGTATATGAAAATGTGTACCGGAATCTAATATTTATTGCCCCAAATGCCTTGATGGTTACCATCATTTTGATCAGATTTTATGAAGCAGAGAGTGATGAATAGTGTGGTATTTATACCTACAAATAAATAACTTACTAATTTTTGATGCATAGATGTTAACAATATCATGATGTCCATACAACTTGAAAATCAATGGAATGGAATACTGATACTAATGAAATAATATTATAAAGTTGGAAAAGGCAGCAGATGTATTTAATGTTACATTAATAAACCTGGCTTCATAGGCAATAAAAATGTGGTTTTATTTTTAATTTTTGTACATACTTACAGTTCTTTGGGATTTAATCACAATTTGTTAAGAATGCAGCTTCTGACAGCTGTTTTGCTTTATTAATGTGTACCTTGGTCTGCTAAACATTCCTGAAGTTTTTCCTTCATGATGGGGTCATCAGAACACAATGAATTAATGCATCAGGGAACAGAATAATCTTTTATAAAGCATAAATTGTTGGCAGATGCAACAGTCTTGGATAGGAGTTTTCTGTTGTTGTTGTGGTCTTCAGTCCTGAGACTGGTTTGATGCAGCTCTCCATGCCACTCTATCCAGTGCAAGCTTTTTCATCTCCCAGTACCTACTGCAACCTACATCCTTCTGAATCTGCTTAGTGTATTCATCTCTTGGTCTCCCTCTACGATTTTTACCCTCCACGCTGCCCTCCAGTACTAAATTGGTGATCCCTTGATGCCTCAGGACATGTCCTACCAACCAATCCCTTCTTCTGGTCAAGTTGTGCCACAAACTTCTCTTCTCCCCAACCCTATTGAATACTTCCTCATTAGTTATGTGATCTACCCATCTAATCTTCAACATTCTTCTGTAGCACCACATTTCGAAAGCTTCTATTCTCTTCTTGTCCAAACTATTTATCGTCCATGTTTCACTTCCATACATGGCTACACTCCATACAAATACTTTCAGAAATGACTTCCTGACACTTAAATCTATACTCGATGTTAACAAATTTCTCTTGTTCAGAAATGCTTTCCTTGCCATTGCCAGTCTACTTTTATATCCTCTCTACTTCGACCATCATCAGTTATTTTGCTCCCCAAATAGCAAAACTCCTTTACTACTTTAAGTGTCTCATTTCCTAATCTAATTCCCTCAGCATCACCTGACTTAATTAGACTACATTCCATTACCCTTGTTTTGCTTTTGTTGACATTCATCTTATATCCTCCTTTCAAGACACTGTCCATTCCATTCAACTGCTCTTCCAAGTCCTTTGCTGTCTCTGACAGAATTACAATGTCATCGGCGAACCTCAAAGTTTTTATTTCTTCTCCATGAATTTTAATACCTACTCCGAATTTTTCTTTTATTTCCTTTACTGCTTGCTCAATGTACAGATTGAACAACATTGGGGAGAGGCTACAACCCTGTCTCACTCAATTCCCAACCACTGCTTCCCTTTCATGTCCCTCGACTCTTACAACTGCCATCTGGTTTCTGTACAAATTGTAAATAGCCTTTCACTCCCTGTATTTTACCCCTGCCACCTTTAGAATTTGAAAGAGAGTATTCCAGTCAACATTGTCAAAAGCTTTCTCTAAGTCTACAAATGCTAGAAACGTAGGTTTGCCTTTTCTTAATCTTTCTTCTAAGATAAGTTGTAAGGTCAGTATTGCCTCACATGTTCCAGTGTTTCTACTGAATCCAAACTGGTCTTCCCCAAGGTTGGCTTCTACAAGTTTTTCCATTCGTCTGTAAAGAATTCATGTTAGTATTTTGCAGCTGTGACTTATTAAACTGATAGTTCGGTAATTTTCACATCTGTCAACACCTGCTTTCTTTGGGATTGGAATTATTATATTCTTCTTGAAGTCTGAGGGTATTTCGCCTGTTTCATACATCTTGCTCACCAGATGGTAGAGTTTTGTCAGGACTGGCTCTCCCAAGGCTGTCAGTAGTTCCAATGGAATGTTGTCTACTCCCGGGGCCTTGTTTCGACTCAGGTCTTTCAGTGCTCTGTCAAACTCTTCACGCAGTATCATATCTCCCATTTCATCTTCATCTACATCCTCTTCCATTTCCATAATATTGTCCTCAAGTACATCGCCCTTGTATAGACCCTCTATATACTCCTTCCACCTTTCTGCTTTCCCTTCTTTGCTTAGAACTGGGTTTCCATCTGAGCTCTTGATATTCATAAAAGTGGTTCTCTTATCTCCAAAGGTCTCTTTAATTTTCCTGTAGGCAGTATCTATCTTACCCCTAGTGAGATAGGCCTCTACATGCTTACATTTGTCCTCTAGCCATCCCTGCTTAGCCATTTTGCACTTCCTGTCGATCTCATTTTTGAGACGTTTGTATTCCTTTTTGCCTGCTTCATTTACTGTATTTTTATATTTTCTCCTTTCATCAATTAAATTCAATATTTCTTCTGTTACCCAAGGATTTCTACTAGCCCTCGTCTTTTTACCTACTTGATCCTCTGCTGCCTTCGCTACTTCATCCCTCAAAGCTGCCCATTCTTCTTCTACTGTATTTCTTTCCCCCATTCCTGTCAATTGTTCCCTTATGCTCTCCCTGAAACTCTGTACAACCTCTGGTTCTTTCAGTTTATCCAGGTCCCATCTCCTTAAATTCCCACCTTTTTGCAGTTTCTTCAGTTTTAATCTACAGGTCATAACCAATAGATTGTGGTCAGAGTCCACATCTGCCCCTCGAAATGTCTTACAATTTAAAACCTGGTTCCTAAATCCCTGTCTTACCATTATATAATCTATCTGATACCTTTTAGTATCTCCAGGGTTCTTCCATGTATACAACCTTCTTTCATGATTCTTATTTCTGTATTGTTCGTTTTATAGGTGATGACGAGCAAGCATGGGAGCACAAATGGTCACTCACTAAAACGTCTCCGGTTTTCACTTATGCTCACCATAGATATATTATTTGCAATTTTTATGGGATCTGTGTTCCATGAAACTTAGTTTAAATGGCTCAACATGTCCTAATTTTCTGGTTTACCAGAAGAAATCATGTTAGATTAGAGCATTGAGAGGGTTTTTGGCAAAGTGTGATGGCTATTGAACATACCATAGTGAATCATTCAATTTTAAAAGCAATCTTCTTTGAAATGATAGAACTATATTCTTGGCACCTGCTCTTTCTAATAGTATGCAAGCAACAGATACTGCAAATATTTTAAGTCATCTCTGCTACCATTAGTCCTGCATTTCCTGACTCTTTTTTTCTCATTGTAGTCTTCTTTTAAGTCAATCCATTTTGCCCAACCCTTTTTCAGTCAGTATATTCTATCTGTTGAGTATATTGTATGTATGTGATTCTGAAAGACCTGCAAAATACTCCCCTGTGATTGCTATAATTTCAACAATGTGTGGTGGTACTAATCTGGTTAATAGTCACTTACATTTCTTCTTCCCAGTAATGTGCAAGTTTGTAGTCTCAAAACTGAAAATTCTTTTTGGGTATTGACTGCTGTTAAACATAAATGGACACAACACCACTGTTTTTAGATTCACTTATTTCACACAGTTATGCTTGAATTGACTTTTTGGTTGGGACACTGACCAGTTTCTTCACGTATCAGTGACAACATTCATCGTGAAACTCTTCATCTTTAAAATCACAGTTAATACAGCACAGTTAGTTGGAGCACAGTTCATATATAAAACTTGATACAAATGAACACAAACTTGCATTGTAAACTTAAGAGTACTTTCTAGACACCGACTTTACTACATGATTGTGGGTACTGATAAAGAGATGTTAGTGTGGTGATGATTGTGATACGCAGACTGAAGGTCTTCGGATTGGGAGGGTTATTTATAAACTGGCGTAATGATATTTTTGGATTTTAACAACTGTGTATTTGTTTATAAAACTCTATGGTTGAAATTTATTGAAGTATACATACTGTGTGTTCCATGAATGTCTTGGTTTGCAAAGTAGGTGGTTAATTGGTAAATTATAAAAGGCTACAGAACTATTTTGTATGTGTCCACTACAAATTACCTGATTATGAGTACAGTTCTAATATTTGAAATTCTGATAGTTTCTTCAAATTCCTAATGTGCAGCTTAATTGATTAATAAAGGGTGTCATTCAGTCAAGAAAATTAGGGAAAAAAAAGTATAGCGGCAAATCTGTGACATAAACAAGTATAACATCACAAAAGGCAACTGTAATTTTGGGTGTATATGAATTTCAGTACTAATTATCTATTAACTTAATTAGTTTCCAGAAAATTAAAATATGTTACTGTAAAGTTTGGATGCCAAGCTTTCTAATGCTAGGTGTTAATATTTCCAAAACAACTGTTTAGCTCAGTCAGAGACTACCTCTACGTGCCATTATGATAGTTTTAGTTATCCTTTACTTTTAATCAGTATCATTTGCAGAAAACTGAACTCATTGTCCTAATCAGCATATTGAACATTATCAGCTGAATAATGAATTTGTATGATATATGGTCTGATTAACTTTTTGGCAGGTGTGGTCAAATGCTACATATGTACTTGTGTATAACTAAGACACAAAATAAAAACTGAGGAAAAGAAGAATAGTACAAAGAATTGTTTTAGCTTGCTTTGTTAAAAGTGGACTCTAAAAGATTTCAAGTATCACTTTCCTTGAATATGTGGGTGTCAGCACATCAAAATATGATTAATAGCAGAAATTTGCTCCTGATACTGTGTAGTTCAAATCCTACAGTTTTCTGTTGCCAAAGGACCTTTATGAAAAGGAACATTGTGTGGTGAAATTTTTTCTTTGTTTTGCAATGTAGGCAACATCTCTTGTACATTTTTGGCCCCCTGCTCTAGAAGACTAGGAATATATTTGTCAGTTCTTGCTTTACAGTTTGTAGAGTAATCACCAAAAAGAATACCTTTTGCAGCTCATAAAACATGACGATAATCTTTCTGATGGATTAAATTGACTTCACTTTCTTAGTGTTAAATCATTGACTACTTGATTGCTTTGTTTCTGTTGTGGATTGGTTGACTAATGACTCATTTATTGTGGAAAAAATCTATTAAATTCTTTTCCAAATGGTCCAGTTTCTGTTAAAGATTTTGTTTTTGTATTTGTTTTCATGTCGATCTTCATCAAAAGAAATATGGCAGTCACGTATTTCTTAGCAGCTGAAACTGAAGGAGAAGACTGCTTATAAATATAGTTTGAATAAAACCTAAATCTCATAACACATCATAATAATAATGTTTGTTAAAATGTGTGAGATGGTGTATACATAATATGTGTTTGTTTATCTGTAAGAACTAATTCTAAATTCACTTCTGTTAGATTCAAGAGCATAGCATGCAAAGTAATAGTGATAGTTACCATAATTTGGTCTGCACAAATTCACCCAAATGGATATTTGAATGTTGCTACATGTTTGGATGTATTAATTATGCATTTTGCTAATTGATTCCAATAGGTGGAGACTATTATTTACATATTCACAGGACACAAAATCTTCATTTTAAATTTGGCTTGACTTTGTTATTGATATCACTTGAAAATACAAATTGCTATAACCAGTCACATTTATTATACTATACTTTCACTCTGTATTTTGGATATTCTACCTTCATCTTCAGGTGGCTTTATATCAATAATGAGGAATGTGTGTGCTGTATGTTTGACATTTGGGTAACCTGAGGCACATTGCTTTGGAAAGTCTAAATCTACTCAAACAGTAGTTTATGAATTCTTTGACTGTGCTTAAAATCCCTTGATTAACATAAAATAGCTGCAGATATTTTCCTAGGCCTTTGAAAAGCCTTCAATACACTGTGCCATAAACTGTGGGTCAAAAAATTACAAAGACAAGGTGTAAGAATTGTAGCATGTTGCTGGATGTGTTCATACCTAAGCAACTGCAGGCAGAAGTATCACTTCAGTATGAGTTAAACACTCAGAATAAAACAAGAAAACAACTTCTTCCTTTCCAGTAAACCATTAATAAAACATGGTGTATCTGGTAGCTCATTCATAGGACTGTTTTTATCATCTTGATTTTGTTGAATGTATGAGTTCTTTATCCCACCTGCTGATGACACTAGCAGTGGATCCAGCCAAGATATATTGTGGTCAATAGTAGGAAGTTCTATGAAAAAAACTCTGAGTGGTTCACCAAAAATAAGTCACTGTGAATGCAGAACTATCTGTGTACATCAACTTTCATTTATTTCCGCCCTTTAGCCACATACCTACTCAAGTAAGATCAAATATGATTCTCTAGAAAATATAAATGTGTCAAAACTTTTGGATATGTGGGTTCAGCAGGACTTAAATGAGACATGCATGTAAATAACTTGTCAAAGATACTCTCATCCTTGTGCTACAATATGAGAATATTAAATTCTACAACATGCAGAACAAGGTACTGCAAACCAACTGTGCACAGTTCCACTCACTGCTCCAATATAGGACCATTTCCTTGGGACACTCATTTCATAGCAAAACTGTTTGTAGAATACAAAAAAATGAATTGTAAGAATAATTTGTGGCTTTAAAAAATGAAGTCCTGTAAGCTATGCTTTACAGTGCTTGGTGTTTTGAATGTTTCATGCTTATCCATTTATGAAACTATCTTATTTAGTAAGGATTACTTCTTGGGGACTGACAAATTATTTCTGTAAAAGAAGTTTTGAATATGAAAAATAAATTTTAAGAATAGGTTCCCAATTTTAATATGCCAATTTATTATGCTGTTACTATGTATTATGGTATCCTTATTTTGATATGTCCTTAAACAGTTACTGATAAACTTAGATTTTGAGCATATGAACCTACTTGGGTATTGTGTACTGAACCGGGAACCTAGAAACGATGGAGAGGCTTTGTCCCCTGTAGTCCTCAGCGGTTCACAACCCCACAGCAGTCCACCCACCTCATCGCTGCCCCACACCGAACCCAGGGTTATTGTGCAGTTCGGCCCCCAGTGAACCCGCCCCCCTCTGGGGAACATCTCATACCAGATGAATATAACCCCAAATGTTTGTGTGGTAGAGTAATTATGGTGTACACATACATGGAGACAGTGTTTGCACAGCAATCGACAACATAGTGTAACTGAGGCAGAATAAGGGGAACCAGCCTACATTCGCCGAGGCAGATGGAAAACCACCTAAAAACCATCCACAGGCTGGCCTGCACATCGGACCTCACCACTAATCTGCCAGGCGGATTCGTACCAGGGACAAGCATGCATTCCCGCTTGGGAAGCAGCGCGTTGGACTATGTGGCTATCCGGGCGGGTGTCGTGAACCTACTTACTTTCACTTCTTTTTTGCTGATAGTAAATATAACTGTGTCTTCATTTTGGCCTGTTCAGTATCACTTGTACAACTGGTGCTTTATGATAAAACTGGACGAATAAAAAGTCATTCAGTGACTCTACTGTCTGTTAGTGGAGACAGACCTTCTCCACTCAAGTTTACATTACATAGTAAAAAGTGTGTGTGGGGGGGGGGGGGGGGGGGGGGGGTTTGGAGAGTAGAAAAATTATTTTTGAAGTCATTAGCCCACTGCAGACTACAAGTGTGGGAATCACTGCTTGTACATAGGTGGAAATACCAGCAAAAATATATTTATGTTAATATTGATAAATGTTTAATACAATAAGGATTTGTCTTGGTCACTACCATGACAATATTATAAAAAGGGCAGTTGCTACTCACCATATAGGGGAGATGCTGAGATAAGAATATACAACAGTAAGTGTGATAACATAACAAAACAGTTAGCAGATAATATGTCACAGCTTATCTTTATTCTCAAAAATGTTTTGTCAAAGAGAGGATGGCTGTAAAAAACAGGAAATAACTATTTCTTATGGGCTTTCATAGTCTTAATGCAAATTGTTTTTCACAAGAACTGTATTTATAATAAATTAAGTGTAATATGATTTATGATAGTAAATCATAGAACATGTTTGTTATTTTAAACTTTTTCAGTCACCAAGCAAATGCAGGAAGCCAATAAATTTGTGGGGTTTATTCAAAAGGAGCTTTACTGGCCACTGTGTTGACGCTGTGTGTAGAGCTTTACAAGTTTGTTGAAACAGTTCTTTAAGTGTGAAGTATAAATACTTTGGTAATGGGCAACATATTATTCTAGAAGGCAATGAAGCATTACACTGTTTTATTACAATGTGTCATTTCAGGAAACATGTGAAGGAGCTGTTGGATCTTCGTGGTTCTTCATGGGCGTACAGCACTGAAGAATCATTAAGTGGATACAAAATAGTATTGAAAACACTGAAAGAACATGGTGAAAACTCTACATTTTTTGGAAATACATTGCGTGAGTACTCCAGATTTTCTGTGTGTTTCTGTTAATTTATAACATGTACTCATACTTAAGCAGTGGACGTAATTTCTTTTTGTCTCTATGTGCACGTATGGAAATATTACTTACTTTATATACTGAACAGCAGATTTAAATCGTAAATAATTCATGATTCTGTTATTTGTTGTTTTGACAGATTAAATTGTTACACACTACAGAAGAGCTAAAACATATTATTTCTTTCTTTGGCCTGCATCTGTTTTAAGATAGAGGATCTGTTTTATTCCTCATGAACATCCTTCTACCTTTGTGGTTGAAACAGTTACAATGATGTGCTTCTGACAAGAAGCTGAAACTTGTGTTTTTTGAAATGATTATTTGTGACCTAGATCACATAACTAATGAGGAAGTATTGAATAGGATTGGGGAGAAGAGAAGTTTGTGGCACAACTTGATTAGAAGAAGGGATCGGTTGGTACGACATGTTCTGAGGCATCAAGGGATCACCAATTTAGTATTGGAGGGCAGCGTGGATGGTAAAAATCGTAGAGGGAGACCAAGAGATGAATACACTAAGCAGATTCAGAAGGATGTAGGTTGCGGTAGGTACTGGGAGATGAAGAAGCTTGCACAGGATAGAGTAGCATGGAGAGCTGCGTCAAACCAGTCTCAGGACTGATGACCACAACAACAACAACAACATATATGGGAAACAGTACATCTGTTACTTAAGCAGATGTAAACAGATTCAATCCACAAATCATGCAATACAAAATTTGAATGATAAATTATTGCCAACTGGTATTGTATGCGATTTGACAAAAGCATTTGATTCTGCAGGTCACGGTATTCTCCTACAGAGACTAAAGTATCATGATATTAGACGTCTTGATGATAATTGGTTTTATCTTATCTAACTATAAGGCTGCAGTGTTGCATTAACAAACTCGGGAAAGGTAGCTAATGAAACAGCATCTTCGAAGTGGGGAATAATCACCAAAGGAGTACCAGAGGAGTCTTTGTTATGTTCTTTTTATATATAAATGATCTTCCATCATATATGCAAGAAACCAAAATAATTCTCTTTGCTGATGACACAACTATTATAATTAAGCATAGTGGAGTAACTTTGACAAATGAAAATATTTGCTTGGAAGTTTCAAATGGACTGTCGCTGAATTTAAATAAAACATAAATCACACAATTCAATGCTGCACATGGCCTGATCAAACCACTACAAATAATAAATAAAAGAAAATATTCTAAATTATTAGGTGCTTATGTTGATAAGAACCTAAACTGGAAGTCCCATGTTGCAGATCTTCATAAACATCTTAGCTCTGCAACTTTTGCATTAGAGATTTGAAAGATGAAAATGTAAAGAAGTTGACTTAATTTTCTTATTTACATTCACTAATATCATATGGCATTATATACTGGTGTAACTTATCATTGAGGAAGAAGAGTGTTTGTTGCCCAGAAGCATGTAATAAGGATAATGTGTACTGTCCAGTCTAGAAACACTTATATAAAGTTCTTTAACATGTTGACTGCCACATGCTAAGAGATGGATGTTTCACCAACAGGACAGACCAGGCCATGATGTCAGCTGTGAAGCTCTCCAGTGGCCACTAGCAGGCACACGATGTCAGGCATAGGACTCCACTGTGGCCACTGGCAGACTCATGGTTGTCAATGGTTTAAACAATTACGCAGAATGACTATGGTCTCACAGTGCATTTACTCCTTTATAAAGTTTATTGTTAACAATACATCACAGTTTGAAAACAACACACACACACACTCACTCACTCACTCACTCACACTCTCTCTCTCTCTCTTTTTCTCTTTGTGTGTGTGTGTGTGTGTGTGTGAGATGTGTTCAGTACGTTGGGTATCTTCTGCTGATAAGATGTACTGTAATTGTAAACTCGACTCATTCCACATCATAGTGAAAGTTTGCAGTTATGATCCATGAAACATGTAAATGATAAATAGTTATTCTCAAAATGTAAATATTCCGCTAAATTTATACACATGTTATAGATCCTACAGTAACCATATAAGCATAAGTTGAGCAACACAATTGCTATTGCTAGCATGCCTCTCTCCTGTATGGAAAATGTTGTATTGTGTGAGACAGCACTGTGCTGTTATTGTAGCGTTTGATGGAGTAAACATGCTAACATTTCCATTACATGTGCACGCACACACACGTGTGCACACACGCGCGTGCGCATGCACACACACACACACACACACACACACACACACACACACACACACACACACACAAAATAAGCCATATCTGTGATACTCTTGCTTGACTAAACTGGTCATATAAACTACTAAACTACTCTGTGTGTCACAGTTCTCTTCAATGTATACGGTGATGCAAGAGTGTAGCTTGATGTTACTGTGTAGAGGACAGGGAGATCTGTACAAATTGGGAGATAAAAAAATTACTAAAGAAAATAAAGCCAAACAGGGCCTGAAGAGGCACGAGGAAGACTAGGGCTAGAATAAAAGGCAAGATGTAGGATAGTGACAAAGAATAGTGTGTGAGACTGAATGCTCAGGAAGTGCTAGGGATATTTCAAGACAGCTTATGAAATCCATTATGTGCTCTACAACTGGCTGATACAATTTGATCTTTGTATTGGTTCACTGGAGGCTGTTCATGCAAATAAACAACTACTTTAATGTCATTCTTAAACAGTAGAGTTAGTACACATCATATATGCTAGAAAGAGACATGCATGTCACAGGACACCTCGGCTGTTCATAGGGGTATCAATTGGAGGTAGATGTTATACATGAATGGTCCAGAGTCATACATAGCATGTGTGGTTGACAGAATACCGCTCTGGGTGCTATAGGAAGAATCATGGCTAAGCTGTTCAATTTAGATCATGGTAAAAATCTGTGACAGACATGAGAGAATGGGGTTTGAGCTGTTACTCTCCATGATGGTACTCTATGATAAAGGGGCTGCTTTTTTATGATTAGTTAACAGTGTTGCTAAAAGATATAATGGAAACAGATGGATGCAGCATTGGAAAGTGGTTCGCAAAACAGTTTTGTTAGGTACAAATTATCTGAACACTTGATCTTCAAACAAAAAGGGAAATTATGAAAACTGGTGTAATACATTGTATTTATAAGAAAGGAAGTACCATATTTGGAGTCAACATGAAAATAAGAGGTAATGTACTATGACAGCAAGATCGTGGACACTGGGAATATTGATGTTCAGTGATAAGCAGAGACCCACTTAGTAAAGGGACAGGAGTTGTGAAAGATACTGGATGAAGTAGCTGGTGTCATTAATGTGGAGAGATGTACAATAATAGAATGAAGGTGGTGGTAGATGAGGATGATCTAAACAAAGTTTTTTTTCTCCTTTTTTACAGAATCTGGATCTCATCTCCAATCCATTCAGATGGTGTTGACTAAACAAGCAGATGCAGCAGCTGTTGATTCAAATACACTTGCTTACAATAAAAGATACTTGCAGGATCAGGGAAAGGATGTGCTTGTATTGGACAGCATAGGGCCATTACCACCATATCCCATTGTTGTCAACTCGCGTATGGACGGTGAGTTATTTGTCTAACTAGTAGAAGACTTTCATCAAATCAATACAATTTGTCAGTCAGACTTTGTGTGACTTTCTCCTGTGCAAATTATGTCTTCAAAGAATATGTATACAACATGCAGGTCATTTTGAGGAAAATTAGATTACAATTATAAAACATGTAGACTTAAACTGTGTGGGAATGGAATGACACAGCAACTGGCAACGAATTTCATAGTTGAAGTATGTGGGACAGTATGATTCTTGTGGACAAAAACTCTAAATTGCATGCTGATTCACCATGAAATTCTGGCAGCATATGGACCAAATGGACGATGCATCCATCCATAGTTAATCAGTACCAACAATCTGACCAACGTCGCCCACACAGGGGCGATGCTGACCAAGATGTGAGGTCACTGACATCGACAACAGACAATGATACCCAGATAACTTGAGGAGCTAATTCACAGCTGTTGCAGATTTTCTGATGATGAGGGCTTTCCTACAATGGTTCTCAACTGGCTCTGTGACCAAAGAGGAATTGAACGAATTTGAGTGTTCCAATCGTTGTTTACAAAGGCATGGTGGATTATGTTGAAAAATAGTGTCATCTATTTGTGTCATTTGGAAGCATGGTCCAGCATTCAGTAAAAGTTACTTGGCTTTCCATAATAATGTGCAACTTACTTTTCAAAGTCCCCTTGTAGAAACACTGATTACAGTCGCGTGAATTCTAAGTTAGGGAACAAAAGTGTATTTGAGGATAAGCTCACCATGTTGGTGCAGACACAGCCAGTTGTATGTGTGTGTGTGTGTGTGTGTGTGTGTGTGTGTGTGTGTGTGTGTGTGCACTTACACTGGAGAATGAGTGGTATGTCAAAAGCTAGTTACGTCTTTGTGCTGTCACTTGTCTGTGTGCTACACATCAGTTGGCTGTATATGAGTGGTTGCTTTTTCCAATTTTTATTTATGTGACAATGAATTATTACCTTGATCACTATATGTTGAGCAGGAGCAATGAAATAAATCAAAAGAAATGGGAAATCAAATGGCAACAGGAGTTTACGTCATTAGAAACAGAAGGTCGATTCATGAAATAGTGTTTTACAGCAACCTCTGATCAGAGATATGATGTGTGTTGTAATGGATTTGCTAACAAGAGATACAGATAAAGAGATATAGAATTGGTCTACATTTTTATTACCTCATTTTCACTTTTCAGTTGTTGTATGATGAAACATGTAGATTCTACAAAGCAGTTGCAAAATGTATTTTAAAAGACCAAGTAAAATTATTCTAAGAAAATTATAGGCAGAGAAAATGAAAGAAAGATTAACAATAAATTTTGGAAGGACTGTTTTAAAAGATGTGAAATAAGAAAGTGGCAGAAGGGGCAGTAAATAAGTCAGAGATTAAGAATGGCAATCAGAAAAGTAAGTGTAGTGAAGACAGACTGTCCACAATCAACGTTCAAAGGAAATGAATTGTGAAAGTGAAATGGAAGAAAAAATTGGACAAAAATACACACGCACACACACTGCAGGCAGTGTGGGAAAAAAGAGAGAAGTACAAAGCTGAACAGAGAGGCAGACAGAATCATTCTTCTCCCACACACTAATCAACGTCGAAACCGTCCCATCACAAGGCATTTCTTCTTTATTTTTCCTAGTCTACTTCTCTCCCCTATTCCTATTTATTTAGCCACCCTCCACACCTAGCTAAACACATACACCTCCACACTTACATCCGAAGTGCTTCCAGCCTCCTTTTGTCTGTTCTTCTCAAGGTCTTTGTTTCAGCTGCATAGAGTGCCACACTCCAGACAAAACATTAAGCCAAGTTTTTCCTGAGCTCTTTATCTAGCTTTTCAAACTATAAGTTTCTCTTTTTATTGAAAGCTTCATTAGACAAATAAGAAAGAAAGAGGCAAGAACAATAGAGATTAGACTAGGTTGAGGCCAACTGCTTAGTGGAAAGTAAACACATCTTCTGTTGTACTTGGAAGAAGAGTCTAGTTGCTTAAATCATGAATTGGGTGGGCAAAATGATATCTCCATCTATATTTCTGAGTGTATATTGCAATTGGATATTAAATTTTATGGGTACAAACTGTTCTTATGCATTGAGTCTTTGATAGATTTGTATTATTCATGCAAAAATGTTGAACAGATTCCTCATGAGCTAATTTGTAAGGGGTAATCCAAAAGTAAACAGAAGTATTCAACTGCAAATCACACCGAACATTAACAAAATTTCATAAGCTTCAAAATGGTGTCCAGTTTTTAAAGTTATTGACTTGACAGTTATTGTTTCACCTATTCTGTATCTTGAAAATATTTAAGTTTTATGTCTTTCTATCAGGAAAAAGACACAGGCCAGCAGACCCAGTGGGCAGAGTAGGCATGAAATAATTGTCCTTTTGTTTTAGCCAAAAATTCTCTCACACTCAATGCTGTTTGGTACAAAGCATTGTCCTTTAAAGAAGCCACACTTGATTACCACAATGCAGGCTATTTCATTAGTATAGAAAGGAGTCAAAATACATGGGCATCCATATATTTAACAATTTTTCAGAGCATATTGAATACCTTGTGGGTAATGTAGTGGCATTAAAGGTGCAACTTAAGAGATTTCTGCTGGGCAGCTACTACTCAACTGATCAGCAAATCCACAGAAACTCTTAAAATTAATGTATTATGTTATATTATAATTAATTTCAGCACTACAATACTGTATTTTATAAAAGCATTTCATTATATTGCATCTAAATATGTATGTGCTTGACTTCTTTCCAAATTAGAGAGACCCCTCTCCATAAGATCCATAGAATATTATTTATTTAATGTAATGTTCGCAGCTTTACGATATAGAAATTCAACCCACATAAATTGCTCAAAATAGAAGCAGCAAACAAGTACTGATAAAATTGCCTTCCTTTTACAGGTGAACTTAAGGAAACAATTGTTAGAGCACTGAAAAGTTTTGACAAGAGTGAAATATGGCAAACAAAATTTGCTCAATATGGTATACAGAAATTTGTGACAAACCATGGGGATTCATATGACGAGCTTCGAACTGTAACAGAGTACATAAGAGATCTAAATCATGCCATACGTTATTACTGATATCAAGTTTTCATTATCTTGCTGGCTTGTTTGGCAAAGGAGGAAATGAGCCAATTTCCTACTTTAAGTGTTTATATGTCTTGTAATGACTTATATATTTTTTTATTTATGAATGTTACAATAATAAACAACATAGTTTTATTAATATTTGTAACATTATTATTTTACATTTCCTGATACTTAACAGTATTGCAAATATTTTCTTTTCAAAAGTAAAGTTTCAATAATAAATCTTCATCACCCCTCATTTTCATGACAGGTGGATATTTCTCCCAATCTTTCGAAATCTACTCCTCTTCCCATCCTGAAGAACTAACTAACAGTTCCAAATGCAATGAATAGTCTTTTTTACTATTAAATTTCTCTACTGGCAGTATGAGATCCAACCTTCGGAAGGTAAGTACTTTTCAGTCATTCTATCCACTCTCAGTTTTACAAATAATAAATCTTCCTGCACCCTTGTCTGTATCCACAAAATTCCCACCACAACCTAAGTGTTGACCTATATGATAGAGGAAGATTATCACCTACCTATAGAGGGTTTCAGAAAACAGATAAACTGATAAAGTTTTAATATTATAATTGCTAAATGAGATAGAAATTTTACTCATTAAGAGCTTAATTCAAGAAGACCATGACTTATGAGTGGCATTTTCTAAAATTTTCTCCTTTTTAATGTCACTAATCTGAATAAGAAAAATTATTTTCCCCACTTTACTTACAAGGTTAGCGTCTGAAATGCAGGTCACTGATTTTGATCAAGTTTTGCGAGGACATTCTACATTGAAAATTAAGACGTGTTTCTTCTTTTTGCCAGAAAGTTGATGATGGAAAATTGTATTTTCAGTGTTATACATTGAAAGATCATCTAAAAAATATTTTTTATTAATATAGTATGGGGTCCAAAGTTAATGATGTTTGAATTATTAATGTTTTTGCATTTTCATGGTGTAGCCTGAGAGTTTAGGGGTCTAGCAGAGTGAGGTTAGTGGTCACCAGTTAATCCATAAATGTTGTTCACAAATTCAGGGTGTCCAGATCGAGAGCTCCTTGGCAAGTGAACATGACTTGATCAAATTGTTTCATATCACTGTCAATTTGTGTGTGTGTGTGTGTGTGTGTGTGTGTGTGTGTGTGTGTGTTTGTAAGTGAACTATCAAAATGGTGGCGCATCAACAACCTTCGACAAGTATTCCAGTGGAATGGAAGTTCAAAATGTTGAAAATGTTGCTGATGTTGGTAAAAACATGAGCGAAATAAGCAAACAAGAACTCACTGATGCCAAACAAATTTTCTCGTATTTGTTTTGTGACAATGACTTTGTGTCAGTTGTGAGTACATTCATTTCTGAAAGATTCCATTTAATCGGCAGTGAATTGTGTTGATGCTTTTGACTGAGAAATGTAGAAGTCAAAGAGATTGTTTATGAAATGAAACTGACACTCTTCCAGATTTTGTCAAAGTTACCCATATCACTGACGATTCAAGTGTGTCAATGTCATCACATGTGAAATCAGGGTGAGAAAATGAAGATTCAGGGTAGGAACCAGAATCAAAGAGATGTAAGGTGTGGGAGCAGATACCATTGGATGTCAAAATAACTGCACTTACGCTGGCAAAATGAAATCCAAACCAAGGGACCAGCTTCCAGGATGATGAGAAAGGACTTATTGAAGAGATGGGAACAGTCTCCCAAACACAAGGATCCATAGTTGATAAATTAAATGCAATTGATAAATGGATGATCAAAAGATTTGTTGAAACCAGGGAATGTGGAGAACATGTAACAATAACTACTACTACTACTACTACTACTATTACTCTTCAGCAGAGGGCAACAACAACAAGTATGCAGTATAAATCAGAGGACAGTAATTTTCAGTTAACAGCATCATCATCACAGGCAAAGAGATTCAAAATGAGACAGAATGTGCCACTGCCACGTCACAAAATACATTTCCAAGAAAGAAGTGACATCGACTGAAAAAGCACTCGAAGCTGTTGAGCTCTTTCAGTGCCAGACAAAAGCCTGGATTGCAACCTACGACCAAGATTTCGTCATTAACACCAACCAAACAGGATGTAAATATAGTGTCAATTTAAAATGTACTTGTTTGATGCATCGAGGCAAGAAGAAAATGTTTGTGGCAGCTGGTACTGTGAATAAAATGAGACACTCATACATTGCGCAGTATTCTATTACAGCATCTGGAAAACTACTGCCGACAGTTTTCTTATGTTGGCAAGAACGCAATGGAAAGTCTGGTCCACAGGTCCCACAAGAACTTGATGCTCTCCAGATGGAATTGGAAACATTTTTGTCACATGCTCAAAATTGGGGAAGTTGACTCCCAACTGTATCAATGATATTTGGATCACATTGTGAGATGTCATGTGCTGCAACATAAATTTTTCCTTACACTTGATTCATGTAGCTGCCAAACTGACATAATGCACTGTGATAGGCCTTTCATAGATGATTATGCTCACCACTTGCACCATGAAAGGGATTCCACTGAAATTTAACTCTCTTCGTCAACCACATGATCTTTATTTTTCAGACAGGTAAAGAATTTCATCACACATCTTCAAAATCATGCAACACTGCATCAGTGGAGAGAATTTCTTATAGGGTGAATGCTATCAAAATTCATTCATTGGTCCACACCTGTTTTTCAAGATAAGCTTTTATACACTCAGTACACATCCAAATTGATATCTAATAATGGAAAATCCAGGGCGGAATAATGACATTATTATGAAAAAGAGAGATTGTTGCTCACCATCACCATGTAGAGGAAATGTTGAGTTGCAGACAGGCACAACAAAAAGACTGCTAAACACATGCGCTTTTGGCTGAAATGTCTTTTCCTAAAGGACGCCCCCCCCCCCCCCCCCCGAACACACACACACACACACACACACACACACACACACACACACACACACATATATTCATGCAACCACAACTCACACACACATGACCACAGTCTCTGGCCACTGAAGCTGGACTGTGAGCAATTGCATGTGATGGGAGTAGCAATCTGGGTAGTGGGGGAAGGGGAGGGGGTTATGGAGGAGGCTGGGGCAGGGAGGGGAAGAGATAGCAGGGTAGGAGTGGGAGACAGTGAAATGCTGCCTGTGAGATCATGCAGGAATGTGGTGAGGGTAGCTAGGAGCTGTTAGGGGCTTAGACGGGCGATTGGGGGGGGGGGGGGGGGAGGGAAGGGCCCTCAGGGGGCAGAAAAGGAGAGAAGTAGAGGAGGGATAGCAAGACTGTGGGTACATTAGTGGAATAGAAAGCTGTGTAGCACTGGAATGGGAGAGGGGAAGGGGATGGTGGGTGAAGGACAGGGTCTAATGAAGGTTGAGGCCAAGGAGATTTCAGGAACGAAGGTTTAGGCCAGGAGGGTTATAGAAATAAATGTTGATGCCCGGGGGGGGTTACGGGAACATAGGATGTGTTGCAGGAAGATCTCTCACTTGTGTAGTTCAGAAAAGCTGGTGTTGGTAGGAAGAATCCAGATGGCACATGCTGTGAAGCAGTCACTGAAGTGAAGAACGTTGTGTTGGGCAGTCTGCTTGGAAACTGTGTGGTGCAGCTGTCTCTTGGTTACAGTTTGTCGGTGACCATTCATGGGGTCAGACAGCACAGTATAGAAGGCAGCACAGTGGTTGCAGCTTAGTTTGTGCAGCACATGACTGCTTTCACAGGCAGCTCGGCCTTTAATGGGTTATTTGACACTTTTGACCAGACTGCAGTAGATGGTGTTAGGGGGATGAATGGGAAGGCCTTCCATCTACATCTATTTCAGGGATATGAGCCATGAGGCAAGGGGTTGGAAGCAGGACTGACATAGGGATGGAGGAAGATATTGTGTATGTGGGTGGCAAAATACCACTGTGGGAGGGGTGGGAAGGGTAGTCGGTAGAACAGTCCTCGTTTCAGAGCACGACAAGACATGGCTGAAAGCGTGATGGAGAATGTGCTTCAGTTGCTCCAGATGTGAATGGTACTGAGACATGAGGGGAATTCTCTTTTGTGGCTGGACAGTGAGACTGGGAAATGATGAGTGGCTTGAGAAATAAGGCATGGGAGATCTGTTTCTGTACGAGATTGGACAGTATTTTCAATCTGTGGAGGCCTCAGTGAGACCTATGGAATATTTGGAGGGATTGCTCATCACTGTCTGCAACAAGCAGAAGACATGTTTTGTTGGTGCTGCACATTTTAGCAATTTCGACCAAGATAAACTCATGCTGCAGTGTTCTTCTTTTGCACGCGCGTGTAGAAGTGTGTAAGGAATCAGCTATGTGAAAGATCCGTGCAATACGTGCATTCATTTACATATATGAAAGCCGACATTGGAATTTTCCCTTGTGTGAAATTGCATGTACAAGATTTGTGTGCTGACCTGAAGTTCTAGATTAGCATATTTTACTGTTCATGTCACTTCCATAATCTTTCATTGATTGTATCAATACCCATTTGTGTTGTGATATATTGTGAAATTTCAAACATTTGCTAGTGCCGTAATAAATTCTTATTGTTATTGTCAATTGTATGCTTAAACTTAATTGTGCTCTTTTAAAATTTTTGAGAACAGTAGGCCTATCATTGTGACTTTTCAAGCTTTCCCGATGGATATGTTGTAAATAGTCTTCAATGTTGTAAATAGTCAAGCCGATAATCTCATCAACAGGGATGTGGGATTTCAACTGAGCTCAGCGTGGAACCCTGCACTGGCTGCTATTAAATCATGATGCAAAAATCAAGATTCATCAATAACAGACCTGTCATAACATTGGTCTACTACGGTTGTTGGTGAGTAATGTCTGGCCTCACTGTTTGCAAACGCAGCGTACAGTGCACATGCAAGAGAGCCGCTCTGCAATTTTCAGCACAGGGAGTTTGAATATGGCACCATCCATCTACAAATTATTGCACATGCACAATTTCCATGCCTGCAAATTCTCTGCGTGCATGTTCTAGAAAATGGGGCATCAACATGTGGATACCGTCAGTTGTACCTACCCACCAGCAAGGTTGAACCACCTGAAGATGTCGGACAGTTGCTCTGAGGAAATATTGTATAATTTACACAACATGATCCGACAGTAAGCCAGTAAAAACTATCTACAAGGCCTATCATTGTTCGAAATAATCATTCTCTAACTTCATAGTGAACTACTTGAGAAGTAGGTTACTTTTGAGAATTCTTGGACAGTTATAAAATTCAGTGATATGAGTGATTTGGATATGTAACCCATTTCAAAGCAAATCAGTGTTTGTGGCTCACAGTTACTGGCACAAAATACATCACCACTGAATTTCACTGTTGTTGTTGTTGTTGTTGTGGTCTTCAGTCCTGAGACTGGTTTGATGCAGCTCTCCATGCTACTCTATCCTGTGCAGGCTTCTTCATCTCCCAGTACCTACTGCAACCTACATCCTTCTGAATCTGCTTAGTGTATTCATCTCTTGGTCTTCCTCTACGATTTTTACCCTCCACGCTGCCCTCCAATGCTAAATTTGTGATCCCTTGATGCCTCAGGACATGTCCTACCAACCGATACCTTCTTCTAGTCAAGTTGTGCAACAAACTTCTCTTCTCCCCAATCCTATTCAATACCTCCTCATTAGTTACGTGATCTACCCACCTAATCTTCAACATTCTTCTGTAGCACCACATTTTGAAAGCTTCTATTCTCTTCTTGCCCAAACTATTTATTGTCCATGTTTCACTTCCATACATGGCTACACTCTATACAAATACTTTCAGAAACGACTTCCTGACACTTAAATCTATACTCGATGTTAACAAATTCCTCTTCTTCAGAAACACTTTTCTTGCCACTGCCAGTCTACATTTTATATCCTCTCTACTTTGACCATCATCAGTTATTTTGCTCCCCAAATAGCAAAACTCCTTTACTACTCTAAGTGTCTCATTTCCTAATCTAATCCCCTCAGCATTACCCGACTTAATTTGACTACATTCCATTATCCTCGTTTTGCTTTTGTTGATGTTCATCTTATATCCTCCTTTCAAGACAATGTCCATTCCATTCAACTGCTCTTCCAAGTCCTTTGCTGTCTCTGACAGAATTACAATGTCATCGGCGAACCTCAAAGTTTTTGTTTCTTCTCCCTGGGTTTTAATACCTACTCCAAATTTTTCTTTTGATTCCTTTACTGCTTGCTCAATATACAGATTGAATAACATCGGGGAGAGGCTACAACCCTGTCTCACTCCCTTCCCAACCACTGCTTCCCTTTCATGTCCCTCGACTCTTATAACTACCATCTGGTTTCTGTACAAATTTTAAATAGCCTTTCACTCCCTGTATTTTACCCCTGCCACCTTTAGAATTTGAAAGAGAGTATTCCAGTCAACATTGTCAAAAGCTTTCTCTAAGTCTACAAATGCTAAAAACGTAGGTTTGCCTTTCCTTAATCTTTCTTCTAAGACAAGTCATAAGGTCAGTATTGCCTCACGTGTTCCACTGTATATCAGCACTAATAAAAGTGCATTTTTGAGAATTTTCGAAAGCTGCCCTTGTCTTTTGCATAATCTATGGTTAATTTGCAGTAATTCGGCACTTGTGATTTAGTTAGTTTGGCAGGTATTCTAACAAACATATTTGTTACATCCAGTTTTCCCCTAAAGAGTAGTTGCCCTATATATTATATACCTTTATCATAAATTAGCTCTGGTTTTGAATTTTCTAACAATGATAATTAACCTCAAAATGTTTTAGAAAACAAGCTGTTTTCACCACAAGTTTTTGTGTTGCCTTAATAGAAATCTTGTATTGTGTATCTGTTTCAATTTTATAGGAAATTAGCAGATTTTTAGCTCAATGGATTAAAAGACAATTAGTGGACTAAATTTAAAGTTATTTGTTCACTTTCCTATAATACATTGCACCAACCAAAATGTAGCCCCACTGTGAAGCTGTTCTTCAACACTAGATGAGTTGGTTAATGTTCATAAGCAGCTGTAAATTGCACAGACAACTGTCAAATGACTGGCAGTTGCTGTGAGACAATTTGTCGAAAGAGCTCCTGAGAGTCATGTACCTGCAATACCGATATCAGAGGTACCTTAAGTACTATCCTCTCCCGTAGATCCCATCTCCATTGCAGAAAGTACAGGAGCCATCATTACTTATCCATTTGACTGTGAGCGGCATGTCAATGGTAGATCTAGGTGTCTTGTACAGGGTGCACAGGAACTATGGAGGACTCAGGGTGTTGTAATGATCCCCCTAACCGACAAATTTGAGGTACTGTCTTTCACTGAAATTGGAATCGAGCCAGTGGGACTCACTTCACCTGTTTTGGGGAAACCTGTTCTGTCTGGTGTCAAGAGGAGGCAAATGCAAAAGAATAATGGTCTATTAATTGTCGGCAGTTCAACTGCATGGCAAATGATGGTACCCCTTGGGAAATGGCAGCAAAGGACAACAAAGGGCACAAGGTGCACCCAGTTTATGTACCAGGGGGCCTCATTCAGCATGTTGAAGAAACTATTCTGGCAGACATTGAGGGAACAGGGTGCAACCAACTGCATATTCTGGCGCATGTTGGAACAAATGATGCTTGTGGTCTGGGCTCCGAGATCATACTTGTGTCACTCCAGCAACTGGCAGAGAAGGTTGAGAAGACCAACCTTGTGCATGGAGTTTCAATGAAGCTTAGAATTTGCAGCATTGTTCCCAGAAGTGATCTGAGTCGAGTGGAAGGACTGAACCAGATACTTCAAAGGTTCTGTGACAAGATAGGCTGTGACTTCCTGGACATGCACCATCGGGTTGAGAACTGTAGGGTCTCCCTAAATCAGTCAGGTGTGCAGTACATATCAGAGGGTGCTACTCAGGTAATTGACCCTGTGTGCAGTGCACACAAGGGTGTTTTAGACTAGGCGACTCTCCATGCAATCCAGATAATGATAGCTGTAGGAAATACAGAAGTATCAGTGTAAGATTGAAAAAGAAAAATACCTCCACAGGTGAGAGTATTAGAATCCTAATGGTTAATTGCCAAAGAATTTGTAAGAAAGTGCCAGAATTTGAAGTATTCCTGAGAAGCAGAGAAGCTCACATAATATTAATTACAGCAAGTTGGATGAAATCTTAAATCAATAGCAGTGAGATTTTAGAGGAAAATTTGAGTATATATCGAAAGGATAGGCATATGGGAAACGCAGGTGGTGTGTTCATTGCAGTAGACAAGAACCTCTAATATGTTGTGATAAAAATTGAAGCTGCATGTGAGACTGTTTGGGCAAGACTCAGTGTCAGGGTTGGGCATAAATGGTAATTGGATGCTTCAGTTGCCCCCAAGACTCATCTCATAATGTAACCAAAAACTGTAGAGAGAACCTCAGCTCAGTTGTACCTAAGTTCCCCAATTATACTGTAATCACCTTTGGAGACTTTATTGTCAAACAGTTAACTGGGAAAATTACAGTTTTGTTGGTGGTGGGCATAAGACTTCCTGTGAAACATTACTAAATGCCTTCTCTAAAAACTCCCTAGGACAACTAGACCTGACCTCTTTGAGAATATCTGCATCAAGACTGGTATCAGTGACCATGAAGTGGTTGTGGCAGCAATGGTTACCAAAGTACAAAGGTCAGCTAAAAGCAGAAAGATGTATACACTGTGTGATCGAACTATCCAGACGCCTGATTGAAAATGATGTACAAGTTTGTGGCACCCTCCATCAGTAATTCTGGAGTTCAGTACAGTGCTGACCCACCCTTAGCCTTAGTGACAGCTTCCACTCTCGCAGGCATATATTCAGTTAGGTGCTGGAAGGTTTCTTGGGGAATAACAGAGCATACTTCACTGAGTGCTGCACTAAGGAGAGGTATCGATGTCAGTTGGTGAGGCCTGGCACAAAGTTGGCCTTCCAAAACATCCCAAAGCTGTCCTATAGGATTCAGGTAAGGACTCTGTGCAGGCCAGTCCATTACAGGGATGTTATTGTCGTGTAACCACTCTGCCACAGGCTGTGCATTATGAACAGGTGCTCGCTCAATCATGTTGAAAGATGCAGTTGCCATTCCTGAATCAGTATAGGCCTGTGCTGTGATTGTGCCATGCGAAACAACAAGGGGTGCAAGTCCCCTCCATGAAAAACACGACCACACCATAACACCACCGCCTCCGAATTTTACTGTTGGCAATACACACGGTGGAAGATGACGTTCACCAGGCATTCCCCATACCCACACCCTGCCATTGGATCGCCACATTGTGTACCATGATTTGTCACTCAACACAATGTTTTTCCACTGTTCAGTCGTCCAATGTTTACAGTCCTTACATCCAAGACATTGTCTGGCATTTACCAGCATGATGTGTGGCTTATGAGCAGCTGCTCGACCATGAAATCCATGTTTTCTCACCTCCTGCCTATCATAGTACTTGCAGTGGGTCCTGATGCAGTTTGGAATTCCTGTGTGATGGTCTGGATATATGTCTGCCTATTACACATTACAATCCTATTCAACTGTCAGTCGCTTTTGTACTGTAGGTGTCCCTTCACATTTCCACTTCACTATCACATCGGAAACAGTGGACCTAGGGATGTTTAAGTGTGTGGAAATCTTGCATGCAGATATATGACACAAGTGACACCCAACCACCTGACCACATTCGAAGTCCGTGAGTTCCTCAGAGCGCCCCATTCCGCTCTCTCACGATGTCTAAAGACTACTGAGGTCACTGATATGGAGTACCTGGCAGTAGGTGGCATCAAAATGCACCTAATATGGAAAACATAGGTTTTTGGGGGGTGTCCGAATACTTCTGATCACCTAGTGTATATGTACCCAGTAGAACATTTCATGATGGGAGGGCCCTCCATGGTATACACTGTAAAGAAACTTCTGTAGACATAGAGATTACTGCATAATAGGTGTAAAACAAAGTGTAGGGCTACAGATAGAGAGATGCTGAATGAAACTTGTTTGGTTGTCAAGCAAGCAATGGCTGATGCCTTCAGTGACTAAAGTAGCTGAATATTGCCAAATGATATTTCACAAAAACCAAAGAAATTCTGGTTGTTTGTAAAAGCTGTTAGGGGCACCAAAGTTAGTGTCCAGTGCCTAGTGAATGAGACAGGAACTGAAATTGAGGCTAGCATAGCAAAAGCTGAAATGCTTAACTCCATTTTCAAATGTTCCTTTACAAATGGAAACCTGGAGAATTGCCCCAATTTAATCCTTGTACCACTGAAATTGGTGTTAAGAGTCAGGGGTGTTGAGAAACAGCCAATTCTTTAAAACTGATCACAGCTCCAGGGTCTTATGGAATCCCTAACAGATTCTCTACTGAATTCGCAGCTGAGTTAGCCCCTCTTCTAATTATAATCTGTCATAGATCCCTCGAACAAAAACTCATGCCCAGTTGTTGGAAAAGAAGCAGAGATCACACCCGATTACAAAAAAGGTACTAGAAGAGATCCACAACTACCATCTAATACCCTAGACATTGATATGCTGTAGAATCTTAGAACATATCTTGAGCTCAAACATAATGAGGAATCGTGAACAGAATCACCTCCTCAGTTCTAACCAGCATGGATTCCTAAAACACTGATCATGTGAAACCCTACTCACATATTTCTTACAAGACATACTCAAAGCTTTGGATCAATGCAGTCAAATAGATACAGTATTTCTTGATTTCTGAAAAGCGTTTGGCTCAGTACAAAACCTACGCTTATTGTCAAAAATACAATCATACGGCATATCAAGTGAAATTTGTGACTGGATTGAAAACTTCTTGGCATGGAGAAAGAAGCAAATTATCTTGGATGGAGAGTCACCATTAGATGTAGAAGCAACTTCAGGTGTGTCCCATGGAAGTGTATTGGGACCCTTGCTGCTCAAATTTTACACCAGTGACCTAGCAGACAATATTAATAGTAACCTCAGATGTTTTGCAGATGCACTTGTCTGTGATGAAGTACTGTCTGAAAGAAGCTGCATAAATATTCAGTCAGAGCTTGATACAATTTCAAATTGGTGCAAAGATTGGCAACTTGCTTTAAGTGTTCGGAAATTTAAAATTGTGCACATCACAAAGTGCAAAAACCTAGTATCTTATGACTATGAGTCACTACTGGAATCAGCCAGCCCATGTAAATACCTGGGTGTTATACTTTATAGGAACATGAAATGAAATGATCACATAAGCTCAGTTGTGGGTAAAGCAGGTGGTATGTTTTGGTTTATTGGTAAAATACTGGGGCAATGCAATCAGTGTACAAAGCAGATACCTTACAAATCACTCGTGATGGGTTCTTGAATATTGCTCAAATGTGTGAGACCCTTACCAAATAAGACTAACAGGGAATATTGAACATATACAGAGAAAGGCAGCATGAATGGTCAGAGATTGGTTTGATCTGTGGGAGAGTGTCACAAAGGTACTGAAGAAACTGAACTGGAAGACCCTTGAAGATAGACATAAACTATACCGAGAAAGTCTATTAAAAAAGTTTCAAGAACTGGCTTTAAATGACTACTCTAGGAATATACTACAACCCTCTACATATCTCTCATGTAGGATCCACGAGGATAAGATAAGAAAAATTACTGCAGGTACAGAGGCATTCAAAGACTCATTCTTCCCCCACTCCATAAGGAAATAGAACAGTAAGAAACCCTAATAACTGGTACAATGGAATGTACCCTCTGCCATGCATTTCATGGTGGTTTCAGAGTATAGATGTAGATGCAACAGTCATGGGTGGCTAGACTGTGTGGAAGGGACTTCCTGGTATGGAATGGGTGGCAGCTGGCAGAGTGTAGGTGTTGGTGGTTAATACATTTACAAACTAATGCTAACCGCTGTGCTGCATTTTACGTGGGCATGGCACCTAACAAGTTGTCTGTCCGCATGAATGGCGACTGACTGACTGTGGTCAAGAGACAGGTGGACCACCCAGTTGCTGAAGTGGGAACTCTTCTTGCAATATATCCTATGCTCCTGTAACCCACTGGCATCAGCCTTTGTTATTCCCTGTCCTTCATCCAGCAACACCTTCCTCGTTCCAACTCCAGCACTACACAGCCTTCTATTCCACCAATGCACCAACTGTCTTGTTTCCCCTCATCTGCTTCTCTCCTTTCCCAAGCTTCTCCTCCTACTGTCTAACCACCCAAATGGTCCTAGCTGCCCCACCACATCCCTGTAAGCTCCCAGAGGCAGTACTTTATCATCCCCCATCCCTACCCTGCTATCCCTCCCCCTCCCCTCCCCACCCCACCACAGCCTCCTTACCGCCACCACCCAGATTGCTTCTTCCATCATGCGTGGTTGCTCACTGTCCAGCCTCTGAGGCTGGAGACTGGTCATGTGTGTGTGTGTGTGTGTGTGTGTGTGTGTGTGTGTGTACATGAATGTGTTGATATCTGATAGAAGTGTATTTAGCAGTGTGAATCATTTATGTTTCCCATGAGCAATATACCAGAAAGTATGCCACTGTGGCAAGATTTTATCCTGTGTTGCACATGTGCAAGAAATATTTATGTTTTGCCTGTGTCTGTGATAAGTTTCACTCTACTTGTGGCTAGAACACTCACAAATAGACAATCAGTTAGGAGTATGCAATAATATACTTCAGGTGTATTTTTGTACTACGTATCACCACGAAAATAACTGTAAATACATTACATACACTTTTTTGATTATTAATCATGCTTCAAAAAACAGGCAGAGAAAAGTATTGCAATTATCAAAATATTATCACGTACACCGAAAAAAGTATTGGATGAAACAAAAGCCGTGACCAAGAATCAAACACAGACCAGTGATTTGGTAGTCTAATGCCTCAACTGCTGACTTCGCTTTGCTTGACGCATAGAATGATGGGTGGCCAGGCTATAGCTTGAAAATACAAAAACATTAATAAGTTGAACATTATTAACTTTGGACCCCATATTATATTAATAAAATATTTGTTTTTGAATCATCTTATGATGTGTAAATTGAAAATATGATTTTCTGTCATCAACTTTGACATCAATTTTTTTTTAAAAAAAAAAAAAAACAACTAGGGAGTGTCTAGCAAAAAGACCAAAACATGTCTCTTCATTCTCAATATAGAATGCCCTTGCACAACATGATCAAAAGCAATTACTCACATGTCACACCTTCCCTTGTTAGTATTACTACACAGGATCAGAATTAAAATCATAGTTACATTGACTTAAGTAATTATTGTGACACTGTGAAAACTGTGACACTGTGAAAACAAGTTGGCAATCAGTTAAATCTACTACAAAATTAATTTGTAATTTTAAGATTTCAAAAGTTAAATACTAAATTCCATGACTTGAAAGTAAGGATTCTTCTTGATCAGACCTGTTTTTCATTTTGAATATTTTTGATCCTGCAAGTGTGCGGTATATTGACTTTTTTATTTTTACTGTAGGAGCAGTTTTTTTGGAGAAGAAAAACTATTTATTACACTTATTGTACAGTTGATCATACATCCATTTGCCCTTTGGTTCACATAATTTTAATATAACTTTTCATTAACTAATTTATGTTCACGTAAGTGCAAATATTTCCCCCCCTCAATTCAAGGATAAGTGTCTTCACGTAAGATAACAAACTGATCACACCCATTATTGGTTTCCAAACACGCACTTCGTCTCAGTAACCATGTGCTGCACAGTTACCAATGACAGCTCTTTCTTTCTTACTCCTGCAGTAACTGAACTCTTTCACAAACTCTTGCAGCTCATTTTCATCTTAAAACTAAATGTTAAGAACAATTTATTTATTGAAAATAATTTATTAAGAGTAAAATATATCGCATTGTAGGCCCATAAGGCAATCGCCTGTTCTAATGTCTTCTTGTGCACCAAGTTCACTTCCATATAATCACCACCACCACCACCAACACCATCACCACCACTACTATTACTATACTCTGTTCAAAATTACTTTAAAATAATACACCAACAGGAGCACATGGAGGCACATAGCAAAATTGCCATATCACACATGGAACACAACCTGGAAGGTATCTTACCTGTGGTTTCTTGATTGCCCTTGGTAGCGAGTCACCAGATGTCCATCGCCTTGCTGTAATTTGGTTGTTTGATGAGTTCTTAAATAAAGTATGCAACACAGTGTTTAGTTAATTTGATGGGTTTTCACACTTATTATCACTCATAGCAACATGATGTCATCCAGAACATGAAGCATAAGCAGCCACTTCCAATAAATTATGAAACATTTGGAAAGTGACAAAATTTTCACAGGACGCTTTCACAAGCGAGTTTAGATAGATGAATATTACGAAGTTGGTTATGATCGTAGAGTCATTGAAAACCATAGATTTTCTGATAACTGAGGGTGACTCCTGTACATAAGAAGACAAAAAGAATGGACACACAAAATTACAGACAAATATCCTTAACATCCGTTTGCTGCAGAATCCTTGAAAATATTCTCAGTTCGAACATAGTAATTTTCTTGAGACCAAGAAGCTTATGTCCACAAATCAGCACGGCTTTAGAAAGCATTGCTCATGCAAAACTGAGCTTGCCCTTACTCACATTATATACAGTGAACTATGGATGAAGGGAAACATGCAGATTCCATACTTCTAGATTTCCAGAAAGCATTTGACATGGTGCTCCATTGTAGACTGTTAATGATGGTACAAGCATATGGAATAGGTTCCCAGATATGTAAGTGGCTCGAAGAAGTCTTAAGTAATAGAATTCAGTATGTTGTCCTCAAAGGTGAATGTTCATCAGAGACAAGGGTATCATCAGGAGTGCCTCAGGGAAGTGTGGTAGGACCACTGTTGTCCTCTATAAGACTGCGGAATGATTCTACTGCCGCCAACATACATTTCACCTAAGAACCATGAAGATAAGATCAGATGAGATTAGGTCTCAATCGAAGGCAGACAGTCATTTCTGCCCCACTCTATTTGCAATCTGAACAGGAAGGGAATGATTTGTAGTGATACAGGGTACTCTTCGCCACACACTGTATGGTGGCTTGCAGAGTATGTATGTAGCTATAGATAGCAATATGTAGATGTTCATGTTGTTGACATGGAAAAATTAATAAAATGACTAAGTCAGGCTTTAACATTGAGTGGTTGAGAGCTAGACACAGACACTTTACAGTCTGGTGTTATTGTGACAGTTCCCAAGGAGAGACTCTGTGAAGTGAAAACTACGTGTTGTCAATGAGAGGAATGACACTGAGTTGTTGCTCAGCTGAATTATACTAAAATTGGTTTTAACACTTCAGCTGACTGGCAGTGATGTTGACTGGATGCTAGCTTAATGTGGACTGAGGATTCATTGTCTGGATGAGGTACATGACAACAGGCGTATGAATATTTTGTTAAGTTTAAAATAATGCAAGAAACAGATTTAACAGTAATGTTAATCTATTTAGCCCATTAATCTTGCTTAACTCTACATTAAATGATAAGAGAAATATTGAAGTTCAAGGTGCTGTTTGACTGATACATTGTATACCTACATGGCGAATTACTTATTTTCACGCAAAATTTCGAGGTTCATAATTTCTTTAATTTACACGCTTTCTTAATCTGTGGATTATTTCGGTAACCAAAATTCAAAAAAATTAGGGTAACAAAATTGTAACGTTAAATCTAGGAAATAAACAAGCTTAAGGGCTCAAGTGATGAAAGTATTTTTGGTGTGTCTGAACTTTAAATTATAAATAATTTCTAAGTTGCTGAATTTTCTGACAAACTAGACTGATTATCAGAGAGAGTCAGTTTAGGGCTATCTACTCAGTTAGGTCTTTTTCTGTATAAACTGTTATCAGCTCACACAATTATCCTGACCACATGACCTGGGAATAATTTCAATCACCGATTTATTGTAAAAAAAAAATTTTGGTGAAAACCAACTATATACCAGTACTATTATAATCAGCAGATTGCACCATGTAAGGTGGATAATAAGATTACATAAAATACTGCATGAATAACAATTTTGCAATTTTGTGCACACATGTTATGTGCACTGCATGTATAACTGGAATCAGGCTAAAGACAAGAAAGAAACTCAGTTATTTCAAGGCGTAGTAGTTTAGCAAGTGGAGTAAATCCACTTTGCTATGTTTCAACCCCTAATCTTACATTTCATTTAGCTCACAAACTATTCAGCATGCAAAGATGCAACTGGAATCAATGTATCCTGGAAGAACTGTACTATATTTTCATTTTAGTTGTATTTACAGCAACAAAATCTTAAGATGATATATTGCATATTTGTGAAAACGTTTTTTCTTATGGTGTTACTGAATGCAGGAAACTTCTGCACTGTTGAAACTTCAATTAAAAGAACATACTTTTATCTCCTCCACACTAAAATTGTGTCAGAGGTCACTAAAACAATATAATTTTAGTTAAATCTAACTCATAACACACTACTCACATGTCACGAGCTAAGTGGTCACACATTTGGTTTAATTATGAGGATCCATCCAATCCATACCTGTGAATGATATCCTTATTGACACAGTAGAACCACCAAAAATTATAAGGAGAAAAGAAATGTGAATAGATTCATACTGAGACAAACCCCACAGACAAGATACCCCGTAATCAACAGATAATAAAGTATTCATCAGACCTTAACAACTTCAGTGGAAATGGAAGAAAGCCACAGATTATGAATTTGCTTACATGGTGGACCGTGTATGAAAATAAAACACAGCACTATAAAATATATTCTTTTTAAGAAAATCATATGACAAGCCTCTTCAAATTTGAAGGCTGTAAACAATGTTTTGCTCAGTATAATCTACCTGGGTTTGACACAGATCTATACAGATAGATCAAAACCTGTTGACAGCACTATACTCTCCACCCAAGCAGGCAACAACCTAGTATACAGAAGCTATCACAAGTAGGAAAGCAGTAATATATGGAAGATCTTACACACGGAGCAGTATGGTGATATTAATTGATTCCTCAAGTTCACCAAAGAGTTTCAAAAAATCCAAAAATTGAATAACCTATAGTTTTAGACATTATTAACAAAGTCACTATGAATTATGAATAAGAAATTAAGAGTAGTGATGATTTTTTTTCAGATACCAGGGTGCAATAGTGTCTTTCATCTTTCATAAATGACATAGTGGACAGCTTAAACAAATGAGTAACGGACTTAAGCATAATATTAAATGATAGACTTCCTTACCAGAAAATACCGTTATTCAATGAAAAAGCAAGAAACAATTGGCAGATACTATAGTATAGGATCTCACAAGGACTGCATTATGGCTGGCTGCAAACCAAAAAAAGCATATGCTTAAATTATGGGGAATTTCCTACCAACCTGTTCTGAACAGGATTGGAGAAATTTTCATTGTGTGATGTATGCAATAAAGATGATGTGAATCACCTACAGTGCGTCCAAAAAGTCCATACATCTGTAGATCAAAATATGATGATGTATATTGGAGCACCTGCATATAAAAGCTATGTACCCAGAGGATCTGTTCGAGCGTTACCATGCCTTACAGAGAGATCTATCTCCATGTCCTCGTCAATGTCTTGGGGAACATCTCAGAAGTTGTGCTTCAAAAGACAACATTTTTGTGCATGTCTTCATTAGTATTTTACTGATGTTGAGTGACATGGGACTTAATATCATCCATGTTGAGTTGCCTGGAATGATATGGATCAAGCTTCACAATGGCTATTTCAGTATTGGTGGAAACACTTGTGCATAATGGGGATTTCCTTTAGACCAGAAAACAATATTTCCCCCTGTGTGGGCTGTGATATATCACAAATTCATCAGGAAATTATTCTCTTAAACAAGACATGACATTTGGAAAGTGACAGAAAGCACAGTAGGCTGTAACTCACTGCTCCATATCATTTTAAAATAATTCATTCATAAACAATGTTCTACCTTTTTTTCACTGTCAGATCTTTTTTAATATGGAATTGTATTGTTAACCATGGCACTTAAGATCAGCTACTCAATTTGAAAATAGATTTAACAAGAGATTCAGTTGAGCAACAGAGGCACATTTTCTCTACTGTTTTCTTACATCCACTATCTCTGACACAGCCTGGAAATCTCTAAATGCAGCCACTATCTCTGTCATTATTTGCCCTGTCTATGGATTTTCATGCACCCACACACATGCCACTACTCACGCCTCAACACTATAACTGTCTGCTCACATCAGCTATCACTTCACAACTTAATACGACACTGATAAAAATGCCTATGGTCAGCTTGAAACTAGGATACCAGTAAGACAACTATTTATTTCTCCAATCATACAAAGTCAAGAGGGGTGCAGGGACCTCTCTGATACCCTACACTATTTTCATTCACAAAAATATTTTAATCTGAGCATTGGTTAAGGCAACTGGTCCTCTTCCAGAATCGGCTACACTCTTGCTGACAACCCAAAAGAGAGGACTTCTATTAAATGTTAGGTTCTGTCACTTTACTATATGTGATCCATCTATCTATAGATACTGTGTATAAGATGTGTAAGTATTTCATATCATACAATTACTCTATGCATTGTTTTCTACTGTTGTCATGTTTCAATCATTTAATTATATCCTAATTTTTTGTGTAAATCAATATTAACAAAATTCATAAATAGCCATTAAAAATGGTACCGTATTTACTCGAATCTAAGCCGCACTTTTTTTCCGGTTTTTGTAATCCAAAAAACCGCCTGCGGCTTAGAATCGAGTGCAAAGCAAGCGGAAGTTCTGAAAAATGTTGGTAGGTGCCACCACAACCAACTTCTGCCGTCGAATATATGTAGCGCTACACAGGCATGCTTTGTAGGCACAAAGGTAAATACTGGCGCCAAAACCAATGCGTCAGTAAATAAATTAAAAAAAAAAAAATTATGGAAGACGAGCTTTTTTTCTCCACCCCGAGTTTCGACCACTGCATTTTCATACATTATCCAACGAAATAATACAAATTCCGAATTGTTCATCTTCGAATGTAGCAGAATTTCAATGTACTACGAAAATCCGACTGGCAAGACTGTTTGAAATGTTTGTCAATATGGCCAACTCTAAGTTCTGAATTTTTTCCTACCTGTGAGAAGAGATGGTTGCTAATAGGAACCTGATGAAATGTGAATCACATGCAGTATTCTCTTCACCATAAGAGTAATACGAATATAAACATTTCACCATGTATTCTTTCGTGTTTCCTGCTATCTCATTTAAATCATGTCTGCCTAATAAACTACGAAACTAGAGACAACAGCAAACGCGGAAGAATATACGTATCGTGTCATGTTTATATATTATTCTTATGCGTAATAGTGATACAGTCAGAAATGAAGCACGGCAACTGACTAGATTTTTAAATCTAAGACGACTCTAATTTCTGTGCAGAATTTGACGTACTAAAGAAGCGGCCGCAAAGATTTTCAAACGGGGAAAAATTTTCGCCCAACTCTCGTTCAGAACACGTTCTATCATACGCAGTCCATTATTTGGTTCTTGTTGATCATTATCAAAGAAAGCAGCAGTGTAAGTAACAACAAATAGCAGTCTCTTGCCATTGTTTCGCTAATGAGATGATTCCTCTCTCTTGTTTTTAATTGAAAGCGACGGTAGCGCGCACAAAAGTAAGCCATGCCGAGAGCGGCGACAGGCCGTAAACACGCACTATCAGAATGCGACAAACAATGTATGACACAGCGCAGTACTGCATTTTCAGCTTAGAGTGACGTAAACACCTATAACAAAGAAAACGGCACTTATCAGATCAAAGCAAAATAAGCAATCGATCCAAACCAGACGAAGCACGTGAAAAAGGAAGGGTACCCGTATAAATACGGACGGAGCGCCTGACACATAGCAATGGCTACGTGGTAAAGCTTAACTGCTAAGCTTACGACTCGAACCAAACTACTGTAGCTGTATCGTCATTCATTATACCTAAATTGTGTCTCATATTAGAATGGACCAACTTTGTTTCGATTTGGAGGTGCGGCTTAAAACTTTTCTCTCCCCTTGAATTTCGAGTCTCAGATTTCAGGTGCGGCTTACGGGAAATTTTTTTTCCCTTTATTTCGAGTCTCACTTTTCAGGTGCGGCTTGGATTCGAGTGCGACTTAGATTCGAGTAAATACGGTACTTATATAGAAGTGCTGCACTGCTGCATGGCTATAGGCCAATTGGGAGTCACATACTATGGAAGTAACGAACAGTTGTTAAAACAACAGATTTAATAAGGATGATAAGTTATTCACCATCAAATGCTTTATTAGAACTGTACAAATCATCTACCTCAATATTATTTACATTTAAAACCATTATTTACAATGCACACAGGCTGTACAAACAGTTACACAAATATAGTGAACATTTCTTAGGCCATTTCATCAACTGAAATAACATCATAACAAACCTCAGAAGTATCTAAGGTGAAATACAACAAATTGCTGTGTGTACTCTAGATAAAAGGTGAAATTTCAATGCTTAAGTAAATAAAATATTCTACACTAAGTACTCTTCATTTCACAGCAGTATTTTTTTATTTATTTAATTGACACTGATGATAATATAAACTGGTAATAATATAAAGATGTACAATAAATTTCTGTCTTGTGTACATTGTTGGCTATCTCGTTATACACAAAACTTAAGAGCAACCCAATTCTTTCTTGTATGAGAACTTTAAATATGAATCAACAGAACTGTATTGCTTTTAGTTACCATTCAACCTTTCACCACAGAGAATAGTCTCAGGAACAATGTAATCAGTGTGCAATTGACTCTTTATTAGTTTCTACAGCAGACTTCATCATTAATGCTGTAGTACTGTACACATTGCACTACAAAGTTATAGCTCACAAACCACAATTAACTCAAATATGCGTTACAACAACATTTGTACATATTTGATAACATAATCAAAAATGTGAGGATATAATAGCATGCTACAGTATGTGTTAAATCCCAAATAGGAAAGTTCTGCCTATCAAGAGCTGATAATTAATATTCAAGTGAGAATTTTAATTAATAATTTAAAAACACGTCAATGTTGTCACTCCGAAGTTGAGCTATATGACTTAGTATGTTTAATTGGACGTACCTCAACGCACATAACTTCTGCATGGCAAGCTGCAGAAGAAACCCAACGAAGCAGCACACAGTCAAAAACTGTAAAATTTTGACTGCCTTTTATTTCTTTGCATTTTTGTGATTGCAGTTCATTTCTTTCAATGAAAGGACCCATTTTTAAGTGCTCACCTATCAGATAAAGCCATCTTCTACAGCACAGTTTCGAAAGCCAAATACAATAAATAATTCAATTGAAAGTTTTCCTGGCAGGAAATAGAACTGATGCTCTAGCACAAGCTCTAAATTCTGATTTTTCAGGAATTCTGTGGCAGAAGAAGAGAACACAATCACAGCAAAAAAGGCAACCACATCATAAACATGAAAAAAAATGTGGTTTTTCAGTATCTCCAGATGTAGATGATGTGGAATTAATTTGGGACTGTAAAACCAGACCTTTGTGTTCAATGTTAATTTTTTCAAAACTAAATACACTTTGAATAGTGTTATATTACCATAAATAATTAAATTAATTTCTCAATAAAATAATACCTACATAGAGAAATACTAATAAAAGAAAATTCTGAAATCCCACATGGCTTAACACTGGATGATTACACTGTTAAAATTAATAAGCTCCTGCTTCATACAGCAGAATGACAGGAGTGTGGAATCCAATATTTCCGTGCAGCCTCCAGAAAATTACTAGGATTACTAGGCAAGTTCAAAGTGCAAATCAGATTTTGTTTGATTCAGCATAAGTATATTACTTGATGATAGAAGGCTTGTGGCTTAAATTAAATGCAATAAACAACATTTGTGAAGTGATACAACAGTTAATTTCTGACATTAAATAGTAAAAAAATCCCTTGCATCTCACATACACAATCCACACTCTGAAAGTACATTAATTTCATTACATATTGTACAATCATACAAAATAAATGGCAAAAGTCAACTAACAATTAAAAAGAAAGTCACACTGAGACACAGAATGAAACATCAAAATAGCACATACCTTTCAAGTTAAATGTTTATCAACAGTACAAAATCACATGTGTTCATCAAATACTCCGGGAAAATATATGTAAATGTTCAACATACAAGAAAGAAAACGTTCATTTACATAATACATCAGATCATACCATCACTGATTAAACAAGTTCAAAGTAATACTACTGATTGTGTTTACATTCGTTCCAATTGCCAGTCTGTAGCACAGGTTTAAGTACAATTCAGAATTATAAAAGAAATGTGCCAGTAGAGTACACAGTAAAAATGATCTTGCTCAACATGCTTTCACTCAATCATCAGTCTCATCATGACCAAACTATGAAATTTATAATTATGACATCGCAAAAATTGAAAACACTCATGAAAAAAATAAGTATAATTGTCTTCTGGATATAAATCTACCAAAAGTTTTGTGGCAGCTGGCCCACAGGAGGTGGAATGCGGTTTTCTTTGAGGATTTTCTGCAAGAATGACTCCAAACGGGCTACAGGTCCTCCAGAACTTGACAACTAAAAACAGAACACAAGAAAGCTTTTAAGTTCTTGCAGCTTCAATGTAAAGACCAAATTCTACAAATTATTGCAACTAATAATGTGCGCTCAAGACTTTTATATTACAATACATGTTTTCTTTCTTAAACACACACACACACAAATTATAACCCACTAGATGAGGAAACTGACATTGCCCACGAATTTTTTTATAGCTGTGCATCCAGCCCCATACCCGCCATGCACCGTATTATTTAGAGTATCAGATATCCTGAACTATGTGCCGTCCAGTGATATAATTTTGCACTTACATTCAGTGTTATATGTGCATACTGTCTGTAAAATTTCCCTTGAATACAGTCAGTAGTAATGAAATAATAAATTATAGCATTATAGCAGTATTTTTGCTGCATGAACAGCGGAAAAGTAGTAAGCAATAGACCTTTTTCCTTTCATCATTCTGTAGGGGTTGTCAGCGTGAAGATTTTTTTTTTTTAGGGATATGCAATTATGTGTATAGTTTGTTGCAAGTCGTTAAGTGTCCTCATCCTCGCATATTGGATGAATAAAGCCTGGGAATTTACATGTCATGGGATATGCTTCTTTTTCACCCCCACCTCTTCGATAGATGGATGGTTCTTACCCCCACAGCGTTTGTCACATGACTGTAAAGTATAGGTGTATCATATTTGGTTGAAATCAGTCCAGTGATTTAGGAGAACATGTGAAAAAAATCACTATAGAGTAACAACAGTCTTGGGCCCATTTGGAAATGAATAGCATGTAGAAGAAACATTTCGCCAACAGCATTTAAAGTTTTGTATGGGTGGGTTTGGAGATTTATGCAATGAAATAATTTACCTGTTCAGCAGAGAATTACAATTGCACAAAACTGCCTAAAGCTTACAAAAACTGGTTGATATCTTTTTCAACATTACGTGAACCAACTTTGACACAAAAATTTTTGTGTGTGTTCCCAAATACAGAAAGTAGATTAACTACTGGTCTATTTTGATATGCCAAACAGCAGTACAGTAAATAGGACCTAATGTAGGGAAGTACTATGTGCAAATATATACATGTGGTGCTGGAAATCAGCGGTACACACTGATGCTGAGCATCATGGCTGATGGATGTAGATTGTCACTGTATGTTGTTTTTAATAGGAAAGCCCTGCCCAAAGGGAGAAAGTGTCCTATCTGGTACTAATGTAAGAGTTCGTGCACTGCACTGCTATAACTTGTGATGTCATTAATTTTAACTCACAATATACATGTACATTTCATTTCGAAATTGACTTATAATCTGAGGGAACATCTCTATTAAGCCATACCCTGATTTTTCAAACCAAAATTTAAGGGAAAAAGTGCAGCCTATATTCGTGTAAATATGGTATAGTTACAGCCTAAGTAAAAGATGAATTTATTTCTAAAAACATAATCACTTTTTAGGTCAATCAAATTTCTTTACATGCGGCAACAGGTGGAAGTCAGAGGGCTCCAAATCTGGTGAATATAGCGTTTGCTCTAACAATTCATGCTTCAAATGTGCAAGTTTTCCCACTGCCAATTAATGAAACACACATAATAAGACTGTTTTGAAAATGCAGAAACTTTTAACGTGGCAAATTAGATGGTGAATGTTTTGAACTGGGGTCGCTTCGAATACTGCTAGAGGTAAGGCCTGAACTACGTCATTAACAATACTCTGCTAACCTCAACAAGCAATTGAGCAGTAGCCATCCCTGAATGCCTTGTGTTGTGTGTTGCTTGTTGTTTTCTTATTTTGAAAAGAGAAGAGACTAACCCTGGTCTATCATGGATTTCGAATACCACCCTTACAACACCAGGAGAGATTGGCAATCACTGTAAAAATGTATCAGTCCAATTGTAGGTTGCTGTGCTGCTATAAGGAGGTGGGGCTTGTTTCTGTGCACCTCTTCAGTGCCATCTGGTGGTCAAAATTCTACTTTGTTTACACTCGCAGCTATTTGCCACTATAGCCAATAGTTTCCGCACTCTCCGCTATAGTGGGTGGAAAACGAAATTTGTAACTTTTCTCGACTGTACTGAAATCCTTCCCTTGAAGTAAAAATTGAATTACCGTACGTTCAGTTCTTCTTCTATGCTAAGTACCTTGTCAGTACAATTTGTAGCATTGTCACACATGGATCACACTGCTATGAATGTCCACAAAATAGCAAAATTAATAGTTTTCAGATTTTGTAATCATCGAATTGGACGGAAAAAGACAATGTCCAGAAACATCTTAATTTGGCATGGCATTCAGTTCACTTGTGGGAAAATGCTATTGCTTCTCAACAGAACATACATTCTTGAAAGCTGAAATATTGCCAAACCAGGAAAACAAAGGCCATTTCGGAACATAAAGTGTTGAAGTTTTTGCAAAAGCAAACAATCCAGTCAAAATGTTCCCAATCCGTACTTTCTCTTTAACAGTCAGTTTCAAACAACTAAGGCTTTGTTTGTGTAGTGTGATAACCTTTTATATTAACGCATCCAGTCACTCACAAAATAATAATAATAATAATAAGATGGAAGATATAAATAATAAGATAGAAGATACAAAAAGTGAAAATAGAAGGAAACAAAACCAAACATTCAACACAAACCAAAAGAAATTTTACCAGACAATAGATAACACACACATTAAAACAGACAATCCATCAAACAGACATGGAACACTTCTGGAGCAACATATGGTCAAACCCGGTACAACATAACAGAAGCGCACGGTGGATACAAGCAGAAACAAACACATACAAGATGATACCACAAATGCCTGAAGTGATAATTTTGCAACATGAAGTCACCCGAGCAATTAATTCTACGCACAATTGGAAAGCCCCTGGAAAAGATAAAATAGGAAATTTCTGGATGAAGAAGTTCACCTCAACACATTCACATCCAACTAAATTATTTAACATACCCATGCACAGTCCCTGATACACTTACACAAGGAATAACTCATCTGAAACCTAAAGATCAAGCAGACACAGCAAACCCAGCAAAATATCGCCCCATAACATGCCTACCAACAATATACAAAATATTAACTTCAGTCATTACACAGAAATTAATCACACACACAACACAGAACAAAATTATAAATGAAGAACAAAAAGGCTGCTGCAAAGGAGCACGAGGATGTAAAGAGCAACTGATAATAGATGCAGAGGTGACATATCAAGCTAAAACTAAACAAAGGTCGCTACACTACGCATACATTGATTACCAAAAAGCTTTTCGTAGTGTACCCCACTCATGGTTACTACAAATATTGGAAATATACAAAATAGATCCTAAACTGATACAGTTCCTAAACATGGTAATGAAAAATTGGAAAACCACACTTAATATCAAACAAATTCAAATAATATCATATCACAGCCAATACAGATTAAGTGTGGAATATACCAAGGAGACTCATTAAGTCCTTTCTGGTTCTGCCTTGCTCTGAACCCACTATCCAACATGCTAAATAATACAAATTATGGATACAATATTACTGGAACATACCAACACAAAATCACACATTTGCTATACATGGATGATCTAAAACTACTGGCAGCAACAAATCAACAACTCAACCAATTACCAAAGATAGCAGAAGTATTCAGCAATGATACAAATATGGCTTTTGGAACAGACTAATGTAAGAAAAATACCGTATTTACTCGAATCTAAGCCGCACCTGAAAAATGAGATTCGAAATAAAGGGAAAAAAAAATTCCTCGACTCTAAGCCGCACCTGAAATTTGAGACTCGAAATTCAAGGGGGGAGAAAAGTTTTAGGCCGCACCTCCAAATCGAAACAAAGTTGGTCCATTGTAATATGAGACACAATTTAGGTCGAATGAATGACGATACAGCTACAGTAGTTTGGTTCGAGTCTTAAGCTTAGCAGTTAAGCCTTACCAGGTAGCCATTGCTATGCGTCAGGCGCTCCGTCCGCATTTATATGGGTACCCTTCCTTTTTCACGTGCTTCGTCTGGTTTGAATCGATTGCTTATTTTGCTTTGATCTGATAAGTGCCGTTTTCTTTGTTATAGGTGTTTACGTCACTCTAAGCTGAAAATGCATTACTGTACTGTGTCATGCATTGTTTGTCGCATTCTGATAGTGCGTGTTTACGGCCTGTCGCCGCTCGCGGCTTGGCTTGCTTTTGAGCACGCTACCGTCGCTTGCAATTAAAATAAAAAGAAAAAAAGAGAGAGAGAGAGAGAGAGAGAGAGAGAGAGAGAGAGAGAGGAATCGTCTCGTTAGCGAAACAATGGCAAGAGACTGCTATTTGTTGTTACTTACACTGCTGCTTTCTTTGATAATGATCAACAAGAACCAAATAATAGACTGTGTATGATAGAACATGTTCTGAACGAGAGTTAGGTGAAACTTTTTCTCCGTTTGGAAATCTTTCCGACCGCTTCTTTAGTACATCAAATTCTGCAGAGTAATTAGAGTCATCTTAGATTTAAAAATCTAGTCAGTTGCCGTGCTTCATTTCTGACTGTATCACTATTACGCATAAGAATAATATGAATATAAACATGACACGATACGTATATTCTTCCGCATTTGCTGTTGTGTCACTCTAGTTTCGTAGTTTATTAGGCAGACAGGATTTAAATGAGACAGCAGCAAACACGAAAGAATACATGGCAAAATGTTTATATTCGTATTATTCTTATGCTGAAGAGAATACTGCATGTGATTCACATTTCATCAGGTTCCTATTAGCAACAATCTCTTCTCACAGGCGGAAAAAAATTCAGAACGCAGAGTTGGCCATATTGACAAACATCCCAAACAGTCTTGCCAGTCGGATTTTCGTAGTATACTGAAATTCTGCTACATTCGAAGATGAACAATACGGAATTTGTATTTACTTCTTTGGATAATGTATGAAAATGCCGTGGTCGAAAAAAAGCTCGTCTTCCACCTTTTTTTAAAATTTATTTACTGACGCAGAGGTTTTGGCGCCAGTATTTATCTTTGTGCCTACGAAGCATGCCTGTGTAGCGCTACATATATTCGGCGGCAGAAGTTAGTTGTGGCGGCACCTACCAACATTTTTCAGAACTTCCGCTTGCTTTGCACTCGATTCTAAGCCGCAGGCGGTTTTTTTGATTACAAAAATCGGAAAAAAAGTGCGGCTTAGATTCGAGTAAATACGGTAGCATAGCCAAGGGAAAGCACACTAAACAGGAAGATTACATATTGGATAACCACAGCGACTGCATAAGCGATGGAAAAAACAGATGCCTATAAATATCTAGGATACAGGCAAAAAATAGGAATAGATAATACAAATATTAAAGAAGAACTAAAAGAAAAATATAGACAAAGACTAACAAAAATACTGAAAACAGAATTGACAGCAAGAAACAAAATAGAAGCTATAAATACTTATGCTACACCGATATTGACCTACTCATTTGGAGTAGTGAAATGGAGTAACACAGACCTAGAAGCACTCAATACACTTACACAATCACAATGCCACAAATATAGAATACATCACATACACTCAGCAAAAGAAAGATTCACATTAAGCAGAAAGGAAGGAGGAAGGGGATTTATCAACATAAAAAACCTACATTGTGGACAAGTAGACAATTTAAGAAAATTCTTTATGGAACGAGCAGAAACTAGCAAAATACACAAAGCAATCGCTCATATAAATACATCGGCTACACCATTGCAATTTCTTAAGCACATGGCTAAGAAAAGGCAATATGTACAGTGAGACGGAAGGATTCATGATTGCAATACAGGATCAAACAATAAAAACCAGCTATTACAGCAAGCATATTATTAAAAGATCCCAATACCACAACAGATAAATGCAGACTTTGCAAACAACAAATAGAAACAGTAGATCACATCACAAGTGGATGTACAATACTAGCAAATACAGAATACACCAGAAGACATGCCAATGTAGCAAAAATAATACATCAACAACTTGCCATACAACATAAACTAATACAACAACACGCTCACACATACAAGTATGCACCACAAAATGTACTGGAGAATGATGAATACAAATTATAAGGGAACAGAATCATTATAACAGATAAAACAACACCACGTAACAAACCTGACATTATACTCACCAATAAAAAGAAGAAATTAATACAAGTAATTGAAATATCCATACCCGATACAACGAATATGCAGAAGATAACAGGAGAAAAAGTTGCAAAATACATCCAACTGGCTGAGGAACTCAAGTACATGTGGCATCAGGATAAAGTTGACATTATACCAATTATACTATCAACTACAGGAGTCATACCACACAATATCCACCAGTACATCAACGCAATACAGCTACATCCAAACGTATATATACAACTACAGAAATCTGTAATTATTGATACATGTTCAATTACCCGAAAGTTCCTAAATGCAACGTAGCACATACCATACAGTTAAAAGGAAGTCACGCTTGATCAAGGTCCGCGTCACTTTCCATTTTTAACCAGACATAACGTCTGAGAAAGGAAAGAAATAATAATAATAATAATAATAATAATAATAATAATATGTGAATTTTGCCAAAAACAGATGCGAATTTTGTCAAGAATAGGTGCTACATCTTCCGGTCCCTAATCATTAGCAAAACCAACGTCGTCAATGTTGCTAAATACCTCACGGTCTTGCACTAATTTTACAGAAAACCACACACTGCAAAGCATTTTCTTAAAAGCTGGAACTGAAACTGCTTATGGATCAAGCACATATTTTCACGGCACTGACTCTACTTGTGACTTCCCTTTGCAGAGCAAGGAGAACAGGGTATGTCTGTAATCGGCAAACATAATTCTTCAACTGTTGGTAATAATATACATCACAGAGCTGATAGAAAAGTATACACTTTGGCAAAATTACCTTTAATTAACAAGTCGGTATTCTGATTTCACTGACACACAGCACGTAGTAAAGTAGAGATCACTGTCCACCCAGCGAGTCAATATTATATAGGAATGGCTCCATTTTTCCATAAGGTCAGAAAATTTTGATCAAAAACTGATGCTAGGTTTCTTCTACGATCTTTGCACATTTCGTGGCAGTTGTGCCATTCCACTAATTGGTTTACATCTTCTTGTATTTGTGGACCAAATCTACCACTGACTTCTTGGAGACAAACAAAAACTGTTGGTAACAACTTTCCCAAAGTTTCAATCTCTACTAGGCAGTACATGAGGTGTATAGCAATGTTAACAAGGTTGCCTTTCCCAATGCTCACATTAAAAAAGTGACTGTTTATATGTAGAATGTTTTTTGCGATAGATTTCATGCTGGGGGATTCACTTGTTCTCTTGAACAGTAAAGGCACAAATCAAAGCAAAAATCGAAAAATCAGACTTTATAAAAGGTTTCATTTTCAATTCTGTTAATTATATAAGATATCCGATGATAAATCTGATTTTTTTACTTTCATATGCCAATAATTACATTTTATTTTATGATGTTGCAAAAAATATTGATGTCACAGAATTCTGCATGGGGGAAAAAAGAAACTTAAGATAGGATTTGAAAAGGGAGCGCAAAGATTGGAAACAGTGCCCTTAACCACTGTGCTACTGACTTACTTGATTTAATGCTGCACAAGTAGACTGATGAAAGTTGCATAGGAACACTGATCGTTATTTTCTCAGATACTATTAGCCAAAATAGGTGTTGCATTATTTTCACTCTTCATTCACCCAGCAAAGTTTCAAGTGTGTTGGAGTGACCAACAGATGGTTCCCCTTGTCAAATATCTTCATTAACCCATATCCCTTCTTTGTTTCCCCAGTTCAGAGATATGAACTTCTCATGCTGCTGAGTTTTGGTGAAATGAAATCTCCTTGCTTGGCTCCTTTTTGAATTATAAGGCCTAGTGGAAGCTGTAGCATTGAAATTGTTCACTATACCCAATGTTGAGTCTAGAGGAGTCCTTTTTCTGGTAGATAATGTCAAATGGATGATGATGAATCTGGATGTGGAGGTGGTGGTGATGGCTAATATAGGCTGAATCAATGCCTAGTTTTTGAATGACTATTATCATAGATCTAACTGGTGTTAAGTCAAAATCTTCTCAAAATCTATGATTCCTAAACAAAGCATCAATTTGTTCTCATTAAACTGTTTTACAATTTTGTTCAAGATCTGGAAGTGGTCTACTTCAACAAGCAGCTTGTTTTCTGCTGCTAATTACTGTGCCACAGACATCTATTTGTAAACACTCTTTATGGAAATCGTATACGCAAATGTGCAACTGTCTTGGAAGCTTTCTGCATAATGGGTTATTTAAGGTGTTACCTTTTCAATTTTTGGGAAATACTCCTTGCATATGACATGCAGTAATTTCTGGAACTGCTTCCCATAGTACGAGTACATTGCATTGCCTGCGACCTCAAGAAAATCATACAACAGTGTTGCACTTATATCTGGCCTTGGATCTGTGAAAGAAAACAAAATAAACAATTCTAAACTTTGCAACATTGAGTAAAAACATGTACAATTTTTTAAATGACTTAAAGGAGCCGACAGGCACACACACAAAAGAAAAAGAAAACTCACTCTCTCTCTCTCTCTCTCTCTCTCTCTCTCTCTCTCTCTCTCTCTCACACACACACACACACACACACACACACACACACACACACACAAACTAGTGGGTCCAAAAAAGGCAGCAGGCTTGCTGGCTAGAAATGCAGGGTGGAGGAGTGGTAGATGCCTGTGATGACACAGATACTGGATATGGTGGGGTGCAGTGCACAACAATGGTGACTCAGAAGCATGGACTGGAGGGAGGGGGAGAGAGGAATGGGTTAGCAGAGATTGAGGCCAGGAAGGTTACGGAAGTGAAGGATGTGTTGCAAGGGTTACTTTCATCTGTGCAGTTTGGAAAGACTGATGCTGGAGGGCAGGCTCAAAATGTCCTCGGCTGTGAAGCAGCAATTGAACTCGAGAATGTTTCACTTAGCAGCAGATGAGAGTTACCCTTGCAACACACACTTAACTCCTGTAACACCCCACCCCCTTGCCTCAATCTCCACTAGCCCACTATCCCCACCTCCCTCCAGTCCATGGTTCCAAGTCTCTATCATGGTACACTGCACCTCATGACTTCCAGTATCCATGTTATCTTATGATTAGCCAATGCACCTGTCACTCCTCCCTCCCGTGTGTGTGTGTGTGTGTGTGTGTGTGTGTGTGTGAGGGAGAGAGCTAAAAATGAGAAATTTCTGTCAAAGCATATTTACTGATACAAATAATATTATGAAAAGGAAAGTTGTTACTCAACATATAGCGGAGATGCTGAGTCACGGACAGGCACAACAAAAAGCCTGTCACAAATAAAGCTTTCAGCCAGTAACGCCTTTGTCAAAAATAGATGACAGATGCCCACGCTCTCTCTCTCTCTCTCTCTCTCTCTCTCTCTCTATCTGTCTGTCTCACACAAATGCAACTGTAGTCTCAGGCAACTTTCCTTTTCGTAATATTGTTACATTGCAGCTTGGATTATCCAATTTTTGTTTTTACTTGGACGAAGTTGCGCAAGAGGAGGAAGCTAAAAGATTTAAACGCGCAGGCACACATTCACACAACTCAGTTGTTCAGTATCGGAGGTTCACTTAAATGCTAAGCAATTTCCAAAGATAATACTGGGAGAAGACCAACATTTACATTCAATAAGCTAGTATGAAAATGAGAATAATCTGCATTCTGTTGCGTTCATCAATTTCATTTGAGAATCATAATGGATAACATTAGAAAAATTTCACCTTTCATAGTGGCAATCGGATGGTCCATTTCCCCATTTCCCTAATGCACTCAATATGAAGAAGAAAAGGAATGAGGAGCAGGAGGAGATAAATAGAGGTTATTTATGTGCTTTAAGCCCAATTTTTAGAACATGAAAAAATACTCTGCACCCACATAAGCCCTTCCCAAAGCTGTTACTAATATTAACATTGCCTGATATTAAGACATGAACCATAGACTTTGCCGTTGGTGGGGAGGCTTGCGTGCCTCAGCGATACAGATGGCCGTACCGTAGGTGCAACCACAACGGAGGGGTATCTGTTGAGAGGCCAGACAAACATGTGGTTCCTGAAGAGGGGCAGCAGCCTTTTCAGTAGTTGCAGGGGCAACAGTCTGGATGATTGACTGATCTGGCCTTGTAACATTAACCAAAACGGCCTTGCTGTGCTGGTACTGCGAACGGCTGAATGCAAGGGGAAACTACAGCCGTAATTTTTCCCGAGGACATGCAGCTTTACTGTATGATTAAATGATGATGGTGTCCTCTTGGGTAAAATATTCCGGAGGTAAAATAGTCCCCCATTCGGATCTCCGGGCGGGGACTACTCATGAGGACGTCGCTATCAGGAGAAAGAAAACTGGTGTTCTACGGATCGGAGCGTGGAATGTTAGATCCCTTAATCGGGCAGGTAGGTTAGAAAATTTAAAAAGGGAAATGGATAGGTTAAAGTTAGATATAGTGGGAATTAGTGAAGTTCGGTGGCAGAACAAGACTTTTGGTCAGGTGATTACAGGGTTATAAATACAAAATCAAATAGGGGTAATGCAGGAGTAGGTTTAATAACGAATAAAAAAATAGGAGTGCGGGTTAGCTACTACAAACAGCATAGTAAACGCATTATTGTGGCCAAGATAGACACAAAGCCCATGCCTACTACAGTAGTACAAGTTTATATGCCAACTAGCTCTGCAGATGATGATGAAATAGATGAAATGTATGACGAGATAAAAGAAATTATTCAGGTAGTGAAGGGAGACGAAAATTTAATAGTCATGGGTGACTGGAATTCGTCAGTAGGAAAAGGGAGAGAAGGAAACATAGTAGGTGAATATGGATTGGGGGGAAGGAATGAAAGAGGAAGCCGCCTTGTAGAATTTTGCACAGAGCATAACTTAATCATAGCTAACACTTGGTTCAAGAATCATAAAAGAAGGTTGTATACCTGGATGAATCCTGGAGATACTAAAAGGTATCAGATAGATTATATAATGGTAAGACAGAGATTTAGGAGCCAGGTTTTAAATTGTAAGACATTTCCAGGGGCAGATGTGGATTCTGACCACAATCTATTGGTTATGAACTGCAGATTGAAACTGAAGAAACTGCAAAAAGGTGGGAATTTAAGGAGATGGGACCTGGATAAACTGAAAGAACCAGAGGTTGTAGAGAGTTTCAGGGAGAGCATAAGGGAACAATTGACAGGAATGGGGGAAAGAAATATAGTAGAAGAAGAATGGGTAGCTCTGAGGGATGAAGTAGTGAAGGCAGCAGACGATCAAGTAGGTAAAAAGACGAGGGCTAATAGAAATCCTTGGGTAACAGAAGAAATATTGAATTTAATTGATGAAAGGAGAAAATATAAAAATGAGGTAAATGAAGTAGGCAAAAAGGAATACAAACGTCTCAAATATGATTTCAACAGGAAGTGCAAAATGGCTAAGCAGGGATGGCTAGAGGACAAATGTAAGGATGTAGAGGCTTGTCTCACTAGGGGTAAGATAGATACTGCCTACAGGAAAATTAAAGAGACCTTTGGAGAGAAGAGAACCACTTTTATGAATATCAAGAGCTCAGATGGCAACCCAGTTCTAAGCAAAGAAGGGGAGGCAGAAAGGTGGAAGGAGTATATAGAGGGTTTATACAAGGGCGATGTACTTGAGGACAATATTATGGAAATGGAAGAGGATGTAGATGAAGACGAAATGGGAGATAAGATACTGTGTGAAGAGTTTGACAGAGCACTGAAAGACCTGAGTCAAAACAAGGCCCCGGGAGTAGACAACATTCCATTAGAACTACTGATGGCCTCGGGAGAGCCAGTCATGACAAAACTCTACCACCTGGTGAGCACGATGTATGAGACAGGCGAAATACCCTCAGACTTCAAGAAGAATATAATAATTCCAATCCCAAAGAAAGCAGGTGTTGACAGATGTGAAAATTACCGAACTATCAGTTTAATAAGTCACAGCTGCAAAATACTAACGCGAATTCTTTACAGACGAATGGAAAAACTGGTAGAAGCGGACCTCGGGGAAGATCAGTTTGGATTCCGTAGAAATGTTGGAACACGTGAGGCAATACTAACCTTACGACTTATCTTAGAAGAAAGATTAAGAAAAGGCAAACCTACATTTCTAGCATTTGTAGACTTAGAGAAAGCTTTTGACAATGTTAACTGGAATACTCTCTTTCAACTTCTGAAGGTGGCAGGGGTAAAATACAGGGAGCGAAAGGCTATTTACAATTTGTACAGAAACCAGATGGCAGTTGTAAGAGTCGAGGGGCATGAAAGGGAAGCAGTGGTTGGGAATTGAGTGAGACAGGGTTGTAGCCTCTCCCCAATGTTATTCAATCTGTATATTGAGCAAGCAGTAAAGGAAACAAAAGAAAAATTCGGAGTAGGTATTAAAATTCATGGAGAAGAAGTAAAATCTTTGAGGTTCGCCGATGACATTGTTAATTCTGTCAGAGACAGCAAAAGACTTGGAAGAGCAGTTGAATGGAATGGACAGTGTCTTGAAAGGAGGATATAAGATGAACATCAACAAAAGCAAAAGGAGGATAATGGAATGTAGTCAAATTAAGTCGGGTGATGCTGAGGGAATTAGATTAGGAAATGAGACACTTAAAGTAGTAAAGGAGTTTTGCTATTTAGGGAGTAAAATAACTGATGATGGTCGAAGTAGAGAGGATATAAAATGTAGACTGGCAATGGCAAGGAAATCGTTTCTGAAGAAGAGAAATTTGTTAACATCGAGTATAGATTTAAGTGTCAGGAAGTCGTTTCTGAAAGTATTTGTATGGAGTGTAGCCATGTATGGAAGTGAAACATGGACGATAACTAGTTTGGACAAGAAGGGAATAGAAGCTTTCGAAATGTGGTGCTACAGAAGAATGCTGAAGATAAGGTGGGTAGATCACGTAACTAATGAGGAGGTATTGAGTAGGATTGGGGAGAAGAGAAGTTTGTGGCACAACTTGACTAGAAGAAGGGATCGGTTGGTAGGATATGTTCTGAGGCATCAAGGGATCAGAAATTTAGCATTGGAGGGCAGCGTGGAGGGTAAAAATCGTAGAGGGAGACCAAGAGATGAATACACTAAGTAGATTCAGAAGGATGCAGGTTGCAGTAGGTACTGGGAGATGAAGAAGCTTGCACAGGATAGAGTAGCATGGAGAGCTGCATCAAACCAGTCTCAGGACTGAAGACCACAACAACAACAACAACAAGACATATGGTTCATTTCTGATGTGAGTGAATAATGAAACATTTTAGGTAAATGAAACAATTTTTTTTAATGTTAGGTGAAAGGACTGCAACAACTAATCATTGTAGCATTAAAGTGACATACAAAATAACTGACCACAGATTGCAATTCAAATGAAAATGGGAGACAGAAGGTAGTAATGACATGAATACCTGTAATTCATAGCTGAATAACAGTAAAGTGACAGCTGGAAACATCTAAAATGCCTATATTACATCAAACACTGTGTATATTTTACGGAGATATTCCCCAATCAACAAATAATTAGGCAACATTGAATTACCCATATTGAGCAGGCATGCAATCCATCTCCAAGCTTTTGTCAGACCATGTGGATGTAACTTCCCCTTCTGTCGCTGCCTCAATGGGGTAATCATGATGGCTGTGTACAACCGCATTATTCCTGACATCCGTTTCAAAAATTTGTCTTGCTTCTCCACTTCACCATTTTCACTGTAGTGATAACCTAATGATCTATGAACATAATAAATTATCAATTATTCTACAGAGCTAAATGCACAAAGGGAAGCTAACACACACAAAATTCTACACTAAACATTAATATAATAAAGCAGAACAACAGAAATAATAGAAACTTAAATTCATGATGGTGAATTATAAGTTCAAAATGTGTATCGTTTGGTAGTGGTCTACGTATTTCTATCTTAATGGAGGTGAGCTGCAACAGCTTTCTAAACATTACTAACAACATGAGATCTTTGAAAAAGCTTCAAATACAATATTTTAACTCCACTATTAAGTAAGTGACTGATCCCTTTTATCAACAGCTTCCAGGACTTTCCAGGGCATCACACTTCATTAGTACTGAGTCAAAAAGCTGCTTCCAGTCAATTCCATAATTGACTGCTCATCGTCATCATCATCATCATCATCATCATTCTTTGCAATAATAATCTACTTCCTTTAATCCCCCAATTGATAAAGGAATTGCTCATATATTCCATGTAATTACTGTATTTCCACAATTCTTCCATCATTTTTATAGCTGACTGTTTCTCAGTCAGGCACATAAATGTGATTTGCAGAGTATCCCTGTAGATGTAGATTCTTTACAATAATAACCTGCTTCCTTGGATTCACCTGGTTAATGACGGAATGGCTCATATATTCCATATATTTACTTTGGGGCCATGCTTATTGTATTTCTACAATCCATCCATCATTAAACGCTTACTGCTACTGGATTTTTGCTTACATATCAACAATAAGATAAGTAAAATGGCTCACATACAACTGAAAGTTGGGCACTACTAATCATGCTGTTTAGACTTAATTGAAGAACACATTCTGTATTCTGATGAAATAAAATATCAGTCATTATTTCATAATTTCTTTTTTATTCAAAATGTAACTAGTTTCCGGTATGTCTACCCAACATCAATTAGGTGCAATTACATTAGTGACACATCAGCTGCTTTGCTCTGAGAGATATATACTTATATGATGAATGCCATTTTGACTGGGCAAGAATGGGTGAAATTTGTTAAGAAGCTAAGTGTATACTATACATGTGAAGTTATTTATTAGCAGACAAGACAAAGTGATGGGATATGCTGGATAGCACTCAAATTTTTGATTCCGTAAACCACTTGACTGCACAAAGCCTAAATATAGTTCACAATTATTATCCCCTCTGCTACTCCCTGTCTCTATACCTTCTTTGCTTAGAACTGGGTTGCCATCTGAGCTCTTGATATTCATAAAAGTGGTTCTCTTCTCTCCAAAGGTCTCTTTAATTTTCCTGTAGGCAGTATCTATCTTACCCCTAGTGAGACAAGCCTCTACATCCTTACATTTGTCCTCTAGCCATCCCTGCTTAGCCATTTTGCACTTCCTGTTGAAATCATATTTGAGACGTTTGTATTCCTTTTTGCCTACTTCATTTACCTCATTTTTATATTTTCTCCTTTCATCAATTAAATTCAATATTTCTTCTGTTACCCAAGGATTTCTATTAGCCCTCGTCTTTTTACCTACTTGATCGTCTGCTGCCTTCACTACTTCATCCCTCAGAGCTACCCATTCTTCTTCTACTATATTTCTTTCCCCCATTCCTGTCAATTGTTCCCTTATGCTCTCCCTGAAACTCTCTACAACCTCTGGTTCTTTCAGTTTATCCAGGTCCCATCTCCTTAAATTCCCACCTTTTTGCAGTTTCTTCAGTTTCAATCTGCAGTTCATAACCAATAGATTGTGGTCAGAATCCACATCTGCCCCTGGAAATGTCTTACAATTTAAAACCTGGCTCCTAAATCTCTGTCTTACCATTATATAATCTATCTGATACCTTTTAGTATCTCCAGGATTCATCCAGGTATACAACCTTCTTTTATGAGTCTTGAACCAAGTGTTAGCTATGATTAAGTTATGCTCTGTGCAAAATTCTACAAGGCGGCTTCCTCTTTCATTCCTTCCCCCCAATCCATATTCACCTACTATGTTTCCTTCTCTCCCTTTTCCTACTGACGAATTCCAGTCACCCATGACTATTAAATTTTCGTCAATCATAGGTATGAACTCTTCATAATGATTTCAATGTTTTTATTGGAGACTACCTGTACATTATTTTTTCATGATACATTACTGAACAGCAACAGACTTTCTTCACAACAAATAAGATTAAAAATTTGGTTTGTTATGATCCAGAAATTTTAAGTTGATTTGAAAAGAGTGACTTTCTGTTATGTGTATGCTGTCTTCTTTGTCCTTTTTTCTGAAACTGTACACAAAATTTCTCAAACTTTTATGTAAAAGCCATATACACAAAGGACTGACTCAAAATTCTCAGAGCATTGCCCCAGTCAAAACATTGGTGTCTTTACCAGAAAAAACTGAAATTAAACTGTGCTGTAATAATCTGAAAGGATTCAGTTAATAATGTTTGTTATATGCTTGTTCTACAATTTAATACATTTAATAACATTTTACAATATATTTCTTTCAGTTATCATCTATAAATCAAAGTCAGAATCTGTACACTAAAGCAGGGTGATTTAAATTATTTACTATCTCACAACAATTGAGGCACAATTCTTCATCCTCCTTATCCATACTATAAAGGACAGTCAAATGAAAATGAGATACATGGAAAAAAGTAAGTAAACTGTTTATTATTTCAAAAGTAACTGTCTACCGTATCTTCCTTTGTCATCGGCGTTGTCGTTGTTGCCGTGAGGCACCGTTATGCCAAGTGGAAAGGAGCGTCGATCTTAGAGCATGAGATATGGTAACCTTAAGTCATTGACAACACACAACGGTCATGGTAGCACCTGATTCCAGAATAGCTGCAGTAGTTAGGATCTACGAACTACCACCTCTTGACCAGGTCCCCAAAACTTCACTCGTAACAAGATCCCTACGAAGCAAATTGTCATAAAGATCGTCTATAAAGGCTTCGTACAACGATACGAAATGTTACAGTTTATGAAATAATAACAGATACAGCCAAACTGTCTTGTTTCTTCTGTTTTATTTAACGTAACTTTGTTCACAGTTTTATTTCGCATTCACCACTCATTCACACTCTGATGTGGAGTGTATGCGAGTGTCTAAACCCTAACTCCCAAGTTTCATCGAAACCCTTTGATGAACAGTTTTGGTTGCTCGACACCAACAGTCAATGATAATGATACAGTATTTTGTAATTGACTCTTCTAGTTTAGCCACCGCCCTCCACGAATGTTTGTTAGGTGTAAGACAATTACACACTTTAGTTAATGTTTTCTCCTTTTCATATTTGGAGCCCGCACTCCGCGATATAATGGGGGATTGGGGGGGGGGGGGGGGGTAAAGTCTCAATACCGCGTCCCTCGTGAGATGCGTACAGATTTATCCCAGAATTGACCACCCTGTAGGTGTACTCAATTTAATGACCACACTTCGCTATCCGCGATTTCGTGTAACTAATTGTCCTTTTGTTATTCTGATCATATACCGTAGTTATTTAAAACTCGCCCCTATATTTTTTCACAATGCACAATTAGCATTTCTTTACTTGTTTATTTCTAAGAGTAAACGAAAAAAAATGATGCCGTATCATCAGCTTCGTCGATATAAAGCAAAACACCTCAATATGCCCAATTTTACCTGATCTTATAGGATCGGCTACCTTACTCATTAATGTACTACATGTTATTTCCAATAACACTAAACAGTTATCGCCGTTATATTTTGATTGTTTTCAAAAGCACGTTGTTGTTATTATTATTATTATTATTATGACCGTCCAAATCTTAACAAATAGCGCGGCGTGCGTTTTTAACGATAGCTTTACACTCGCCCAGCCTTTATTCATGCAATATTATATATAAATATGCAGACAGGACCGAAAGATTGATCTCCCTACCATAACCAATAGAGGAAATACACTATTCAAGTTCCGTTACATCTATCTTGACTCGAATTGTTACAACTAGTAAAATATGTATCCCAATGGAAGACAAAACAGTCAATGCCTTCATGGAAAAAATGTTTTCAGTTGTCTATGGAACAATGATTGTACCCAGGCATGCAACTCTTCATCTAAAGCAAACTGGCAGAAATGAATGTCTTTCATTAGAGCTCCAAAAATACAGAGTTTGCATGGGGAGGTATGAGGACTGTATGACGGGTGTGTAAGGAATTCCCAGCAAAACTTCTGCAGCATATTAGAAACAACAGGTTTGCCAGCTCTGGGAAAATCATGATGACTTTCTCTTTGACTGCGAGAGCCAGCTGCTCATCGACTTTCTGGAATACTGTTCCACAATTAATGCACTGCACAATACAGACACTTTGCATGAACTGAAGTGGGCCGTCAAGTCCAAACACACAGCAATATTGTCGGATGGCATCATTTTGCTGCAGGACAATGCCTGCTCATACTTTGCCAAGGTTGTATTGATTACACTGCAGACATTTCGCTGGGAAGCCCTTACACAATCTCCATACAGTCCTGATCTCTCCCCATGTGATGTCTATATGTTTGGCACCTTGAAGAAAGACATTCATAGGCATCGATTTGTTTCACATAAAAGAGATGCACACCTGGGTAAAATCATGATTCTGTAGGCGGCTGCAAACATTTTTCCACAGAGGCATGACATCCTCTCTCTCAGTGGGATAAAAGTTTCAATGGATATGGCAGTTACTTTTGAAATAATAAACAGTTTTCCGTTTTTCCCCTATACGTCTCATTTTCATTTGACTGCCCCTTATACTTATGTTATTTCATAAGATAATGGAAAATTTGAGGAGGAGAAATGTAGAGACAAATATCTCCCCCCCCCCCCCCCCCCCCCACACACACACACACACACACACGAAAAGGGGGAAGGCTACAGCTGAAATGAACATACTTACACTTAACAAACACTAGTACCAGTGAAGTGATTTAATAATGTACATTGTAAAGTTACTGTGCTCAACAATTTAAGTGCTGTATGTATCTTCTTATTTATGACAAATATCCTTATTTCCGTGCTTCACAATAACATCCTAAATTAAGCTAACTCTGTTCATTTTATTGAGTCATTTCATATAATTACTGTGTGCATCATTACTATGTGTTTTTTTCCCTTGAGCTCCCAGCTCAATAATATCAATAAGAAGGAGTAAAGAGGACTACGGGTCTCAAGTACTTTATCTTTGCTTGCTGACAGTCTGTATAATCAAACACAAAACTGGCATGTTCTGGGCACAATACAAATAATGGAAGGAGTAGAAATAAGATGAGGTGTAGAGCAATCGCTGGTAAACAAACAGGACTGAAATTGTTACTGTTGTAGTGCAGATGTTATAATCTCCACAACAAACGTACTTACAAATTTTCACACAAAGTTACGAGGTGGGAAAATAGCTAAAGTATAAAGGGTTTTATTGAATCATTAATGTATTACGGCGCAAATAAGTGTGTTATGCATCTCAAAAGTCATTTACACAAAGACAGTACAAGTACTTACTTGTAATAATCTTCATTTGATTGTCCTTCTAATTGAGGTGGATATATAGGAACGAGATATGGGCACTCAGAATAAAAGTGACCTAACAACAATTGTCCAACATCTGGAAAGTCCACCCATAAAGCAACAATCACAGCTGCGATAGGAAAAGCGGCCTCTGGCTTGCTGGACACTGTCAGCTCTCCCTGGAACTGAGTACAAGATATGATCACTACAAACATTCTGATGATTATCAACAAATGTTCTACATTTCATAACGTAGAGATAATTGATACATACAATTTAGGAAGAAGATTTCATACAGCTCATGGACTACATTTAAATATGTTAGGAAAAGACCAAATAGTAGAAAAACTCCGAAATCATATCCTGAAGAAATCAGCCCCAAGTATCAAGATCGCCAAACAACCACAAATTACAAAATGGTTTAGGCCAAAAACAGAAGCTTTGATGGAAGCAGAACTGTGTCAACCACTCAAAACCATCTCTGCTACTGAAAATTGCGTGCAAGAAGCCACACACAAAAATAAAATCTCGGCCAATTTTTTAGGGTAAGTGCTGTGTCAGAAATACCTTTAGAAAAGAAATTAATTAAACCCTAAACTGAAAAGTCACAAAGTCCATCATTTCTTGTATTACACCATAATGTCCAGTCATTCAGAAATAAGATTCAAATGCTGGAAGTGTTACTTCAGTCTCAAATAAATCCAGATGTAATATGTATTACTGAACACTGGCTGTCTAAAGAAGAAATTCAGTCAACCTCTATTCCAAGGTATTCATTAACAAGCTTTTATTGTAGGAATTTCTCCACACATGGCGGTACTGCTATATTTGTAAAGGACCAGATAAAATTCAGTGAGGTAGGCCTAAACGAACAGATTGCATTATCTGAAGATAAGGAATTTGAGCTTTCTATGGTTAAGCTGCCTGATCTAAACTATATAATTATAAATGTATATAGAGCACCAAGTAGTAATATTCCAAATTTTATGACCAAATTAGAAGTTCTGCTGAATAGTGTCAGCTCATTAAATATGAGAATAATACTTTGTGGCGATTTTAACATTGATTATCAAAAAACAGTAATGCTAATCTTGATTCGTTAAACATGACCAAATCCTTTAATATGATCCCCACAATACACTCTCCAACAAGGTCAACAGAGCATACTGATTCAATAATTGATCAAATCTTCATAACTGATACTGTACAAATTCACTGGCGAAGTACTGAGCATGGGATACAGTGACCATGATGCTCAGCTACTGAGCGTTACATGGAAAATAGTAAAATCAGCCCCAAAAAAGTATTTCAAAGAAGAAACTTTTCAGATGACAATATTAGGATTTTTAACTTCCTATTAGCTAAGGAAAATTGGGACAGTGTTTACATGCAAACAACTGTTGATAATATGTTCTTAAGCTTCCATAACACCTTCCTTTATTACTTTAATACAGCATTTCCTTTTGAAACAAAAACTTCAAGCAATCAAAATAGAAAGTCGTGGGTAACAAAAGGAATCAAAATTTCTAGTGAGAGAAACAGATTTCTCCAATATTGCTCCAAAAAATACATAGTCACTGAAGAATTTTCTGACTATTGTAAAGCCTACAAAAAAACTTATCTTAGAGTGATTAGACAGGCAAAACTTTTATGGAATGACAATTTCATAAGAAACTCTTCAAACAAAATGAAAGCTATGTGGAAAGTTATTAAAAAAGAAACTTGTAGTTCAACACCTAAAAAGGAAAACATTTCTCTAACACTTAATGACTCTAAGGTCACAGATCCATGCACAGTTGTAAACCAGTTCAATGAATATTTCACCTCACTAGCAGAAGATCTCATTCAGGCAAACTGCAAGGTATTGTTCTTCAATTCCACCAATACGTCAAACAGCACTAATGCTACAATGTTTGTTTATGAAACAAACCCTGATGAAATTAGGAACATAATAAAATTGTTACCCAATAAAATCTCTAGTGGCTATGATGAAGTACCTGACCTCATATTAAAGGTGTGCGTTCCCCATATAGTAAAGCCACTATCAACCATCTACAACCAATCATTAAAAACTGGCATTTTTCCAGATGCTCTCAAAATAGCTAAAGTCTCACCATTACTAAAGAAAGGTTCCCCTGATTTAGTATCCAATTATAGACCATTATCCATATTAAGCATCTTTTCAAAAATCTTGGAAAAACTTTTTTATGACAGTCTTATAAATTTCATAAAAAACCACGCACCAATCAGCATTCAACAACATGGTTTTAGTAAATCTTTATCCACCCAGACAGCAATTTTTGAACTGTTGGACCACATACTGAAATCAATTGACCAACATAATATAGCTGCAGGTATCTTCTTAGATCTCTCTAAAGCCTTTGACGTACTAGATCATAAAATACTGCTTGCTAATTTGGAAAGAAGAGGAATAAGAGGTGTGGCTCACAACCGGCTATGCTCTTACCTACAAAACCGCAGACAGAAGGTATCACTTCAATACGATATCAATGTACAGAATAAAATAAATAACACAGTTTTCCTCTCGGAGGAAAGATCAACAAGATATGGTGTTCCCCAGGGTTCTGTTCTAGGGCCATTACTTTTCCTCATTTACATAGATGATCTTGTTGAACGTATGAGCCCACAAAAAACTATCCTGTTTGCTGATGATACAAGCATAGTGTTGACTGGATCTAGCCCTGAATCCCTTCAGACAATATCTGATAACTCTATGAAAAAACTTTCTGAGTGGTTTAACAAAAATGGCCTAATTGTTAATAGTGGGAAAACTGTATGTATCAACTTCCATCTAATTCCCACATCCAATCAAAAAACTATCCAAGTAAAGTTAAATAATGATAAAGTTGAAAATGTAAATGCAACAAAATTTTTGGGTCTATGGGTCCAACAAAATTTAAAATGGGACACACATATAAACAACTTATCAAAGAAACTCTCATCATTGTGCTATGGACTAAGAATACTAAAATCTACTACAAGTAAATCCACACTAATGCAAGCATACCATGCGCAGTTCCACTCATTACTCCACCATGGAATCATCTTTTGGGGAAATTCAACTCACAGCACAAATATATTTAAACTACAAAAAAGAGCACTGAGGATAATCTGTGGCCTCAAAAAGGTGGAATCCTGTAAATGTCAATTTATAAAACTTAATGTTCTAAGCATCCCATCCCTATTCATTCAAGAAACAATCCCATTCACCAGGGAATACCTCTCAAGAACAGGCAAATTAATCCAAAACAATGATATACATACTCATTATACCAGAGGGCAATCTAATATCCATCAAATTTTTTCAAGGACATCATCATACCAAAAGTATATAACTCATCTGGGTGTCGTATTACACAATAAAATTCCAGAACAAATAAAAACTGCTCCAGATCCAATATTTAAAAATAAACTAAAGGCATTTCTGACAAAGCACTGTTTCTATTCAGTACAAGAATTCCTGGAAATGAAAAATTATAAAGTTCCTTTGTGAAATACTGTGATTAGAGTAAAACATTCTGTAGGCAAAATAATAACCTAATTTCTACTATACACAACTATGTTTCAGTTTCACTTCCCAAAATTTTTTAACTCGCTTTTTGAATGTACAAGTACACATTCTATTAGTATTAAAACTTAATTGTCTGTGAAATCTCAATGTTAATTTCATGTTTAATGTAGTTTTTAAATGACATTGTCCCTCTGTTGTGTTTCCAGTTGACATTTTCACTATTCTGTAATCTCAGTGATTATTTGAGTAAATTTAAAGTAGCACTACATTGCTACATGTTTCTTAGTTCCCCATGTAAATTGTTTGTATTCTCTGTATGTGAAGGTACTATATTCATCAATGAACAATTTTGTGTACATTTTTTTAAATGGCAGTCCATTGCCTATTTTTTTCTCCAAACTACATATTTGTTAAGAAAAATGACTTGTCCTATATCATGTGTACTTTGTACAATATGTGATCCACAGGATAAATAAATAAATAAATACAATACAATACAATTTAACTCTACTCCAGACCTAGTAATAGGTATAAGAAGTGGAATGACAAAACAACAAAAATATTGCTGCAAGAATATCTACATCAACACTCCATAAGCCATCTGACGGTGTGTGGCAGAGGGTACTTCTGGTACCACTAACTGATCCTCCCTCCCTTGTTCTATTTGTGAATAGCATGTGGGAAAAATGATTGTTGGTGAGCTGCTGTAATAGCTCTCACTCTCGAATTTTTCTCATTGTTGTCATTTTGCAAGATGTATGTGGAAGGAAATAATATGTTGTCCAACTCTTCCCAGAAAGTACCCTCTTGAAATGTCAACAGCAAAGCCTTCCTCATAATGTACAATACCTCTCTTACAGCATCTGTCACTGGAGCTCGTTGAACATCTCCAACACTCTCATGTGGACTATACAATCCCAAGACAAAATGCGTCACTCTTTGTTGGATTTTCTGTATCTACCTGGTAACTAGTACATCCATGCCTTTTGGCTGTGGAATTTTGTCTTAACAAATTAGCACAAATAAAAATTAATTGAAACCAGAATTGTGTTGTAGGAGCATAGTTTTCTCAACTTGTATACGACCCAATCTCTTATAACTACAGTATACAGGAACCGTTGCCTGTAGATAAAAAAAAAAAAAAAATCTTTTTTCTTTATTTGTTATGTTTCATGGTGTGAATGCATTAAATGTGTGCTTTCATAATAGAAATGTAAACATGAAACATACAATGAATTTATGATTGATGGCCTAGTGCAGTGGTCAGCAAACACATTAGTCAAAAGAGTTAAATACCAACAGTCCAACAACTGAAAATTCTTTTGAGAGTCAAATGGTTCAATAACACACTTTATACTCTATGTAGATATGTATACTATTAATAAATTAATTAAGGTACTGCGAGGCTGCCCTTTGATAATAATGCAATCTGACTGAGGTATGTTCCAACACTGCCACCCACACTCATCTTGCATACTTGTTTCACCGACATCCCTTCGTTCATCCTCTCTGTGTGACCAAACCATCTCAACATAACTTTCTCAGTACTTGATACTACAACTTCTTCCATTCCACAAAGCTAACTTAATAAACTTTTCGAGTCTTAGTTAAGCCGTAGGTACATCGAAACTTGATATACTTAGCAACAATATTATCTGTGATTAAAATTAAATTGTAAGGTAATCACAAAATTAAATCGTGGCAATGACTGACAAACACAAATGTGAACAATGGCCTTGTCTCTCTCTCTCTCTCTCTCTCTCTCTCTCTCTCTCTCTCTCTCTCTCTCTGTCTGTCTTCTTCTTGCTAGTTTTAGCTACGATTCCAAGTTCATATCAATAAAAAGACATCCCAATTTACATTCTATAAGGTTCATTCTTGAAAATGATTGTTCACATTAATATGTAAACCTGAAAAAGGAAAAAACAGCAAACAATAGTTGTTCCAGCTGATTATATGAATTTGGAATACTAAATCTTTCAAAGCAGACCACTTGTGATGTGGACTAAATTCACATTTCTTTTTCTCCAATAATTCTATCTCAGCACAACAATGTTCAAATTTTGAGCACCAGATTTTTTTTTTTAAAAAAAATCCAGCAATAGCACCTCAAAGTCAATAATGTCGGTCTTAAAGGAAGAAAAATGTGATTCTTTTACAGTAGCATTAAGACATTTTTAACAAAGGCTAACATCGTTTTACTGTTTCGTAAGTCCTGAAACCAGTTGAGAAGGGCTCCCCTTATATTTAATAAAAGTGTTGTTTTGAAATAGCAGATTTCAATATCCGATTATTTTCTTGACAATGTTCTCTTTCAAAAACTTGAGGAAAAAAATTGTTTCTGAATTAAATAATTTTTCTAACAAACTGTTTACTTTCCTCTGTAGTTTACAATTAAGCTAATTTAGATGATACGTAATGTTTACCATGAAATAAAACTTTTGGATCCATTGAGCGTTTGTTAGTTCTAGACACCTTTCTCAGGGAGAAATGCTTTATTTTCTGTTAATAAGGAAGTAAAACGTTTCAGAATGTTCCCTCTTGATAACCACCATACCTCGTTATCCAGCTGAAAATGTGTGTATTCGCTCTCCATTTCAACTAAAAATTCTTTACATTGCTGATGACAGAGTTTTAGCTATAATGGAGTTCATAATGTTAATCACATGTTCCATAACTTTGCAAGTTTCTTCTGGGAATGTCTACACACAATGGACTTCTTAAAGAATGATGCAATGGTAAGTAAGTATCCTGAGACTAATTTTTTCTTTCACAACAGCAAAAAACCTGTTTCTTAGGCCAATCATACTTTCCACCCCATCAGTTGAAAATGAGACAGTTTTGTCGAGTAGAGTATTATGTTTTTCATTGCACTCAATTACAGCAACTGCAATACCCTTTCCACATTGTTGACCTTTGAGTGGTACCAATCCTAATTTTTCTTTGGATGTGTAATGAAAAATAGTGTATAAAAAGTGAAACTCAGGTCATATCATTTATGTCATGAGTCTCGTCAACTGCTATCGATAAAGCTGATACAAATTTAAGATTTTCGACTTGCTTGTTGGTTATATTCTAAGATATTTGGAGTGTTCCATCTCTCACTGTTTTAGCAGTGCAGTCAATGGTAACTCTTCAATTTATTTATTCCTTTTAGAATTTTTTTTCCTTTTTTTAAGAATATTTCTGTATTCATCTCCTGGTTTCCCTCTATAATTTTTACCCATCACACTCCCTCCAACATCATCACCTGGGATGGAGAGGCATAAATGACCAAGGAGAAGATGTAAGCATTCCTTCCAACTGCATTTTAGTTAGGTAGTGAGGTTTTGCCTGGAGCCTCTTAAAAGTTATGTGGGCAGTCTCAAATGGATGTCACTGGAGACATTGCAGGGTCCTTTGATGTTCCTGAATAGCTTTTACAGTGGTCTTTGCTCCACCATGGTATTATCCACTGGTGGAAGGAGGTCTTAGAGAGGGGGATACCTGTTCCAGTGATTTAGATGACCATATCATATTTGTCTCCAACCACTTCAGTGATGTAATCTGACAGAAGAGGGGATGAAGGTGATGGAAGACACATACAACTGCCAGCTACTGTTTCAGAGAGCCAATTGTGACAAATGGTCTCTCAGTTGGAGATAAGGAAGTGACAGGATCATTGGAAAATGGTCACTGCCACAAAGATCATGGTATAGCAACCATTGCATGACAGTCACGAAGTTTGGTGAAGAGATAACGAGGTCAACAGCCGAACAGGTGCACCACGGTAGACAACTAAAGTGGCTAGGGGTATTGTTAATGAGAAAACTCAGATCGGGATTTAAAAAGAAGTCAATCAATCAGCAAGCTCCTGCCATATGGTGTGGTACTCCCCCACAGGGTGTGATGTGCACTGAAATCTCCAAACAGGAGAAATGTACAGGACAGATGTCGAACTGAGGTGGTCACACCTTGGTATGGAAGTTGCTTGCCAGGGTAAATAAATGATGCAAAAGATGATCATTGTTGTTTTTGTTCACACTTGCAGTGCTATTGTTTCCAATATGCTGCAGAGGGTAATTCACTCACTGACGACATGTATGTGAACCAAAATAGAGACCCCAAAAGATGTTCTCTCATGGCCAGTATAGTTCTGACAGAAGGCATGGTAACCTTGAAGGCTTGGAGAGTGGATTTTTAAGTTCCATCAACAGGCAAAATATGTTCATATTTATGTGATTAAAATGAGTAAAATATGTAAGTATATCACTGACCAATTTGGAGTGGCAGTCAAAGATAGCAAAACGAAAGTCAAAGTTTCAAATTCTGCATTTGACAAATCATTCAAGCAGAAGAATCATACAAACATACTGTCATTTGACAACTGCACAGAGTCCCATATGGACAACATAGTAGTAAGCATCCCTGGCATAGAGAAACAAATTGAGTTTTACAAAGAGTACTCTATGGCATTGGCCCCTTATGTAGCTTGCATTTATCATGAATCTCTCTCCTAGTGTTAAGTCCCGAGAAACTGAAAAAAATTAAGGTGACTCCTGTATATAAGAAAGGTAAAAGTATGGATCCGCAAAAGTATGTTAACATCAGTTTGATGCAGAATTCCTGAACATATTCTCAGCTCGAATACAATAAATTTCCTTGAAAGGGAAAAGCTTCCACCTACGGGATGCATACCAATCAGAAACCAAAACCATCAAATATAGAGTGCCGCAAGGATCGGTAACAGGGCCATTGCTGTTTAATCTGTTTGTTAATGATACAGGTGTTGAAGTGACAGAGAAGAAAATATTGTATGGAGATGATGCGACAGTACTGAACAATGAACAAACTGTGGCACTGTTTGAGAGAAGAGCATACATATCTGCAAACACCACAGCTCAATGGTTCCTGGAAAATGGATTTCTTATAAACCTAAAAAAGACTACATATGCAGTGTTCAGAAATAAAGAGAAGGCTGTGCACATGGGTTTAGAGGTGGATGAAACGAGATTAGACAAAGTAGAATCCACTAGATTCTTAGATATTACTGTGGACAACAAGTTGAAATGGAAACAACATATTAATTCTGTCTGCAAGAAATTCAGCTCTGAAATATTTATAATGAGGCAGCTAGCACAATATGCACACAAACAGCTTCTGTGCACAGTATACCATGGACTCTTTGAACCATACATGCAGTACGGAGCGGTAGCGTGGGGAAACTCAAGCATTCCAGAAAAAGGACCCCAGTACTCAGGTATCAAATTACTAAGAAGTCTGCCTAAAAAACTGTGTGACAATGTGCATGGCACTAAGTTTTCAAAGAACCTAAAAGACTATCTGGTGGAAAAGGAATTTTACAGTGTTGATGAGTAATGCACACATTAAATTTGTAAATATTGTTAATTATTATTAGAATAAAACTTCCTGGCAGATTAAAACTGTGTGCCAGACCGAGACTCAAACTCGGGACCTTTGCCTTTCATGGACAAGTGCTCTACTTGCCCACGAAAGGCAAAGCTCCCGAGTTCGAGTCTCGGTGAGGCACACAGTTTTAATCTGTCAGGAAGTTTCATATCACCGCACTCTCTGCTGCAGAGTGAAAATCTCATTCTGGATGTTAGAATAGTTAGGAAGTATATGATAATGAAGGTTTTTATTTTTGACATGTCCTATATTATATGTACGTTCACTGTACACCATGTTATCCTACAGGATCAACTGAAATTCAGTTCCATTCAAATGTAAACTATGGATGAAGGGCAACAAGCACATTCCATATTTCTTGACTTCTGAGAAGCATTTGACATGGTACCCCATTGCAGACTGTTAATGAAGGTACAAGCACATGGAATAGGTTCCCAGATATATGAGTGGCTTGAAGACTTCTTAAGTAATAGAACACAGCATACTGTCCTTGACGGCGAGTGTTCATCTGAGACAACTGTATCACCAGGAGTATCCCAGGCAAGTGTGATAGGATACTGTTATTTTCTATACACAAAAATGATCAGGCACACAGGATGGCTAGCAGTCTGTGGTTGTTTGATACAAAATGACTTGGACAAAACTTCTAGTTGCTGTGATGAATGGCAGCTGGTTCTAAATGTAGAAAAAATGTAAATCAATGCAGAAGAGTAGGAAAAACAAACCTGTAATGTTCGGACACAGAATTAGTAGAGTCCTGCTTGACAGGCATGTCATTTAAATATATGGGCATAATGTTGTGAAGCGACATGAAATGGAACGAGCATGTGAGGATTGTGGTACGGAAGGCAAATGGTTGACTTCAGTTTATTGGGGAAATTTTAGGAAAGTGTGGTTTATCTGTAAAGGCGGCCACAGATAGGACCACTGGTGTGACATATTCTTGAGTACTGCTCAAATGTTTGGGATCTGCACCAGCATAGATTAAAGGAGGACATTAAGGTAATTCAGAGACAGACTGCTATTAGATTTCTTACTAGTAAGTTTGATCAACACACTAGTGTTATGGAGATGCTTCAGGAACTCAAATGGGAATTGCTGAAGCAAAGGTGATGTTCTTTTCGAGGAACACTATTAAGAAAATTTAGAGAACTGGCATTTGAAGCTGACTGCAGAAAGATGCTACTGCCACCAACATACATTTTGCATATTGGTCACAAAAGATAAGATACAAGAAACTGGGGCTCATGCAGAGGTGAATAGACCATCATTTTCCCTTGCTCTATCTGCAAGTGGAACAGGAAAGAAAACAACGAGTAGTGGTACAGGGTACCCTCCGTCAAGCATCGCACACTGGGTTGCAGAGTGTAGATGAATATATTTTATTAAATGTTAAACCTAAGACAGTAATTTCAACTGAAATCACCTTCTGATTTACACTATAGCCTACTACATTATATTAATAAGCATTTAAATGTACCTGACACAATAAAAAAAATTAAGGTAGATTTTACCTTACTTAATTTTGTATTTTGAATGTCTATACTGTGCTTACGAAAGAAAACTGTTTTTAGTAATTAATGTTTACTTAAAATGTCAATCTTCACTGAAATTGCTAAGGCATCCTACTAGGGAGCCCTGGGCTGAATAACTACTTGATCATGTGTAATGAAGAAAAAGCTAATAGTTTACTGCAAATACTATAAGTAAAATAACAAATTTGTTGCATCTGTAATTTCTAAACATATCAAAATTTAATTTTAATGCTGTGTTAATGCCAAAAATGAAAAAAAATGTATTCTTCTTTTCATTCTCATTTGTAATGAATGGACTTGACATTCAAGCATGAAATGAATTTTTAAATGAACATTTACAAGCAATATAATGAGTTCAATTCAAAGTTAAGATAGAGAGAGAGAGAGAGAGAGAGAGAAACATGATCACTGGTTTATATTTTTGAATACAGATTTTGTGTTGTTCTTTGCTGCTTTCAGTAGTCCTAAAGTGTCTCCCCTCTATTTCATCAAATTCAAGAATTCACCACAACTTTCAGAACAGTTCACCTTTATTTGAAGTTCTCTTTTAGCTAAAGCAATGCAAATTGCATTACTTTCTTCTGAACACTTGTTCTCATCATACTAAAGACTGAGTCATCAAATGAGCTACCGGCAGGAACTGAAAATATGTATGATATAAGCCTACACAACTGGGAATTCATATGCATTCCAAAAATCACAGAATTCACTGTACAACTGGTCTTCATCCAGGTTTAGATTCAATTTGTTGGTACCCTTTAAAACATAATGGCATTGTTCTTTACATGAAAAACTTGTAAGCTGATTGAACAGATTGTTCTAAGGATGATCACAGTTTTTGGATAACTAATCGATGCTATGTGACAACAAACACTGTGCATCATTTTCTAAACTCAACAACTGTGATTTTGGCATTTCTTGCAGAACTTCATGAACTTTCTTTCCTAGGAATTTATCTTATTTACTGCTCTCTATCTTGCTCTTAAGGTCCCTTATTATTCTGTCCAGCTCAACAGAAGTATCTGAGAAGTTTTGCTGTTTTTTTACCAGCAGTTTCAAACAGGAGCAAAATATACTGCAGAAAACATAGATAGCAATCACACTGTCAGATCAATCTTTAACAGCCTTCCTTGTTCTTTGAAATAAATCATGACTTGATGGGAGGCCAGCAGTGCATAATTCTGTCAATTGCAGGAAGTAGTGAGAGCCACAGTGTATGGAAGTTTGTAATATTTCCTTAAACTTTGTCTCTGTAAATTGTGAAAATTCTCTCAGTGACCTAACATTTGGCGCAGAGGAACCAAATTCACTGCAGATTTTGAGAACTAATGCTTCTACATCACAATTAAATGTTTTAAGATGATGTTTTACTGTGTTATTTATGGCATAGCAATCAGCTCTCAAAATGGGTGGATTCTTGTTTTTCAGCAAGACAGAAACCGAGTTGTTTTTCGCAAGTTCACTGGAGCATTGTCAGTGATGTATTGATTCAAATGAAAACCATCAGATTCTGTTCTTTAATGGTATTTAGTGCAAGTGTAATGTCTTGTGGATCTCACAGGAGTCTCTATAAAGTTCCAGCAATCCTTTCTTGGTTTGAAGCATCCAAGAACACAGAAAAATAAAAGGCTTTATGAAGCTCGTCTATGCCTGCATCTCAACTGTATGAGCCATTTCTTAGTTCTTCCACACAAAATTTTAGATGCGATATTACTGTCTGGAAACAAGGAATAATTCAGTTTCATTTGGCAGTCCAATGATTTGTAGCTGAAGCACATTTTACACTGTGATAAACAGAAGCAACCTGCCATCTTCTTCAGATGTACATTTCTTCACAACAAAAGTTCTAATTCTTTTATTTTTAAAACACTGTTGCTGTGCCAGAATCTGTTTCTATGTCTTCTGATGATCCACTGCAGCTTTTCTTCCTTAAAATTTTATCAAATCACACACTTTGCTGTGAAGTCTTTTTTCGCATAAACCAAAAAGTGTTCTTTTTTTTAACCAGTCTTTGTTGAAAGCAATAAGACATTTTAACTTTCTTTTTTGAAACAGATGAAATGTCTCAGACATTAGAGGAAGAATGAAACATCTTTTCGGAATGCTGATCCTTTCTAATTCTAATATGGTCAAACTGGAAATGAAACAAGTGGCACCTTAACTACCCAATAATCCATAATTTTAAAGGGAAATGTGTATTTTGAATCACATACACTGATTGAGGGAGAAAATTCACACATTCTTTTGCTCGATTCCCAAATTTGGCACAAGGCGGGATGAAAGTGTGTGCCAAGCCCATTTACCCAGGATCTTGGACAGTCCCTTAAATTCCAAGACAATTCCACTGAAAACTGGATGGGCACAATTACTATAGCCTACCTCACCACTCATTTTGAAGTACAAGGAGCAACCAGACACTTCTCCCAATTCTCTGCAGTCATAGGGTATTGCTGAACAGAAAGAATGTTTTTGCAGGAGGAAACTGATCTCTCAACATTATACTACAATGATTTTGCTAATTTTAGGTGATTAAATATTCATGGAGGGATGTCCACTTGAGTGTCTTGCTCTGCCCAACTGAGGACATTGCAAATAGCAGCGAAAACCAAGTAGTCTGAATTTCTTGATGAAACAATGTCAAAGACACTCACTACCCTGTGACCAGTATCACCTCTTATGTAAGCCAGTCTTCATTTGATTTTCTTAACAATTTCTAATGATTTCTGCTAAGCTAACCCAACAGATTAATTCTTTAATGATGCTGTCTAGGTAGCCAAAGTTGCTATGGATGTACACCACAGCAGTTTCAATTTTGGGTTCAAGGGGGGTGCCTCTCATGCTGAAACTGAAGACTTACTCAGAGATATAGATTTCAAGGCTTAAAAATGTCCATTACAAAAATCAATATCTTTAATTGATGTACCCCTTTTCATTAGGACATGCTCTCATGACAACACAAGGTTTGGCAGCAGTTCCAAGTGCAATAACATACGACATGGAGCTTTTTTGGTGTGTGAAATTATTTTATATACTCTGAGTAGCTACCACGCACTCCTTCAGCAACACATCACAGTCATGGACCAGACAGATGAGCTGGAGTAAGTGTTGATAGAATATGCATAGATCAATTGCCACATTCAGCATGTAGACATTCAAACACATAACAAGAAATTTTTCTTCTTGAATTTCCTCAGGTTACAGCACTTTAAGACTGTCATTCAAAAATGGAACTACTTACAAAGTTTCACAAACCAGCTGTAAATGATAACTCTAGGAATATACCACTATCCCCTACATATTAATCCTGTAGGCATTATGAGAACAAGTTTAGATTAACTACAGCATGTGTGTTTGAACATCATGCATAAAATCGATAATAGCATTGAGGATTCTTCTCTGTTGAATTTTCCAACAATGAGAGTGCTAATGAAACATATGTCTACTGTTTCATCATCAGTTACCCATATGTGGTATTACCTATGTAGCACATGGCATTACACATAACTCTGGTGGAGTGTACCCCAAAGACAAATGATTGTCACGATTACGTATGTCCCCACTGATGTAAATCAAAACCTACTAGCAGCTACATGTCACACACAGTTTCTTTGTGTCTTGTATGGTCATGACTGTTAGGGCATACAATAATTTAATTGTTAGAAATAGAAAGTTCTTTGTGGATTTCTGTCATCTGTATGTCTGCAACACATACATGGACTTATGCTGTGTATCTTCATGGTAGGACAGTGATCACAGTATTACCACAAAATGTGATACCTGCATGGGCTTTATGTAATGTCCACGAGTTGGTGTCCTAATCTGGAGTAGTGCAGTGCAGTGCAGCACCGAATAAAAATGCAGCATGACATCAGAGCTGAACACGAGATGTCAGATGAAAAGTAAACACCGCCACTTATCTAGCGTTCATTCAAATGTCAAGATCTCAAGATCTTGTTACACATTGGTACATTATATACGAGGTTATTAAGTGAAGTATTACTTTGTATTCATTTCTTGAAAGTGAAAATTTGGTGAAAGTTGTCAAATTTCAGAACAGGCACAACTGCAATGATAACAAAGGCCACTGGACTGCACTGGCATGGACTGAAGAAAATTTAATTACAGGTGCAGCATTTCAGAACTTCCAGAAACCACAAGAATTACTCCAAACACAAACATATTTAAAGAGAACACTGCAAGCACTGCATACTTTTCAGAGCCTCCTGATAACAAATGTTTAGCATTTCCGTAATTTCAATTCAGCTGGAATGTGTCGCCACAATACTTTTGTAGAAACATGCAACATTTGGGCATTTGAAGACTGTACCACTGAATGTTGGCAGCAACCATAGCAAAGCACGTATCACAAAAAACTTCATTTATGGAGTTTGAAGTCTTTTATTTACTGTCTTAATAACATTTACTTCTTAGATAGCTGCCCTGCTTTGTTCCTTCAGTGCACATCAATATGTATGTTTTGCTGAAGTTGGGAATTCATAGAGCACCTAATCTGCTTTATACGTGCTGGACACAGAATAATTTTTCCATCAATAGTGAAAGTTTTGTCCATCGCAACCCAAGATCTTAATTCAGATGATAACTTTGATGTAACAGGAAGCTTCATGAACACAAAAAGCTATGAACTCTTAAGAAGTCCTATTGGGTGAACTTCTCTTGGCACACATACCCCCTACTTCTGGATTGGTAGAAGTCCTATTAGTTAACCAACTTTGGTCTGCTAGTTTTTTGTTTGTCCCACTGCCAGTCTTAGCAGCACAAAAAGCCCTTAACTATACCTAATTGTGGCTACTACAATAATCGTGTTTGTTTGTGGGTCCACAAATTTGATGTACTTCACAAAAGAAAAAATTACCTGTTGTAGGCTGTAAATTTATCTTTTATTTGTTGTGCTGTTGGTCAATTTTGACTAAGGCATCATTGTCAAGCATGTATAAAACATTAACTACAGAAGAGTGATAAACATAACTTGTGTAATAGTCTAGAGATCTTAAAAACATAATAAATGACAAAGTTGTAATTTCAGCATTATGTACCATCCATTTACCATCCATTACTTACACATGTGATAACACTAAGCATAAACTTGCACAACACATGACAAGGAAATCAATTCATTAGTCAATGTGCAGAAGCACACTTCATTGTTAGCATTCTCTGTATCAAATATGATCAAAAAAGACAGTAAAATATATGGAAGATCTACATAAAGCATAACCTGAGGCTGAATTTAACATCCATTTGCTACAGAACCACACTTATGTGCAAATGTCAAGTAATGCATTGGTTTCATCAACATACAAACTGAAGACATAATGAGCTGTTTTGATTTATATCAAAGGTAATGTATATGGATATCAATTCTGAATGTCCATGCATGTTACTGGTTCTATTCTGTCATAGCTGCTATGTCAAAAAAAAATCTCTTAATAAGATATAACCATAAAATAACAACACAGATGTCAATGTGATCACTCATTCATAAAGATACCTCAACTAATGGCCCAATCAAAATTTCAAAAGGCAAATTATCCCATCTGGCCTGTCCAGCATCTATTGAGAACAAAAAATTCAACACCATGATCATGAAATATTATACTTATGAACCATATTATAATGTAAAACAAGGGGGATAAGGTTGCTGAATACATCAGAAATATCCAGATGCCCATTACAGGTAAATTTGTTTCATTTGAGATTATTAATCTTTACAAGAATGTACCACTAACTAAGGCAAATTAATAGAGGATAATTTCCTGAAATATAGCAAAATTATAGTTGAACAAATGCATTAGATTATAGATGATTTTATGCTGACATTTTCATTTATTTATTTGCATTTCAATGATTCACTCCACTCTCAAATTGACAGTTTGGCCATGGGGGAGTATGGTGAGTACACAAGCAGACATGTCTGTGAATAATTATGAAAATAAATTCTTTGAGAAAAAGAGAAACACAATTGACAAGGTAATATACTACAAGAAATATGTTGACGATATTCACTGGTATCACAAATGACACAGACTGCATGCTAATGCAACTGAATAGTATACATCCCAAAATTAACATCATGCTGGAACTAGAAAAGTAACACACAATAAGCTTCTTAGATTGAAAATTAGTAATAATGAGGGTTCCCATAATGTTGGTGTTTACCGCAAACCAACAACGACTGATACAGTCATTCACAGTAATTCATGTGATCCGTATTCGTATTAGGGGTGCCTTTTTTCAGTCCATGATTAGTAGAGTAATTAATGTTCCACTGGATAGCAATGAACTTAACCAGTATTTGAAAATATTGAATGAAATAGCTGTCAAGAACAATAATGGAAATAAAAGAGCTGAGGCAATATACAATTAAAAAATTTAACAGCAACAATAAGATATCTGATAATCAAATCACATTAGCTAAGGAGCAACTGAACAAAAAAGGTAAATATGCTGTATTACCATATTATGGACCTACATCTGGTAAGACAGTACAAACATTTCACAGTACTATGATACAGATAGGCATTCACACTAATAATGAACTTAAAACAAAAAAAAAAAACTTCAACCTACTTCAACAATTCAGCATTTACAAGATTAACTGCAGTGACTATGACAGATTCTACATAGGACTGATAGGCGGGAGCACCAGCACAAGATTGAGGAAGCACCACTAACTGCAACTCAACTAATAGTGAAACATTGGAAATTCTATATAGGCTCAATAAAGACAGGATTATCAATATTTTTGAAGACACTGAAAGTTATACTGTTTTCAGTACAAAGTCAGAGTGTGTGTTCTTAATGAACAAACAGACTTTAAAAAGATAAACTTCTTAGAGAATTTCACACACATATTATGTTGACCAACAAGTAGACAACACTGGTGAACAATTTATTTAATTGTTCAGATGTTTACTACTTATCCTCCTTTGTTCCTCCTCTTCCTGACTAGAGTTTATGAATCACATCAAAATCTATGCCAGGGCTTCCCAACGTGTGGTTCGGGGACCCCTTAGGGGTCCACCGGCTCTTTCTAGGGGGTCCGCAGCCACCTTTCACCAAATCGTGTAAAATAATGAGTAAAATTATTGAATAAAAATGTGAAAAACAAATTCATCACTACCTTTTTCTTCATGTGAAAAACAAGTGTATTTTTACTTCAGGTATTATTCACAAGCAGCCTTTGTGGTCCCTAAGTGAGAACGCATACACAGTTTAGTGCCGGAGAGTGCAGCTTCTCTGATCAACTGTTTCACAACAATATGGGGGTCGTTTGTGCGCCAGCTCACGGCGCTAGATGCACGTATGAGGCCCCAGGCATCATTAAATGTTAAACTTTCTTTGTCAGTGCACTACCTATTTCATAAGTTGATTTTTGACCAGTTAATTACTTCTAACATGGACCGGTGGCTGAAGTCAGGATCATTGAAGAAGCGTGCAGTTTCTCCATCGCCTTCACAATAAGGGAAGTTTCCAGTTGAAATGAATGAGGAGGGAGGTAGAACAATCACAAGAAGCTCCACAGCCGGATTTATTATGTGAAAACACTGCACGTACTCCATTGGTTGCAATATCCTGTGGAAGTGGAATAACCAAGAAGCGTAAGTACAACGAAAGCTATTTAGAAATGGGCTTAATGGAGACAAAAGAGGGTAAAGCTCAGGGTGTAATTTTTTTGCGAGTCCTTCCAAAGAGTTCAATGGTTCCAGTTACATTGTGCCGTCATTTTGAAGGTACTCACCCTGATTTCCAGGCTACAGACATTGATTTTTTCAAAAGGAAGAGTTCTGAACTAGCTTCTTCTCAGCATTGCACAAAACCTCATGCAAAAACAATTAATGAAAATTCATTAAAAGTTTCTTTCTTTATTAGTTACCGCGTGACAAAAACAGGCAAAGCTCACACCATTGCAGTAAAACCTCATAAAGCCATGTGTTAATGATATTGTTTCTTTAATGCTAGACGAAAAGGCAGTAAAGCTTGTATCTTCAGTGCCATTACCAAACAATACTGTCAAGAGACGCATTGTTGATATGTCAAATAATGTGAAAGACACTCTTGTTTCTCGCATCCAACACAATTCGTTTTCTCTGCAGACGGATGAATCCACTGATGTTGCAGGATTAGCGATTTTACTGGCTTTTGCCCGTGATGAATATTCTGGATGTTTTGAGGAGGACCTCTTATTGTGCAGACCACTACCTTCGAACACAACAGGTGCTGAAATATTCTGTCTATTGGATGATTTTTTAAGGACTAACAAAGTTTCATGGTCTAATTGCAGAGATGTGTGCATAGATGATGCAAAAGCTATGACGGGTCCTACAGTTGGAGCAATAACGAAAATAAAAGAAAACGCCAAGAATTTCAGCAGTAGTCATTGTGCTCTCCACAGATACGCTTTAGCTACGAAACAAATGCCTGTTTCGTTCAAGAAAGTCTTAGAGGATTTCATTCAAATCATTGGCTACATAAAATCAAGACTGTTGAAGTCAAGACTTTTCACAATGCTGTGTGAAGATATGGAAAACCTTCATCGTTCCCTGCTTCTCCACACAGAAGTGAGGAGGCTATCACGTGGGAATGCACTCTCTCGGTTGTACAAATTAAGATTGGAAGTCTTAGCTTTCCTTTTGGAGCATAACACCAAATTAGCAGACCTTATTAATGACGAAAATTGGCAGTGTATACGTGCCTATTTGTCAGATATTTTCTCCAAAATGAACGAAATGAATATTTCACTCCAAGGGCAAAGTGAAACAAAGGTCACTAATATCGACAAAGTTCGAGTATTCAAGAGTAAAATCAATTTTTGGGCAGAGTGTTTCAAGGAGGGGAGGCTGAGTGTTTTCCTGTTCTCAAGGAGTTTTTGGAAAACGAAACATTGGCGCTTGGAAAGAACTTGTTTCATCAAATCCTGGAACATCTCCGAAGCTTGATGTCATTGTTGGAGCATTATTTCCCAACAGCTGAAGCTGAGAAGCTGCAGAAATACGAATGGGTGGTCAACCCATTCACTGTATCCAAAAAGCCGAACATTCTATCATCAAATGAATATGAGTTGTTGATAGAAATTGCCACAGACCCTACCTTGAAATCAAGTTTTGACACTGACAGTTACTCACACTTTTGGATCCGTTTGGATGGCAAGAAATACTACCCCCCCCCCCCCCCCCTTGCTGAAAAGGCAAAACGTGTACTACATCCGTTTGCCACAACATACATGTGTGAATCTCGATTCTCGATCTATGCTGCCCACAAAACTAAGTACCGAAGCTGTCTCGATGCGGAACCAGACATTCGTCTCCAGTTGTCAAGAATTGAACCCAACTTTTCAAAATTGTGTCAGCAGAAGCATCCTCAACCATCACATTAGTATTCCATTATTATTCCTACAGACTCAACTATAGAAAAGAAGGAAGCATTTCTCTTCGTAGATGCTCACTGAACGTACCTGAACTATAACTCTGTTGAAATTTTGTTTCTGTCGTCTATCATTTACAAAATAATTATTAATTGAATTCTGTTGGCATTGATATTTTTGTTACGGAAATGAAAATGATCTCTAAAGCTAATTTATTTTCTTTATAATATATTCCGTCCTCACAGTTAAAAATATGGCCTGCCTATACTTTAATTACAATTACTTGCTATTACTCTGACACTATATTGTGGCAACTGGTGCAAGCGTAAACAAATGAGGACTTTTCACGTGCCACCTTGTAAAAGGTAAACCACCTCTGCCAGAATTGTTTCCTTTGAGAAAAAAAGTCTTACATTCTATGAAATGCATTGTCTTCTTATATAGAAATAAGAGAGCTTCTTTGCTTGTTTTCCTAGTTTGTTTACGGTCGAGGCTGACTGCCACGATGTAGTGTCCAAGTAGTAGTAGAAGTTGTCAGCTGTGGCTAAACTGTTGCCACGCCGCCTGCCAGTTGCCAGCTACTGACTGACAGTACACTGTTGCAATGCCACCTGCCAGCTGCCGCCAGCTACGGACTACAGCTGCCGTTCAGTAGATACGCAAAGATGTAAAAATAACTAGACTTTCTGAGCTGCTTACATGGGCACGAAAATCGCTTGTGGAACTGGAAAACGGCTTTATAAAAGCAGATTTCCAGAATCGATTTCCAACCAAAAGCAGAACTGGGCCATCGGCTTACTAAGGCCGGTTTTGGAAACACATGTAAACTGGGTGAATGTATTCCCACAAATTGCACAACAGATGTTACAATAGTCCTTTAACAGCAATTCCTTGGCCTCTTTTCTTTCATGGTGTGTTTGTATCCCAAATCATGGGTCTGCCTCTTTTCTTCACAGCCGAATGGAATGGCCGTGCAGTCTAAGGCGCCATATCGTCATGGATTGAGCGGCCACTCCCGCCGGAGGTTCGAGTCCTTCCTCGTGTGTGTGTGTGTGTGTGTGTGTGTGTGTGTGTGTGTGTGTGTGTGTGTGTTTTTTGTGTGTTTTGTCCTAAGCGGAAGTTCAACTTAGGTAAATAGTGTGTAAGACTAGGGACTGATGACCTCAGCAGTTAAGTCCCATAGACTTTACATACATTTGAACATACTTCTTTGGATTTCACAAGAAACCATACGGACGCACGCACGCATGCCTGTTACGAAATATGCATGCTCCTTACACAACAGTAGCGAAACAGTGGAATTGAAAAGACCACAAGGGGCAGCTTGTCAACAGCGAACAGTTTGGACGTGACGTTGATTGCCCTTGGAGTAAGGCAGCTCCAGCGTGTGAAATGTCAGTTACCAAGTAATTTTAATCAGGCTATAGTGTGTTGAACAAAGGGAGTAAATCCATAAGTAAGTGTCTGGATACAGTGGGAATTCATATTGTATCGTTAATTTCAAGTTGTTTTCATTCATCTCTAAACCAAAGACTGCTGATACTTCGTGGTGGTGGTGGTGGGGGGTTAGTCATTGGGAACATGGCACTTGCATTAAGAAGCTTTCAGTTCCCATGAGTTTCACTCTGAAATTTAAAGTTACTGTGCTCTTGACTGACTAGGAGTCCGCAATGGATTTTCGACTGAAGAAGGGGTCCGCCAGCTGAAAAGGTTGGGAAGCGCTGATCTATGCTATTACTTTATGGCTATACCTTATTCAGATTCTTTACTGTTAATGCATATTGTAGTAATAGACAGTACCTAATGCAGAAATTACGATTTTGTCATTTATTGTGTTTTTAAGATTTTTAGACTGTTATACAGGTCATGTACTTCAGTCTTCTGCAGTAGACAGGATTTTATAGGTGCTTAATAATGATGTCTTTATCAAAACCGGCTAATAGCACAACAAATTAAAGATAAATTTACAGCCTACTGCAGACTATGTCTTATTTTATGGAGTACTACAATGTTACACATGGTACTGTTATTGTATCTGCTTTGCTTTTGAGAACCAAAACTCCAAATTTTAGAAAATTACGCAAAAACACTTTCTTCATAATCAAGCTCAAAATGCACTTATCTATGATCCAGAATGTGACTGTTAGAGATAATTCAACATCTTTCTTCAACTTTTGAGGGACATCAGATTTTGACTTTTTTTCTGAGCAAGCTATCTACTGGAGGTGCGGGAGAATTAATAAGAAGGGTAAAAATGCAGTAATACGTAATTTTATGGGGCGTAAAGTTAAAATATGTGAACACATGCAATTATAGCGAAACAAATAAAAAAAAAATTCTGGCAACAAGTTCATAAAAATTTACACATTTCCCTTGTGTCACAGTGAAGGAAAAGAATACGTAATAACAAAAAAATCCAGGCTCTAGTCAATAACCACTTAAGTTCCATTAAATTCTGTTGAAGTTCCATTAAACTATTAAGTGGGGCAGGTCACTCCCCAGGATCATGTCCATCACTGGTTGGGGCTGGAACAACATTGACGAACATAGGCTCCGGGTCCAATGCGTTTGGGGACCTGATGTGTCTGGTATCACAAAAGCAGCTTCCCCAAGATGTCTTTTTTCCCCTCTCAACTATTATACAAGTGAAGAACTCTTGTCAAAGCTTATTCAGTGTGGGGATTGGTACTGTGGAAGAGTGAGAAGCCATGGGACCAGCAGTCTGTGTCTCCTTTTGATAATGGCTAGCTGGTCTGTAGATTTCCAGGGAGGGGGTTGCCTAATGGGAGCCCTGTCATTGGCTTTTCTGGTTAGATGAAGAGTCGAGATCCCTGACAGCAGAATCCACAACAGGTGAGAGTCCACAGCCCCCCCCCCCCCCCCCCACACACACACACCAGACTAATTTATTTGCACAACTATCAGAGGCTGAAATTGAAGGAACGGAGGGATTAAGTACTCTGGGTACTGCCAATGAACTGGCCACAATATTGGAAAAAAGCAATATCATTGGGATGGGCCTTAAGTGACAATACTTTTATCAAGTTTCAAAAATATGGAAGGTGATTAGAGATTATGAGTTCCTGAATCGCACATTCCTTAATTCTGGTAGTACAACAGGAAGGGTGAAGTTCTCCACGATTTACAAGGGGAGTTTTCATAACGGATCAAACAACAGTGTCCACAAATAAGGATGTTGTTAGAAAGGGAAGACATATTACCAAGGCACTGGCACATAAAACACCACGTCAAGGGTGAAAAATACAACTTTACATAACAGCGGCAGACCATGATTTGAACTTTGTCAAGAAGTGAATCCTCTTCAAAATCAGGATAAATGCTCTAGCATCACTTTGTTGTCTGGTGGCCCTCAAAATACTTGACCCCCTCTCTTCTCCAAGTTTCTGCACGAAACGTGCTACCCACAACAGTAGGACAAACAAATGCCTCTAGAAAGGCATAATACATGTTTTATGCATTGGTATGCCTAGCAGCTTCGATTTGATTGGACATGTTTATTGTTGTCGGACAGTTTTCCATTGTGACATTTGTTTGTGTTGGCAAATCTGCAATGACCAACATGAGAGAACAGAATTGTTTTATCACATTCTGTTTTTAACTTCATAAAAAAGCTGCGGAATTGCACAAAATGTTAGTGCAAGCATTTGGTAATGACACTTTGGGCCAGACACAAACATACGACTTCCTGAAACTTCCTGGCAGATTAAAACTGTGTGCCAGACTGAGACTCAAACTTGGGACCTTTGCCTTTCGCGGGCAAGTGCTATACCAACTGAGCTACCCAAGCAAGACTCACGACCCATCCTCACAGCCTCACAGCCTTAATTCCACCAGTACCTCGTCTCTTACCTTCCAAACTTCCTGCTGATGCATGTTCAAGACAGCCATCTACTAATGCTACACCAAAAAAATATCAGTGCTGTTCAGAATGTGGTTTTGAAAGATTGTAGGCAGACCATCCATGACGTGTGTAACATTGTGGGGTCATCATATGGCACATGTCTGCGGATTTTGTTGGAAAAAACTGAATATGAGATGATCAGAAAGAGTATTGCAAGAATGCCAGCAGGAAACTGAGTGATCTGCTTCGAGCTGACTCAGATTTTGTTCCTAATGTCATTGCAGGTGGCAAAAGTTGGGTTTTATGGATGTGAACCTGAAACTAAACAGCAATCATCCCAGTGGAACAGCCCATCTTCACCGTAGTCAAAGGAATCCCATCAAGTTCAGACCAACATCAGATCCTTATTGACCTGTTTTTTGAAATTGATGGCATTATCCACAAGGAGTTTCTACCTCATTGTCATATGATTAAGGGACAATTCTAGCATGATGTCCTAAGATGGCTAAAGGAAAGTGTAACAAGGAAAAGTTCAGAGAAGTGGTGCTGGACTGACTGGATCCTTCACTACCACAGTGTGAGGCCACATACAGCTTTCATCTATCAGTTTTTGATAAAAAGCAACACCGGCAGTTCTTCCTTATACATCATACTCACCTAACTTGGCCACATGAAATTTCTTTCTCTTTCCCATGTTAAAAACTGCCCAGGGATTGGGTGTTTGTGTTGTCCTCACCATTTCATCATCATAATCATCATCATCATCATTATCATCCGTGGCATTGGCTAGATTGAATTGTGTAAAAATTGGACTGTGTAAAATCTGGGACTTTGTACAAGTGCTGATGACCGCGCAGCTGAGCGCCCTACAAACCAAAAATCATCATGTTAAAAACAAAGTTGAAGGGATGAAGATTTGACACAATATAGGAGATTCAATTGGAATTGCATGGGGTGCTGAACACACTAAAAATGACTTTCAAGAGCTTCCAAGGGAACTACTTTGAAGGTGACTGTGGCGAATAAAAATCTTTTATGATATGCTGGTATTTAGTCTCAGATTTTGGAAACTTTTGTGTAGCACGTCATAATTCCACACCCATTTGTAGCATGAAAGGCCTGGTGAAGAATTACAAGGGGCGTTTGAAAAGTCCGTGCAAAAATAAAAACTACTTATGCGTTTGGCTTAAACTTTTTTTATTTTTCAACATAGTCTCCTTTTAGACTCACACACTTTGTCCAACACTGTTCTAATTTGTTGATGCCTTCCAAATAATAGGAATTTGTCCAAGTCTGCAAAATAGCTATTAGTTGCTGCAATCACCACCTCGTTTGAATAAAATCTTTGTCCCACCAGACATTTCTTCAAATTGGGGAACAAATAGCAGTCTGAGGGAGCCAAGTCTGGAGAACAGGGGGGATGTGAAACGAGTTGAAATCCTATTTCCATCAATTTTGCGACCACTACTGTTGATGTGTGTGCTGGTGCATTGTTATGACGGAAAAGGACTTTTTTGCAGACCAATCGCCGGTATTTTTATTGCAGCTCGGTTTTCAAATGGTCCAATAATGATGCATAATATGCACCTGTAATAGTTTTACCCTTTTCCAGGTAGTCGATGAAGATTATCCCTTGCGAATCCCAAAAGACAGTCGCCATAACCTTTTCGACTGAAGGAATGGTCTTCATCTTTTTTTGGTGCATATTCTCCCTTGGTTACCCATTGTTTAGAGTTTTCTTTGGTATCAGGAGTACAGTTTCATCCTCAGTGACGAAACTACGCTTAAAGCCCTGCGGATTCTCCCTGAACAGCTGCAAACCATCCTTGCAACACTTCACACGATGCCATTTTTGGTCAAGCGTGAGCAATCGCAGAACCCATCTTGCAGATAACTTTCTCATGTCCTAATGTTTATGCAAAATATTATGTACCCATTCATTCGAGATGCCCACAGCACTAGCAATCTCATACACCCTAACTCTCCTGTCATCCATCACCATATCATGGATTTTATCAATGATTTCTGGAGTCATAACCCCCACAGGGCGTCCGGAACGTTCAGCATCACTTGTGCCCATATGACCGCTCCAAAAATTTTGAAATCACTTATAAACTGTTCTAATCGAAGGTGCAGATTCACTGTAATGTTTATCAAGTTTCTCTTTAGTCTCCTGAGGCATTTTGCCTTTCATAAAGTAATGTTTAATCACCACACTAAATTCGTTTTCATCCATTTTCTGACAATCACTCGACTTCCTTGATTCACATGAATGCCAAAAAAAGAAAAAGAAATAGACCAATATGGCTGAAACTTGGTGTGTGTTCTTTCCAAAGATGCTACTAACTAAACATGACCTCGATACGCGCCGGTGGTGCTATCTCTCGGACTTTGCACGGATTTTCAAATGCCCGTCATAAACTGTGTTCCATTTTCAGGTTTTTATGGGGTATTATGATAACAGACACATCGCCAAGGATTTTTTCAGGACAGCAATTCTCAGGACTGGGTAGGATTCACTATTTTAATTATGACAGAAGAAAATATTTTTTTTTTTTTTTTCCAAATTCATTTTCCATAAAATTAGAAGGAAGGTCAGTGTTGACCATAATTTTGATGAATTATTAACAGCAAAATTGATTTTCGATCACATAATGATCATCTTCAGTGCTGGAAGTTAAAAATTTTCACGTAGCAATCAGTGAATAAGAAACAAAAGACCACAAATACACCTGAGTATAAACCAACTGTTGGTAAGAACATACCTTTAGCATACAAATTAAATCTCATAGGCACTAGTCTCTAGTTATTAGCAATAACAGAAACTATGAAACGATCAAAATAACTGAAGCCACTGTTTACATTCACCTATACAGCAGACCTCGGTGTGACAGGGGCGAGACACCAGTGTCTACAAGCTTTAATTTGTAACGCTAAAGGTATGTTCTTACCAACAGTTAGTTTATACTCAGGTATATTTGTGGTCTTTTGTTTCTTAGTCACTGATCGCTATGTGAAAATTTTTAACTTCCAGCACTGAAGATGATCATTAAGTGATCGAAAATCAATTTTGCTGTCAATAAATCATCAAAATTACGGCCAACGCTGACCTTCCTTCTAATTTTATTTATATTATGGTTGTTCTGCACACAGCACTCTATGGAGTCGCCAATCAATAACATTTTCCATATTCTCTACAAATAACAATAGCCTAGTACACAGAGATGACCCTCCATCAGTCCAGGTGCAAACCAGGAACTAAGTCTCTCCAGTTGGTTTGATTTTGCTTTCCTCCTAAGATATGGGCAAGGAGGGCAAGCTTCTAGCATCATAATGATCAGCACTGAAGCATTCAGGTCTGTCTGAAGAAACTGTTCAAGCCACATAGCCACTCACTGATAACTTTGATCTTTTCACTGTTTCAGATATCTGCAATGACACCACCTCCCCTGAATGATGGCTCTCCCTGTGGGTATCACAAAGCCAAAGCAATGACTTTAAGCCCATTTCCAAGAGTTATCACACCTCCCAAACGGATAGGCAACTACTCCTTGGCATGCACAAGGAGGTAACAGTTCAGGTATCCGCAGTGCAATCCCTACGCAGTCATGATGCTATCAAAGTATGGGTACCTGTTTAGCCCCCACATGACCTGGCTGCTATGCTGGGTACTGGCCCACATGTCTGTCAATCATTTTGGAAAGGTGCATGCCTGGCTGTAGGGATTAAATATGAGTTAATTGAAATAGTGTAGTAAAATATTTAACCAAAATGGGAAGAGCCACAATCAATGTCCCATGTACAAGCAATGATGTCAACAGAGGATCTGAGCAACAAACGAAGTCTACGAAAAGATGTCAGAGAGTAAGACTGCAGCACATGAAAGAAAGAAGTATTGTAATGGCTCTGGGCTCTGAGCTCACCATGTATGTACTCACAAAGGATTGTGAGCCCTTCAGAGGAGGGGGGGATATGGAGAAAATAATAGACTTAAAAGGTGAAATATTAGATGAAATCAAGTGTCAAAAACTATTACAGGCCTAATCAAAGAAGCAATTCTGAATTTCCAGGTTACCAATCTTATATTAAGATTGACAACCTGTTCGAAAGTGTATTTCCAAAATCTTTTCGTTAATAATTCCAACATCTTACACCACAAACATCATGTTTCAGGAAAACTGTCGATTTATTAGTTAGGAATTTCCATTATGCAGACAGATTTTAAGAGTGGTTTTATGGTAAACAGAATAGGCAGAAAAAAAAGTGTATTGTGAACACAATGCCACAATCTGCACAATATACACCTCTGCAAGAAACAATACATTGTCGCAACTCCAGACATTCAGTTGAAATTAAGAGACTACAATGAATACAAATGTTTGGTATTTTAATCTCCAAAGCTACAAAATCTTCACCATACCCAAAAAGTAACCCAACATACACAGATCAAAAAAAGTTTTGCATCACCCCGGTTCCCAGAACTCCTTAAGACAGATGTTGACTATGGATATTGTATCACAGACACAGTCCCTTCGACTGTTCAGAGATATCACTAAACCCGCCCAAAGATGTAAACAACCACGCATGAGCAGCTCCTATTAGACGGAGGGGGTCTGACAGCCGATCAGTTCCAGTCATTCCACCAGAAAGGAGGTACACGGCTCATGTTGTCTCTGGTTCAACCATGCCTAGACAGTCAATACCGCGGTTCGATCACATCCGCTTTGTTACTTTGTGCCAGGAAGGGCTCTCAGCAAGGAAAGTGTCCAAGTGTCTCAGAGTGAACCAAAGCAATGTTGTTGGGACATGGAGGAAATACAAAGAGGCAGGAACTGTCGATGACATGCCTCGCTCAGGCCGCCCAGGGTCTACTACTACTACTACTACTACTACTACTGCAGTGGACAACCGCTGTCTACAGATTAAGGCTCGGACTAACACCACCACTAGGTTTGCAACCACAACACCATGCAGCGTGGTACAGATGGGCCCAACAACATGCCAAATGGACCGCTCAGGATTGGCTTCACATTCTCTTCAACGATGAGTGTTGCATATGCCTTCAACCAAACAATCGTCGGAGACTTGTTTGGAGGCAATCCAGTCAGGCTGAAAGCCTTAGGCACACTGTCCAGCGAGTGCAGAAAGGTGGAGTTCCCCTGCTGTTTTGGGGTGGAATTATGTGGGGCTGATGTACGCCACTGGTGGTCATGGAAGGCGCCATAATGGCTGTACGATACGTGAATGCTATCCTCCGACTGATAGAGCAACCATATTCGCAGCATATTGGCGAGGTATTCGTCTTGATGGACGACAATTCGTGCCCTCATCATGCACATCTTGTGAATGACTTCCTTTGGGATAGCGACATCGCTTGACTAGAGTAGCCAGCATGTTCTCCAGACATGAACCCTATCGAACATGCCTGGGTTAGACTGAAAAGGGCAGTTTATGGGCGACGTGACCCACCAACCACTCAGAGGGATATACAGCGAATCGCTGTTAAGGAGTGGGACAATCTGGACCAACAGTGCCTTGATGAACTTGTGGATAGCATGCCACTTTAAATACAGGCATGCATCAATGCAAGAGGACATGCTACTAGGTATTAGAGGCATCGGTGTGTACAGCACTCTGGACCACCACCTCTGAAGGTCTTGCTGTATGGTGGTACAACATGCAATGTGTAATTTTCATGAGCAATAAAAAGGGCAGAAATGATGTTTATGTTGATCTCTATTCCAATTTTCTCTACAGGTACCAGAACTGAGGTGGCAAAAACTTTTTTTATGTATGTACATATACACAATGAAACCCCGCACTCACACTTTTCAAGGGCTTCAAAAAAAAAGGTGTAAAATACGAGAAAATGTAAAATGTCGGAAATAATGTTTTAAGCTGTAAAAGTTATGTATAGGATACCCTTTGGACTTTCACACTTTATGTATGTGCACCTACTATGCATTAAAATACTTACGTCAGGGACTTGTTTATTATCTAATAAAAACTACTGATATAATGGGAGCTGATAATTGGGAAGCAGATACGTTTGACTCAATTTCATACGTCATTATCATTTTTTTGGAACGCCTGCAGCTGTCATTTATTATTCAAATAATGAAACACTACATCAGTTACATATTTTTTCATGCTTAGCACAGTGCATTTCGAGAATTTTTTTTCGGTATCAAATGCAAATATTTACGTAAGTATTTCGTGAGGTGTTTGCATACGTGTTGTTCTGTGTCTCATGAACTGCAGTCATCTTTTTGAGGTTATCCGGTACTGTGCTTCCTCAGTTATCTAGAAAACCACACACACGCAAACTTCACATTTTTTTGTGTAACATCACAAAAAATATGTATGTAAATATTGCACTTAACAAGAAGAATAAATCCTTGAAACACGCTTTGCTAAGCACGAGAATGTACATAATTCGCACTGTGTTTAAACCAAAAACATTTGAGCAACATAAATCGAATGAAGGTGTAAACTAGTGCTACAAGCGACCAAAACATGAAAAACGCTAAATACGGTTCGACAGAGGTGGGACGACGATTACAACAATCACAAAACTGTGCATGTGCTGTAGAGACAGTTTGTAAATGGTTGTGATTGGTCATACCACCTTTATCGTACAAGCCTAGTTACTCGTACCAGCAACCACGCAGAGTAGTTTGGCAGCGGCAGGAGATACAGCACGAATTGTTCCAACGTTTACACTTTTACCGATTTAAATCCACTAAGTAGAGCACCCTGGTGTCAACAAACTAAACCACATAATGTTTGTAAACACTATTTGATGGCCAACACGATGCCAGCGTCATTTTATGCCAGGTTTTCTTTTTTTTCATAAAGTGTATGTCACAGGAAAATTATAAATATTTTGATGCAAAATTGGGTGCGAATTAACATTGTGGACATAGGAAATTTGATGGAAGTCATAAAAAATGTCATAAACGGTGGAAAAACGTTAATTCTGGGAACGTAAAAGCAGGATTATACTGTACCTCCATGCTTCCTCTTGCTACACATGTATGTGCGAACACGAACACACATACACTCTTTTACAGCTTTACATTTTGACTGTTGGTGTCTTCGACCTTAATTGTGCTCATGCAAGTGTGTGTGTGTGTGTGTGTGTGTGTGTGTGTGTGTGTGTTTGCAGATTTATATATTTGGAGAACACTTGATAATAGATTAAAGTTTATTGGAAGGAAAATGAAGCTGTGTGGCAGAGACATTAAAATGCCTTACTGGTCAGATGATTTGGATGAAAAGTGGAAATATGTACAGTTAGTTGATGAACTGACTAGTAAACAGAATATCCGTAAACTATATAGCAAGTCAAACAAACACTTACCACAAATTTCCTTGCAAGGAGATCCTTACAGTACGCTATCCCCTGTGGATGCATGGAGGCTGATATGTGATTGCTCCCAGCTTCTACTACCTGTCCACTTAAGAGAGCACTCAATTTCCTCAGCTTGTCTTCCATATGTGCTGCACTGATTGGTGAAATAGCATTTACAGGAACGTTCACAGCTTTCTGAAATAATCCCATTACATTTTAATACAGCTCACACACATCAGTGTGATGGAACTATGTATACTGTCTACTAAGTAACTGTACAGAATACAAAACAACAATAGAGATAGAACATAGCTTTTAAAAGACAATGCAACAAAAGGAATAGATAGAAGTTAGCACAGTAATCGTGCCAGACAAGTAAAATTTGTGAGAGTCTGACTTTGGCCTGAAGCCCAATATCTACCAGTTACTTAACCCTTCAATTTTCTTATATCTTAATTTTAATTCCTTTTCTTTAAAAAGAGTTCAAGTTACATTTACAAGTGTTTTTTCCTCATCTCTATGAACTTACATATGTATCACAATGACAGGATTGCTGTGAATCTCTGAAGGGGCTGAGAAAAGAAACAAAGATTTTAGAGGAATGGAAGCACAGCCGAAAGTGGTTTTCTAACTGTCTCATCAGTAACACTGATGACGGTGACCCAAAATAATGTTACATCTGACAGTAATCAGAATGGTGTATATCTGTGTCCACCACTGCATATGTTTTTAACGACCTGATATTTATTCAAGTTACATTACAGACATGACATTCCCTACTCAGATTTAGAAAGCCTGGAGGATATATCACTGCGGAGGGCCTAAACAAACTGCCCTATCTGGAACATATTAATACTTGTTTTTAGTTTTATATAGATAACTGAACCAATATATTCACATATAGAATCCACAACTCAGTGCACCAGGGCTGTCAACAACAACTAACATTTAACACTGAAAGCACTTTTATTGAGTATACAAAGTTAGCAGGGACAGCTCTACTATATAACATGTTAATCAGTGATAAGTAAAGTCATTGTGGTGCAGAAAGATAAAAAGATTGTATATTAAAATCGCTATGTTTTAGACTGTGATTTCAATTAAGGTGGATTGCTTTAGACCAGGGCTTCCCAACGTGTGGTCCGCAGAACCCTTAGGGGTCCGCCGGCTCTTTCTAGGGGGTCCGCGGCCACCTTTCACCAAATTGTGTAAAATAATCAGTAAAATTATTGAATAAAAATGTGAAAATCAAAGTCATCACTTCCTTTTTGTGTGAAAAACATGTGTACTTTTACTTCAGGTCATATTCCCAAGCAGCCTTTGCGGTTCCTAACTGAGAACGCATGCACAGTTTAGTGCCGGAGAATGTGAATTCTCTGATCAACTGTTTCCCAACAATATGAGGGGTCGTTTGTGCGCTGGCTCACAGCGCTAGATGTGCTGAAACCTTTTACGCTTGCACGGAGAGAGCTTTGTCGACCAATCACACGTTCGCTGGCATGTATGTGGCCCCAGGCATTATTAAATGTTAAACTTGCTTTGTCAGTGCACTGCCTATTTCATAAGTCGATTTTTGACCAGTTTATTACTTCTAACATGGATCGGTGACTGAAGTCAGGATCACTGAAGAAGGGTGCAGTTTCTCCATCGCCTTCACAACAAGGGAAGTTTACAGTTGAAATGAATGAGGAGGGAGGACGACCAAAGGAAGAACAATCACAAGAAGCTCCACAGCCGGATTTAATATGTGAAAACGCTGCAAGTACTCCATTGGTTGCAATATCCTGTGGAACAACCAAGAAGCGTAAGTACAATGAAAGCTATTTAGAAATGGGCTTTATGGAGACAAAAGAGGGTAAAGCTCAGTGTGTAATTTGTGCACGAGTCCTTCCGAACAGTTCAGTGGTTACTGTTAAATTGCGCCATCATTTTGAAGGTACTCACCCGGATTCCAGGCTAAAGACATCGATTTTTTCAAAAGGAAGAGTGCTGAACTAGCTGCTTCTCAGCATTGCATGAAAACCCATGCAAAAACAATTAATGAAAATTCATTAAAAGTTTCTTTCTTGCTTGCTTAGTTGTTGAGTGGCAAAACAGGCAAAGCTCATACCAATGCAGAAAATCTCATAAAGCCATGTGTTAATGATATTGTTTCTTGCATGCTAGACGAAAAGGCAGTAAGGCTTGTATCTTCGGTGCCATTATCAAATAATACTGTCAAGAGACGCATTGTTGACATGTCAAATGATGTGAAAGACACCCTTGTTTCTCGCATCCAACACAATTCATTTTCTCTGCAGACAGATGAATCCACTGATGTTGCAGGATTAGTGATTTTACTGGCTTTTGTCCGTTATGAAAATTCTGGATGTTTTGAGAAGGACCTCTTATTGTGCAGACCACTACCTGCCAACATAACAGGTGCTGAAATATTCTGTCTATTGGATGATTTTTTAAGTACTAACAAAGTTTCATGGACTAATTGCACAGATGGTCCAAAAGCCATGATGGGTCCTACAGTCGGAGCAATAACGAAAATAAAAGAAAACGCCAAGAATTTCAGCAGTAGTCATTGTGCTCTCCACAGATACACTTTAGCTACGAAACAAATGCCTGTTTCCTTCAAAAAAGTTTTAGACGAATCCATTCAAATCATTAACTACATAAAATCAAGGTCGTTGAAGTCAAGACTTTTCACAATACTGTGTGACGATATGGGAAGCCTTCGTCGTTCCCTGCTTCTCCACGCAGAAGTGAGGTGGCTCTCACTTGGGAATGCACTCTCTCGGTTGTACGAATTAAGATTGGAAGTCTTAGCTTTCCTTTTGGAGCATAACACCAAATTAGCAGACCTTATTAATGACGAAAATTGGCAGTGTATACTTACCTATTTGTCAGATATTTTCTCCAAAATGAACGAAATGAATATTTCACTCCAAGGGCAAAGTGAAACAAAGGTCACTAATATCGACAAAGGTCGAGCATTCAAGAGGAAAATCAATTTTTGGGCAAAGTGTGTCCAGGAGGGGGAGGTCGAATATTTTCCTCTTCTCAAGGAGTTTTTGAAAAACAAAACATTGGCGCTTGGAAAGAACTTGTTTCATCAAATCCTGGAACATCTCCGAAGCTTGATGTCATTGTTGGAGCATTATTTCCCAACAGCTGAAGCTGAGAAGCTGCAGAAATACGAATGGGTGGTCAACCCTTCACTGTATCCAAAAAGCTGAACATTCTATCATCAAATGAATATGAGTTGTTGATAGAAATTGCCACAGACCCTACCTTGATATCAAGTTTTGACATTGACGGTTACTCACACTTTTGGATCCGTCTGATAGCAAGAAATACTATCCCCTTGTTGAAAAGGCAAAACGTGTACTTCTTCCGTTTGCCACAACATACATGTATGAATCTGGATTCTCGAGCTATGCTGCCCGCAAAACTACGTACCAAAGCTGTCTAGATGCGGAACCAGACATCCATCTCCAGTTGTCAAGAACTGAACCCAACTTTTCAAAATTGTGTCAGCAAAAGCACCCTCAACCATCACATTAGGATTCCATTATTATTGCTACAGACTTATCTATAGTAAAGAAGGAAGCATTTTTCTTCGTAGATGCTCAGTGAACGTACCTGAACTATAACTCTGTAGGAATTTTGTTTCTGTCTTCTATCGTTTACAAAATAATTCTTAATTGAATTCTGTTTGCATTGATATTTTTGTCACGAAAATTAAAATGATCTCTAAAGCTAATTTCTTTTCTTTATAATATATTCCGTCCTCTCAGTTAAAAATATGGCCTGCCTATACTTCAATTACAATTACTAGCTATTACTCTGACACGATATTGTGGCAGCTGGCTGCGAGTGTAAACAAATTAAGACTTTTCATGTGCCACCTTTTAAAAGGTAAACTTCCTCTGCCGGAATTGTTTCCTTTGAGAAAAAAAGTCTTATGTTCTGTGAAATGCTTTGTCTTCTTATATAGAAATAAGAGAGTCTGTCTGTTTATTTTCCTAATTTGTATACAGTCGAGGCTGACTGCCACGATATAGTGCCCAAGTAATAGTTGCAGTTGTCAACTGTGGCTAAATTGTTGCCACGCCACCTGCCAGTTGCCAGCTACCGATTGACAGTACACTGTTGCAACGCCGCCTGCTAGCTGCCAGCTATGGACTGACAGCTGCCGTTCAGTAGATACGCAAAGACGTAAAAATACACTCCTGGAAATTGAAATAAGAACACCGTGAATTCATTGTCCCAGGAAGGGGAAACTTTATTGACACATTCCTGGGGTCAGATACATCACATGATCACACTGACAGAACCACAGGCACATAGACACAGGCAACAGAGCATGCACAATGTCGGCACTAGTACAGTGTATATCCACCTTTCGCAGCAATGCAGGCTGCTATTCTCCCATGGAGACGATCGTAGAGATGCTGGATGTAGTCCTGTGGAACGGCTTGCCATGCCATTTCCACCTGGCGCCTCAGTTGGACCAGCGTTCGTGCTGGACGTGCAGACCGCGTGAGACGACGCTTCATCCAGTCCCAAACATGCTCAATGGGGGACAGATCCGGAGATCTTGCCAGCCAGGGTAGTTGACTTACACCTTCTAGAGCACGTTGGGTGGCATGGAATACATGCGGACGTGCATTGTCCTGTTGGAACAGCAAGTTCCCATGCCAGTCTAGGAATGGTAGAACGATGGGTTCGATGACGGTTTGGATGTACCGTGCACTATTCAGTGTCCCCTCGACGATCACCAGTGGTGTACGGCCAGTGAAGGAGATCGCTCCCCACACCATGATGCCGGGTGTTGGCCCTGTGTGCCTCGGTCGTATGCAGTCCTGATTGTGACGCTCACCTGCACGGCGCCAAACACGCATACGACCATCATTGGCACCAAGGCAGAAGCGACTCTCATCGCTGAAGACGACACGTCTCCATTCGTCCCTCCATTCACGCCTGTCGCGACACCACTGGAGGCGGGCTGCACGATGTTGGGGCGTGAGCGGAAGACGGCCTAATGGTGTGCAGGACCGTAGCCCAGCTTCATGGAGACGGTTGCGAATGGTCCTCGCCGATACCCCAGGAGCAACAGTGTCCCTAATTTGCTGGGAAGTGGCGGTGCGGTCCCCTATGGCACTGCGTAGGATCCTACGGTCTCGGTGTGCATCCGTGCGTCGCTGCGGTCCGGTCCCAGGTCGACGGGCACGTGCACCTTCCGTCGACCACTGGCGACAACATCGATGTACTGTGGAGACCTCACGCCCCACGTGTAGAGCAATTCGGCGGTACGTCCACCAGGCCTCCCGCATGCCCACTATACGCCCTCGCTCAAAGTCCGTCAACTGCACATACGGTTCACGTCCACGCTGTCGCGGCATGCTACCAGTGTTAAAGACTGCGATGGAGCTCCGTATGCCACGGCAAACTGGCTGACACTGACGGCGGCGGTGCACAAATGCTGCGCAGCTAGCGCCATTCGACGGCCAACACCGCGGTTCCTGGTGTGTCCGCTGTGCCGTGCGTGTGATCATTACTTGTACAGCCCTCTCGCAGTGTCCGGAGCAAGTATGGTGGGTCTGACACACCGGTGCCAATGTGTTCTTTTTTCCATTTCCAGGAGTGTAACTAGACTTTCTAAGCTGTTTACATGGGCACGAAAATCTATTGTGAAACTGGAAAACGGCTTTATAAAAGCAGATTTGCAGAATCAATTTTGAAGCGTTTACTTGACCAACCAAAAGCGGAACTGGGACATCGGCTTACAAAATCCGGTTTGGAAACGCATGTAAACTGGGTGAATGTATTCCCACACATTGCACAACAGATGTCACAATAGTCCTTTAAAGGCAATTCCTTGGCCTCTTTTCTTTCATGATGTGTTTTTATCCTGAATCATGGCTCTGCCTCTTTTCTTCACAGCCGCGCGGAATGGCCGCGCAGTCTGGGCTGCCATGTCGTCGTGGATTGCGCGGCCGCTCCCGCCGGAGGTTCGAGTCCTCCCTCCGGTGTGTGTGTGTGGGTGTGTGTGTGTGTGTGTGTGTGTGTGTGTGTGTGTTTTGTCCTTAGCAGAAGTTAAACTTAGGTTAATAGTGTGTAAGACTAGGGACTGATGACCTCAGCAGTTAAGTCCCATAGACTTTACATACATTTGAGCATTTTTCTTCAGATTTCACGATAAAACACACACACACACACACACACGACTCTTACGAAATATGCATTCTCCTTACACAACAGTAGCCAAACAGTGGAAGTGAACAGACCACAAGCGGCAGCTTGTCAACAGCTAACAGTTTGGACGTGACGTCGATTGCTCTTGGAGGAAGGCAGCTCCAATGTGTGAAATGCCTATTACCAAGTAAATTTAATCAGGCTATAGTGTGTTAAACAAAGGGAGTAAATCCATTAGTAAGTGCCTGGATACAGTGGGAATTCAAATTGGATCGTTAATTTCAAGTTGTTTTCATTCATTTCTAAACCAAAGACTATTAATTTTTCGGGGGGGAGGGGTCATTGGGAACATGGCACTTGCATTAAGAAGCTTTCAGTTCCCATGGGCTGGCCACGGTGGCCGAGCGGTTCTAGGCACTTCAGTCCAGAACCGCGCGACTGCTATGGTCGCAGGTTCGAATCCTGCCTCGGGTATGGATGTGTGTGATGTCCTTAGATTAGTTAGGTTTAAGTAGTTCTAAGTTCTAGGGAACAGATGACCTCAGAAGTTAAGTCCCATAGTGCTCAGGCCATTTTTGAGTTCCCATGGGTTTCACTCTGAAATTTAAAGTTACTGTGCTCTTGACTGACTAGGGGTCCACCAGCTGAAAAAGTTGGGAAGCCCTGCTTTAGTCTGTACAAATTTTTATGAAACTGTGCAATATCCAAATGCTTTTAACTAGGCTGCCAATATGTAACATGTTTTTAGCTTAGTTAATTCTTGAAAATGTGATATAATCTTGGCAGTTTTGTACTACATGAATGAAATACCAAAGCTTTATATTGTGATTCCATGGAAACTCAATTGTTGTATGTAAAACATATATTATGAGGTAATCACACTGTATCCAAACACACAAGAATAATATGCTTTGAAGGGCTGTTTTACACTTGACATTGTACATGTTTCCTCTTATTTTATCAGTATTCTTTAACATCATCCATAACATAGATGTTTTAAGTTAAGTACCTCCGAGATACTATCAGTTAGCTACATGACTTTGGATATGTTAACCTGTAAACAACATCACTGTACTCATAATGAAAAGAAGCAACAGCTGATTTAGTTGTAAGTTTGTAGTACAGAATCAGCCAGTCAGTATAGTTAACATTATAATGGACTGCTGAGTGTTTCGCTAGGGACTGATCAAAAACCAGTAACATAATGTATCAGTATGACACATACTCAAGGTAATGGTCTGCCATATAAATTGGGTTGGAACTTACTGATTGCCCAAGCAACTGCTAGTCTATCTTATTTAATCAGAGAGTAATTCTTCTCAGACTTGGAGAGTACTCTGGAGGTGTAACAACCAAACATGAATACAATATATTTTAATGTCATTATGCAGAATTATTTTTAACTATTTCATTCAGATGCTGCAGCTAAGAACAATTATGTATTTGAAGCCAAGGAGTCTTCCTTGAACTCTGTCTAGTATTGACCTATGAGTATTTGTTATACAGAATAGTTCACTGCAATGTTTTGCTTTGTAATGTTTCTTATGCATTTTTATGTATATCTTTGTGTCTCGGACATGGTCAATAGAACAAAACTACTTGTCTGTAAATAATTATTATAATTTTATTGCAACAGCTTCAGTGATTCTGTAATGCTATTCTTTAAATATAATCCATTTATTGACTTATGGAACCTCTCCAGGAGTCTGGTGAAATGGAGCACCTGCTGGAGGAATTGCTACAGCTGTCCTGAGGGTAAGAGAGACACATACTTTCATCACTGATGTTCCCTACAGTGGCTTATATAATGTCTGACAGATTGGCAGAGATGTGGTCAATCTGCATTCTGATTTTATCAAGGGTCTTCGCAAATTCCAAATGTCCTGAAGCTTTGATCTGACACATCAGAGTGTCTTGAACATACTTCAACAGGGCTAGTTGTAAATGGGCTGTAATGATGTGCAGCCATTTATAACGCCTTGCATTTTCATTCCTTTTATATAATGTTCATCTGCTAACCTGAATTCTCCTTTAATGGCTTCTTCTTTCCTCTAAGGTTTCTATGCACTTCAGTAATACTGGTTTCTCCCTTTGTTCAGCCGCAATATCCGTTAGTATCATGTGTTTGAAGGTGGCAGGAGCATTGCACAGACAAAACAGCATAACTTTGCACTCGTAGAAGTTACGTTATATGAAAAAAGTCTTTTACTGATCAGTTTCATCAACATCGATCTCCCAGATACCAGTCCACATATTCACAATGAAGAAATATTTTGGTCCCTTCTCAGAGTCCAACATTTCATCAATTCATGACAATGGGTTCACATCCTTTTCACTGATTTTCTTCAGCCACTGGCAAACAACGTAGAAATTTCATGTTCCATTTTTCTCCTTTGGAAAGGCCACAGACACTGACTGCTGAAAGTCATCGTCTGACATCATCATCTTCCTTCTGAAATATCCATCGTCCAGCTAGGACACCATGTATCACTACTGGGGGAATGATCAACATTGTTCGTATGTATGTGTTAGCCAATCTTCCTTGTTGCTGGTCCAGACTTGAAGGCACCCAAGAATTTACATATAGCACTCATCAACATTTTTCCTCAGTCATGCTGGGACTTTTAGGTAGATGGATAGTAGATTCCTCCGGTGCATAGCTGGTAATGCTAGCATAGCAAGATTCTCCATTGAAGGCACTCAGCTGCCCTTCCAGCATTGGTTATCTGCAGTATTCATATACCCTTACAAAAGAGTTGCAAGTGTTCTTGACAACTGGTGACAGATCTCTCATTGCCCATATAAGATAATATGATATTTGCTGGCCTCTCTCTTTTTCTGAAAGAGTTCTCTTCGCACTCTACTACAGTTTCATAGATTAACTGAGCATCAGACTGTTTATTAGAACTTGTTGATAACAGTGTGCTCCCTGCCGCCGTTGGATAAGCAGCTGCAGCAGCAAGTCGTATACTCCTAGCTCACTCATTTGTTACATAGTTTAATTCTTAATTTCTTTGCGTGTTTTTTGGTACTTGCATTGTTTAATTCATAAATTTCGGGTGTATTATAGTATTTGAGAGTTGTAGCATCGCGTTTTAGTACCCAAATAGTGTAAATTCGCGTAGTCTCCTTCCGCCGCCGAGCAGTGTCAGCAGTGCGCAAGTAGCAGCATTACTGCATTTACTAGGCAATCTTGTAATTTAATAACCGTTTAAATTTTGTTGATTTGTTTGCGGTCTCTGTAGATTAGTTCAGACGTTCTTTGCAAAACAGTTTTGAGCATGGATAGGGACTGCAACTGCTGTGTTTGGATGCAGGCTGAGTTGGCATCCCTTCGCTCCCAGCTTCAGGCAGTGTTGGCTTCGGTCACACAGCTTGAGGCTGTTGCCAATGGGCATCACTGTGGGGGTCCGGATGGGGGTTTGTCGGGGACGGCCAGCTCGTCCCACGCATCCCCTGATCGGACTACGACTGTGGTTGCCCGGGATACTGCCCGCATTGAGGCTGATCCCTCACCTGTGGTAGAGTGGGAGGTCGTCTCAAGGTGTGGCAGGGGGCGAAAGACATTCCGGAGGGCTGAACGGAAAGCCTCTCCAGTTTGTCTGACGAACCGGTTTCAGGCTCTGTCTCAGGCTGATACTGATCTTCGGCCTGACATGGCTGCTTGTCTTGTTCCAGAGGTTGCCACTCAGTCTGCAAGATCCGGGCAGTCGCAGAGGGTGGGCTTACTGGTAGTTGGGAGCTCCAACGTCAGGCGCGTAATGGGGCCCCTTAGGGAAATGGCAGCAAGAGAGGGGAAGAAAACCAATGTGCACTCCGTGTGCATACCAGGGGGAGTCATTCCAGATGTGGAAAGGGTCCTTCTGGATGCCATGAAGGGTACAGGGTGCACCCATCTGCAGGTGGTCGCTCATGTCGGCACCAATGATGTGTGTCGCTATGGATCGGAGGAAATCCTCTCTGGCTTCCGGTGGCTATCTGATTTGGTGAAGACTGCCAGTCTCGCTAGCGGAATGAAAGCAGAGCTCACCATCTGCAGCATCGTCGACAGGACTGACTGCGGACCTTTGGTACAGAGCCGAGTGGAATCAGAGGCTGAGACGGTTCTGCGACCGTGTGGGCTGCAGATTCCTCGACTTGCGCCATAGGGTGGTGGGGTTTCGGGTTCCGCTGGATAGGTCAGGAGTCCACTACACGCAACAAGCGGCTACACGGGTAGCAGGGGTTGTGTGGCGTGGGCTGGGCGGTTTTTTAGGTTAGATGGCCTTGGGCAAGTACAGAAAGGGCAACAGCCTCAACGGGTGCAGGGCAAAGTCAGGACATGCGGGGACCAAGCAGCAATCGGTATTGTAATTGTCAACTGTCGAAGCTGCGTTGGTAAAGTACCAGAACTTCAAGCGCTGATAGAAAGCACCGAAGCTGAAATCGTTATAGGTACAGAAAGCTGGCTTAAGCCAGAGATAAATTCTGCCGAAATTTTTACAAAGGTACAGACGGTGTTTAGAAAGGATAGATTGCATGCAACCGGTGGTGGAGTGTTCGTCGCTGTTAGTAGTAGTTTATCCTGTAGTGAAGTAGAAGTGGATAGTTCGTGTGAATTATTATGGGTGGAGGTTACACTCAACAACCGAACTAGGTTAATAATTGGCTCCTTTTACCGACCTCCTGACTCAGCAGCATTAGTGGCAGAACAACTGAGAGAAAATTTGGAATACATTTCACATAAATTTTCTCAGCATGTTATAGTCTTAGGTGGAGATTTCAATTTACCAGATATAGACTGGGACACTCAGATGTTTAGGACGGGTGGTAGGGACAGAGCATCGAGTGACATTATACTGAGTGCACTATCCGAAAATTACCTCGAGCAATTAAACAGAGAACCGACTCGTGGAGATAACATCTTGGACCTACTGATAACAAACAGGCCCGAACTTTTCGACTCTGTATGTACAGAACAGGGAATCAATGATCATAAGGCCGTTGCAGCATCCCTGAATATGGAAGTTAATAGGAATATAAAAAAAGGGAGGAAGGTTTATCTGTTTAGCAAGAGTAATAGAAGGCAGATTTCAGACTACCTAACAGATCAAAACGAAAATTTCTGTTCCGACACTGACAATGTTGAGTGTTTATGGAAAAAGTTCAAGGCAATCGTAAAATGCGTTTTAGACAGGTACGTGCCGAGTAAAACTGTGAGGTACGGGAAAAACCCACCGTGGTACAACAACAAAGTTAGGAAACTACTGCGAAAGCAAAGAGAGCTCCACTCCAAGTTTAAACGCAGCCAAAACCTCTCAGACAAACAGAAGCTAAACGATGTCAAAGTTAGCGTAAGGAGGGCTATGCGTGAAGCGTTCAGTGAATTCGAAAGTAAAATTCTATGTACCGACTTGACAGAAAATCCTAGGAAGTTCTGGTCTTACGTTAAATCAGTAAGTGGCTCGAAACAGCATATCCAGACACTACGGGATGATGATGGCATTGAAACAGAGGTTGACACGCGTAAAGCTGAAATACTAAACACCTTTTTCCAAAGCTGTTTCACAGAGGAAGACCGCACTGCAGTTCCTTCTCTAAATCCTCGCACAAACGAAAAAATGGCTGACATCGAAATAAGTGTCCAAGGAATAGAAAAGCAACTGGAATCACTCAATAGAGGAAAGTCCACTGGACCTGACGGGATACCAATTCGATTCTACACAGAGTACGCGAAAGAACTTGCCCCCCCTTCTAACAGCCGTGTACCGCAAGTCTCTAGAGGAACGGAGGGTTCCAAATGATTGGGAAAGAGCACAGATAGTCCCAGTCTTCAAGAAGGGTCGTCGAGCAGATGCGCAAAACTATAGACCTATATCTCTGACGTCGATCTGTTGTAGAATTTTAGAACATGTTTTTTGCTCGACTATCATGTCGTTTTTGGAAACCCAGAATCTACTATGTAGGAATCAACATGGATTCCGGAAACAGCGATCGTGTGAGACCCAACTCGCTTTATTTGTTCATGAGACCCAGAAAATATTAGATACAGGCTCCCAGGTAGATGCTATTTTTCTTGACTTCCGGAAGGCGTTCGATACAGTTCCGCACTGTCGCCTGATAAACAAAGTAAGAGCCTACGGAATATCAGACCAGCTGTGTGGCTGGATTGAAGAGTTTTTAGCAAACAGAACACAGCATGTTGTTATCAATGGAGAGACGTCTACAGACGTTAACGTAACCTCTGGCGTGCCACAGGGGAGTGTTATGGGACCATTGCTTTTCACAATATATATAAATGACCTAGTAGATAGTGTCGGAAGTTCCATGCGGCTTTTCGCGGATGATGCTGTAGTATACAGAGAAGTTGCAGCAGTAGAAAATTGTAGCGAAATGCAGGAAGATCTGCAGCGGATAGGCACTTGGTGCAGGGAGTGGCAACTGACCCTTAACATAGACAAATGTAATGTATTGCGAATACATAGAAAGAAGGATCCTTTATTGTATGATTATATGATAGCGGAACAAACACTGGCAGCAGTTACTTCTGTAAAATATCTGGGAGTATGCATGCGGAACGATTTGAAGTGGAATGATCATATAAAATTAATTGTTGGTAAGGCGGGTACCAGGTTGAGATTCATTGGGAGAGTGCTTAGAAAATGTAGTCCATCAACAAAGGAGGTGGCTTACAAAACACTCGTTCGACCTATACTTGAGTATTGCTCATCAGTGTGGGATCCGTACCAGATCGGTCTGACAGAGGAGATAGAGAAGATCCAAAGAAGAGCGGCGCATTTCGTCACAGGGTTATTTGGTAACCGTGATAGCGTTACGGAGATGTTTAATAAACTCAAGTGGCAGACTCTGCAAGAGAGGCGCTCTGCATCGCAGTGTAGCTTGCTCGCCAGGTTTCGAGAGGGTGCGTTTCTGGATGAGGTATCGAATATATTGCTTCCCCCTACTTATACCTCCCGAGGAGATCATGAATGTAAAATTAGAGAGATTAGAGCGCGCACGGAGGCTTTCAGACAGTCGTTCTTCCCGCGAACCATACGCGACTGGAACAGGAAAGGGAGGTAATGACAGTGGCACGTAAAGTGCCCTCCGCCACACACCGTTGGGTGGCTTGCGAAGTATAAATGTAGATGTAGATGTAGATAAGTGCACCTTCAATGGCAGATAGCTTTAGATAGCAACTTGTTGCATTAAATACCTCAATTAGTATCTTAAATCTTTCATAGTCACTGGCTGCTAGTGATGCTTGCAAATGCCCCATCCGACGATAACATTAAGGCTGCATTCTGATAAAATGACAACATTTTATGCCAAATTCAAAAGGTTGTTTTCTGTTGTTAGCAGTGATAGTCCGATCCATAAATGATGGCAGTTCACACAGGTCAAGACAATTATGGGGATACCATTGCTGCCGGTTCCAAGCAACTGTTTTGGTACGCACATGCATGTGCTTTGCGCCTGATGAAAGTGTATTTACTGCAAATTACGTCTCTTGCTTGCTTGTGTAGAATCTGTCACTCACCACCACCATCAGCCATGGCAACTTGCAACAAATGGAATAAAAATTCACTAAATAACTCGCTACAATCACTTATAATGCTCACATATCATACAACATTCACACTGCTCAGAAAACTACTGAACGTTTACTGGTTGTTGGAGAACACTTGATGTAGGTGCGCAGAACTTTCCTAAACTTGACCGCCATGGTTCGTGGCTCCAATTATAGTCCCACAAAACAGGTTCCTAGTAGATAGTTGTGTTTTCCATTTAAAACCTTTCAATGGAATGGCCACTGAATCTCACAACATAATCTTTTCAGTTGGTGACAATAAGCATCTGATATCATAGAAAATGACACATCTGTACCAATTAGTGCTTGACAGAGCCCTGCAAGTGAGTGGCCTATCCGAATGGTCCACATGTGCCTGCAGAGTGAGTGTGTGTAACAACTAAAAATATTTAGCTGAGCATTATTCATTTATTCATCTTCTGTTAATAAAAGGAGTTACGAATAATAAACAAATTTGAAACCCAATGACAGTTATTGCTTCAATTTTTTAATTCATAAGCTACAAAAGGTACATTTGTTTTATACATGACAGTGTCCGCCCCCGGTAGCTGACTAGTCAGCGCGACAGAATGTCCCCTAAGGGCCCGGGTTCAATTCCCGGCTGGGTCGGAGATTTTCTCCACTCAGGGACTGGTTGTTGTGTTGTCCTAATCATCATCATCATCATCATCATCATCATCTCACCCCCATTGATGCGCAAGTCGCCAAAATGGCGTCAAATCGAAAGACTTACACCCGGCGAACGGTCTACTTGACGGCAGGCCCTAGTCACACAATATTTACATTTATACATGACAGTTTTCTCAACAACTCTTTCTTCAAACATCTCATCACAAAGTTTATTTGATTTTCAAAGATTTACCACTGTGACAAATTAAATACCACACATTCTTCATCTTCAAAGAGAAAATCTATGTGGTTATATCTCCTGAAATCATCATTATTTCAGGATAACAATATAAGACTTTCAAATCACAATCTTCTTCAGCAAAAACTTAGGAATCATCTATTTTGGCAAATAGCTGTGTTTTGATTACAAATTGGCTTCACCTCCCAAATCACATTCAAAATAAATTGTTTTATGTTGTTTTTGACCTTCCTCGGATATTATATGTCTGTAGTTTGTTGTAAGTCTCCCTCAGTCATGGACAGCAACACATGTGAACTATTTGTTTTTAAATCATCGATAAGACACTGGTGCAATGAGTGCAGTTGGTGTAGACAGCTGAAAAAAATTCTTCCAATCATGTTTTGACACTTTCCCAATAAAAATTTTGCCAGTGTGCTGCAGTATTAATTCTTGTACTCAAACCTAGTGTCTCCTCCGAAATTTCTCAATTTCAGAACTCTATGTAACTGCATAGATGCACGTCAGATGATAAAAAAAAAACTATTCCATCTTCTAACAGAAAGCTTACTCAAGAGTTCATTCTGAAACACTTTTGGATGACTGGACATCCAGCAGCATTCCACAAATATTTTAGGAGGCTTTAGATTTGAAGTTTGTTGATGTTAGACGTTAGTAACCACCGAGTTCTTACTTTGTTCACTCATTTTGTAGCACTACAAACACAAACAACTTGCATAATTATCAATGAGACATCCATATTCAGAAACATTATGATCATGGTACAGTAGAGAAAGGTGTTGCACATTAAAAGTTTCTATTTGCTACCTTCTAATCTTTGGATACTTACATAGAGTACTTCTGCACATTAGGAGGGTATGGAGAAAGTTTGGGCAAGTACGGAGTCAGTTGAAATAGGTCATATCAGTAGTGTAACTGCTAACGCCATTCGCCAATGACGTATTTTTATGCAACTCTGCTTACCACTACACCTTACGCTTCCTTCCTCTTTCTGGTCAGTCAGCTAACATTACCAACTGTAACAAGTCCTATATGTTCATTTCTTCAATTTTCTCATAATAACGGTCAGTGCAGCTGGGCTGAAGTTCTTTTTTAATCATAAAGAAAGTTGAAAATTATAATAAGTTAGCAGGTGCCTCAATATAAATCTTTTTCAATTGTTCTGTCTCGTGTGTCTTAATGTCAGTGCAATTTTAGTTGCACACTGAACACAAGCATCACTTCATCAGTAACTCATCACGCAATTTTACAGTTCTACAGCTAAATCATACCTCCAATAAAATTCAGTACTCAATTATTGCTTTAATCTTTGTTATACATAATCATACTCAATTTCTGTGCTAACATTTGATGAATCTCAGATAAACAGCATACTTATTCTCCATAGACAACATGTAAAATTGACAGCTAAAAAGGAATTCTAATCTAAATGCATTCTGATAGTTGCTGGGCCCATTAGTGCCGCTACATTATGATGGAGTTGTATAGACTTCATGTTTCCTTAGATATATGGCAGAGCCACTGGCCTCTTGGTCTTCGATCAGTGAGTGTACGCCTACTGGATGGCAAGTGCAGAAGCTGCCGCCTCTGTGCTTCCACGACGACTGTGAAGTGAGTAACGGGGAATGTGCACTGGTCATGCAGCTTCACCGTTTTGTTCCAGTGCTCTACTTCTTGGATAGGTTGGTTGGCAATGATGATATCAATGTGATTTTTTGAGAGTTGACAATGGTTGTCCACAGAAGACTTTTTCCATCTGCAATGGCCTCACCTCCACAGACGGTCACCTCATTTAGCTTTCCTCATTTTAGCAACTGACAGAGCAGCTGGAGCCTCCTTATGGTGGCTAAGAGTGACTGCACGGGAGGGTGACAATGACCAGAATGCAGCGATAAGCTATATCTTGCAAGTCAGCTGTCATTTTGAATTGTATCACATGCCTACATCCACCCTGTTTGACTGTGGTGTAAATTTCATCAAAATCTTTTTCTTATTTCTTTAGAGTAGTATACAATGTGACCAAGGCATCTGCTACGCAAACAACCAAAATATTGTCCACCAATCTCCAAATGTTGGTTTCTCTATACAGTGATCAAACTGGCAAGAGACCTGGTTAGAATTGCGTTGTTGAGAATCTTGAATGGTGTCTAACAGTTGTGGTTTAAGTCTGAGGTTTCCAAGTCTACTGCTCACTGCTGGTCTGTCTTTTCGAGATCGGTGCCAAAGATCAATGGACCTTTTCCTACATTGGTAAGGCAACATCCTCCTGGCTGTTTCTGATATTCAAGGCTATTACTTCTGGCTGACTGCATTTGACGTTAACAGATGTTACAAATCCTTACACCTCTTCCTTTACTATGAGATATTAGCAATGCAACATCTTAAATGGTCTTCCATGACTGCCATCAACACAATATCTAAAATGTGTCTAATACTTTTCAGCATACTCTTTTCTGACACATTGCATTTATGTGCTGACATCACTTGATAAGTTCCTTTGTTGTGGTGGCATCCTTTAAAAGGAGAATTCGACAGACATACACTGCAATAACCTTAATTAGAAATGAAACTAGGTTAGTTTCCATCACATTCGAATTCACAGTGTGACACACTTTACATATGAGTGTTGTTTGCCACCTGGCGTTTGGCTCTGTTCTTCAGTTATTCTTCAGCTATTATGAGTTTGACATTTGGTCGTTTCCAAATGTTTTTTTAATTTCTGCCTGAAATTTTTTTCAGCTCTTTAGTTTCATCACATTTGCAAACTACGGCTGGTCTGTATCGTCTCATTAAAAACAGATGTTGGTAAGATGCATCATGGCATTGCTGTATTTGGTGACACAGTCTCTTTAGCCGTTTCATTGGATCCTGTCCAGCATCTGATTTGCCAATGCTTTTATACTTGTTGATACCATGACAATTTGGAGTGTAGAAGGCATGTTTGTTCTTAGGTAACTGCCCATGAAGGCAACAGCTTTTACACAGCCTTGTCGGAGCCAGGGTCACGTTGATGTCCGAGGGTCTCGGGCAGCCTCATTAGAGTATCACATAGAATTCAGAATTGAGTATCAGTTACAAGAGCAATGTCATCAACAATAATCAAATTTTGAAGGTTTTTTTTCTGAGCATATATGGAAATTGCACACTGATGTGTGTGTATAATGTTCTAGCAAACTCCAATAGTCTTATTACCACCCAGAAATCATTTGAAGTGGTGACCCAGCCATCACTGGCCCGTAACCATAACCTGCACATCACAGTGTACAACAAACAGCAGATGGTAATACTTCACCCAAAAGATATAAGACGAAGTGAAGTGGATGCAGTGTAGGCCTACACGATATTAGGATCACACAGAGACTGGAAAAGTGTGAGCGAAACCCTCATATAGTTGAGATTAACCTTTGTTTTCATAGCATTAAAACGTTTGTGAACATATCAACATTACTGGTAATGGTAAATGAAAAATTCTGCTGATTTTTAGTGATCCTGTCAAACTTTAGAGCCAAATGAAGTTGTTGTCTTCAGCCTGAAGTCTGGTTTGAAGCACCTCTCCATGTTGGTCTACACTGTACAAGTCTGCTCATTTCAGAGTAACCATTACAACTCAAAGCCACTTGAACCTGTTTACTTTAACCAAAGAAGGAAACTAAATCCCACTGTCATGATACCATGCATTTAAGATTACCAAGATGATTTCAAATAAAACAGTTTAAAAATTTGTTGCTCCGAAGTAAGTCAATCCAAAACAGTTACACAGGCATTTTATGTTTATTAACCCTCGTGCGGGTATGCCTGGGTATAAAGTGCGCCAATCACAAATAAAACTATCTTCTGGTAAACCTTCCGGGATGTAAGGTCGTGGTCCATGAAACTCTTCAGCTCCTAACGTTTCGTCCAGAGCTGCGCTGGACATCTTCAGAGAGGTGTTTCTCCTCTGGTGAGTCTTGCCGACTGACGGGTCAGACGTCTGAGAGCGACTTATATATCGTAGAAAGTGGGCATGACCAGAGTTACACGTGATATGCAGAGATAATCTTTCTCAGAGCTAGAACTTAACTATCGATCGTAATCTCGTCACGGATAAAACTGTCTAGCAATTCTGTAGTGCTACTGTCCAAATAACACTAAGTTTCATGGTCTCTTCTTTCCGATTAAAATTATATATTTCAATTGCTTCTCTACAAAGCCGTGGGTAATAGTTCGTCGTCGTAGATAAAATTTTTGTTTCGGAAAACTTCACTTGATGATTTCCTGGCTGAAAAGCATGTTCTTCTAAAGCCGATTTATCTGTTTTTCCTAAGCGGCAAAGACTTCTGTGTTCTTTTAACCATGTATTTACGCTTCTTTTTGTTGTTGCAACATCCGGTCGTGAAAGCTTTCATACTACAAATAAAACTGTTTTTCACTATTCCATTGTTGGTTTACAACTACCAGTCCATATGTACACTTTCATTACTGCTTCAGCTAACACAGTGATAAACAGTGGTGTCATACACCCAAGTAAGCAGTAACGAGGGGGGGGGGGGGGACGTTTTGTGCAGGAAAATGGCCCAGATTATGAGTTAGCAGCTCAGTCCCACAATGAGACAGTCGTTTAAAAGATAATTAGAAACTGAATAAGTGGTTGGCTGGGATCTGATGCAACTGCACTGTTTAATGCTTTGAGTGGGTCATTACTGTGGAGTAACACGTGTCCATGGCAACAGAGTAATATAATGAAAGTTTATTTTGTTATTGTTCAATTAAACAGTACTTTAACTCATATAATGTAAGTTTACTTTCCTGTTATTTCATTAAATTGAGATTAAAGTGTAATTTTGCTCATACATGTTTACCTTGGTAACACGACAGCTATTCTTTATATGTGTACAAAGTATTCTGCGCACCCACTCGTGTTATGAAAAATGGTGCACCTGATCAAGGATGAACATGGACTTTCATACAATCTGCTGAAAAGTCATGGCATTAAGAAAACCTACATAGAATCTTTCAGAATGTTTAAGGACAGTGTAGTTTGAAGAAGCATATAGAAAAAGCAGGAGTCCATATCGGTTCTCCAGAAAATGTCATATTATTTTGGGTAACTGAGAAAGATACTCTGTATTTTCATCTCACCTGACAATCAAATTTGAATTTCTTCAGCTTTTCATCATTCAATAGAACAGAATATGATGTCTTAAGCTCCTGAAGATGCTGCATCAATGTCTGGTGCATATTTATTGATTCTTTGTCTCCATATTCAGTGATCCCTGCAGTCACATCTAATGGAGTATCTTGTGCTTGCTGCTGCTGCTGCTGCTGCTGCAGCGGCTGCAACTGTTGCAGCGGCTGCAACTGTTGTTGCTGTCTCTGACTTTGCTGTTGCTGTAGCTGCTCATGCTGCTGTTGTAGCTGCTGCTGCTGCAGTTGTTGTTGTTGTTGTTGTTGTTGTTGTTGCTGCTGCTGCTGCTGCTGCTGAAACTGCTGCTGCTGTTCCAACTTCTCCTTAGCTTCTAATTCTGCAGCGTTCTTGTCACACTGGTCATTGATCTTTGCTGAAAGTAAAGAGCATATTTATGCTAAGCTTTTACTTATTTTGCCTGTGTTTTGCATGTAAACTATACTGTCTTACAGTAACACCATCGTAATCAAACTATGCTACTCATGGTAAAGATAAATAAGTGGAAGCAAATAATCATGATTTTACGTCCTAAACAATATGTAAAATACTGAGCTAAAGTTCGACCTCTTTTACTTCACAATGTAGTCAAAGTTTGCTGCAATGAAAATAACAATGAACCCCTATTCCATCTCCTCATTGTCACCACCATTAGTGTCACAATATTTGTAACAACACTGTTTCAAACCTGCACCCCACACTAGCTAAATTAAATGGGGACACTAACTTTGTCAGTATATTACCCCACCACGCAACATACAACAGTTGTGTTTCACAAATTAAATTGTGTGACAGTTACCTTTGCAGTTGATGTATTTGTAATTATGACTCAAGGAAGGGAGATATGTGGGCTTAATGCCACACTGACAATGAGATAATTGTGTATCAGGCATAAATGTGTACTGGAGAGGACTAAGGAAGAAATCTGGTCATTTCCTTTGCAAACTGATAATACTGGCTTTAGCCTTAAGCAATTTAGGGGAACTATGGAAAACCTAAATTTGGATGCCTACATGGGATCTAAACCTCATTCCTCCCAAATTCGAGTCCTTTGTCTTCACCACTACGCCAGCTCTGTCAGTAACTGAAAAGGATGTAGAATGTGTGTGTGTAACCCAAGCAGGAGAAAAAGAAAGAAACCATCATGTCAAGTAGGTATTAGAAATGAAAAGCAATAGTCATACCATTAAACACAGTTATTGCAGAATTGTTGAAAAGATAACAAAGGAAGAGGGGAGGAAGGGGGTTAGCAACTAATGTTGCTCTTCTGGCTGAATGTAATGAAGAAGATGGAAACAGTTACATGCAATGGACTGTATGCAGTGAATGATAAGAGAAAAATGTAATAGTCAGCAAGGAGTCTTCACAAATGAGGGGCTGAGATGGAAATTGCAAAAAGAAGCATAAAAATATAAAAAGGTATCTGAAAGAAAAAAGTTTAATGTCTTGTCAACATCAGTGGCGGAACATTGTTAGATTTCACAAGGACGAGTTCAGGAATAGGCCATGGTATTGCTGAAGGAAGCACCTCAATATTTATATGAAGTGAATTACAGAAACTGTGGAAAAAGTAAATCAGGATAACTGGATGGGAGTCCAGGGACTACAACCATTGAGGCGCTTCATTCACTCACAGGCAGAGAAAAGAAGACACAAAATGCTGACTATCAGATGCAACGAAACAAATGCTCGAAAATCCACGACAGAATAACGACTACATTATGAAAAGGATAGATAACTACTTGCCATATAGCACAGATGTTGAAACGCTGATAGGCACAACAAAAAGAGTCTACAAGCAAGCCTTTGTCCAGAAATGCCTTCATCCGAATTAAACAAAATACACGCACGCACGCGCGCGCGTGTGTGTGTAGCTTGTTGGTGATAACTATAACATACCACCTCTATTCCACAACACCAGGGATCACTGACATACAGTCAATACCCAGAATATTTCATTCTTAGACATATCTTATTGGTAGCTATCTGGAGTAAATGATTCAACAGAGCATTTTGTGATATTCTAATGTGCCTGGAGGTCCAGTGAACTACTACCAACCTTCTGTGTTTTGGAGCTCATAAAGAAGGTCTTGACTGGAAAACACCAGTGGGTGTCAGTGATAGCCGCAAGTTATGGTTTGTATATTATTCAATTAGAAAAATAACGAAGAGATGATATGATTCTAGTGAAGAATATAAGCTAACATCTCGTGTCTCAGGCTAACCTCAATTTCAAGCACACTGTATATGGTGTACACATTTTTCTTGAGCTGATTTAAACACAGTTTTGTCTTGTGGAGGAGGATGATATGTTCCATGCACAGACCGACGTAAAGAGAGGACAGTGTCTAAAAGAGTAAGCTTCACTTACCTCAGACAATGTAACAAAAACATACATGTGACTACAGCTTTGTGCTTTATAGTGAGCTTCTACAAATATAAAGGTGACACACAGATTAACTGCGGAATCAAAATAAACTGAGGGGTGGAATAATGGAACTAAAGAGATCAAGCTAAGAGGTCATTGGTCCCTTAATCCTGTGTATGTCAAGCTGGGAATAGTCTCCAGAGAGGAAGGATGCATAAAAGAAATCCCAATGGACTCAACTGTATCCAAGAATCAAGAAAACCAAGAGATAGACGCAAGTAGAAGTGAGAGAGGGGTAAAAGAATCAAGGAAGGAGTCATACCACCCAGAAAGCTGCTGGAAGCCTCGCGACACACGTTATGTGCATTCGGCTGTTGTTTCCACACCCTAAATTATCATAAGAAAACTAGCTATATTGACAAGATAAAAATCTCAGGAAAGAGAACGACAATGAGTCTGTCAACAAACAACAGCTATAAAAGAATAAGAAGAATTAAAAAGGTAGGAAGGGCAGGAGCTGGGCCAGACCACTCAGCAAAGCCAGCCATGGGCCCCTCGGGTCAGAGCAGCCAATGGAGCACCTCTCCAATCCCTCAAGCGGTCGACGAAGCTAATGTGTCCTACATCACAGAGAGGAGTAAAACGACTTTCACAGATAAAACATAAAACCAAATCAGCCACTTTCGCATTGTCCAGTAGCACCAAGGTAGTGTGTCAGTAAGTTCAAGGTTTCACGATAAAGTGGCCAAATTGAGACAGTCGAGTTAGATGTGGGCTTCCTCGAGACAGACACCACACCAACGGTGGGATGGATACTCATGTTGAAGAGTGTGGCCTGTGGTTTTCAATTTAATTGGAGAAACCAGAACATACAAATCCACATTCCACGCATTCAACAACTATTGGCAGAGAGTCGACTGAAGGTCCAGTTCCGATACACCCACGCCAATCGGTCAGCATGTTCACCCCCCCCCCCCCCCCTCCCTCCGGGACCCCAACGTGACCAGGGAACCATACAAAGATGAAGGACCATCCAGCATGGTGGAGTCATACAAGAGATCGTGGACAGTCACTACCAATGGGTGTTTAGCATTGGTAGACGACATGAAGACTAAGCAAGGAGTCACTGCTGACTCAGACTAATATGCCAGTGCAAGAACAAAGGTGGCTGAGGGCTCAACAGTAAATACACTGCATCCATTTGGCTGGGAGCATACTTCACTGATCTCTTCATCTACATCTACGTGATTACTCTGCTATTCACAATAAAGTGCCTGGCAAAGGGTTCAATGAAACACTTTCAAGCTGTCTCTCTACCATTCCACTTTTGAACGGGGAACTGGAAAAATGAGCACTTAAGTTTTTCTGTGCGAGCCCTGATTTCTCTTATTTTAGCATGATGATTATTTCTCCCTACGTAGGTGGGTGACAACACAATGTTTTCTCTTGTATGTGGATAGACATATCCAGTTCATCAGTTGACCATACAGTTGTCAGTACATACCAAGTCTGAGCCTGAAAATGCATCAAAGACACGCAGGAACAGGCAGCTAAAAACCATAGGTTCTATTGAATCTTTCAGTCTAAAGCAGAAATCAAGGTAGATTCGAGGATGGGATAGACACCATGGGAGCACACATGCTTCTTCCCTGACAAGAGGAGACAGTAGGAAAAGATGGGAGTTCAGAGCAGAGACCATGAATGCTAACTGTGACAGTGACTCCAGATCTTGGCCTCTGCTGCAAGAGGTTGATCTGCCAACCAGGAAAAAGGACATGATAGTTCAGATGCTCAGGTGAGCAGCAAATGTGTACTGCACAGCTGAGCGGCAGTTATTTGCACCTGATCTGTAGGGGACGAAAGCCAGCCTCTACAAGCAGGCTGTTCACAGAGCTGGTCCGATAGGCACCTGTCACAAGTTGAACCCCACAATGGTATATTGGGTCCAACATCTGTTGTGCTGAAGATGATGCTCAGCCAAGGCACAACAAGAGCAGAGCATTGTAGAGCTGCAAAAGTGTAGAGCAGTCTGCACCCCAGTTTTTGTTAGTGAAACAGCAAAGAGTATTATGGTGTTGCCAGCATGTTTGCTTAAGCTGGCAGATGGTGAGGCTTCATCAACCGGGCATTACAGACCAATCCAAAAAAAAAAAAACCATAAGACTCCACCACATTGAGTGTTTGGTTAAAGACATAGAAGGCTGCTTGGGGATAAACAGTATGACTGACAGAAGTGTACGAGACATCTTGGCAGTGCAAAATTGGAAGCCATAAGCAAGAGCTCAGAACTGTGCATTTCGTATGGCACCCTGCAGGCCACGTTCAGCAACATCCAGAACTGAGGAACAATAGTATATGCAAAAATCATCAGCATACAGGGAAGGTGACACTGTAGATCCCACAGCTGCAGCTGTAACATTTATTTATTGCTACTAGAAAAAGAGGCACACTCAATATAGAGCCTTGTGGAACACGATTCTTTTGTATATGGAAGTACTGTGGAAAGTATGGCAAGACATGAAGTTCTGGGCAAAACTCAGGAGTTTGTTCCCGAGCCGTTACTCATGGATGATAATTTTGATATGGTGATGTCATGTGGTGTTATAAGCCCTAGGCAACACAAAGAAAGTAGCAATAAGATCAAAGAAGATAGCAATAACATGTTTAAACCAGATAAAACCTAACTGAATAGCAGACTCGAGACAGACCAAATTGTTAGCAGTAAATTGCGTTGGTGGAAACCGCCCTATGATGGAGCTAATAGACCCGGAGACTCAAGGTACCAACACAGCTCTTGGCTCACCATATGTTCGAGTAACTTGCAGAAAACACTAATAATACTAATTGAGCGACAGCTGTCTACGTCAAGGGGGCGTTTACCTGGTTTCAGTATAGGGACGATCATGCTTTCTTGCCACTGAGGTGGGAACTCATCCCAGCTTCTGATACAGTTGAAAATGGTAAGAATGTGACACTGATAATCCAGTAATAAGTGGTTGTGCATTTGTCTGTAGATGCAGTCTGGTCCTGGCGGCATACCACGATAAAGGGCTAGGGCACTGAGGAATTACCACTCACTGAACGCAGCATTAGAAGGTTCCAGGTGAAATGTAGTAAACGGTAAAGGGAGTCACTCTATCCACAGTTTGAGGACACAAAATGCAGTCATAGTAATTCTCAGACAGAGAGGCTCAGGCATAATGAAAAACAAAATATTTGGTACAAGCATCTGGATCATTGTAAACATCACCATTCACAGGGATACCAGATACACCCGTGGAGTACTGGCATCTACAGAAGCAACAAATCTTCGCCCTAACCTGCGAAGGAAGGTACGTCATCCAATGGTATTCTTGTTTCTGTCATTTCATGAGTTGACAGACCTGGGAAAGGTGCTATTTGAAAGCAACAAGGTGCTCCACCGACGGATGTCACTTATGGCATTGAAGAACCCATCCATGACCTTGAACGGCCACAGTGATTTTAGGGGTCCACCAAAGTGCTGTCTTCTGACACGGGATCCCAAGGAAGAGGGGATCACTAAGTCAGATGCTGATAGAATGGCCACAGTTGTTCTCTGGACAACCACATTCATACCTCCATGTGCTGGGGTGTGAAGGGCAATCACAGCGGTGAAAGAACCCCAGTTAGCTTTTTGGAGAGCCCATCTGTGTGGACACCCAGGCTAATGAAGCTGAGGGAGGGTCAAAATGAACAGAAAATGATCACTGTTGCACAGGTCATCATGGACTCTCGAATTGATGGATGGGAGAAAATCTAGGCTGCAAATGGAAAGATCAATGGCCAAATAAGACCCATATGCCTCGCTGAAGTGTGCGGGAACACCAGTATTCTATAGGCGAAGAGCAAGCTATGCGAGTAAGTTTTTGACAGCTTTATCTCGGCCAATGATTGTAGTTCCACTGCACTTAAGGGTTGTGGGCACTAACCCAATATTAGGAAAGGCGATGGGAGCTCAGAAAACAGTGAAGACAACATGTCCTGGGACACTTCACCATGGGGACCATGGGAAGGAAGATACACATTACAGAAGGAAGCAGGCAGAGTCCAAATTGTAAGTGCAAACAGCACCCAATGGTCCTTCATAGACAGTGCGATTCTTAAAATGACTTCAATAGTCACAGAGAGTAAGGCTTCACATTGCTGGGAAACATGTTTCCTGATGGCGATGCAAACAACAGGGGGAAATGCACAAAATACGTCATAGCTCATACATGTGGTGGAAAAATCTGCTGCAATTCCACTTACTTACTTTACTTTACACGATCAGGCCCAATGGATCACACGCTGCTTTGAGAGATTGCCTCCACCTCAGCCTGTCTTCAGCTTCTTTATGCTACCCTTCCAGCAGTCCCACTCTCTGAAGGTCTTTGGATACACAGTCACTCCATCAAGTTCTAGGTCTTCCTACAGGCCTTCTGCCGGTTGGCTTGGTGTTGAGTACGGCTTGTGGCCATCGGTTGTCCTGCATTCGAGTAACATGCCCTGCCCACTGGAGTTGTCGTGTCTTCATTACAGCCATGATGTTCGGCTCTTTGTAAATATGATACAACTCTGTATTGTGATGAATCCTCCATTTTTCACTCTCATTATCGTAAACTGGTCCAAAAATCTTCAGAAGGACTTTTCTTTCAAATATCGTCAGTCTGTTCAGATCTTGCTTGGTTGTACTCCAGGTGGCACATCCATATAGTACTACTGGCTGTTGGAGTGTTTTGTAGATGTTTATTTTGAACTGTCTTGACAAACTTCTGGTTTTGAGGAGAGCATTAAGGCCATGGTAACAGCAATTACCTGCCTGTCGTCTTGCTGTATTTCCATTTTACTGTGTGGCTCATCTCTGAATACTGCACCCAGATATTTGAACTCCCTGACTTGACGATAAGAACCTTCAGTTGTCTGTAAGGGTGGAAGTGGTTCTATGCCTACTGTGTAGAACCATGTATTCCACCTTGTCACGATTGATTTGAAGTCCAGTTTTCCTTGCTGTTGTTTCCAGAATGTCAGCCATTTCCCCAAATTCTTCTTGCTACCCAGATAGTAGCATTACATCATCGGCATATCCGAGGTACTTTATGTTCACATCCCCTGTCTGGACTCCCCTGAGTTCATTAGATGACATCTCTCGCATTACCTTCTCTAATGCGAGATTGAAAAGAACTGCTGTAGCTCAGTTTTTATTTTGAATGCTTCAGTCACCTTACTTCCAATTTTTACCTACGCTGTAGTAACCATCAGGCAGGCCTTCGTGAGGCTTACTAGTTTTTTGGCAAAACAGAACTCTTCCAGACACCTCAGCATACTTTCTACATCTACATGGATACTCTGCAAATCACATTTAAGTGCCTGGCAGAGGGTTCATTGAACTACCTTCACAATTCTCTATTATCCCAATCTCGTATAGCGTATGGAAAGAACGAACTCCTATATCTCTAATTTCCCTTATTTTATTGTGGTGATCGTTTCTCCCTATGTAGGTCGGTGTCAACAAAATATTTTCGCATTCGGAGGAAAAAGTTGGTGATTGGAATTTCGTAAGAAGATTACATCGCAACGAAAAATGCCTTTCTTTTAATGATGTCCAGCCCAAATCCTGTATCATTTCAGTGACACTCTCGCCCACATTTCGCAATAATACAAAATGTGCTGCCCTTCTTTGAACTTTTTCGACCTACTCCGTCAGTCCTATCTGGTAAGGATCCCACACTGCGCAGCAGTATTCTAACAGAGGACAGACAAGTGTAGTGTAGGCAGCCTCCTTAGTAGATCTGTTACATTTTCTAAGTGTTCTACCAATAAAACACAGTCTTTGGTTAGGCTTCCGCACAACATTTTCGGTGTGTTCCTTCAAATTTAAGTTGTTCACAATTATAATTCCTAGGTATTTAGTTGAGTTTATGGTCTTCAGATTTGGCTGATTTATCATGTAACCGAAGTTTAATGAATTCCCTTTAGCACTCATGTGGATGACCTCACACTTTTCATTATTTAGGGTCAACTGCCAATTTTGGCACCATTCAGATATCTTTTCTAAATCATTTTGCAATTTTTTTTTATTTTATGATGACTTTACTGGACGATAAATGACAGCATCATCTGTGAAGGACCTAAGACAGCTGCTCAGATTGTCTTCTACATCATTTATGTAGACAAGGAAGAACAGAGAGTCTATAAACACTACCTTTCAGAAAGCCAAAAATGAATTCCGTTTTACTCGATGATTTTCCACCAATTACTACAAACTGTGATCTCCCTGACAGGAAATCACAAACCCAGTCACATAACTGAGACAATATTCCATAAGCACGCAATTTCACTACAAGCCGCTTGTGTGGTAAAGAGTCAAAAGTCTTCCAGAAATACAGGATCAATCTGAAATCCCTTGTCAATAGCACTTTCCCGATGAATACAATTATATGTTTTTCTGAAGGTGACAAACAGCATGTGTAGTTCTTGACCAAACTGCCACCTTTTTTCCTAGATCTGGCGTAGGACAAAGATTTGGTCGATCGTAGATCTCCCGTGACAAAATCCTCCTTGATATTCTCCAATAATGGTTTCTGCCAACAGCTGGATTCGATCTAGGAGACAGTTTGAGAAGATCTTGTAACAAATATTGAGCAGAGCAATACCATGGTAGTTTTCACATGCCATTCAGTAATTCTTGTTGATTATGGGACAGTCTTCTGGAATGTTTTCAGTGTTCCAAATGGTCTCTATTAATTTGTGAATCCTTGCAACAAAGTATTCACCCCCTTCCTGAATTATTTCAGCACGGATGCCATCTTCTTCTGGGATTCTGTCTTTTTTAAGCCATTTTATCTGCTTCCTGATTTCTTCTACAGTTGGCAGTAGGTATTCAGGGTCTGCTGTCTGTGGTAGGGGGAAGTTAAAGAGAGTTGTTGGGTCTTCACAACTTAACAAGTCACTGAAATATTCTTCCCATCTCCTTGCAATTTGGTATTCATTTGTCAACATCTCTCCTTTGGCATTTTTTGTGAATTTCTCAGTGGGTTTATAGGTTTTCCTCAGATAGTTGACCTTTCTGTACATGTTCTTCATCCTCCTCCTCAGGAAGTCTTCTTCTGCTCCTGTAATAACCCCACTCACTAACTTCCTCTTTTCTCTCTGCAATACTGCTTGTGTTTCTCTTTGGACTCTGTCAAATTCTGCCTTACTGCTCTAATCAGATGCAGACTGTAACCACTTGTCACGGGCTTCTTTTCTTCTGTTGACTGCCTCTTTACAGACCTCATTGAACCATTTCTTCTTCCTTGCCACTCTTTTTCCAATGACTGCTCCTGCAGCCTTTGTAACCACATTTCTAATTTCTTCCCATTGCTGATTTACATCTGAGTCCTCTGTTTCTGGCACTACTGTAAAAGGTCAGAACCACACTCAGCCCCACACGAATTTCTTTCATCCATAATACAATTCCTGGCTTCTGTGTTAATTGCTATGTGGTCTATTTGGTTGACTGTTTTGCCATCTGGGGATACCCATGTTCCTTTGTGCACCTGTCGATGTCAGAAGTTAGTGCTACTGATAAACATGCCCTTGGACATAGCAAAGCTAATTAGCATTATTCCATTGTCGTTACTATTTTCATGTAGACTATGAAGGCCTACAGTGGGAGTAAAGTTAGTCTCCTTTCCAATCTTCGCATTAAAATCGCCGATGAGAATTTTGCAGCTGTTTTTAGAGATGGAATCCATAACATCTTCCAGCTCTGCATAGAATATATCCTTTACTTGATCTTCACTTTCCTCTGTTGGTGCATGACAGTTCACAAAGGTAAGTTGTGATTTTTCACTGATAAAGTTAAGCCCGAGATTCTTGGGTTCACTGTCGTAAAATTATTTACCATTGGTATAACGTCTTTGTTAATACAAAAACCAGTTCCAAAACTGTGATTGACTGCTTCCCCATACAATATTGTGTAATTTTCTACATCTATTGTACCTGTACCTTCCAATTGAACTTCCTGCAGGGTAACCACCGACATTATCTGCTTTCCAATTCTCTAACTAAAGTTATTGCCACCCCAGGTTTGTACAGAGACTGTACATTCCATGTTCCAAATCATAGTCCTTTTCTATGCTTAGTTCATTGTATTGGATGCCTGTTCTATATCCTAGGCTTCTCTCTAGCTTTCGTAACACGACTGGTTTTACGAGGTGGGGTTGTTAGCCCCACGCCCAACCCCCAACCTGGAGGACCAGGGTATTGCATATAGTCTGGATCATAACCTTTGACCTGTCCTAGTTCAGGACGCCCTACCGGTAGCTAAGCTACCACCAGCATAGCTCTCAGGATCATTTCACCATGCAAGCCCCACCACCACGACAAGATAAAGATACCGTTGAGGGGACAGTTCTACTGGAGGATCACGTTATCACTATCCTGTAGGGGCATGAAGGGACCAAGGAAGTCATGTCTCAGGGCCGCCTGCTGCCACCAGTGAAGAAGATAAACCATCACTACATATTTGTTCTGAATCTCGTTACGTGAAGAGTGTGTGTGTGTGTGTGTGTGTGTGTGTGTGTGTGTGTGTGGGAGGGGGGCGGGGGGTGTCCAGGGCCATAGTGGCCACCTGGGATGTTACCTTGGATACAGAGGCAGAACATTTGGAGTCTGGCGGCACATGGGAGCCATCAGAATCTCCTTCTTTTTGGAGGATTTCTTTTTGTTCTTAGACAATTTCCACTGGACATGACGGACAAAATGCACACCTTGTTGTTACAAATTAGCATGCAATTTGCCATCAGTCTGTAAAAGGAGACCCTAGTGGAAAATGATGCCTGTTGCCACATTCAGACTCTTGTGGGATCATTATAGTGACAGGAACATCACCCAGCTTGTCGCAGATTAGCAGCACCTGTGGCTGTGCAAGAGAGGCCATTTTCAGCAGAATGGCACCATTTTCCATTTTTGAAATTGCTTCAAGAACAAACCCAGTATATTGGGGGGGAGCATTTCTCCCCTTGTCTCTGAGCCACCAGCGGAAGTAAGTTTAATTCTTTTCAAGTGCAAATCTTCTGCAAATGGTACCACCCACTCCAAATGGGGGCTCTCCCCACAGGTGTCACCCAACCACAGCAATGGTTACCTGGCCAGTAAACCATTGCCTTCAGTCATGGTGAGCACATAATCCTTGGATTGGGTCCCTACATGGCCAGGAGGCTACCACCACACAGGTACTTGATGAACCGCCACCCCACAATGGAATGGCTACCATGCTGCATTCTGGGCATAGTATCACTGCAAGAAAGAAAGGTGGAAAGAGATAAAGGTACGAAAGGTGGAATATACACCACATTGGGTGATCGTCCCTGCACATTCCGCACTTCTGTACAATTTAGAAAAGAAGTAGTGAGTCAGTCCCAACACTGGGGCCATATAATTAATAATGAAAAGCTGTAAAGGGTAAGAAAATCAATGTCTACAACACAAGCCAGATCCAAATGCAATCGGCACCAAGAAGACCATCGAATGGAATGGTACACAGGAAAAAAAGAATATGAGAAAGATAGACTTGCAGTACAGAAAGGGGAGCAGCGCTGCAAGGGCTGGGGCCCTGTGGTGGCCGAGCACATACTCATGAAAGAGAAGTAAGCTCCTAGGAGGGAGGGGGAGGGGGAGGGGGGGGGAGGGCTGAATCAAAACTGAAATTCCCTCATACACTGAATATTAAATAACAGTGCATATTGTTTCTATTTATGTAAATGTTATTTTATCATAAAAGTTGGTAGCAGTCAGAGGAAATGAAACCATTGAATTGAAGTATTTCTATTCCTCCCGGATGATGAGTGGACGTAACACAGACAATAAAAAGTGAGCACACTTTACTCAAAATGAAGTGGTCAGCAATGTGTGTTATTGCTTATCTCTGTTTTCATTTAAGTTAACCTTGCATTTACCAATGAAAGCATCATCTCATAGATCCTAATTTTGTTTAACATGCAAACTGTATCATTAAAGGAGCTTCAGCCTTTCATACCCATTTGCAAGATTAGATGTAAATTTGGAACTCAGATAGTTAGTCTTAAAGTGAAGCATAGCTGTGAGTGATTTTTTCAAGAGAAAATTAAGCAGGTGATTTAAATCAAATACTAAGAAGAATCGCTCTGCAGAAATTTCTAGGAGTATGGAAGGAGTTTATTCTTCCACTTAGACTAGATCTTACTTCAAGTATATTATTCAAGTTACTAGAGTAGAAAAAAGAGAAGATGAAGAAGGTGGTGGTGGTGGTGGTGGTGATGAAGAAAGAAGAAGCAACTCCAAGTATATTTAGTAACCAATGTCGAGGAATCTGACCTGCTTTTTGCCACGTATTTCATCATTTCAACCACCAGATTCAGTACACAGTTCTAGCTAGTATCATTCTATTGTGTATTTTGTTGCCAGCAGCTAAAGTTATAAAGGATACTATCAATGAAGTAAAATGATAATCAATGAAATTATTCAAGAGAGCATGGCGAGAAAGCAAATACATTCTTAAAATGAAAATGTTCCACAAAAGCTATTTCACCAGGAAGTTGTCATTTTTCAGTATTGCCTCTTAAAAGAAACATAAATATGAACACTTTGATAAAAACTAATATAGTCAATTTTGGGTGTAGACAGTAGAACAACAACTGTACTGCCTGCAAAAAATAAGTGAAGCATTCAGAAGAATCCAGATTTGTGAGCACGTTTGTCCAATATTGGACGATATGGAAATTTGACAGCAGGCATATTTGTTGTCAGGGTTTCAGCTGATCACGTCTGACCATCACACAGGAGGATCGCTGTACTGTGCAAGCAAGGTGTAAAGCCTTCACATCTGCACCTGCCATCTGAGAACAAGTATTGGATACCCTGCCCATTGGGTAGAGACTAGCAGCAGCCCATCTAAGGAATTACCATTCACGTGTAGACTGCCGTTAACACTGCAACAGATACAGCTGTGTTTGGAGCAGGTTGCCATTAACACAACATGAACAGCTGTGTTTGAAGTGGTACCATGACCTGGAAGCACAGACTACTGATAAAATGCATTGGACATTGTGGTTCTGTACTATCCCACATAAGCATCACCAGTGGGCATGACAATGATCTGGGGATATGTCCCATCTTTTTAATGTTTTGGGGAGGCACAGTAGTGTTACTCCTGGCGTCACTGTGTGCGAACCCATCCGGTATGATCTGAAGTCACAGCTAGTAGTGACTGAGGAAACTAGTGACAGTACCTAGCAAACATCCGGTGTCCTGATGGGTTACTCTAATGTGATAGTATCTTGGTTCCATTTTTCAACAGGATAATGCTCGTCCGTAGAGGGCATGTGTGTCTGTGAGCTATCTGCATGGAGCTGAGGTATTCACTTGGCCAGAAAGATCCTGTAATGGATCTGGGAGATGTGTTATTTTCTACCAGATTTGTCGATACCAAATCTAATGAGGGAAGTTGTAAATGTTTTCTTATATTTTTGTCAGAATATTTTTTTTTTTGTGAATTGTAATTTGCCTTATTTTATGCTAATTTACTTATATTTTTGAGAGTGACAGCCTATTGATTAATATTAGTAGATGTGACAAAGAATATCAAAGAGACTGGTTACAAGTGGAAGCTTGTGTGTTGTGTAAAATGTCTTTGACACTGGAGTCGTCTTTGACCGTAGTCAGTCGGCAGTGAACTCTAGGTGTGTGTTGAAGGCGGAACAATGTGCAGGTCGCCGTAATAATAATTTGCTAGTGAACAGGAAAAATAAATTATGTTACTACTTTTTTTATATAAACATCAAGAAGGAACCACATTCGAAGAAATGGTATTTGAAGCACCAAAAATGAGGCAAACGCATTGAACCAGGTCGTTTCTGCAGCTGACTGAACTGCATTGTGGAATTATACTTTCACTAGACGACTGAAGCCAACACAAAAAGACAAATATTGTCTTGTAAACATTTCACGGAAAAGGTACTGTCACGAAATATGCTAAATACAGTATATATAAAAATAGTGAGCATATTTCAATCCCCAGATCTGTCCCTGGTAGAATACATGTGGGAACAGCTCAGATGTCATCTCTGTCCCAGTGCCAGTATCCTGGATATCAAGGATCTGTTACAACAGTTGTGGGCCAGCTTGCCTCAGAAAGGGACACAATAGCTTTATAACACCCTTCCCAACGAAATCAGTGCATGCATCCAGGCCAGATGAGATGCAACGTCATACTTATCAGTGGATTCATACTGTCAAGTGCCTTGTAAACTTGATACTATTTTGTAATTACTGAAATAACAACACACAGCTCTTAATTCACGAAGTTCTACTTCATTTCCTCCTCCCATTTTGATTGCTTTTTGTCAGTATATAAAGGAAAAATAATCACACAGGAAAAACAATGTAACTAATGCATTAAAAATTGAAAAATGGTGTAAATACGAAGAACAGTTACCCCCTCCATGTATTCTCATCGACAGTGACAGTAATCAAGGCTTCAAGGTCAAAGTACCCAGTGGAATCATAATTTAACATTGTGAAGGAAACTTCATGGAACTATGAATGAGTGCCAACCAGATGCGCACAACATATAAGACTTCTCGTCTCTGAATTTGTAAAATAAATCTCCTCCATGAAACAATTTGAAGGTAAAGAAATCCAACTGACCATGACTAGCAAAAGCCAAAATATTTTATTAACAAATATTATGTCATGATGTCAAAATCATTTACTTACCTACGTCACTCTTGTACTGACTCAGGATTGAGTTAATCTGTTGTGTTATGGCTGCTGCAGTCTGCAAATCCAAGCTGCTTACTTCCCCAACCTATTAGTACAGATGCATTGATGCATTACTAAGTCAGTTTTAAAAAAAGCACGAGCAAATGAAAATGAATTAGTGTCTAATAGTAGCTGATGTGTTCTGTAATTAGCTACTAAACTGGAAAAGAATTGTGCAGACCCTTCTGCATCTGAATGGTCATTCACCGATTTACACAGCTGATATAGCACATTGAGTACAAAGTCTGCATCACCCATTCTTTATTTATGCACCACATAGATTACACTTTAGAGAAAAGCACAATAGTAATGGTTATTATTTGTAAGGGAACAGATATTGATACCATTACCATGAATCTTACCCTTACATGTCTCTCAGGACTTAAGGTCACAGTTGGTGTGAGGTTTCCCCATTCAGCTCGAAAGGAGAGGGGGGGGGGGGGGGGGGAGGGGGGGATCTTTTGGTGCCAATAAGAAAGGCACATGGGACAGTCTGTGGAGTGAGAAAATGGAGTGAATCTGAATGCCCTACTGGCATGACTAGTATTTATTCGAAGTATTGTCATGATATAGGAACCAGTGTATTTTTTGTAATGGTGACTATACAGAATTTAAAAACAACGGTGCATGCATGGGTATCTTTGTTCCTATATGGTGCCAGTGCTGCATTTTGGCAGGTGGACTAGGTTGTGGTGAGGGTGTGACAGGTGGGGTGGGTAAAGGGAGTGGGAGGCAGAAGTCAGAGAGAGGTATTGGTGGTGGATGGCTAGCAGTTCAGAGGGAGCAGCAAGTTTGCTGGCTATGAATGTAGGATGGAGGGGTGGCAGGTACATGGTCTAGGCATGTGACACATAATTGCCAGAGAAGTACATGCTGAAAGTGATGTGGTGATTGAATTGGGAGGCAGTGACAGGATGGAAGAGAGGGAAACTGTTGGGTGGAGGATGTGGGGACAGCAGGTTACTGGAGACTGAGGCCAGTAGTGGAGGCTATGTTATAAGGATGACTCCCATCTGTGTAGTTCAGAGAGTCTGATGATGGAGGGAATGATCCGGATTGGTCGGGTTGTGAAGCAGCCACTGAAATTGAGGATGTTGCACTCAGCTGCATATTCTGTCGCTGGGGAGTCAACTTTGTTCTTGGAGACAGTTTGGCAGCAGCGTTTCATCCCGGTGGACAGCTAGTCATATCGACATAAAAAGCTGCGAAATGTTTGCGGTAGAGCTGGTATAAGATATGGCTACTATCACAGGTGGCGTGGCCTCTGATTGGGTAGGATTAAGCCTATGACAGAACTGGAGGTGGTGTTGTCAGTTGGGTTGATTGGGCTGGTCTTACACCATGGCTGCCACAAGGGTATTATCATTGTGGCAAGGGAGTGGGAGTAGGATAGGAATGGATTAGTACAATGTGTAAGTTTGGTAGGCAATGGAACAGTATTTTAAGAGGGTTGGGAAGGATCTTGGGTAGGATGTCCCTCATTTCACAGCATGATGAGAGATAATTAAAGCCCTGGCAACTGACAGGGTTCAGTTGTTCCAGTCCATGGTGATAATGGATGGTGGGAGGATTGGGAAAGTGGGGGGGGGGGCAGGGGGGGGGGTTTGAGGATATGCAATGGAAGGCCTGTTTGTGGACTAGGTTTGAGGAGCATTGGTGGAAGGGACAGCAGCTGTCGAAAGGTGGGTACTGTTAGTGGTTAGTGGATTTAATGTGGACAGAGGTGTGGATGTAGCCATCAGAGAGGTTGAGGTTAACATTCAAGATGGCTGCCTGTTGGGTAGAGGAGAATAAGGTGAAGTGGATGCAAGAGAAGGTCTTGAGGTTGTGAAGGAGTATGGATAGGGCATCTTGACCATAAGTTCAGATCATGAAGATATCATCAAACAACCTGAACCTTATTAGAGGCTGGGAGTTTTGAAAAGCTAGGAAAGTTTCCTCCACATCGTCCATAAACAGGTGGCATACAAGAGTGCCATATGGGTGTCTGTGGCTATGCCACAGATTTGGTTGTATACCTTCTGTTCAAAGGAAAACTGTTTGTGAGCCAGGATATAGTTGGTAAGGTGTATAGAAAAGAGGTGGTGGGTTTGCGGTCTGAAGGAGAGATAGTGTTTGACAGTGGCAAGGCTGCGGGCATGAGGGATGCTCATGTATATGAGATGGCATTAATATTGAGAAGTACTGATCTAGGAGGTAAAGGGGTGGGGATGGTGGAGAGTTCATGAAGGAAGTAGTTGCTATCTTTGATGTGGGATGCCAGGTTTCGGGCAATTTGTTGGAGGCTTTGGAAACAGGGTAGAAATTTTTTCAGTGGGAGCACAGTAGCCTGCTGAATGGAGAGTCCAAAGTAGTTGGGTTTGTGATTTTTTGGGAGCCTGTAGAAGTTGGGTGTGTGGGGTGTTTTAGGTGTGAGGAGGGAGATGGACTTTGGGGAGAAGTTCCGGGAAGGGCCTATGGCTATCAGTGGGGACTGGAGGTTATGTTGGACTTCTGGGATAGAATCACTATGGTCAAGCTTGTAGGAGGAGGAGACAGACACTTTGTGGAGCCTAAGGTGCAGGAACTACCCAATCAACCAACCCAGCAGCTCCCACTCCAGTCCTGTTATAGGCTTTTCCTACTCTATATCGGGTCACCTGTGAAAACAGTCATATCATAGATCAACTGTATTGCAAAAACTTCACAGCTTTTCATGTTGGTGTGACTACTAACCAGCTGTGTACCAGGATGAATAGCCACTGCCAAACTGTTGCAAAGAACAAAGCTGACCACCTAGTGGCACAACATGCAGCTGAGCGCATGACCGTTTCACAACCCGGGCCATGTGGATCCTTTCCTCCGCCACCAGCCTGTCTAAACAACACAGATGGGAAATGAAGGACAGCTAAATAGTTTGGAATATGTTAAATGAAACAAAAGACAAAATAATTCAATAAACAGATGAGCAGCCAAAATGAAATGGGGATAAAGCATGTAGAAAGTATTGAGTTCCTATGACTAGAGACTGGAATATACGCCTCATGAAAACCTTAAAATATGCGTGAGAAATGCTTAAAAATGCATGAAAAGTATCAAATATGCAAGATCACATAATAAAAAAACATGGCAGTCACTGCGTGTAATATATCTCAAAGTGGAACCCGTGCATATCAATTATGAGGAAGAGCACTGGCCACACGAAAAATCAGTACATTTAGATAGCTGATATCATTTTCTGAATCCTTTCTGGTAGAGGTTAGGAAGGGGGCCTTTCTGGAATTATTTCCTAAAAATCTACAAAATGGGGATGCATACTGTGTTTCAGGAATTGTTCCTGTTTTGCTATTGTTGTCAGTAACAAGCGCATGCGATGCGAGTGAGTTGCAGCGGAACAATCAATATGTATAGGACCAACTTCGAGATATACCACATGCAGAGGGGCATGCTAAAAAATTCTGTAATATTTCATTTAAAAAACAACATATAATCATGAACTTTTCTGAACAGCGTTAACTTTTAATTAATACTATAGGACCAAAGCATTTATTTTACATTTTTCTACTATTGTAAACATAAATGACCAAGTACTGTTCCAAATGTTCGGTAGTAAGATTGTGTCTTCGATCACACAAAACATTTTTATAAGCAGAAAAGGACCATTCTGCATCAACTTAGGTACCTGGGCAGTATTTGAATCTGGGTGTACGTTGGATGTTAGCACTTATTGTTTCTGGTAAAAGTTCACCCGTCCCATTAATAAAACTATCAATTTGGCACAAGGACTCAAGGCCCAGGTTATCGTTTAAAATGTTTTCAAACTTCTCTAAGTTTTCTTGGGAATATCTCTGGCAATGAGGAGTTCACTAGAATAATTTTATTCATTAACTGAATAGATTCATTCAATGCCAAACGTTGCGTTTCAAGCTTTTTAACACTTGCAGGTATATGGGAAAATGAGTGCTAATCACAGCAATGTCTTTTTCAATACTGGAATCATTAAAAACTTCTTGCACTGGAAAACTGCCAGAGCCTCTGCACTATTGAAGCCATTTACTACCCATCTAATGGCCTCGAAATGTTCATTGTGAAACAACACAGCATCAAACCCATGTAACCAATGAGTTACCACTGTTTCAGGAGCTAAAGTCACATTTGGTAGTTTTTCTTTGTAGGTCTTGATGTGAGCAGGAGCCTTTAAAAACACATTCTGAAATCAGTTTATTTACATTCACAAATGTGGAACGTACTACTTCAGCTAGGCGATGTACTCCATGAGCAAATCGCGTCACATGAATCAAATTGGGATAAAATATTCAGAGGGCTTTTCGCAATTTGACCATATAGGGAGTAGCATCTGAAATAAACACAAACACCCTTTCATCTGCTGAAGATCTGGGAATATTTTTTCTAATATTTTTCTCATCCACAAATCTGTTGATTGTAGAATGATTTACTTTTTCAAGTTATTTGCAGGCTGCTAAATAGGAAGAAGAAGGCTCTTCTTTTAAAGCACCAACAATTAAATTTGGAATGTAACATCAACAAGTGTCTGCAGTTTTTCCAACTGAAATCCAGATAATGCTGTCCTTGAGTTCATTGCATATTTGTTCCAGAACATTTACGTAAATTGTCGTTATGTACTTTTTATGCAATGTTGATTCATCTGGTATATTTTGATTCAAGCAATGTTTGCGCAGGAGGCCTCTGAGGATAGGGTTTGTAAGTTTGTGAAGAGGAATATTGCTTGCAATGAATGCTTCCCCTAGATCCACATTAAACTGACTTTTTTGGTTACCTTTGGGCAAATCTCTGCTACTGCAACTTGCTGTTGTCAGAAGTTGTTGTGGTCATTTCTTCTGCATTCCTGTGATATGAAGACTTGTCTTGCACAAAATGTTTTTCTCACAAACTCGGCAACATAAAACAATTCCGTCATATATAAATGTTCCAGGATGGTCAGCTATCCATGAAATGACATTTCATTTTTCGGGCAGCATGGCGCACAACACATTATACACTACACATTGTAAACACGTTCAACCATGTACAAGTAAATAGAAAGCTTAACTGAAACAATGGACATGCGACTAAAAGCTTGTGTAGTTTAATTTAATTGTTGCCGATGCGAATGGTAGGTCACTGGAGGGGATTAACCGGAGCTGCGGGTGCAGGGGCATTGACTATGTCTGCCTGTTCCTGTTCCTCTTCTGTAATGATTTCGCTAGGCAGTGGCCTCTCGGTTAGCGAATGCACGCAGTTCTAGGTCACAATCAATCTGTGAGACATCAAAACTAGATCGAGCTGGAGACCGCCCATCTAAGTTTTTAAAATACTGTAAACATAGAGCGAAAATATGCACTGTCACTAGTTTTTAGTTAAAATATACATTACCCGGCAAAAAGGAGCCAAATATGCAAATGCATATGCAACATGCAAATGCATGTAATCCAGTCTCTACTAATGACTATAGTGTTAGCTTACATAAGATATTATTCTGATACTGTTCGAATGTGATTCAAGTCTCAAGAATGGATACGAGGTATCGACAGGTTTCAAGGACAACTTTATGAATTTTCTTGAACATGTGACAGAAGCACAGCTGACTGACTGACTGGCGCGCGCGCGCGTGTGTGTGTGTGTGTGTGTGTGTGTGTGTGTGTGTGTGTGTGTGTGTGTGTGTGTGTGTGTGTTTTGGGCATGCAGAAGGGGGGGGGGGGGGAATGATGTGATTAAGAAGAAGACATAAATTCTTTGTGTGCATACTTTAAAGAACAGGTGTGTCTCAGTGTCTCATAAAGAATCAAATTATCTAATCTAATCTGAACTGTTAAAGAAACGCAAAAATCATACAAAGTTTTAAACACATGATAAATTATGTATTAATATCTCATGATAATCTACAATCATGATTAATTTTATTATTACTATTACTATTATTGAGATAACAATGGTCAGAGTCAAAAAGTAAAATCCAGCAAAACATTACTTTTGAAAGAAACACTGAGGTATAGCCAAAAGCAACACAAAAAAATACAATATCATACTGTATTTCATGGTGAGAAATAAAAGAAAAGTGAGAAATAAAAGAAAAGTAAGAAAGAAAAAGATGTAAGAAGTGTTCCAGAAGGTCACTCACTATCCTAAACTAGGACAGCATTTCATTTGTCTAATAGAGAAAATTATAACCCTTTATTTCCAGCAAAAGTTAGATATTTTTTAGTAAACATTGATTTTCAAATATCCGCATTGGTATGTACTTTCATTTGTGATAATACAGATACTCAAGCTGTCTATATGACAGTTGTTGGCTGAGCTATCAATAGCCTTTCTCTATCATCCTGAGTACTTTCAGATTAAAAAGCTCTTCCAAGTTCATGATGAACCATCAAAACTTTGTTGTTGGAATTGATCACTAAAGCCCTCTTGCAGTAACACAAAGACTGGCTTGCATTTTCCCTGTCAGCAATATGCCTAAGTTCACCACTCAAAACTAAATTAGCATTTATTAATACACAATTCATGTGAGGCAACCCAAACTCAGTTACTCAGCTGATAAATATGCTACACAACACAATATACACTGATTGGGGGGAAAAAAATTGCAACACCAAAAAGAAGTTGTGCTACGTAAACAAATGTTGGTAGGTGAGTTTCTACATCTGAAAGATGATGACTATTAAAATATTGCGCAAGTCACATAAGAGTGGTGCTAGTAGTACCACTACACGGATGAAAATCAGGTTCACTTTAAATATATGCTGTAACAGTCATGAGTGTAAGCTACCTCTGAGATTGGACGTGGTGAACTGATGTTTGCCAAGAACACCTTCAAGGTGACACAGACACCATTATCAACACCTCAGTGACCTTCAATGATGTCATTTAATATGGCTACAACAAGCTGCATGTTCCTTCTATGATACTGCAAAAAGGTTTGGCAGGAATGTAGCCACTGTGCACGAATGCTGGCAGTGGTGGCCAAGAGAACTTAGTCACGAGAAGACCAGGCTCCGGTCGGCCATATGGCACTCCGAGAGGGATGAATATTGTGTTTGGTACATAGCTCTGGTGCATCGTATTGCATCTGCAGCAGCAATCTGACCAGCAGTTGGCACCACAATGACACAACAAACTGTTACAAATCAGTTACTTGAAGGACAGCACTGAGCAGGTGCCCTGTACTGTACATTCCACAGACCCCAAATCACCACAACGTCAATGGTATCAAGCAAGAGCTCATTGGAGGGTAGGGTGGAGGTCTGTTGTGTTTTCTGATGAAAGCTGGTTCTGCCTCAGTGCCAATGATGGCATGTGTTGGTTAAAAGGCCAGTTAAGGGCCTGCAACCAACCTTTCCACATGCTAGGCACACTGGACCTATGCCTGGAGTTATGTTCTGCATGCAGTTTCATATGACAGCAGGAATGCTTTAGTGCTTATCCGTTGCAGCCTGACTACAAATTCGTATGTCAACCTGGTTATTTGACCTGGTGTGCTGCCGTTCATGAACAGCACTCCAGGGGTATTTTCCAACACGAAAATGCTCACCAAAATACTGCTGTTGTAACCCAACATTCTCAACAATGTTGACATGTCACCTTGTCCTGCTCAATCACGAGATCTTTCTCCAATCGAGCACATATGGGACATCAATGGACGACAACTCCAGCATCATCCAGAATCAGCACTAACTGTCTCTGTATTGACCGAGCAAGTGCAACAGACATGAAACTGTCATCCAGTAGCTGTACAACACATTGCATGCAAGTCTGCATGCTTGCATTCAACGTTCTGGCAGATACACCAGTTATTAATATAACAGCATTTCATGTTTGCAATGCCTTATCTCACCTGTGATCTTCCAATGTTTATCATTTACATATGTTACCTAGACAAATTTATACCCAAATTTTCATTACTCTACATTAATTATTTTTTTGTGTTGCGATTTTTTTCCCATCATTGTATAATAATTTCAATAGCTGCTTCTGTAACTGTCACTTGTAACTCTCCCCTCCAGTATAAGCTCCTCCAAAGTGCGTAAGTAAGAACAGTCATTACAATCTATTCCAGAAAATTCATGAAATCACTCTATCTTTCTGTCACTCCTCCTTTAATGCCTCATAACGTTTGAGAGTATATGACAACAAAGAAAAACATGAATTCCATAACACTTTCAACATGTTAAACATACCATACACTGTTTAATCAGCTGGCTTAAGGCATCACTCAGACTCTTGATCTTTGGCAAATGTGCAGTAAATGCAATATTTGCTGCTTGCCTGTCTTTGGACTGTCTGCAAAACATGTGAAAAGAAAGTAAGACACAAATGTTATCAAAATATTTTTGGATATTGTTAAGGTAAAAACATGATATACAATCACATGATCAATCACCGAGAACTATTAAAAATTATGTACATAAAATGACCCAAAAAATCTATTTATAATCTATCAAAACACAAACACCTGCCCTTAATGTCTATCTGTGTTTATTATTTCGAGTATTGCAATCTTCTTGTGCTGAAACAGAACTGGAAACATACACAATGCTTTCAAAAACTGAACTGAAATGGTGAGAGGGGGTTTGGACATCACTCCTCCCTAGAGTTACAATTAATTGTCTGACCCACTGAGTGACCTTACCCAGTGATCAGATAGGAGACAAATTAAGAAATTTTCAAATGCTGAACACTTTCATCAACTTGTAGAGACAGCATCAATACGGTTCCAATTGCAATCACAACTACATTACTGAAAGTGGTGCCTCGCCCATCTCTATGATGTTCATGGTGCATACCTTCTGATAGGACTGCATTTCATGGCTTTTGTACTGAGCAAATATAATCTAATAAGCACAAGGTTTATTTTACTGACAGGTAATGTGGGAACAGCCACTGAATAAGAAAATTATTGCAGAAGGGATGGTAGGCAGAATGACAGTTTATTTAGCAGTGGCACTACAGTGCACTCTGTTTCAATTCTGTCTGTAAATCTTAAAAGAAATGCTTTGTGGATACAGACTACTTTTAACCATCTCCACACATCAACAATGTATCCAAACACATCGAACCAATTAGAAAGTCTTAAGGAAAACATTCCTAAGTGAGTCCCTATGAAGAGTCTTACAACCCCATTGCAAGTTAACTAGGTCTGTCACAGCTGAAGTGCAGAGAAGGAAAGCACTATTGACAACTGGCTTTGTAATCTCCCCCAAAACAACATGGCAGAACACTAAAAGTAATGGAGAAGAAAGGGAAATAACATTTGGTAAATTTTTGTCTTACAGTCTGAAAAATATGCACTTCTAGGGGAACATCACCCAGCACAAAAGAATACTAAAAATTCCTGAGCTATGGGTTTTTTGTCTGGTGAATAGTTTAGCACAGGGAGCAGCTGAAGAATGCGTTGCTTTAATCTTCTGTTGTCCTTGGGAAGACCCCACATCTTGCATGGCATTTACTCCTCCTCAAAAGTTGCGGATTCCCCACACAGGCCTGCCTTGTAATCTGATTAGCAGGTGACCAGTGCAGTTCAGTTCAGTTTTAATGGCCTATGTACAGATAATGTTTCCATTACATCTGCGAACGAGAACTTTATTTGTCATGAAATGCTGCACAATGGAATGAAAAAGGTGTCTAAAGTGAGGAAACAGGGCCTGAAGAACTTTAATCAAACAAATGCAGCATAAAGACGGTTTTTATATAAATTTTATTTATATCAAGATGGGTTTTGGGCTTTCACCCATGTTCACTTGGTTAATACCTTGAAAACTTCATCAATAAAATTTTTTTGTCAACTGCATTTTGAATGCTTTAGCTAGCCTGTGGGAAATAATTCATTTGCTACCACATTTCCCGAATTGTGTACACATGTTAAATTAATAGTTTGGTAACGAAAACTCCCCTGTGCATGATCAACAGGAATTCCACAAACACTGATGTTGCAAAATTTTCCATGTTCTGTTTCCCCACAACATCTAAATGACAGTGGACAGCAATATCCAGACTGATGAAGTTTTCCCCAAGTTTTGGCAAGCACTTCATACAGTTCCACACAGTCGCTTAGTTAATGAAATGAGTTTAAAGAATAGGTGGCAGAATACGTGGTTAGATTTGGGATTTCCTATCAGATAAAACTCAGTAACTCATTCTTAACTGGACAAAAACTCTGGACTTACCCGAAAAGTGTGTTATATGACAATTAGTGTTCATGATATACAGTGTGTCTCTCCTAAGAATCATCAGGCAGATTTTCTCTGGTTTTTCAGCAGGTATTTGCAATTTTGTTTTTGCATGGTGTAGCTGAGGTCACCCCAAACAAATAGTGCTCATCATGTCTTTCGTGCGACACCCAGTGTTGATGTAAGGTGTCGGTTTATTTCCATTACAAAAAAAATATTATTTTTATAGCATATAGTGGAAATGATGAATTGCTGCATTATATGGTGAGTAACAACTTTCCTTTTCATAATATAAAACAAGACCCCGGGAGTAGACAACATTCCATTAGAACTACTGATGGCCTTGGGAGAGCCAGTCATGACAAAACTCTACCATCTGGTGAGCAAGATGTATGAGACAGGTGAAATACCCACAGACTTCAAGAAGAATATGATAATTCCAATCCCAAAGAAAGCAGGTGTTGACAGATGTGAAAATTACCGAACTATCAGTTTAATAAGTCACAGCTCCAAAATACTAACGCGAATTCTTTACAGACGAATGGAAAATCTGGTAGAAGCGGACCTCGGGGAAGATCAGTTTGGATTCCGTAGAAATGTTGGAACACGTGAGGCAATACTAACCTTACAACTTATCTTGGAAGAAAGATTAAGAAAAGGCAAACCTACGTTTCTAGCATTTGTAGACTTAGAGAAAGCTTTTGACAACGTTAACTGGAATACACTCTTTCAAATTCTGAAGGTGGCAGGGGTAAAATACAGGGAGCGAAAGGCTATTTACAATTTGTACAGAAACCAGATGGCAGTTATAAGAGTCGAGGGGCATGTAAGGGAAGCAGTGGTTGGAAAAGGAGTGAGACAGGGTTGTAGCCTCTCCCCGATGTTATTCAATCTGTATATTGAGCAAGCAGTAAAGGAATAAAAAAGAAAAATTCGGAGTAGGTAATAAAATTCATGGAGAAGAAGTAAAAACTTTGAGGTTCGCTGATGACATTGTAATTCTGTCAGAGACAGCAAAAGACTTGGAAGAACAGTTGAACAGAATGGACAGTGTCTTGAAAGGAGGATATGAGATGAACATCAACAAAAGCAAAACGAGGATAATGGAATGTAGTCGAATTAAGTCGGGTGATGTTGAGGGTATTAGATTAGGATATGAGACACTGAAAGCAGTGAAGGAATTTTGCTATTTGGGGAGCAAAATAGCTGATGATGGTCGAAGTAGAGAGGGTATAAAATGTAGACTGGCAATGGCAAGGAAAGCGTTTCTCAAGAAGAAAAATTTGTTAACATCGAGTATAGATTTAAGTGTCAGGAAGTCGTTTCTGAAAGTATTTGTATGGAGTGTAGCCATGTATGGAAGTGAAACGTGGACGGTAAATAGTTTAGACAAGAAGAGAATAGAAGCTTTCGAAATGTGGTGCTACAGAAGAATGCTGAAGATTAGATGGGTAGATCACATAACTAATAAGGAGGTATTGAATAGAATAGGAAGAAGAGAAGTTTGTGGCACAACTTGACTAGAAGAAGGGATCGGTTGATAGGACATGTCTGAGGCATCAAGGGATCACCAATTTAGTATTGGAGGGCAGCGTGGAGGGTAAAAATCGTAGGGGAGACCAAGAGGTCAATACACTAAGCAGACTGAGAAGGATGTAGGTAGCAGTAGGTACTGGGAGATGAAGAGGCTTGCACAGGATAGAGTGGCATGGAGAGCTGCATCAAACCAGTCTCAGGACTGAAGACCACAACAACAACAACAACAACAACAACAATATAAAATCTTGAATTTTCCATTGTTTGTGTACTTTTAAAGCAGAAACTTATGTTCCCATTCGATGGGAGATTAGTCTAGTGCACTATTTGTTTTATCGATATGTATTAACAGGAACATTAAAACTCAAAGAATAAACAGTGCACAAGCAGCAACACCACCACCTTGCTGGTCTGCAAAGAATGCTACTGCCTAGCGTGAAGTGCTACTGAGTCATTGCTGGATTACTGTTTATTCTTCATGTTTTACTGTCCCTGTTTATACATACTGATAAAACAAATATCAGACTAGACTAATTTCATAGTGCTCTATCAGATAGGCTCGTATAATTCTGATTTTAAAATAATGGACAAACCAATACTTTGTTAACACTGGATGTTGCACGAAAGAAGTGACGAGCATTAATTGTTTGGGCTGACTCCAGCTACACAATGCAAAAACTAAATTACAGGCATCTGTCAAACACAAGATAAAATGCGCCTGATGACTCTTAGGAGAGACACCCATTACATAGATGACTTGGTTAATAATACTGGAACCTTCATGAGGCCATTCACAGATAACGCTGTCATTTTTAAGAATATCTATAGCCCAGAAAATTGAAGCATAATGCAGGAAGCCCTGTGAAGTACCTACTTCTCGTGCAGGGAGTGGCAGTGGACTCAACATAAATAAATGTGAAGTACTGCACATTTATAGGCGTGAAGAACCATTGTTGTTCATTACAATGGAAACAGTACACAAGCCTCTGTTTATTTGACACAGAATTTTTTCGCGCCAAACATAGTATACATCGAAGCATATACTGACAAATAGTAAATGCTGTTTATAATAATGATGAATGTTTAAGAGAGAATTGTTATCTATTTCAATGTATACAGAGTGACATCTTGTCACAGACAGGAGACCCACGCTGGTCAGCTACAGAGGTAGTGGTATCTGGAGGACAATAAAGAGCCAGCTACTTTAACTCCTGACAGAAGCAAATCTGGATTAAAATACTATATAAATCATGAATTAACTAACACCTATTAGCACATTATGCTGTACTGTTGTAAGGGGACTGAATCATTGTCCTATTTGCTGTAGTTAAAAGTTGGAGTTGCCTACTGTGTGACAACTAGTATCCAGTGTTTAAGGTACAATGCTTGATCCATCCCAAGTTTGAGTGGGTAGCATCTGGGTTGATTAACTTATGTAGTGTAATTTTGGGATGGTATTATAGTAGACAGATCACACCTGAAGTGGAAAAGTTAAATTTTATTTGGTGAGGGGAAAAGTGACACCTTTGATTAGAGGTCATTTTCGTTATATTGTTTTGCGTGGCAGCTTTGAAGCAAATGTGACAGATAAAAGTGGGAAGAGAATTATTATACTGCACCATGGTTGTAGGTGAAAGAAGTTTGTGTTTTCTATTTAAAATAGAAAAGCTGACCTTTCAATTAGGAGATAGTAACCATTTTTATCCCCAATTTCTTAAGCAATGTGGGCTCGTAATTGTCTTTTTGCCTTGTTGTGATAATTTGATTTGAAATAAAAGAAAAAAGCATTTACTATTATTTTCATTACGAGCCTATGTAGTATTACATGTTAAAGAACATAATTAAATTTGCCCACTATAAACTGGTTTTATTTTGAAGAAAGAAAAAGTGTGGTGCTAGAAAATATTTAATATCTGAGAATGTGCCTTGATATTCATGAATTACAGCATTTATTAGTGAAATGCAATATGAATAATAAAAAATTGATCTCTGAAAAGTATCTCCTAATACACTTCACATTCTAGCAGCAAATTTAGTTTCTTCACATACTAGCAACAAAATCAATCAGATGCATTATTTTTTTCAGGCTGAGTGGATTCAGTTTTAAAAAATGGTTGGGCATGGCAAAGTAAAGTTAGACAAGAGTTGCTGATTTTGGTTGGTTGGTTGGTTGGTTTGTTTGTTTTTGGGTCTGATGGGGGCTAAACATCGAGGTCATCAGTCCCTAGTTAAAAACAGACATACTTGTAAAAGGCCTATACAGTAAAAGCATAACCTCTGCACCCAGAGGGAGGGAACACCAAGAGGTACAGAGCTAAAATGAACACCACAGTAACACAAAATAGAGGACACTTAAACGGAGTAGAGCAAATAGTTGACTAGAGTAAAACAGACTACAGAGGTTGATGGATCAGGTAAAAGGTCAACCACTCAACTACAAACAAAGAACCTCCAGCTGGAAAGCATTGATAGAGATACCAACACAACTTTTTACCATAAAAGACACTATTTTGGTATCCACGTCACAATTAAAAGTCGCTGGAGTGGGTGTAGCCTGAGAAATCATGCGAGAGTGCCCACACTAGAGCGAGTTATAAAAGCCAGATGCATGGATAAAACGTAAAACTGAGTCAGATATAGAGGTATCGTCACCGAGAATTAAAGGAAATGCAGCTGGTAAATTAAAGGACTGCCACAAAGGGGCTAAAAGTGGGCAGTCCATCAGAAGATGGACCACTGTCAGCCCTGCGTCACAGCGACACTTGGGCGGGTTCTCACGATGAAGGAGATAGCTGTGGGTCAACCGCGTATGTCCAATTCGGAGACGGCAGAGAACAACTGAGTCCCTACACATGCCCCTCAAGGATGAGTTCTATACGGCTGTGGACGACTTGACCATGCGGAGCTTATTTGGCAAGTTCAAGACAGACCATTGAGAGCTCCGGACATCACGAACCTTGGGATGTAGGGCTGACCGGAGGTCTCTTTCCACGAGACCAAGCTCCAGGGGTGGCGAAGTGGTGGCCTGCTTGGCCAACCGATCGACATGTTCGTTTCTTGGAATGCCAATGTTGCCTGGGGTCTACACAAACGTCGCTGAACAACCACACTCAGCGAGAGCAGAAACAGCATCTTGAATACCGTGCACCAAAGGGTCCCAAGAGAAACACTGGTTGAGTGCTTGCAATCCACTCAGGAAGTCACTGCATATGACAAATGACTCCCCAGGGCAGGAGGAAAGGTGAGCGAGTGCACGATAAAGAGCAACCAGCTCCGCAGTGAAAACACTGCTCCCACAAGCCAGGGAATGCTGCTCAACGTAGTCGCCGTGGATGAAAGCAAACTCAGTGCATCCATCGACCACAGAACCACCGGTGTAAACTATATCTGCATTGTGAAACGAGGCAAGAAGAGCCAGGAATTGTAGACGAAGACTGGCAGGTGGGACGGAGGACTTGGAGTCGCAGGACAAATCCAAGCAAAGCCACAAGCGAGGGAAGGACCAAGGAGGGGTAGAAGAGGAGGGCCGGAAGGATGGAGGAAAGGGAAAGGACTCTAGTGACGAGAGAAGGGAATGAACGCAGACCGTGATCAGGAAACCAGACCTAGGCCGCCGTCGTAGGGAGGGGAGTGCAGAAGATGGAAAAAGGAGCCTGCAGTTTAGGTGGTCGGGCGAGGCATGGACGCGGGCGATGTACGACGCAAGCAACTGTTGTTGGTGGAATCGTAGGCGAGGGATTCCAGCTTCTACAAGAAGGCTAGTCACCGGACTAGTGCAGAAGGCACCTGTCGCCAGTCTGACGCCACAATGGAGAATCGGGTCGAGGATCTGCAACATTGAAGGAGCTGCTGAGTTGTACACCACACTCCCATAGTCGAGACAGAACTTGATTAAGGCCTTATAGAGCTGTTGGAGGGTTGTTCTTGCAGCCCCCCAAACGGTTTGGCTGAGGCAGCGAAGGATGTTGAGGTGCCGCTAGCACCGTTGTTTAAGCTCGCGAAGATGAGGTGTCCAAGTGAGCTGAACATCAAACAACATCCCAAGGAAGCAATGAGTCTCCTCATTACGAAGGAGTTCATTGGCGAGGTAGAGCTCTGGATGGAATTGGACCGTTCAACAACGACAGAAATGCATCACTCGGGTTTTAGAAACAGAGAACTGAAAACCATGGTTGGATGCCCAAAAATGTGCCTTACGGATAGCTCCCTGCATCCACCATTCAGCGACACTGATGCTTGGGGAACTGTAATAAAGACAAACGTCATCGGCATATAGAGAGGAACAGATCGATGAGCCCACCGCAGCTGCAAGACCATTAATCGCCACCAAAAAGAGGGGAACACTGAGAACCGAGCCCTGCGTGGCACCATTCTCCTGAATATGAGCAGAGCTAAAATATGTGCCAACTCTGACCCGAAAGGAGCGATTGGAGAGAAAATTCCATACAAAAATCAGAAGTGGACCCCGTAAGCCCCATTCGTGCAGCGTAGCAATGATACGATGGCGCCAGGTGGTATCGTACGACTGCCGAAGATAAAAGAAAACAGCAACTAGATGTTCTTGCTGAGTAAAAGCTGCAGGAATAGCCGACTCTAGTGAGATTAAATTGTCGATCGCTGAGCGGCCCTGATGGAAGCCCGTCTGTTGCTGGGCTAGGAGGCCCCGAGCTTCGAGGATCCACATGAGCCGCCAACTCACCATCCGTTCCAGGAGTTTGCACATAACGTTGGTAAGGCTGATACGGCGATAGCTATCAACCACCAGCGGATCTGCACCAGGTTTCAGCACTGGGATGGTAATGCTATCCTGCCAACGAGTTGGCACAACGCCCTCCATCCAGATGAGGTTAAACAGGGCGAGTAATTCACCCTGACAGTGCGCTGAGAGATGGCGAAGAAACTGGTTGTGAATTCGGTCTGGACCTGGAGAGGTATCGGGGCAAGCTGTAAGGGCACTTTGGAACTCCCATTCACTAAACGGTGCGTACAAAACTATAACTGCATATGCTCAGCCTGCTCTTTAATGGTGTGGAATTCTGCGCTGTAGCCTGCTGTCGCGGAAATACGAGCAAAGTACTCTGCCAGTTGTTCAGCGATGGCGATTGGGTCAGTACAAAGTGTACCCCGAAGAGAAAGGCAAGGGACAGACACATGAGGGCGAAAGCCAAAAATGCGCAAAAACCTGCAACCACACCCGAGATGGGGAAGTGCGAGAACCTATGGTGGCAACATATCGTTCCTAGCAGTCCCGTTTGCTCCGCTGGATTAACCGCCGAGCCCGGGCCTGCAGCTGTTTGAAGGGAACCAGATTCATTAAGGAAGGATGCTACCAGAGTCGTTGCAGGGCTCGCCGGCGGTCCCGGATAGCTTCTGCAATTTCTGGTGTCCACCAAGGGACTGACTTACGCCTTAGGGTACTGGAAGAGCAGGGGACAGTTGCCTCGGCAGCAGAAACAATGGCCATAGTGACCTCGTCCACCGCCAAACCAATGTCACCAGGAAGCAGAGAGATGGCCACAGTAGCTGAGGTGTAGGCTGCCCAATCAGCTCCACGAAGAGACCATCGGAGCAGCTGGTCAGGGGGTTGGGATTGAAGAAGAGAAACCAGGATAGGAAAGTGGTTGCTACCACAGAGGTCATCATGGATCCTCCAACTGAGGTATGGAAGAAGAAGACCTGGGCTACTAAGAGAGAAGTCAATGGCTGAGTATGCGCCATGAGTCAAGCTAAAGTATGTGGGAGCACCAGTGTTAAGGAGGCAAATTTCCTGCTGTGCCAAGAGAGCCTCAACGTTCCTACCCTGGCCCGAGATCTGGGCCCCACCCCATAAAGGGTGGTGGGCATTAAAGTCCCCCAAAAGGAGGGATGGCGGGGGGGAGATGGGTGAACAAAGCAGCTAGGTTGGCAAGAGGGACAACCTTATCCAGGGGAAGGTAGAGGGAACAGATGGTAAGCTCAATTCCTGCCCGGATTCTAACAGCCACAGCCTCGAGAGCCGTGTGAAGTGGGGAACAGTGGCAAGACACCACCAGACGCCCTATCATATTCTACACGATTCTTGTAGTAACCCCAGTAGCCACAGAGGGAGGGGGGCTGCCGAACAGGAAACCAGGTTTCCTGTAGGGCCGGACAAGTGGCAGGGAAGCGGCACAAAAGCTGTTTCAACTCAGCAAGATGGTGGAAAAAACCACGGGGGATAGGTTACGCCTTAGAAGCGCTCGCCACCACCAATTGCGAAGTAGCCTGATCAACTTCCATAGGAGCTGCAGGTCAAGCAACATCTAGCTCCTGAGGGGACACTAGATGCTCCACATCATCTTCAGGTGCAGTGGTGAACTTTTCTGTCTCTATGTCCCTCTCCTTTTGCTTTTTCTTCTTTTTGGTAGGGTCCCATTTGTCCTTCAGTTTATCAGGCTGGGTGGGCTTTTCCGACCCAGTCTCACGGACCAAGGAAGACCTGGAAGCCCTACGGCCCTCAGGTGGTGGCTTTTTTAGCCACTGGCTGACATCTGGAGGGGCAGTAACTGTGGAAGGGAGGGCACTAAGCGATTCGTTCTGCGCGAGGGGAGCTGGACGAGGAAGGCACTTCTCCGGCTCAGAGGTGAGGACTGAAGTCCCCAAAGAAGGAGGGGTTGTTACTACTGATGTTGATAACAGGGGGTGTTCCCCCAACTATCTGGGGGGCACGAATAGACGGCTGGGCTGGAGGGCCCACAAAAAGCAGCTGAGCTTGGGGGCTCGTCGCCAGGGATGGTGACATCGAAGCTGCTGCAGCAAACGTCGATGAAATGCGCACAGGGTGAAGTCGGTTGTACTTGTGTTTAGCCTCTGTGTGAGCGAGCCTGTCCAAGGTCTTATACTCCATAATCTTCCGTTATTTTTGATAAACGGCGCAGTCTGATGAGCAAGGTGAATGTTTCTGTCCACAGTTGACACAAACAGGGGCGGCGAACATGGGACGTTGGGGTGGGAGGCACGTCCACAATCCCGACAGGTAGGGTTGACGTCACATCTTGATGACATATGCCCAAACCTCCAGCACTTAAAGCAGCGCATGGGAGGAGGGACGTAAGGCTTAACATCACATCGATATATCATCACCTTAACCTTCTCAGGAAGAGTGTCTCCCTCGAAAGCCAAGATGAAGGCGCCAGTGGTGACCCTACTATCTTTAGGTCCCCTGAAGACACTTCGTACAAAGTGGACACCACGGCGTTCCAGATTTGCATGGAGCTCGTTGTCTGACTGCAACAACAGGTCACGATGAAAAATAAGTCCCTGAACCATACTGAGGCTCTTATGAGGCGTAATGGAGACTGCAACATCACCGAGCTTGTCACAAACAAGCAATGCCCGTGACTGTGCTGGGGATGCTGTCTGTATGAGGACTGCTCCAGACCTCATTTTAGACATGCCCTCAACTTCTCCAAACTTGTCCTCTAAAGTTTCTACAAAAAACTGAGGCTTTGTGGTCAGAAATGAGTCCCCATCTGTTCGGCTGCAACAGAAATCGAGGAGAATACTTCTCACCAGGTAATTTAGACCACCGTTCCTCCCCTGGTGTGGACAGGGAAGGGAACAATTGGGGGTCATACTGTAAAGCATTGAACTTTCCTTTCTTAGAGACTCGTGCTTGCGCACTATTCATATTTCGTTTCATGGTGGTCCCACGAGCATCTAAGGGAAGGAATGTCCACCCAGACAGAGCCCCACTTGCCTGGGTAAGACTAATACAGCCGGAGGACGGCAGGTTCCCCAGAGGTCGCCCGCTAGCAACTGTTCTACCTCAACAGCCATGCGTCTCCTCGGCACGCAGCACATCTTGAGATTGAGGTTTTTTTTTATAGAGGTTTATACCATCCTCGCGACCCAGACAGTTAAGCCAAGATCCCCAGGCTCTGTACCGTACAACGTTCCACCGTCACGCCTTACGGTGGTCGCTGAAGCACGCTCAGAGCTTACGGTATTGAGGACTGGTGGTGCTTCCCAGTCCCCAGCTCAGGGATCCCAGGGTCGCCAAGCCCGTACCTGGCAACTAAATTCTGAGCCCCCTGAGGGGAGTTGCTGCTGTGATTTTTTTTTTTTTTTTTTAAAAAGAAGAGCTCTGTGTTTTGGAATACCGTTGCCACTCCACACAATAACATCGCTGGTTTGACCGCTAAAAGCAAAATTATGTGATACACGCACATCAACAATTAAGGAGAAAATTAGCCAGCAGTCTGTAATAGTAACTAATATTTAGGTCCCTTGACTTGTTTCTGTAACATACCAAAGAAATATTCACTTTCCGAGTAACTGGATCAAAGAGAGATAAAAAATTTAAAATTCTGAAAAAATAAGGTTCTAAAAAGGCTCTGGCAAAGAGTTACTTCCTCCCAAAAACATCTCTTGAAATCAACACATAAGATAAGAGTGATTTGCAGTCATTTTACTAACAGCCATCCTTTCCCTATTGACTATCTGTGAAAGTAACAAGTAAAGTTAAAATTAAAGTTTAAAACAGTCATATATTATTGGAGTGAGTGACCGGTTCCGACTCTTTCATAGAGTCATCTTCAGTCTCCAGAGTGGTTGATGGACACTGCCAGACGTGCTCGTGTAATTGCTTTGAGCAGTTACACGAGCATTGAGGGTCAACGGAACTCATCTGGTAGTGTCCATCCACCGCTCTGGAGTCTGAAGATGATTATGAAAGAGTCAAAACCGGTCACTCACTCCAATAATAATAATAATAATAATAATAATAATAATAATAATAATAAATTGCGATCAAGACTGTTTTAAATTTTAATTTTAACAAATTTTAAGATCACTGACTATGTTTTCAAAAATTTTAGGTATAGTTAAAACTGAAGTTGAGCTTAAAACCATAGTGCTGTATTAAGCATGGTAGAACAATTAAACTATGTTCGTAACCAAACAGTGACAAGTGAAATATAAAAGGAAATAACATTTACATTCCTGAAACTATATAGCAACATACTTGAATACATCAATCATTTGCTGGTACGTATCTCTGAACCCAACTTGATGTGAATACATTTTGTTCAAGCATTCCTGTTTCTCTTTCAACTTTCGTTTCTGTTCTTCTTTTGCTGCAGCTTCCTCTTGTTCAGCCTTCTTTATTAACAGGTTCCTTTCTTGAATCCTCTGAAATATGAAGATAGCCAAATCAGAAGATAAACAATGTGATTATTAAATTTACAGTAATTAATGTAATGTAACTGATCAATTTGGTGTAATGTGTTCTGTTCCTAAATTCACCGAACTTATATTTCCTGCAAACCACTGCACTGAGCATGACAGAAGGTACTTTGATCCACAGTTAATCTTTTTACTTTCCTGCTCTACTCACAAATGGAACAAGGAAAAAATAATTGCATCTAAGCCCCCTTTCCAAAATCCCTTATCTCCCTTATTTTGTCCTTATGGCTCTAACTGGAGACAAACATTCATGGTGGTAGTAGAAGGGTTCTACAGTCCGTTGAAACTGTAAGTTTTCTAAATTTCCACACTAGCATTTTGCAAAAAACGATTTCCATCTTGCTCACGAAGCAGTTCTGTAAGATTCTCGTACTGGTCTACTGATGAAACTGCCCAGTAACAAATATAAAACATGTTTCTGATTTGCATCAATGTCTTCCTTTAATCCTACTTGGTAGTAATCCCAAACAATTCAGCAGTGCCCAAAAATATGTTGCACAAGTATTCTGAACTAGGTCTTCTTTAAGGGTGCAGTACACATTCCCAGAACTCTCTCAATAACCAAGACTGACCATTCACCTTCTTTACAACTGACCTCAAGTGCTCATTCTTTTCATCTTGTTTTGCAATAGTATGCCTACATATTTAATCAATGTGACTAAGTCAAACAGCATACTATGAAGCTGTGTTTCAGCATTACAAGACTGTTTCTCCAACCATCTGCATTAACTTGCATGTAACCGCTTTTAAAGGAAGCTGTGAGTCATCATCAAAGCAGAAATTATGTCCAAACCATCTTAAATCACCAGCCAATAACGAACCAACAGTGTCATCAGTGAACAATCTCAGTTTGCTGCCCACCATATCTGACAGATCATTTATGTTTGTGGAGAACAAGAACAATCCTTCAAACTTTGCAAGACTTCCTGTTTGTTATAATGGCAGTGAATGCATACACTTCCTACTTTATACTTGGTAAGTTAAAGACTCCTCCTACTGCCACTGCACGATTGGGGCACTTCAGTACAAAGTGCTGGTACTTTTGAATAGATCCATAATCATTGTAGCAGAGTAAGGCTAAGTAATTTCTGATGACTCAAATAACTTATGGGAATACAATCAGATAACATCCTCAACAACCTCAATACTTCAACAAGTAAACACACTCAGTGGATGGGGCAATGCCAACACACAAACAAAACACGGCAAATGCAGAAAGACAATACACACTGTAAACAACTAGCACTACCATCCGGCCAATGGTGACTGAAGTAACACATTACTGATAGCGAAATGAACAATGGGTGAGCAAGTAGCACTGTCTGTTTCTTTCTTTGAACAGGCACTGTGGAATACCAAGGAGAACTTAAGCATAAACATCCGTCTCAATAAGGCCACTTGCTAGTTTGACCTCAACACCTTCCTTAACACCACCACCCCAATAACTGGAAGTGCACACCATTATGTCTGTGTTGTCGTATTCCACTGGATTACCAGTACAGAAACAATGTTCTACTACTGCAATTTTGGCTGGTGTAGGTGTGTGTGATGCTGATATTCCATATGCTGGTCCTCCACAGTCCTGATGGTCTAACCAATACATGGTGTTACAAAAAGGTATGGCCAAACTTTCAGGAAACATTCCTCACACACAAAGAAAGAAAATATGTTATGTGGACATGTGTCCGGAAACCCTTACTTTTCATGTTAGAGCTCATTTTATTACTTCTCTTCAAATCACATTAATCATGGAATGGAAACACACAGCAACAGAACGTACCAGCGTGATTTCAAACACTTTGTTACAGGAAATGTTCAAAATGTCCTCCGTTAGCGAGGATACATGCATCCAACCTCCGTCGCATGGAATCCCTGATGCGCTGATGCAGCCCTGGAGAATGGCGTATTGTATCACAGCCGTCCACAATACGAGCACGAAGAGTCTCTACATTTGGTACCGGGGTTGCGTAGACAAGAGCTTTCAAATGCCCCCATAAATGAAAGTCAAGAGGGTTGATGTCAGGAGAGCGTGGAGGTCATGGAATTGGTCTGCCTCTACCAATCCATCAGTCACCGAATCTGTTGTTGAGAAGCGTACGAACACTTCGACTGAAATGTGCAGGAGCTCCATCGTGCATGAACCACATGTTGTGTCGTACTTGTAAAGGCACATGTTCTAGCAGCACAGGTATGAAATCATAACAACGTGCTCCATTGAGCGTAGGTGGAAGAACATGGGGCCCAATCAAGACATCACCAACAATGCCTGCCCAAACGTTCACAGAAAATCTGTGCTGATGACGTGATTGCACAATTGCGTGCGGATTCTCGTCAGCCCACACATGTTGATTGTGAAAATTTACAATTTGATCACGTTGGAATGAAGCCTCATCCGTAAAGAGAACATTTGCACTGAAATGAGGATTGACACATTGTTGGATGAACCATTCGCAGAAGTGTACCCGTGGAGGCCAATCAGCTGCTGATAGTGCCTGCACACGCTGTACATGGTACGGAAACAACTGGTTCTCCCATAGCACTCTCCATACAGTGACGTGGTCAACGTTACCTTGTACAACAGCAACTTCTCTGACGCTGACATTAGGGTTATCGTCAACTGCACGAAGAATTGCCTCGTCCATTGCAGGTGTCCTCATTGTTCTAGGTCTTCCCCAGTCGCGACTCATAGGCTGGAATGTTCCGTGCTCCCCAAGACCCCGATCAATTGCGTCGAACGTCTTCCTGTCGGGACACCTTCATTCTGGAAATCTGTCTCGATACAAACGTACTGCGGCACGGCTATTGCCCCATGCTAATCCATACATCAAATGGGCATCTGCCAACTCCGCATTTGTAAACATTGCACTGACTGCAAAACCACGTTCGTGATGAACACTAACCTGTTGATGCTACGTACTGATGTGCTTGATACTAGTACTGCAGAGCAATGAGTCGCATGTCAACACAAGCACCGAAGTCAACATTACCTTCCTTCAACTGGGCCAACTGGCGGTGAATCGAGGAAGTACAGTACATACTAATGAAACTAAAATGAGCTCTAACAAGGAAATTAAGCGTTTCTTTGTGTGTGAGGAATGTTTCCTGAAAATTTGGCCGTACCTTTTTGTAACACCCTGTATATGAAATGCCACAACTGCAAGGCATACAGTAGACATCCACCTTATGTTAACCATAAAGAAGCCAACAGAGGAACACAAGTGATGATAGCAATTTTTGATGTGGTCTCTTTCTTCTTTCGTATTCCTCTGCAGATTCAATATGGTTAACTGACATTAGACTTGGTTCTGAATTAAGTATCCTGTTTCTACATGTAGCAACTTCTACTTATTTTTTATTAAATGATCAGTTCTGCAAGCAGCAGATTATTTTATGATGTGGAGATCTTTGTTACATACTGTTGCCATTTTTTAAAGGAAAGTTTTGAGGAATGTGCCTTGGAATATGGATGCTTTTTAAGATATGCAGACAATACTTTTATACTTGACCTCACAGTAGTGAAAATTTGCACTGTTTTACAACATCTCCATTCAATCCAACCATATATTTGCTTCACTAGAGAGGTAGAAAAGGGTAGCTTCCTTAAATTCCTTGATGAGCTGGTTAGTAGGAAGTGTGAAGGTACACGCCATTTATAAGAAGCCATTGTATCTACAGGATGGTAGTTATCACCATTCGGCACATGTCAGCTGACTTAGCCCACCTCCGAGTTATCTTTCACCTGAACGGACATAGTGGGAAACAGATCACACATGTACTAATGACCAATTGGATCAGTGAAGAGAATATCAGGTGATGCCTAAGCCCATAGCTTTTTTGTCTTACACAAGTAATACAGATCCATCATGGAAACCGTGTGTTTTTGTATTGGATAGTACAGCCAAGCAAATGGCCTCATAGTGTTGGGTGGGGGTTGGCCATAGCCTGTTAGAGTGGGAAGTTTAGTTTTAGCAATGTTGTGGAATGTGGAGAGTCATACATTTGCTCTCGTGCCAATTTTTCATAAACTATGCATCTGTGACACAGAAACAATGTCATTTTCACACTCATTTTAATATAATGGTCTGTTGACCTGTTCCAGACAGCAACATCACTTTGGGATGCGTTGAAAACTTCAACACAACTACCTCTGAAATGAACAAAAAACCACCTAGCCCTGTCTCACAGGCTGAAAGCATCCAGCAATTTAAGGTATCTGCATTCCAGGACCCTAAATGGTCAGTTTGCTCATGTGCTGTATGTTTAGGGAGTGCCAAGGATTCTGCACAAAGATTTCATACCTCCCATACAAAATTCAAGTATGTCAGTTACTTAGTGAATGTGATTATGAAGACTTTTTTTGTGCAACAGTGCTTGAAACTATTGTCAATCATGAAAATATGATTTTTCTCATGAGTAATGAAGGCAATCTTCATTTAAATGGGTTTGTTAACAAACAAAATTGTCGGTACTGGTATAACATGAAACCTCTGATGTTACAAGTCCCTTTCACACAGCCCAAAACTAACTCTATTAAGACTATATTATGAGAAGGAAAGTTGCTACTCACCATATAGCAGAGATGCTGAGTCGCAGATAGGCACAACAAAAAGATGTTCACACTTAAACAACAATTGACACACACACACACACACACACACACACACACACACACAACTCTGTGTGCGGAGGGGGGGGGGGGGGGGGGGGGGGGGGGGCACGTTGGCATGCCCACGTGAACGGCGCACGCACACACATATGTCAATTGTTGACAAAGGCCACTGGCCGAAAGTGTGAAAATCTTTTCATTGTGCCTATCTGCGACTCAGCACCTCCACTATATGGTGAACAGCAACTTTCCTTCTCATAATATTGTTACATATTATGCTGGATTTTCCATTGTTGATTAATAACACTATGGTGGGCAGTTGGGAAGAAGGGAATTATTGTCCTGTACTTCTTTGAGAAAAATCAACATTAGTATGACTGTTAATTCAGATCATAATATAATGTTTAATGGTGAAGGAGAACCCATACAGATCTCCATCCCAAAATGCATGCTCAGAAATCTGCAGCCAAGGCCATCCCAGCCTTGACAGAGCCACCTTCTTGCTCTCAGAACTTCAGCATCAGAGATGGGCAATGTGGACAGTATGGTTTCAACAAAAACTATTCAACTACACATACAGCTCATAAAACAATGGCTGTCTTACAGGTTCATTTGCAGGCCACCTTATTTCCAGATATGGCAACCTTCACTGGCTTCCTCACTCCCCTTATCTAAGCTCATGTGACTTCTTTTTGTCGTGATATCTCAAGACACAAGTATATTTTAACAAGCCAGCCCAGAAGATTACAATTCTGGTGGAAATCATTGCTTTCCCACATCAGATGATAACTGATGATACTAAAAGAGCTTTCAGGACCAGCTACAACAACACGTTAACATAAACGGCTGACATCTGGGTGACCTGATCTTCTAAACACAGCCCCACAGTTGTGGCATTTCAGACATTCGTCAGACCATCTGTAACACAGTGGACCACTGTTTAGTGTGTAAGTACAACACATGCTTATAGCAACCAAGTAAATCTATGATTGCAGAATGTTGCCTTGGTACCTACTATCCAATGAAACATACATAAGAACCAAGAGACTATGATACGCATTTTCAGTTATTATGATGGTATAGTGTTACTAAGGAAGCTGTTGAGTTTAAACTAGCAAGTGACCTTAAGCACAGATACAGAGATTATAGAAACTTCCTGGCAGACTAAAACTGTGTGCCGGACCGAAACTCTAACTGCAGAGTAAAAATCTCATTCTGGATACAGAGATTATTGCTTAAATTCTGCTTGGAATCCCCCACTCTCCCTGGTCTAACAACAGAGGGTCAGAGTTACTGTTACATACTCTCCAACTTTTGATTAATGTTACATTATAACAGCCAACATTGGTCACTGCTAGTTGTTCAGTGGTATTAGCTGTTAACAGTGCGCATTGTCTTTCAGCATACATTTGCTTTCACTTCCCTGCTGGCATAGCCCATGCACTGAGAGTTTAAATCCCCAAGCACAGTGCTCTCTTTTCATTTGTGCCATAAAAATTATAGTGATCACTTGTCTTGCTAGTGAGGGTTGTCACTGACATTGTCTGGCTACATTCCTGGAAGTTATTAGAACATTTGATAAGCTGGAATAAGCTCAAGTTTCATGTCAGATGAAGGCACCCGAGCCAGTTACTTGCACCATGTAAGTTTGTACTTGGACTGAATTTCGAGATTGCTAGACATACTATTTCTTGTCTATTGCCATAAGCACAGTATATATTCCACATCCAAGTAAATGTTCAGACCTTTCTACTTTGGGTTTCATCATCTGTGTCTGTACTTTTTTGTGATCCAAATTCAGCCTTTGTCTATGGACTCAACTGTTCATCAGAGGGCACTGAAATTTCATGAAGTCATAAAAAAATAAAAACAAGTAAACATCAAATTTACGTTGCTGCTATCAAAAACTAGTGTACTCTTGATCTATGAAGGAGAATCCATACAGATCTCCATCCCAAAATGCATGCTCAGAAATCTGCAGCCAAGGCCATCCCAGCCTTGACAGAGCCTCCGGCTGAGAGCCTCCACCCACCTCCAAACCAGATGATGCTGATCAGTCCTGGGTGTGGTATTGGAAATGTTAAGTTATGCATGCACCCCAGAAGCAAGGCCACCAGTCTTCACTACTACTGCTAGCCTTCTGTAGGAAATGAGGATCATCTACGAACCCAAGTATCCAAGCAAGTGTGGTAGGACTACTGCTGTTTACAATGTATATAAATGATCTAGAACAAAAAGTTGGAAGCTCTTTAAGATCATTTGTAGATGATAGTTGGTTGGTTGGTTGGTTTAAACGCGGAAGAAGGGACAAAACTACGATGTCATTGGTCCCTTGTTCCTAATAAAACAATGCCACAAGTGTGAGAATAAAATGGACAAAACATATAACACAAAACGGAGAGAAAAGAAAAGCCACAAGAACGAAGGGAAGGCAACGAACACTAAAAGGAACAAAAGAGGACAAGAAAACAACACAGAGATGCTAGAAACAGAAGAGAGTAAAACATGAAAGGAGATTATAGTGGCTGGCCAACCACAAGAATAAAAAGGGAAAGCCAGCCACTCTGCAACACATTAAAACCTCCACCCTAAAAGCACTAGGGTGGAGGACACAGAGGGACAAAGGACATGCACTAAAACCTACATAAGAGAATAAAATTCACTCTCACACATAAAAAGTAAAACAAAAGCTGCTGTGGAGGCATTGTCGGCCAACATCGAAGGCAGGGTGCTGGGAAAGTTAAAAGTCTGCCGCAGAGTGGCTAAAAGTGGGCAGTCCAGCAAGAGGTGGACGACTGTCATTTGAGAGCCACAGCAACACTGAGGTGGGTCATCATGGCGGAGTAGATAACCATGCATTAGCCATGTATGGCCAATGTGGAGCAGACAGAGGACAACTGATTCCCTGTGAGAGGCCTGCATGGTAGACTTTCACACATTCATAGTCTCCGTAATGACACGCAGTTCGTTGTGCTTGATGTTATACCATTTCATCTCCCAAAGCTAGAAGACCCTGTGGTGTAAGACAGACTGCAGGTCAGCTTCGGAGATTCCTATCTCCAGAAGCAGTTTCTGCGTCACCTGTTTGGCCAGCCTGTCAGCAAGGTCATTGCCAGGGATACTGACTTGTCCTGGGGTCCTCAAAAACACCACGGAACGGTGGGACTGTTCCAGGGCATAGATGGACTCCAGAATGGACGCTACCAGAGGGTGGTGAGGGTAGCACTGGTAGATGGCTTGCAGGCTGCTCAATGAGTCAGTACACAGGAGAAATGACTCGCCAGGGTATGAGCGGATGCACTCAAGAGAGATATGGCTGCCAGCTCTGCAGTGAAAACACTGCAGCCAACTGGCAAGGAGTGCTGCTCAATATGTCCTCCATGAACCTATGCAAAGCCTACGTGACCATCAGCCACTGAGCCATCAGTGTAAACTGCTTCAGAGCCCCGGAACACGTCAAGAATTGAGAGGAAGTGACAGCGGAGAGCAGCGGGGTTAACGGAGTTCTTAGGGTCATGCAAAAGATCCAGATGAAGCTGCTGCCGAGGTGTACACCATGGAGGCATACGTGAACAGACTGCAAGTAGAGTTGGTAAAGGGAAGGACTCCAGTTCGGAGAGAAGGGACTGCACGCGAACCACAATTTTTAGCCCCGATCTGGGAGATGGACTGCCACGGGCGGGAAAAGGAGACGATAATTCGGATGCTCTGGGGAACTGCGAATGTGTGCTGCGTAACTGGCAAGCACTTGCGCACATCTGATCTGCAGTGGAGGGACACCAGCCTCCACCAGTACGCTGGTCACCGAACTCGTCCTAAAAGCTCCTGTTGCTAATCGAACCCCACAGTGGTGCACAGGGTTGAGTAAATGTAATGCTGAAGGCGCTACCAAACCATAAACCACTCTCCCATAGTCAATTCACTATTGGACAAGGGTTCTGTACAGCTGCAGCAGTGTACAGCGATCTTAACCCCAATTGGTGTTGCTCAGGGAACAGAGAGCATTGAGGTACTGCCAGCACTTCTGCTTAAGCTGACAAAGATGAGGGAGCCAAGTCAATTAGGCGTTGAAAACCACTCCTAGGAATTGATATGCCTCCTCGACAGTGAGTGGATCGTCATTAAGGTAAAGTGCGGGTTCCGGATGAATGGTATGACACCGACAGAAGTTCATGCCACATGACTTTTAGGCTGAAAACTGGAAGCTGTGGGCTAGAGCCCATGACAGTGCCTTGTGGATGGCTCCCTGGAGGCACCGCTCGGCAACAACAGTACTGGAGAAGCAGTACGAAATGCAGAAGTTGTCTGCATACAGAGAAGGTGAGACGGAGGGCCCGACAGCTGCTGCTACACTGTTAATGGCCACTAAAAACAGACACACACCTGCGGTACTCCATTCTCCTGGATATTGATGGAACTATGGGAGTCACCAAGTTGGACACAGAAAGTACGGAGTGACAGGAAGTTTTGGATAAAAATCGGGAGTGATCCCCAGAGACCCCACTCATACAATGTGGCAAGGATATGATGTCGCCAAGTCTTGCTGTAAGCTTTACATGAGTCAAAAAAGACCACAATCAGATGTTGCCATCTGGTAAAAGCTGTTCGGATGGCACACTCTACGGACAAAAGATTATCAGTGGTAGAGCCGCCCTGACATGGAGCCAGCAAGCCATGTGACTCCAGGACCCAACCCAACCATTGACATACCATACGTTCCAGCAGCTTACAAAGAACGTTGGTGAGGCTGATGGGCCAATAGCTATCCACATCAAGCAGATTTTTACCAGGTTTGAGCTCCGGAATGATAGTGCTCTCCCACCATTGCAATGGAAAGATGCCATCGCACCAGAGCCGGTGGAAGACGACGAGAAGATGTCGCTTGTAGTCAGATGAGAGATGTTTAATCATCTGGCTGTGGATGCGATCGCCCAGGAGCTGTGTTGGGGCAATGTGCAAGGGCACTGAGGAGCTCTCATTCTGTAAATGGGGCGTTTTACAATTCACTGCAGCGTGCAGTGAATGAGAGGACATTCCCTTCCAGCAGCCGTTTGAGTGTGCAAAAGGCTGGGGGTAATTCTCCGACGCAGAGGCTAGAGCAAAGTGCTCAGAAAAATGCTCAGCAATCGCATTTGCGTTGGTACAAAACTCACCATCTATGGTAACACCAGGGACAGCTGTTGGGGCCTGGTACCCGAAAAGACATCTGATCTTTGCCCAGACTTGGGAAGGTGACATGTGGCACCCAATGGTGGAGACTTATCTCTCCTAACACTTCTTCTTCTGTTGTTTGATAAGGTAGCGAACATGGGCACAGAGCCATTTAAAGGCTACGAGGTGCTCCAGGGAAGGGTGCTGCTTATGCCGCCGTAGAGCTCACCAACACTCCTCAATTGCTTCAGCGACTTCCGGCAACCACCAAGGGTCTGCCTTACACCTCGAGCACCCTAAACAGCATGGGATCACCTTTTCTGTCGCAGAAACAATTGCGCTAGTCACTTGCTCAACCATCACATTGAAGTTACCATGTGGAGAAGATTCAGTGGTGACAGCAAAGGTGAAAGTTCCCCAGTCCGCCTTGTTCAAAGCCCATCTGGGCAGGCATCCGTGTGCCTATGCTGGGGCAGTGACAGGAAGATGGGGAAGTGGTCACTACCATAGAGGTCATCATGTGCTCTCCAGTGGATAGATGGGAGAAGGCCTGGGCTGCAAATTGATAAATCAATGGCTGAGTAACTACCATGAGCCACACTGAAATGTGTGGCGGCCACAGTATTTAAGAGACAGAGATCGAATTGTGAAAGTAACGTTTCGACATCTCTGCCTCGGCCAGTAAGCATGGTACCACCCCACAAGGGGTTATGGGCATTAAAATCTCCCAGAAGTAGGAAAGGTTTAGGGAGTTGAACAATCAGTGCAGCTAATACATTCAGGGCTACTGCACCATCTGGAGGAAGATATACACTGCAATCCTTATTCTGACATCCACAGCTTCAAGAGGGGTTTGAAGGGGCATATGTTCACTACAAACCGAGTTTAGGACATAAACGCAAACTCCATCTGACATTCAATTATAGTTGCTACAGTTCCTGTAATATCCCTTGCAGCAGCAGAGGGCAGGGGTCCGAATTGTTGGGAACCAGGTTTCCTGGACAGCAATGCAGATAGCAGGTGTAAAGCTTACCAGTTGCCGTAGCTCAGCCAAGCGATGGAAAAAACCGCCGCAATTCCACTGGAGGATGACATTGTGAGACTGGGAAGGCATGGAACATTCTATGAGGCAGTTTACGCCTCAGAGTCACCTGCTTCCACCAATTTATTGCCTGACTAGTCTATATCCATTGCGTCTGAGGGTCTGGCGAGATCTAGGTGCTCAGCGGACACCAAAATCTCCACCCCATCCTCAGCCACAGAGCTTGTAGGTAGCGGTGGAGTGGGTGCCACCGCAATTTCCTTGGGTTTCCCTGGCTGGGAGGACTTCACTGGCTCGGTCTCTGGGACTGAGGACGAACATGAAGCCCTACGACCAGCTGCTTTTGGGCTCTTCAGCCACTGGCGGATGTAGTCTTTCCCACTAGAAGAAACCTGAGAATGGAGTGAACCTTCCTAGTGAGAGATGCTGAAGAAGACTTATGCTTCTCTGGCTTAGAAGAAGCCCGCATCTCGTGGTCGTGCGGTAGCGTTCTCGCTTCCCACGCCCGGGTTCGATTCCCGGCGGGGTCAGGGATTTTCTCTGCCTCGTGATGGCTGGGTGTTGTGTCCTGTCCTTAGGTTAGTTAGGTTTAAGTAGTTCTAAGTTCTAGGGGACTTATGACCACAGCAGTTGAGTCCCATAGTGCTCAGAGCCATTTGAACCATTTGGCTTAGAAGTGGGGATGGATGCCCTAATGGTTAGGGGGGGGGGGGGGGGGGGGGGGTGTCACTCTCAAAGTAGGTGGTGCAGGAGCATCGGAGGGAAATGTCCCCCACCATCAAGGGGGCAGGTGTAGTCTTCCGGCTCTGAGAGGTGACGTGGGTTGGTGGAGCTGATGGCACCAGAACTGTTGTAGCGGCGGCGTAAGATGATGTCATACGCACATTCAAATTTTCGCTTAGCCTCAGTGTAGGTCAGTCTGTCCAGCGTCTTGTACTCCATGATTTTCCTTTCTTTCTGGAGAAACCTGCAGTCAGGCGAGCAAGGTGAATGGTGCTCTCCGAAGTTGACATAGATGGGATGCGGGGCACATGGAGTATTGGGATGTGATGGGCGTCTGCAATCTCGGCATGTGGCGCCGGAAGTACAGCGGGAAGACATATGGCCAAACTTCCACCACTTAAAGCACTGCATCGGGGGAGGGATATAGGGCTTTACATCACACTGGTAGACCATCACCTTGACCTTCTCGGGCAATGTATCACCCTCAAAGGCCAAGATGAAGGCACTGGTGGCAACCTGACTATCCTTCGGACCCTGGTGGACACGCTGGACAAAATGTACACCTCGCCGCTCTAAATCAGCTGCAAAAGAAGGTCTCTGTAAAATATGATACCCTGGACCATATTTAAGCTCTTATGAGGTGTGATGGTTACAGAAACATCCCCCAGCTTGTCACAAGTGAGTAACTCCCATGACTGGGCAGAGGATGCTGTTTTGATCGAGACTGACCCAGATCTCATTTCAGACAAGCCCTCCATCTCCCCAAACTTGTCCTCTAAATGCTCAACAAAAAACTGAGACTTCACCGTCATGAAAGACTCCCCATCAGCTCTCGAACATACAAGGTACCAGGGCGAATACGATCCACTGCCATCCTTAGCCTGACGTTCCTCCCATGGTGTGGCCAGGAAGGAGAACGATTTGGGGTCGTACTTCTGTGCGTTGAATTGAGCTCATGATCACTTAGAGACTGTTGGTGTTTCACCACCAGCAAGAGATGATGGACTATGCTTCATTGCGAGGATGGGCGTCTACCCCTTGGCATACGAGGGGAGTTAACGGTGCAGGCATCAGCAGAGCGATCCCTGTGTGGTCAGAGGGCTACAACCAACAGGGTACGAACTGGCTACTGTGCTGAATATCGAGTGCAAAGAAGCCCATGGTCATCGTCGACGCAGAAATCAACACTGCATAGTGCATGGTGGAAAATGCACCCAGGAAGGTGTCCTCGCCCAAGAGATGGAGAACGGGCAGGACTGCAATGCGACGACGAGAAAATGGGCTAAAGACCTCAATGCACGATGGACACAATGCACCTTGTAAGGTGCCCTTGCCCAATTGGCTCGCTCTTCGGGAAAATTTTGAAGAATGGAGGTCAAACTCTACAGGGGACCATCACATAACGGGCGAAACGTGTTAAACTCCCTTTAGTCACCTCATACGACAGGCAGGAGTACCTGGGGCCTATTCTAACCCCTGGACCACAGGGGGTGTAAATGATGCAGTTGTCTAGAAAGTAGCAACACCAGAAGACAACAGTGATTTGCAAAATGACCTGCAGAGGATTGATGTATGCTGCAGTCTGTAGTAGGTGACCTCGACTGTAAATAAATGTAACATATTGCTCGTACATATCAAAAGGAAATTACTACTATAAAACTACAAAACTGATGATAAATTGTTGGAAACAGTATATACTGTAAAATATTTAGAAGTAATTGTCCAGAGCGACCTTAAGTGGAATGACCACATAAAACAAACAGTAGGAAGAGCAGATGCCAGAAAGATTCACATGAAAATTTTAAAGAAATATAACCCATTTGTAAAATAAGTGGCTTGGAAAACATTTGTTTGACCAATACCCGAGTACTGTTCATCAATTTTGGACCCTTCCATGGTAATACTGATAGAAAAGATACAGAAGATCCAACAAAGAATGGTACATTTTGTCATGGGATTCTTAATCGGTTTGAGAGCATTACAGAGATGCTCAACAAGCTCCAGTGGCACATGCTCCAAAAGAGACGTTGTGCATTACGGAGAGGTTTACTATTCAAATTCCAAGAGAGTACTTTCCAAGAAGAGTTGGACAAGATATTACTTCCTCCCACATACATCGCGTGAAATGACCACTATGATAAAATTTGAGAAATTAGAGCTAATACAAAAGCTTACCAACAATCATTCTTCCCGCATGTCACTCACATTAGTTAGTGATATTGGAAGTACCATCCACCATGCACTATCGAGTTCTTGCAGAGTACTGAAGTAGATGTAGATGATAGGTGTCATGAAAAACCACTTACAGATGACTGTATTGTGCACCCTCAATAGTCACAAGTAGTCACTTCTGTATTTCAAATGAGACCCTCTGGTCGACAAATCAAGTGCACATATATTTCACTCAACACTACTTAACAGGATCCTCTGCAAGACACCTAACACTGGAACTCTTGTGCCTACCCAGACCTAGCTGAGAGAGCAGTCCATGTTTCCTTGCGAGGAAAATTGGCAACAACCTACCTCTCAACCAGAGATGAGCACAATTCAACCATATTTTGCTCTGCAGAGTGCCTTGATAGCAGAGCCATCTGAGGTGCACCACGTGTCATGACAGTTCTCCACCACATCCCAAGACAATCACTTTAACATGGCCAGCATGTCTTCAAATATTCAACCCACAGCCAGCTAATCCTGCAGATGCACACAGCAAGCACACTGCCTATCCATCTTACTAGTTTTGTACAGTTTACAAGAAGCCCTGGTTTCCCTACGAAGCTGGTTATGAATATGCAAAACTGCTTGCTCCCCAAGACCTGAGGCTGATACATTTTAAGATATTCAGTGCCTTCTGGGTTCAGGCACCGTACACGTGATTCTGTTTATAGCTATGGCAAAGAGGGTAACAGTTAAAACACTGCCCCACAGGACACTATTCTCCTGCTCAAAATGATCTGACAGTGTGTCTCCAAATTGGAACCTAAAAACACTGTATGAAGATGGGGAAGAGGCCACGAAAGCCTCACTGATGGAGTTACGGGAGACTACTGCATCTCCAAGTAATAGCAAACATCTTACCGATAGCAAAGAATATGCTGAGACAGTGATGTTTATGTAGCAAAGCCTGCTGAACCTGCCGAATAGCTGCCTCTAACTGGATAAGGTTGTCAACAGTGGACTGAAATCTCTGGAATCCGCACTGAGATTGGCTAAGGAGTTGCCTGTTCTTTAACAAAAATAGAGCAGATAACATTTATCATTTGCCCCAGGGTCTTTCCTACACAGCTCCTTAAGGCTACACATGTGCAGTCCTTTCCTGGTTTGAGGAGAGGTATCAATATTGCCTCTCTCCATGACTTGAGAAACTGGCCTGTATGCCATATCAAATAAAACATTCAAGAAGGATTCCCTTTGATGCTACTGGCAAATGTCGAAGCATACAGTACCAGATACGGTCATGACCAAGTGTAGTCTCATGAGTCTCAGATAGTGTCAATTCCAGCCCCCCTCGAGAGAAAGGGCAGTTTTAATACTCAGAATTATGGGATCTGAAGTCCAATTTGCCCTTCTCTGCAACTGCACAGTAGCGGCAAAATGTTAGATCTTGGCCGGAATCAGCAGTAGTCACTACAAAATTCTCCGCCATCATATTAGCGATGTCTCCAGGCACTGTTTCAAGACACCTGTTTCAGTACTGCTGCTGTTGGTAAATGACTGTATTTACTGGAAATCCTATGGGTGACTTCCTATACTTTTGTAGAACAAGTGGAATGCTTGCCACGACCTTTTTTTGCTCTCTCTAATTACATGTCAAACACTGGCTCTCGTGACTCTACAGGCTGTGAGGGTGTCTGCTATTGGGCAGCATTTAAGCTGTCAAAGAGCCGCATGTCTGTCCCGGATTGCTAATTGGCTCTCAACATTCCACCAAGGTACAGGTTGCCACCTACGAGGACCAAAGACTGTGGAATGGATGACTCAGTGGCATGATGGATTACTCTTGTGATGTGGTCTACCCATCTCTGTACACTGTCACACTGTTCAATGCTGAACAGCCTTCTGTTAGCCTTGCTGATCATACATTTTGGTAGCTTCTGTTCAAACAATCCACCATTCAGTATGTGGACTAACAGTGGAAACTGGTCGCTGGAATGAATGTCATCAGTTGCTTCCCACTGTGCTGAGTCTACAAGGGCTGGTGAGCAGAAAGAGATGTCGACGACTGAGGACGACCCAGTAGCAGCCAGGAAATGAGTGGGACTGCCTATGTTGAGGATGCACAGCACCTGATACATCATGATGTTCTCCAAGATTCGGCCCCTGGGGCAAGAATGGTTCGAGCCCTAAACTATATTATCAGCCTTGAAATCACCCAATAGGAGAAACGGCCGGGTGGAGTTGTGCCTCCGAGAGCCTCATAGTCTATTGCACCATGTGGAGGTAAATGTAGCAGGAAGCAAATAGTGATATTGTGAGTCCCATGGAAAGCAATGGCTGTTACTTAAAGGTCAGTAACCAAGGAGATAACAGAGGAGTGGTGTGTGTTATTGACAAACACAGCAACCCTCCCTTGGCTCTTTCCCCAGTCAAGTTATCCTTTCAATGGAGGACACAGCCCTGTAGCATAGGGGTCTCAGTGGCATTGAAATGTGTTTCCTGCAAACACAAGCATGGGGTGCATTCTTTTGTTAGAAGTTTCCATTTCTCCACACATGTCCTAAAACCATTAATATTCCACTGTAGGATGGGAGCCACCTATCATGCGTCCCAAGGGGGTAGCACTTTCACGACATCAACATCATCGGACTGTGTACTTCCCGTCTCCGTCAGTGGGCAATCCCTCACCTTTGACTTTGATTTTTTGGTCTGATGGGGCTTTCGAACCACAACTGTGGAAGTATGAGTGGCAGAACTGGACAGAACCAATCTTTGGAGGGGTAGATAGTTTCACAACACTGACAACCACAGCCTTTTCTGAAGTTCTGGGGGGAAGGACAGGCTTCAAAATAATTGCTGTAGCACAAGTGCATTGACAAATGCAGATACTAGTGCTTGCACTAGAAACATCCATTTGTGTAGCAGCATTGGCTTTCTGGACTGGCTGTTTCAGAACAAAAGAAAAGGAGGCAGCAAATATGGGGGCTGCATGGCCTTGTATATCTTTTTGGCTTCACCATATGGGATCCATTTTGTTGTTTTGATCACTGTATCTTCCATTTTTCAAGGAAGGGACCCTACTCCGGATAGGCCGAGCCCCAGAGCAATTCACGCACTTTGGAGGAGATGAACATCCGATTCCTTCATGGACGATCTTACCCCATTTGCCACAAGTGGCTTCTCCATTACAGCCAAGACTGGTGTGACCAAAGCACTGGCATTTAAAACAGCACTTTGAGTTGGGGATGTAGGGCTGCACGCTTAATTGAAGGAAACCTGTCTCAATATGCCCCAGGAATTCTGTGCTATTAAAAAGAGTTGGATGTGATCAGATCACCTTCAACGCTTTTCATAATATTCTGCATGCCTACAATGCCTTCTTGTGCCCACTAAACTTTCAGGTCTCTTTTGGGGATGTCCACAAGAACTCTTCATATCGCAACACCTTTACTGTAGTTTAAGGTGGTATGGAGCTCAGTCTCAATGGCGTATTCCCCAAGGGCTTTGGCCGTCTGCAGGTTTGTCACTTGTTGAGAACTTGAGGTTCGACCAACAGCATCCCATTTCGCAACTGCTAAACAGATTTTAACATACCTGCAACCCCCTCTAAATCTTTTGTATGTAAAAAGATGAGACTTTTTTGGAGCTCCCCCCTTTCCTTTTAACTAACAAAAGTACATTTTGATTAGCAGCATGTCTTCCATTACTGCAAATACTAGAATTCTGAAAGACTTCTGAGTTGGGTGAACTGGATACATGAGCCCTCTTATTGGATTGGGTGTTTGTACTTTTCAGCAGCCCACCATTTTCTGCTGGGAGGAGGAAGAGAAAATTTTGGAGGATCCATCTCGGTCCCACGAGCAGCTAGAGAAATACAAGTCCCTCTACACACAGCCCTGCGTGCCTACGTAAGCCTTATACAAGTGAAGTGTGGCAGGTTCCCCAAAGGTATCTCATCAATGCGCAGCACACTTTGAGATTAAGGGATTTTTACCATCCTCGTGACCCGGACAGTCAAGCGAAGATCCTCGTTCCCTGTGACACACAATGCTCCACCATCACACCGCACGGTGGTCACTGAAGCGTGCCAGAGCTTACAGTAACTGAGGACTGGCAGCACTTACCAGTCCTCAGCTCAGGAACCCTGGGCTCGCCAAAGCCATACCCAGCAAATGAAAGCTGAGCCCCTAAGGGTTGCAGCAGTTGTTACCAAAGCAGACAGCCCCATCTATCAAACATTTTTCTAGTATAGAGGATTCAAACCCCGATGACAGGCACCCTCTTCAAAAGCAATTCTCAATGATTGAGCTGCAGAGAACTTTCTACCCCTGGTAAACATACTACCCTGACCGAGGTAATATCCACTACAATATGCCATCATTTCTGTCATATGAAGGACAATACCTACTCCATATTTACCATAAAATGTTGTCGAAACATTACAACACAGTGCACCCAAAATAAGCAGGGTGGTACCTGTACTCAAACCCAGGAAAAATCTTGGTTTGGTGGTATCGTACCGATCAGTAACATGACTATAATGTCCCTCCAAAGTTTCGGAAAGAATGGTCAAATCTGGTTAGAATTGTGGTTTAAATACCATACCCTAGGAATCACATGGATTTTCACAAAGGAAAGAGTACTGCAAATGATTTTTCTTCCATGGGGGACCACAGTCATATAGAATTTTTTGCCATTTGACTATAGACTGTTCATTTATTTCACATGATCATGTTTTTGGCTTTAAGCCATTCTCAAGTGCATGTCGAACAAAAAATTAATAAAGTATACATGTCATACTGTGCAGGGCACAGGACCAAGAACTTACTACGTATTTGAAAACATCACTCACATGTTACAATATACCTGACCTGTCTACATGATACTTGTCATTATCGAAAAAACATATTTGTGGTCTTATAGAGTAGTTGTTGTATTACAGGATCTGAGTACATATTGAATATACATGTTTTAACATCACACGATGCACAGATGCGATGAATTTAGGTCACATAAATGTACTGATTTCAGTATGGCTTATTGTGTGTTAATGGTTATTCATTGCACATGATGTAAGCCATATTATGTACCTTCGATATAGACTCATATCCTGTAATGCACCCCCCCCCCCCCATGAACCATGGACCTTGCCGTTGGTGGGGAGGCTTGCGTGCCTCAGCGATACAGATATCCATACCGTAGGTGCAACCACAACGGAGGGGTATCTGTTGGGAGGCCAGACAAATGTGTGGTTCCTGAAGAGGGGCAGCAGCCTTTTCAGTAGTTGCAAGGGCAACAGTCTGGATGATTGACTGACCTGGCCTTGTAACAATAACCAAAACGGCCTTGCTGTGCTGGTACTGCGAACGGCTGAAAGCAAGGGGAAACTACAGCCGTAATTTTTCCCGAGGGCATGCAGCTTTACTGTATGATTAAATGATGATGGCGTCCTCTTGGGTAAAATATTCCGGAGGTAAAATAGTCCCCCATTCGGATCTCCGGGCGGGGACTACTCAAGAGGATGTCGTTATCAGGAGAAAGAAAACTGGCGTTCTACGGATCGGAGTGTGGAATGTCAGATCCCTTAATCGGGCAGGTAGGTTAGAAAATTTAAAAAGGGAAATGGATAGGTTGACGTTAGATATAGTGGGAATTAGTGAAGTTCGGTGGCAGGAGGAACAAGACTTCTGGTCAGGTGACTACAGGGTCATAAACACAAAGTCAAATAGGGGTAATGCAGGAGTAGGTTTAATAATGAATAGGAAAATAGGAATGCGGGTAAGCTACTACAAACAGCATAGTGAACGCATTATTGTGGCCAAGATAGATACGAAGCCCACACCTACTACAGTAGTACAAGTTTATATGCCAACTAGCTCTGCAGATGACGAAGAAATTGAAGAAATGTATGATGAAATAAAAGAAATTATTCGGATTGTGAAGGGAGACAAAAATTTAATAGTCATGGGTGACTGGAATTCGAGTGTAGGAAAAGGGAGAGAAGGAAACATAGTAGGTGAATATGGATTGGGGCTAAGAAATGAAAGAGGAAGCCGCCTGGTAGAATTTTGCACAGAGCACAACATAATCATAACTAACACTTGGTTTAAGAATCATGAAAGAAGGTTGTATACATGGAAGAACCCTGGAGATACTAAAAGGTATCAGATAGATTATATAATGGTAAGACAGAGATTTAGGAACCAGGTTTTAAATTGTAAGACATTTCCAGGGGCAGATGTGGACTCTGACCACAATCTATTGGTTATGACCTGTAGATTAAAACTGAAGAAACTGCAAAAAGGTGGGAATTTAAGGAGATGGGACCTGGATAAACTGAAAGAACCAGAGGTTGTACAGAGTTTCAGGGAGAGCATAAGGGAACAATTGACAGGAATGGGGGAAAGAAATACAGTAGAAGAAGAATGGGCAGCTTTGAGGGATGAAGTAGCGAAGGCAGCAGAGGATCAAGTAGGTAAAAAGACGAGGGCTAGTAGAAATCCTTGGGTAACAGAAGAAATATTGAATTTAATTGATGAAAGGAGAAAATATAAAAATGCAGTAAGTGAAACAGGCAAAAAGGAATACAAACGTCTCAAAAATGAGATCGATAGGAAGTGCAAAATGGCTAAGCAGGGATGGCTAGAGGACAAATGTAAGGATGTAGAGGCCTATCTCACTAGGGGTAAGATAGATACTGCCTACAGGAAAATTAAAGAGACCTTTGGAGAAAAGAGAACGACTTGTATGACTATCAAGAGCTCAGATGGAAACCCAGTTCTAAGCAAAGAAGGGAAAGCAGAAAGGTGGAAGGAGTATATAGAGGGTCTATACAAGAGCGATGTACTTGAGGACAATATTATGGAAATGGAAGAGGATGTAGATGAAGATGAAATGGGAGATATGATACTGCGTGAAGAGTTTGACAGAGCACTGAAAGACCTCAGTCGAAACAAGGCCCCCGGAGTAGACAATATTCCACTTGAACTACTGACGGCTGTGGGAGAGCCAGTCCTGACAAAACTCTACCATCTGGTGAGCAAGATGTATGAAACAGGCGAAATACCCTCAGACTTCAAGAAGAATATAATAATTCCAATCCCAAAGAAAGCAGGTGTTGACAGATGTGAAAATTACCGAACTATCAGTTTAATAAGTCATAGCTGCAAAATACTAACACGAATTCTTTACAGACGATTGGAAAAACTAGTAGAAGCCAACCTCGGGGAAGACCAGTTTGGATTCAGTAGAAACACTGGAACACGTGAGGCAATACTGACCTTACGACTTATCTTAGAAGAAAGATTAAGGAAAGGCAAACCTATGTTTCTAGCATTTGTAGACTTAGAGAAAGCTTTTGACAATGTTAACTGGAATACACTCTTTCAAATTCTGAAGGTGGCAGGGGTAAAATACAGGGAGCGAAAGGCTATTTACAATTTGTACAGAAACCAGATGGCAGTTATAAGAGTCGAGGGACATGAAAGGGAAGCAGTGGTTGGGAAGGGAGTAAGACAGGGTTGTAGCCTCTCTCCGATGTTGTTCAATCTGTATATTGAGCAAGCAGTAAAGGAAACAAAAGAAAAATTCGGAGTAGGTATTAAAATTCATGGAGAAGAAGTAAAATCTTTGAGGTTCGCCGATGACATTGTAATTCTGTCAGAGACAGCAAAGGACTTGGAAGAGCAGTTGAACGGATTGGACAGTGTCTTGAAGGGAGGATATAAGATGAACATCAACAAAAGCAAAACAAGGATAATGGAATGTAGTCTAATTAAGTCGGGTGATGCTGAGGGAATTAGATTAGGAAATGAGGCACTTAAAGTAGTAAAGGAGTTTTGCTATTTGGGGAGCAAAATAACTGATGATGGTCGAAGTAGAGAGGATATAAAATGTAGGCTGGCAATGGCAAGGAAAGCGTTTCTGAAGAAGAGAAATTTGTTAACATCCAGTATTGATTTAAGCGTCAGGAAGTCATTTCTGAAAGTATTCATATGGAGTGTAGCCATGTATGGAAGTGAAGCATGGACGATAAATAGTTTGGACAAGAAGAGAATAGAAGCTTTCAAAATGTGGTGCTACAGAATAATGCTGAAGATTAAATGGGTAGATCACATAACTAATGAGGAAGTATTGAATAGGATTGGGGAGAAGAGAAGTTTGTGGCACAACTTGACCAGAAGAAGGGATCGGTTGGTAGGACATGTTCTGAGGCATCAAGGGATCACCAATTTAGTATTGGAGGGCAGCGTGGAGGGTAAAAATAGTAGAGGGAGACCAAGAGATGAATACACTAAGCAGATTCAGAAGGATGTAGGTTGCAGTAGGTACTGGGAGATGAAAAAGCTTGCACAGGATAGAATAGCATGGAGAGCTGCATCAAACCAGTCTCAGGACTGAAGACCACAACAACAACAACCTGTAATGCAACAACTAGGCTATAAGATCAGAAATATGTTCTTTCAATGATGACATGTCACACAGATAGGTCAGATATATTATAACATTTAAGTAATGTTCTCAGATATGAAAGACTTCTTGTTCCTATGCCCTGCACTGTATGGTATGTTCACTTCATTAATTTTCAGTTCAACGTGGTTAGTTACATAGAGCTATACTTCAGCTGAAACAGACCCCAAGCTTTGTTTCTGGCCAAAATAGTGCCTACAATAACATAGAACTACTAGTGCTAACCATAAAACTAAAGGAACAATGCATACCCAAAACATCTGCAGAACACCTGTTATCTTTTTTCTCTGACCAGTTTCTACTTGCAGTACATAAAGGACATGTGATAGGACCACAAATTACAAAGCATGGGGTTGCTACAAGAATTTGTTTTGGCACCCCTTCCATTTCATATCTACACCACTGACCTACATGGTATATATCCAGGAAAACGTGAAAGTTTTGCCGTACGCATAAAATATATGTATTTACATGGAAATTATATCCATAGAAGACTGCAAGTCACAACTGACAAACTCAAGAAGTGGCTTACAAGCAATGGACTGGATACATCCACAGCTAAATCAAATGCAGTGTTGTTTTTGAGGCACAGAGCAAATCTGTCAGCAATAATAGTACTAGATATGTACCACTCCCCTTCCAAGATGGTAGTCAAAAGCCTGGTACTCTTCATCGACCATAAGCTAAACTGGAATACAGACACAAAATATGTGGCTAATAAATGTAAGATGGCTGTCCACATAATTAGTGCTACGACAGCACTTGGGAGGGGCTGGAATGTTGGCACAGCACCAACACTTTACTGTATAATGCAACATCCAATTATTGATTGTTGGAGTGGTCGTTATTGATCTGCAACTGAAACTGACAGTTACCTGAACAGTATTAATAAATGCCAATATAAAGCACCAAGAGCTTCTTTGGGAGTAATGCTCTCCACCCCTACCAATGCACTCTTGGTTGAAGCACATGAACCTCCAACTCATCTATAAGCACAAGAAACTCCAACTCGTCTATGCCAGCATTATCTCTGCAACAAATTTCTTCTTAAAAAGAATCAATATGAATCCAACAATCACACTGATCACCTCAAATGTAATTATACAGGCCTTAACTGGGTGCGTCTGGATCACTACAACTCTCCCTCCTCTTGTCCAAGTGTATCCAAGGAGATGTAAAAGAAGGACATTAGAGTACCTACACCAAAGAGTTTTAGCACCCCACTCTCAGTGAAACTGCCTAAGGTGAACATAACAACTGGCATTACCTCTGACAATGAGGCTCACTTTAACAATATAACTTTGGCACAGTTTTTAAGACAGCATCCAGAGGCAATATGTATCAGTACTAATGGCTCCAAAACCAGTGACTCTTTTTGAAGCATCTAACAGTACTTACAAATTTTAGCACCTGTTTGACTGGAAACCTCACTGTACACAACATTATCATAGTGTTGGAACTGATGCGTGAAGAGGGCCATTTCATTAATTTCACTTGGATGAAATCAAACTGTTGGGTTACTAACAATGAAGATGTTGACCACTTAGTGGGGTGGGGGGGGGGGGGGGGGGGGGGGGGGGAGAGAGAAAAAAAATGAGCTGCTGTGACAAGGCATACCACCTGCACTGCAAGACCAAGTAGGGATTACCAATACGCCACAAACAGATGCACGATGGAAGACTGGCAATGGGAATGGGAAGAAATAAAAAGATAAAGCCAAGATGTATGCAATAATTCACCTATTGGTCCCCTATTCCATGAAATCTCACACAAATTCAATGCCTAGGCAACTCCCCTCTCTAATAGCCAGGTCTGTCTAAGTATGTGTTCTACCTACAATGTGCGTATGAGTGCAAACAAACAAATCCCTGTATATGAACTGGCTACAAGGTGTAAGATAAAGGCCAATAAATTCAATTAAAAAAGTTAAATAAGAAATCTCAATGCTGAGTAAGTTCCTGGGCACTGTATATTTTTGCACTGCAGTCAGGCAGCTAGCAGAAACATTGTATCACACTTTTACTTTTTTCAGTAACAGAATTTCTTCCAAAAACACACACACACACACACACACACATACACACACACACACACACACACACACACACACACACACACACACACACACACACACACACACACACACAGAGAGAGAGAGAGAGAGAGAGAGAGAGAGAGAGAGAGAGAGAGAGAGAGAGAGGGGGGGGGGGGGGTGCAAAATGATCAAAAACAATCTGAAAAGCTTGTAAGAGTATTGCAGGGTAGGTTATGCTGAGAAAGAATTGTTAAGAACAAACAGATGAGATATTGTGTCATTTCTGAGCAAATTAGCCAATGAAGCTGTTGTATATGCAAATTCAAGCGCCCTGCCTGAGACAGTGTCACCAAACGTGTTCTTCATTTGGCTTCCTAAAACCGAACAAGAAACTGAATTTGTGCACTGAACTGCCTGATTGGCTAACTTCAATGCTAATTAACTCTGAAATCATGCAACATATAGAATTTATTCCTTAACTATTATTTCTCAGTTCAACCTAATCTGTAACACCTGTACAAGCTTTTCAGACTGTTTCTGAACACACTGTGTGTGTATGTAGAGAGAGAAGGAGGGTAGGAGGGAGGGAGGAAGAAAATCATTCAACTTGAAAATGAAGAGACAAGTAACAGACTAACTCACAGAAAGAAAGAAGTCACCTCTTGACTTATAGTACAAAATAGCAGCTTACAGCCCGTCACAAAAAAGACAAATGTATTAGCTGAACCATACAGAAACATTAATTATCATTAGTTAGGTTCTACTGACTGACCCTAGAATAGTGGGTATTAAAGCAATAACTGAATTACAAAAAGTTATTAAACTAGTTATCTCTTATTTTGTGTTATTACCACAATATGCTGGCGGTGCTCATCTAAGCGTTGTTCTTTCCTCTTTGTTGCTTGAAGTTCTTCTTGCTGTACCTGGTGCCATATTTGATGCTCTCCTAATAATGCCCTCGCCTGCACCTCCTTCTCTATACATTCTCGCCGCAACTCCATTTCCTTTTGACTCAAACTTGCTAAAGTATTCATTTTCTGAAGGCGTGGCTTTACTGCATCCTGAAATTAAGATATGCTGATCTAGAGTACATTAGGATCCAATGTATAAGGGGAAGGTGTTAGTAGGAGGGAAGATATGACACCACCAGCATTGTACTATAATTGTTTGATCGAGTGCTTGGCACATTCCGCAATGTCTTTCAACATCCTGTCATTTTTGTCTCCTCTGTTTCAGCCATTTGAGGCAAGGGAAACAAGCCTCATTGGATCTTCTGACCACCATCTTTGTGAGTACGTAGCAGAGAGTAAAATGGCAGGTAGGCTGTACCTAAGTCTATATCATCATAGTTTGTGCCAAATTTTAAATAACAGCTCTGATATGTTGATTGCATTACAAAAAGAGGTTTGAGTAATTTGAAGTAGAAGGTTTATTAAATTTTGAAGGCAAGAACTCTTAAGTTTGACATAACATTGATGACAAGTTCATTACAGATGAAGCCCAAGCTCAGATGGAACAAGGATATTAGGGAAAGTAGCCACGCTCTTTTTCAAATGAATCATCATAGCATTCATATTATGCAGTTTAGAGAATAAAGGGGGACAACAACCACAACAATCAAGAACAATCATGAAAACTGAAATATGAATGGTTAGGCAATAAATCAAGTTCCCTTTACGTCATTACCCATCTGACATTAACTGCTGGATACAGTTATTCTCCAGATTTCATCAGACATTATTGTCAATGATCAAATAAATTAGAAGATGTTTGGGTAAAAAAATTTTGAAGTTAGTATGCTGCCTGGAAAAGAAATTCAAGTTTATACTCACACTGAAAATTAAAAGTTACACATTTTGCATATTTTAGGTAAAACTGCAAGTGACATTGCAAACAATGGACAACAAACAGTGGACAACTAACAACTGCTGCATGCCCCAACCACCAATGAGTAATCAAACAGGCCACAAAATGTGATTGCTGTTTTTGGAGAGAAGGACAAAAAAAATTTAGTTGTCAGAACTGAGAAGTTAATATATATTGTGATAATTTTTGAGATCAGGTGGCAATGTTGCATTCATTAGCAGATTAGATGTAAGCAAGCTGTCTACAATCACTTCAAGATTAGAAGTAGATATCAAACCTCATGGACATGTATGTTCGTATTTTGATTTGATGATATTTATGGTGCCCATGCGATATAATGTAAATAATCTCAAAATGACTCGGACTTCTTTCTTAAGCTTACTACAGATTACTTTCTTGGGTCAAATGAATCTACCGATACCAAATGTCAGCTATGTCATGTAACATCCTGATGGTGTGGTGTGAGACAACGATAAAAAAGAATGGAACATTGAAAATCTCTTTTTTTCTTTTTTTTGCATACATACAATGTTTGGAATGTTGGCTGTGATGAAATGCTAATCTGTAATATAACCTGAGATCTAAGTAAGTTTGAAGAGAGACAATTAGGTTGCAAGTTGGAAAAACAGTACTGAACAGTCTTCTCCAAACAAACAGTATATTTTTCATTGAACTGGACTGCTCCTGCTCCATTTTTTCTGGGACACTGTCTAAACAATAACTTGTATCCTTCCAAAATCTGAGTACCTAGTTCATTTACAACTAATAATTCAACCACAAACTGTAAAAATTTTGTATCTATAATACCGATATTTGAAAATTATGAAATAATTTGCAATTTTCAGATTTATGTTTCACAACAAGCTGTTACAACCCTCTAATGCGTGAGGACGTGCAACTCTGTACAGTCTATCCAACAAGTATCGTATTTATCTTTACTCAGGATCATGAATGCTGTCTTGCAATTTGCAATCTCCAATATATTTTCCTTTGCATCACTTTGATATACCCGTTGAAGTGTGCATCAAAGATTATAAATGCTTGGGACAACTTTTGTTTGTACCTATGGTACTTGTTCCCAGCAACTTGCTTTGGCAATTTTTTCCTAATTCTTTCACAGCTAGAATTCCTTACCTATTAAATATCATCCCTGAGTCTGTTGTTTTGCAACATGATTACAACTAATACCAATGCACAAACTTAGGGAACTTTTCAGTGGACTGAATGAATAGCAGCATTTCAAAACATAAACATCCAGAATCTTTCTTGTTCGCTTGCTAAGCTACTACTTTACGATATATTAAGTTCTACAATCATAATTGACAAAGACCTTTTTATTTTCATCAAAATTGCCTGAATATGACTTGAAAAGACCTACAAGGAGAATCTTTAAGTAAAACAAAGTTTTTCTTTCCTTACCAGAACGGCTTTCCATCTTTGTTGCTCCAAAAGGTAGTTGTTTATTTTCAAGGTACGTGTTGTCAGATCATCCACATCAGTGTTAAAACTTGAACTGTTCATGGTAGTTTGCTTATGTTTTTCAGGGCTCTTGTCCTTAGGCGAATCTTCTATTTCTGAAGTGTCCGTTTCATGTTCAATTCCGACACCATTCCTGTACGAGTTAGGGCCAATTGTGATGGTGTCGATATCCTTACTGAGCTCTGCCGCTTTGTGAATAACAGAATGTCGAAATTTTTCGAGCTCCATGGCAGAGTCTTCCGCTTTCTGCAAGCAAGATAACATGGAATCATAAACAGTAAACATGTGCAAATAAGAGTGGTATATTGACATAAAATCCCAAACGAATTACTTGCGACGAGTAAAATTTAAAACTTCTACTTCGTGGTACTGGCATTTAATGACAATATTACTGTCACAAACAAATCAAATTTTATTTCTGTCAATTCGTCGAAGTATAACACATCCTTGTTATGAAAAGTGAAGTTTAAGGTCTAATTGCAATAACATCACCAAGGTACTACGGAGTAATGGCATGCCTCACACAAATTTACAAATTCATCTAATAGGCAAACGAATCGTCATGATGTCAAAACTCATAGTCTGTAGTCACTACCACTCATTTATTTTTGTTGATGTTTCAAAATAAACGAGTGAAATCACCGCCAGTCAAAGTTAACATGCTACAGTGCATTGTATTAAGAATCTTTGGTCAAAGACTTCATACTTTGAAGTAGTACAAAAACCAGTGCTGAAAACTATGTTGAAAAGATAGATTTTTTTTTCAGAATGTAGAGCTGAAAGCGAAATGGAATATTAAAATTAAGGTTCTCTTTATTTAATAAGCTTCATTTTTATTAGTAACAAAATAAGCAAATTAAATTTTTTTGTTTGTAATACGTTTAGTAAGACAGAGTTTTGAAGGACGTTATTTAGAAACACAATGACAAAATAGTTATGCAAGAACAATAAAGTTACCGGTATTTGGCATAATGTCATCACTCTGCTTTCCAGGAGATGCGAAAGTTGCTCCTGACAAAAATGTTGATTTAAAGAACACACATCTTGTTATTAACATATTAATCACGATAGACGCAAAAATTACTTTTTCCGTTTGTATTCTTGTTTCCATAAAAAGAGGAAGGGAAACTTTTGGTTAAATGTTACATAGTAGAGGCAGTCTTTTTTTTCGTTATAACTATCTTTGGCTAAGATGGTACTAGAGAAGCCAGCCAATCAGAATCATTCGGTTTCGAGGTTTCGAACACACGTGCAGTCGGCGAAAACCTATAGCACGGAGTGATTATGGCTCTTGGTTCCCAAGTCGAAACAGCGGCGGAAAATGGAATTGATGAACCCAGCAGAAACGCTGTTAACAGTAAAAAAGAAGATACTGACTCGAGTTCTTCGGCGTCTCACAAAGGTCAGTCAAAGTTTAATTATCCGTAGCCGCAGACGACGTACAGCGGCAACCTTGATGATGTAACTGAGTATTTTACGCATCGAATTCTGTTTTGACGCTAAGGTTTTACTCATGTTGCGGTTTAGTTTTAAATAAATGAATAATCAGTATAATGTGAGATGTAAAGGCCATTAATCAAGGTGGGTGAAATCTATCAGGATAAGCAAATGAAAATTTGCACCAAAGCTGGACTTGTATATTATTGCCCATTCTTAACTGAGGCATTAATGTTCGTTTATTTCTCCTCGTACTGCTTTCTTAGAGGTTATTTTGCCTCATTAGTCTAATAGTTTCAGTACTACAATATAGAAACAAAGAAGGTATATTGATGTGAGATTGTTGTTAATATCTCCATCCTACCTGCGTTAATATGTGTAATTTGCACCTTATCACGTGATATCAAAAGTCCCCCAACCCAGTACATTAGAACTAAAACCGTAATTACCGTATCTGATATGCCAGAGAGGATGTATGGCCAAAACTTAAACCGATGATCCGCTAGTATCAGTTAAAATAACTAGTTCTGAGCCAGTACGATGCCGCAGTTGTTTTCTTTTTTTGGTACGTTGGTTCAAAAAATGCTGGCTCATAAGGACAGCTGTTCTGATCTACAAACTTTTCCTTCGGCGGAATGCATTAACGAAAAATTACGGAAAGGAGATCGCCTCATATATTGTTTAGTCAAACTTCATTTCGTCAGGAGTAACATTGTAGCTTGGAGGACGAGTTAGTTTAAAAACTGAAGAGATGCTGTGTGCCTTTAGCAATAATTGCGTAGAGCGTCCTTTCCGTTTATAAAACACTTTATTTTAGCGTCATTTGTGAATTGCGGCTTTCTACTGGATTACGTAACGAAGTACCGTCAGTTCACTCGCTTGGGAGTGTGTACGGAAGTCTCTGTGGAACAGTTTCAGCCACTTTATGCAGTTGCGGTTATCGAATTGCGGTCTTTCCGCCTGTGCCCTACACGGAGGACACAGCGAGATTTCTGGCTTTGCGCCAAAGATCGTGACGACAACTGTGTCGCGCATGCGCCGAGTGCCCTGCGATCGAAGTCCACGGGCTGGCCGCTATATTGTTACACAGCGGTGTGATTATACAAGTACCTCTCGCAACCTCTTGTGTCCGTCATTTAGCCTGCTGACGGCAGAGAGTGTGTTTGGGTGTCCCAAAACGAATGTGTTGGGCGAAAGGGCACGAGTTAATCGAAATGTTACACGTTCTGTTTAAAACTGCGTTCAAGTAGTGGAGTGATTCTTTGCTGCGAATTTTGTTGTGTGCTGTACCTTACGAACACGGTGTTTGGAAGTGATTTATTCGTTGCTGTGTCGAGTGTTGGAGATATCAGCAATAATGAAGTTATAAAAGAGAATATTTCATTTCAAATGAATTACAAAGATGAGTCTAGCACGACTGAGCGCAAGTGCCCCTCGCCGTAAATTCTGAATTTCAGTGTTCACTTTCGTTATCCACAACTGCTCTGTCCTTGCTTCACGGTTAGTAGATTTGTGTGCGACTGGACTAATGCTCTCGGTTTCGCAGTTCGTCTACAATTGTCGTAGTACGAAATACAGCGACACACTCTTAACGACTGACGTGATAGTTTTATAGAGACAAACTTGATTTTAACACATTTAGTCATCTTCTATTACTTTTCTTATGTAGTCTTTCTAAACAAATTTGCAGAGTTGGTATGAACAGTCGTGTAAAAAAGTCGTGTTTTTTGTTTTTTTAGGGAGCACTAAGCAACTGTTTTGGTAATTGGATGGTTTCTACGTTTATTGTATTAAGGGTAATGTTTGTTAAAGTCCGAAATTTACGTGCTTAGTGCAAACATTGCTATAACTATCGGTAACGCATGAATGAATGCTTCACTTGAGCAACAATAAGGAAGAGCAATTGATTAAACTTTTCAGAGGATATCTCTGGCGGCGAATTATTTCGAAGAAATACGGAAAACAGCTACGAACATTTTCTTGGAAACAGTCCCATCAGTTGTCTTTTTTCTGACATGTAAGACCCTGTATATGTGAGTTTCGTATGTCCGCCGATGGACAAATAGCAGTAGACACATCTCCCTATTGTTAGTAGTAGCCTGTTTTTAATTGTGTAGAGTGTGTTATGTTCTATACTTGTTGAATGAACAGCTAATTCCAGTCTCCGCGCCCCCCCCCCCCCCCCCCCCCCCCCCCCCCCACGGTGTTTTTGTGGCATGTGGCATGTGCAGAGTTGGTATGAACAGTCGTGTAAAAAAGTCGTGGCAACATGTGTGTACATGTTTTGATGTATCAATTCTGTATATCTTGGGAGCTGTTCTCTGTCGTCGGACTCACATGTAAGTTTGAGTGTTTGACGACGTAGTGAGATTATCAACAAACATTGTAGGGGAGAATTTCAGAGGTGAGGGGAAGTGCTTGGTTACTGCTGAATTCATCTCATAAAATTCGAAGAGTGATAAAACATCTCGAAATGAAGACCCATTTATTGTACTTCCTCAAAATAATTCCCTCTTCACTCCGTACATAAGTGTGCGTGTGTGTTTGAAAACAAACAAATATTCTGACACTGTTTCAACCAGTATCTGTATATTTTATGTAATTATGTGTTGGCTTCATGGCGTAAGGTAACGGGCGATAAATTATATTAAAAGAACTTTGCGCCTATAGCAGCTAAATGATTAGAACAAATCTGTATCCATGGTGTTGGTGTGAGATCTCGAGTATGTAAGAATAGTTTTAATCCCGTTGCGACCCAAGGCAAGTATTGTTATGTGCACCGATTTCCAGGTTCTGCTGCCAGTAAAAAAAAAAGTGCCAGAGATTCAACACTCTTTCTTGATAAGATGCGATTTTCATGTTAAAACAAATGGTACTTTTCACGCTTTCACTCTGTGTCCTTTCTTGTCCAGGAAGTTGGCATGTAGGTATTAATTTCTTCTTCAATAAAATACACGCTGTGCGAATTCTGTACCATTTCTCTGCACGAAAAGCCTTTGTCATTCGAACCTCCTTACAGATCAGAGTTAGCTTCATCACGTAATGCTGATGTGAAGAATAGTGACTTGTAGCCACATGCAGCCCGATGGTTTCATCTGTTTGGTGATGTCAGACACCTCTCACCCTCCAATTTTTTCCGGCTGCGGTAATATTCTCATCACTGATGAAAGTGTTCACCCAGAACGGGATACGCCCGTAATGTTCGTTAAACTCTCTGGGTGTCAGACTTTTCCAAACACGGAAGGAATTTCATCAGAGCATTAATCACTTCAGGGTTTCGGAAAATCGCACCGCTTATCTGCTCGCCATTATCCTTCATACGCTTTCTCTTGATACCCACTGTTCAATTGCTAGTTCATACTGGATATGAGCGTCTCGAGCTGTTGACTAAAAGATATTTACGGACAAGTGTGAAGGCGATCTTGCATTCATGATTTTTTACGCTGTCGAACATCCATGCAGGAACGTGCTTGTTCAACGGAAGAATAATTGCATATACCACCAGGGCCATATACTCACTCCGTCCTTTTACGAGCTTAAATGCGTATGTTCTTGGTAGCGACTAACCATTAAAACATAAAAACACAAAAGCGTCTAATAAATAAATACTCGGACCATATCATCGTTGTTAACGACAAGAAATGCAATTTCTTGGTAGTTTTTTAACTTGAGACCACCCGCAGACTTACTGCGTCTCAATGAAAGATAAGGTCTGCTTCGACTTTCCCTGCAAACTGCGTATTTTTTGTACTATTACGGCATTCGTACCTCTTTAACAAATATTTTGAAGACTCATTGCTGGAATTCCGTTCTGCTATTCGTATATATGTTAAGTGGCGACCTACGTTTAAAAAATTCCTCTTGATTGCCGGATGTGTGAAATAGTGGTGTAACTGTTAACAGTAACCCCAACCTTTGATTCTTTAAACAGTCGATCTACCAGGTACAAAACAGCTTCAAACGTCTGATTACTTTGCAGACGAGTTAATGTGTCAATATGTTAAGCATGTAAGCCGGAAAACGTTTTGAAGAGGTTGGAAATGATCTTTAAGGTTGTTGGAAGTCGCTAAGTGCTCTCTTCATCAAACACTGGATGAATAAAGTCCGGATAATTTGTACCCAAGAGTTACGCTTCCTCAAGATACACAGTTTTTAATTCTAGTACTTGTCTTATTGTGTTAGACCTTAAACAAAAGATTATGCCTCTTAATGAGGGTTTCATGACAGCATTTTAAAATTTTAAATTTGGTCAGTAATTATATGAACCACTGAAAATCAAATTTTCGTTGTCCCTGGAAGCCGTTAAGTAGGCAAACTGCATCGCGAACCAGGTTATTCGCTTTTGTAGAACAGCGTGGTCGATTTTGGAGGAAATTTACAGTATACGTGTCATTAACCACTATAGGGTTAAATTAGCATATAATTCTGATACTGTACATTTCAAACAAACTTGCCTGTAGTTCCAGAAAATTAATATAAGTGGAAGTAGATAAATAAAATCATTCACTCACTTACAGCGTCTGTCCTGAGATCGATAGTCGTTACATCATTCACGCGTCATAGATTCATGAAGTACATTGTATTTGTTTTCGTTGCTAGTGAAGATCCTCTTTACACGAGTTTCTGTGTGGAACAACGTGTAAAATAGTTTGCCACATAATGAAACACACATTAGTCGTAAAAACTAACTCTTCGCTTTGTAAAATGGTTAGCATCCGATTTGTGGTTTATAAAGAGGGAGCTTCCTGAATGTTCTAGCCCATATATCTGCTTATCCACTTGCTACCGTCGTGTCCGATGGCGAGCGATATACTATCTCACGACGCTATCTTTCATTTACGTATCTCTGCCTGCCCTGACAATGTAATTGGATTCATTTAGAGCCAGATGATTTGCAACTGGGTTACCACTTAAGCCCCCAAATGCAGTTTTACGTTATATTGGTTGCAGCAGTTCCTCTAGGAAGAAGAAATTGTCGCGAAACAGGAAATCGTTGCTGGCCGAATCAAAGCTATCCAAAGACTGTCGGCAAAAAAGTTACACTAAACGTTAATAACAGAATACACATACGGTAGGTCGCAAGGACGTAAGTCACCCGGAACTTTTTTCAGAAATTTTTACGATTATCTTTTCCGAATAGCCACGTTGACATCTTCTCAAAGTATCTCCCTTCAAACTCTGTATAGACGTTCTGTCCTCTAATAGCACTCGAAGACTTAGTTATGTCTCTTGAAGGAACGGAACAGTAGAATACACTATAACACACCATTTGACGTAACTGTAGAATGCTACTCTAGCGATTGGAGTCTTCCTGCGGACATTACCCCTGAGTGCTGTCATATTAGGTAGAGCCCCCACCCCTCCCTCCCTGACCATCATCATTAGCGCCTAACTAAACTTCAGAAAAAATTATTTTCTCTGAACGCTTGTGTTTTGAAAAGGTAAATGATATTTAGTTTCTGTAGGTGTTCACAAAACCACGAACTAATGAGGCAATTGGTGGTGCTTAGTTAAAAACCTTCCTTTTTATAGAATGATGGAGTAGTTCTTAGTGCATCGCGATTGCTACCTACAACTCCTCAGAAAGAATGCTAACTGTTCACAATGAGGTAGAAACTTGGTACAAAATAGGGTTCCTCGACACCATTTCTTTCCCTAGCGACACCTGCTTCAACCATATCCTCTATATCATTTGATTGCTATTCGTTACTTCTGAATTATCAGAAACTGGATAACTCCTGGCTGCCAGTGCTTTCCGTATGACCACTCCCTCTACTACTACTACTACTACTACTACAACTACAAATACTAATGCTAATACTAATAATAATAATGATAATGTGTAGACCGTGCAACAGTGTAGTAGCCATTATATAGTTACTGTTGTTGTGCTGTCCTGTCAATTAGTTTCTTTATTTATTTATTGTGGTTCATTGCAAGATCTACCTATGAATCGGAGTACACATGTTATGATATATTGCAGCATATGTGATGTATTCTGATGGAAAAAATCGCAACACAAAAAGTAATGAAATTTCGGTAATACATGGTTCTAGGTAACATGTTTCCGTCATTAACATTGCTAGATCACAGGTTAATGTAAGAATGAGATAAGCCATTGCAGGTGTGAAATGCTGGTACTTTAATAACTGATGTAACCGTCAGAATGTTAAATGCAAGCATGCAAACGTGCATGCATTGTGTTGTACAGGTGCTGGGTGTTTGTTTATGGAGCGCAGTTCCATGTTTGTTGCACTCGGTCGTTCAATACAGGGACAGTTAATGCCGTTCGTGGATGACGCTGGAGTTTCCGTCCGATGATGTCACATATGTTCTCAATTGGAGGCAGATCTGGCGATCGAGCAGGCCGAGGTAACATGTCCAGCAATCTGTAGAGCATGTTGTATTTGGACGAGCGTTGTCGTTTTGAAAAACGCACCCTGGAATGTTGTTCATGAACGGCGCCATAGCAGTCATGGTGAGTGGGATCACCACGAGAGTGCTCCTGGTGTCATACTAAATGACATCCCAGATTACAACTGCAGGTGAAGGCCCAGTGCATCTAGACCAGTGGTCGTCAAACTGCGGCCCGAATCAAGTATTCGTGTACCCCGCAATTCTCAGCCGTGTTTTATAACAATATGCACTTGACAACTAACAGCCGAATCCAAAACGTCAACTAACGTTAACAGCTGTTCATTTGCTGCTTAGAAACAAAAAAATACTTACACAGCGAGTTAAGATTTTAAGATGTGCTTAATTTTAATCGATGTTGAATTTGACCATGAGCTAAGTAAAGTTCGCCGCTTACCTCAGGGGTATAGGGGTCAAGTAGCGCGGCCACTGCTGTGTTACAGCGGGAAACTCTCATTGTTTTGTCTTCCAGTCCCGACAACTCACGTGTGCGATTGTCAAGTAGTGATCAGATGCTACGGTATGAATTTTGAGACGGAAGTAACACGGATTTGTGAATGTGTTTTACAGAGACAGTCATTTTCAAATGGGATACTTATTTGCAGCAAGGAACATCACACTAATGATCTTACAATATAGTGCAATGAGTAGAAGAAAACTGACATTCAAATCATATTTAATAGTGTCTCATATTAAATAATGCTTTGAAACATAAGTTGTTGTCGTTGTTGTGGTCTTCAGTCCTGAGGCTGGTTTGATGCAGCTCTCCATGTTACTCTATCCTGTGCAACCATTTTCATCTCCCAGTACCTACTGCAACCTACACCCTTCTGAATCTGCTTGGTGTATTCATCTCTTGGTCTCCCCTACGATTTTTACCCTCCACGCTGCCCTCCAATACTAAATTGGTGATCCCTTGATGCCTCAGACATGTCCTATCAACCGATCCCTTCTTCTAGTCAAGTTGTGCCACAAACTTCTCTTCTTCCTATTCTATTCAATACCTCCTTATTAGTTATGTGATCTACCCATCTAATCTTCAGCATTCTTCTGTAGCACCACATTTCGAAAGCTTCTATTCTCTTCTTGTCTAAACTATTTACCGTCCACGTTTCACTTCCATACATGGCTACACTCCATACAAATACTTTCAGAAACGACTTCCTGACACTTAAATCTATACTCGATGTTAACAAATTTTTCTTCTTGAGAAACGCTTTCCTTGCCATTGCCAGTCTACATTTTATACCCTCTCTACTTCGACCATCATCAGCTATTTTGCTCCCCAAATAGCAAAATTCCTTCACTGCTTTCAGTGTCTCATATCCTAATCTAATACCCTCAACATCACCCGACTTAATTCGACTACATTCCATTATCCTTGTTTTGCTTTTGTTGATGTTCATCTTATATCCTCCCTTCAAGCACTATCCATTCCGTTCAACTGCTCTTCCAAGTCCGTTGCTGTCTCTGACAGAATTACAATGTCATCGGCGAACCTCAAAGTTTTTATTTCTTCTCCATGGATTTTAATACCTACTCCGAATTTTTCTTTTGTTTCCTTCACTGGTTGCTCAATATACAGATTGAATAACATCTGGGAGAGGCTACAACCCTGTCTCACTCCCTTTCCAACCACTGCTTCTCTTTCATGCCCCTCAACTCTTACAACTGCCATTTGGTTTCTATACAAATTGTAAATAGCCTTTCGCTCCCTGTATTTTACCCCTGCCACCTTCAGAATTTGAGAGTATTCCAGTCAACATTGTCAAAAGCTTTCTCGAAGTCCACAAATGCTAGAAACGTAGGTTTGCCTTTCCTTAATGTAGCTTCTAAGATAAGCCGTAGGGTCAGTATTGCCTCACGTGTTCCAATATTTCTACGGAATCCAAACTGATCTTCCCCAAGGTCGGCTTCTACTAGTTTTTCCATTCATCTGTAAAGAATTCGCGTTAGTATTTTGCAGCCGTGACTTATTAAACTGATAGTTCGGTAATTTTCACATCTGTCGACACCTGCTTTCTTTGGGATTTGAATTATTATATTCTTGTTGAAGTCTGAGGGTATTTCGCCTTGCTCACCAGATGGTAGAGTTTTGTCAGGACTGGCTCTCCCAAGACCGTCAGTAGTTCTGATGGAATATTAATAAGTACAGTTACTTTAATTAACCATCCGTTCGCACAGACAACACAAGACTTAGGCAAAGCTGTGATACGACTTTGGGGTCGCGAAGTGGTCTGAATGGTGCCTATTTTTAACACTACGTGGGGGCCAGCTGACAACTTTTCGCGCCCTTACCACAACTAGTCTACTAGACGCTTACAACATACCAATTTGTATATTTTACCAATTAATAATAAGATTGGTACATATGCTGCCCGAGGTGTCGTCCCTCAATGTCAATACTGGCTCTTGAGCAAAAAGGTTTGACGACCACTGGTCTAGACCGCAGACAGGTTGGCTACAGGCCCTCAACTGCCGTCTAACCAACACACGACCATCACTGGCACCGAGGCAGAACCAGCTTTCATCAGAAAATACAAAAGACCTGCTCCCTGTCCTCCAGTGAGGTCTTGCTTGACATCACTGACGTTGCAAATGGCGGCATTTTGGGGTCAGGGAATTGCACGATACGGGGTGTCTGGCTCGGAGCTGTCCTTGAAATAACCGATTTGTGGCAATGCGTTACGTCACTGAGGTGGCAACTGCTGCTCAGATTGCTGTTGCAGATGCGGTATGATGCGTCGGAGCCATACGCCGAACACTATGGCCTTCCCTCTCGGTAGTGCCACGTGGCCGTTCGGAGCCCGGTCTTCTTGCGACCAAATATTCTCGTGACCATCGCTGGTAGGAATCGTGTACAGTGGCTACATTCCTGCCAAGTCTTTCTTCAATATCACATGAGGAATATCTAATTTCTCGTAGTCCTATTACAAGACGTCGTTCAGTCAGTGAGGTGTTAATAATGGCATCTCTGTCGCCTTAAAGGCAGTTTTGACTAACATCAACTCACCTCACCACGTCCAGTCTCGAAGGTATCTAAAGCTCACGACTGTTACTGCGTGTATTTAAAACAAACCTGCTGTTCATCCTCATAGTGGCGCTCTTATCGCCACTCTTATGCGACTGGCGCGAAATGTGAAGACACATCATCTTTGAGATGTAGAAACACGCCCACCAACTTTAGTTTGTTACACAACTCCTTGTTGTTGCGATTTTTCCATCATATGTCTCAATTTCTTAATGTCATGGGATAATGTACGAAATATGTGTGTGTGCCTAGTGGGTGGATTATTTGAGGAGCAAGAGGACGCTCACACATGCATTTCAAAAGCTGTAACTTTCACCGCATTGTATCGTGTGTTAATGGTAGTACTAAGTAGTGTAATTATTGTTAACTTGTGTAACCAATATTACAATCTGACTAAAAGTGATAATAGTAATGATCTTTTGAAAATAATTTTCACCCCTCAGGAGATAATTACCCCAGACTGGGAACCACTGATTTAGTAGGTATGACAGCAAACATGAACATATTCAGACGCGCTGCTGGGACCGTAACAGGTTGATTATAACGGTGACGTCCAGGGAACGCGAATGAGAGTTTCTGAAAGAAAGGCAACGTCTTCTTGCGAAACCCGGCAGGTTAAATTTAGAGAACCTGTATTCGAGGCTGCCTCCGTTTACATTTGGCATAGGAATCACGAGAGCAAGAAAAGAGAGATGAAAACTACTGAAGACTGTAGACAAGTGGAGTAGGACAAAAATCGCTAATATTGGCACAAAGTTCCCACTACAATGTAGTGGCTTGAGGAGTGCATATAAAGATTTCGAAATGGTGTCCAGCAATGCTGCTTGCTACGCCTAAAAACCATGCTCACCGAGGGTTCCTTTCGCCCTTAGGAGGAACAGAAATAATATTTGGCGTGTGAAGAGGATACGTGTATTGCTGATACTGTTCGACGGATCAGAGAAGTCTTGGGCTTCCAATCTGTACCGTTCTGTCACTTTATTCATGACTACGACAATGTGCCCATTTGCCGTGCACAAAGTTACAATTCATAAGGGCACACTTCTTGATCTCTAAATTTTTGAGAGACCAGTATCACTGGAGAAAATTGATGCATGAGAGATGCAGAACGTAGTTTTGCAAAATTCGCAGCTATCATATTTCCTCGAAATTCTAAAATTGGTACATATGTGTAGTCGTACAGACTACTTAGTATTGTTTATGAAGCTCCTGGTACCGCCGGTCGCACTCTATTTGATTGATAGGCTGTTTATTTTGATATACGAGGGGCAACACTTTTTTTCTCGGCCAGTTTCGGTTGAAAAGATGCAGAATTTGTCGTGGGACGTCGTGGAATATGCCCACTTCGGCACTTATAATTTCATGAAGTTAGGTGACGGCGCTATACGTAGCCTTAAAAATGGCGTTTGTAACGGCGGTGCATTCCAAGCAGAGAGCTGTCATTGAGTTTCTTTTGGCGAAAACCGGAGCATCGCAGATATGAATAGACGCTTTCAGAATGTCTACGGAAACATGACAGTGAATAAAAGCACGGTGAGTCGTTGAGCGAGGCGTATCTCATCATTGCAACAAGGTCGCGCAAACCTATTAGATTTCCCGTGTGCCGGCTGGCCGTATACATCTGTCAGCCCTGCACTGTTGGGACGTGGGTTCACTCATTGGAGGTGAAAGACGGATCTGACACACTTCGCTGCTCAATTCGGCGTTTCCTTTGGTACTGCTGACACACTCGTCCACCTGTTAGGGTACTCAAAGGTGTGTCGAGCACGGGGTCTCGGGTTCGATTCCCGGCAGGGTCAGGGATTTTCGCCTGCCTCGAGATGACTGTGTTGTCCTCATCATTTCATCATCATTCGTGCACGTGGCGAGATTGCACTGAGAAGATAACCGCGCAGTTGAGCGCCCCGCACACCAAACATCATCATCAAAGGTGTGTGCCTGCTGGGTTCTTTGCCGCTAGCAGAAGGCCATAAACAGCTTCCATCCGTACGGACCAGCGAAGGACGCACTCCGCGGGAAGCAGTACGTGGAATGCAGAAAGAAGTTGGCGTCGACGTCGACCATGCGTTGCCATGCGAACAAACAGGCCCTCTAAGTGGCGTAAGACTGTCGCACTGAACGGAGATTGTGTTGAAAAATGAGGTTTTGTAGGCAAAACAGTGGGCATAATATGGTGTGTTGGAATACTGAATAAAACAAACCTGCATTCAGGAAGAAATATGTTGCAGTAGTTATTGAACGCCGGTCGTATAAGGCGCAAAGAAAGTTTCCGCTTGAGGGTTTTGCTGCAACGTAGTCCCACACCGATGCGGGTATATAAGTACTGACATAGAGACAAGAGATTACTGTGGCATTCGTATCTTTCCGTCGTGCGTTCGGTAAAGGCGGAAACATGAACTTTGGTGACGTCATTAGGAGACGCGTACATACATGATCAACGTGGCGGTGTTCTTTTCTTAGCTGCCGAAGGATATAAACTGGTAGACATCCATCTGAGAATGAAGAATGTGTGTAGGGTAGCATGTCTGTTGAAAACCTCCATTGTGGAATGGTGCGCCAGGGCGTGCTTTCTGCTTCATGGCAATGCACGTTCTCATATAGCAAATGTCGTAAAGCAGAAGTTATGCTGATTCTAGTGCGAGACAATCGATCGGCGGCTCTGTTGCCCTAATCTCACTCCACGTGATTATCACGCCTTCAGCCCCTTAAAAAAGCCTTGAAGGCTGAAAGATTTCTGTCGAACGAGGATGTGCAACGGGACACACTGTTTTACCAAAGCATATCTTCAACCTGATGCGTCCGTTGGATGAATGCCACAACGCTCATGGCAGTTTTGCCTAATTGACATACTAATTTGGATTGTACGGCTTTCGAACGAGAATTTTTGATAGCCCCTTATAAATCTGCGTACGCCAGATTATGTTCCAGATGGAGTTAAGTCGCCGCACCGGATTAGCCGAGCGGTCTAGGGCGCTGCAGTCGTGGACTGTGCGGCTGGTCGCGGCGGAGGTTCGAGTCCTCCCTCGGGCATGGGTGTGTGTGTTTGTCCTTAGGATATTTAGGTTAGGTAGTGTGTAAGCTTAGGGACTGATGACCTTAGCAGTTAAGTCCCATAAGATTTCACACACATTTGAACTTTTTTTTAAGTCATTAAATTATCCTGTAATAATACTGCAGAAACAGTACTGTGATTCACCTTGTTCCTCAACTGTTAAACCCTTATTATATTTGGAGCGTTGCATTGCATACCATAAAGATGAACATGTCTGCAACATTCCTGTTAAAATCATTCCTCCTTCCGTTTTGTCGAACAGTTACAGGTGACATTAGTAAGCTGGGAAACTGTCCAGCTGTAATTCCCGTGCCAAAATAGTTATTGGCACAACGACCAACTCAAAATGTGGGCTCGCTGCTACAGCCCAAATTTTGCTTTGTTTATGTAGTTTTCCCGTATCAGTGTCTTAACCGAGCATAGAGCAAAGTGGTGAAATCTCGTGTGACGAATATCGTCTGCGTGCTGCCGAATACCAAATTCCTCACATATAAAGGGACCGAGTAGTAGTGGTTCATGCTCTCAAACAGTATGCACTGCTGATCTACTCGTGACTAGTTAAATGGTCTAGTTCAGTGGCACTCAGATTCGTCTCCACATTTTTTGGCGTTCGATTAAAGACATTCGACCGATGTTCCTGTAGTTCGTTATCACTTATATTCTTAATATGGACGGTAGAAATGAAAAGTTACTGCATTGAAAGTACAACCTACAGATTTAACTTCAGATATTCTCATTACTGCAATAAATATAGCTATATGTTAAATATTGTTTGTGATGTTTAGTTACGTCCTTAACATGTTATTCGTTGTACACTAAAGAATATTTGCTTGTACATAGTAGCCATGGCGAAAAAGCTACTTGTTTGTGGATGTATAGGGAGGGAGAGATATGTGCTGTCATTGAATATTAAGCCTACTACGTAATTATTACGCTTATTCAATTTTTCTTGGTGCAGAAAGGAAACTACATTATTTATGGTAAAATTACCGAGAGTATCAGCTGGAAATTGGTCCAAAAGATTTTCTTTGTTCGTTAGTTCATTAACATTTCACCAGACCAAACAAGTGTCCTGTTTATAACCTCAAGGGGTTGTAACGGTGCAGTCGTGAAGATACGTTCTTGTACAAGATCACCAAGCTGCTAATGGCTTAGTAATTTAAATTGTATCGAAATAACGGCAAGGCAGTGATGACGTCCTAGACCTTTCATACAACGGTCAAACAAGTGAAGTCAACTAAACCACAGTCGTACTACACCTGACATTTAAACTGAGCAGTAGACATGCGATCTACTTGACAGATTGTATTTCAGATACTCATCCAGCTGATGTCTGCAGACTGTTCACCCGTACGTGCGTCATGTTATAAAGGCTGTAGAGAACCTCTCTGGAAAGAACTGCGTTAGTGGCCTTCTTCTGCACTGGCTTTGTTGAGCATCGCGTGAAATTTCCCATCCCAAAACTACAACCCTCTTAGCAGTATCTAATGGATACAGAGTATGACCCTGTTGAGGGCCTATTCCTTGGACCCTTCCCCCAAATCCGTACGCACCTGGGAACGGACGCGGCCGATGTGTGAAGAAGAGAGCTGTTGTCATGCGTATAAGGTTGCCCTCAGGGGGTCGACGCATGTGGCGGGGCCACGCATCGCATTACACAGGGTCTCGGTCCCCGCTATGTCGTGTCGCGTTCGTTACGTAAGCAGTTGTCTGATGAGTGCACTTTGGCCCCTCATGGCTCGCGCAGTGCAAGTACACATTCACTTCGTGAGCGTGGGACGACCCAGTTCAGCGCGTGGAAAATGCCAGTCTACCGTCAGATTCACATACATGAGCTTTATATGCATCTACAAATCATTAAAGCCGTTTTGGTATTGACTCAGTGGTAATGAACCAGAATTCAGTTCCAAGAATCTCTACTCCGACCACCGATCAGTGTTGGGACTTTGTCATATCACTTCTTTCACCTCTGGCAATGTTGGTTAACGTGAAAAACGCCGGACTGCGTCGTGGTTCGGAGTCTTCGCTAAACTGTAGGTAAGTTAGTACGAAGGGCTGAAAAACGCAATGGCAGGCCCCTGCCTAGTACAGCCTTGTGGAGTTCAAACCAGTCTTCGGTTTGATGGCAGCATTACTGTACTATTTATACAGGGTGTAAATTTTAAGTTGACGTACCAGAATAACTCGAAAAATAAGCTTCACACGAAAAAATGTGTAGAATCAAAAGTTGATTATTTTCGAGGCGGACATCTGCTGGTGCTGAAATTAGCCCGCCACCCCAGCCCCTTGGGGGTGGAGCGGGCGGCAACTTTCAATTTTCAAATAGGGACCCCATTTTTATTGCAGAATAAGATTCTACATAAAAAACTACATACATTTTGTCTTAAACATCTGTTTTGTTTCTTGGTAGTTGGCGCTGTAATTCAAGAAAATCCATGTTCTCATTTTTCCGTGGAAAATGGTTACAAATAAATAAAAAATATTTATTTACGTCGTAAATTTTGTTTCGCTAAAACTCTCCCTCTCCCCCATAGGGTGGGGTTTGAGAGGAGGAATTAGTTTTACAAATGTTGACCCAATCCGAATTTGCGGAAAAAATATTTGGGTCAACATTTATAAAACTAATTCCTCCTCTCAAACCCCACCCTATAGGGGAGAGGGAGAGTTTTAGCGAAACAAAATTTACGATGTAAATAAATATTTTTTATTTATTTGTAACCATTTTCCACGGAAAAATGAGAACATGGATTTTCTTGAATTACAGCGCCAACTACCAAGAATCAAAACAAATGTTTAAGACAAAATGTATGTAGTTTTTTATGTAGAATCTTATTCTGCAATAAAAATGGGGTCCCCATTTGAAAATTGAAAGTTGCCGCCCGCTCCACCCCCAAGGGGCTGAGGTGGCGAGCTAATTTTAGCACCAGCAGATGTCCTCCACGAAAATAATCAACTTTGGATTCTACACATTTTTCGTGTGAAACTTATTTTTCGAGTTATTCTGGTTTGTCAACTTAAAATTTACACTCTGTATATCTGAGCTAGAACTCCTCTTGTAGCAGCAGCCCCACAAACATACAACCAACATTGACGTAACGAGACGCCGGCAATGACTATGGGACTGGATATTCTTCCAGGAGGTGTGCCTTTAAAATTCCAGTACGCTCATTGGTGGTGGTGGTGGTGGTGGTGGTGGTGGTGGTGGTGGTGGTGGTGGTGGTGGTGCCAATTTCCCCCCCACCTCCTGAGAATACGTTTTTCACTTATATGTAAGTTAGAACCTGTATAGATACATCCCTGGACACAGCCATTCATGGGTATGAAGGCGACATGTTACTTTCTAACCACCCAAATAGATCTGAAGATGGTCTGTAATTGTCTAACCCAATAATAATCACTGCTCTGTTCTCGTAGCTATGTCTGAAATTAAACCAAACAACGTATTAACAATTGCTGTAGATCACGAAGGCAGTTGTCTTCGCATTAATTTCTTATTTCTCTTGGCAAAGCAAGATACTGTGAATACTTGTTAGTTATTCTGGATACACGTAATAATTATTTCAATTCCGGTATTTTTTCCCGTGTTTTTAGAATTTCATTCTGATTAGACTTCGTCCTGATTGTCAAGTATCGCTCGGTGCACACAACTGACACGCCTGATACCTTTTCGTTCTTATCGTAGAGTAACTCAAATCGTGTGCGAGTGTAACCTAGTGAATCAAGTACTGACTGAGAGCAGCGGCTGTGTGTCACACCTGATATTGTAATCGTGACAGTTCGCTAATCCCCCTAGTTTCTTATTGTCTTTCTCCGGTGGATAATGTCAAATATCCATCTTTCGCGAGTGGATGACGTGACGAGTATTTGTATAATTGTTTGTTCCGTTCCGGATAACTGTTGCAGTGATAGGGAGAAGGCAAACTTCCGTGCCGGCGCATAGCATTCTCTTCTCTAAAAACACGCAGGTGGCCTTCGACATCAACGCCTCGACCGAACATTATTAAAAGTGCCGAATTTTACTGTTGCACAACGCACAGCGGAGTATTGGATATAAATTCTATGAAAACGAATACATTGCAGGCAAGCCGCGATCATTGCATGAAACTCTGGTTCGTTGCTCGGAAACTGTGCAGCAGCTGGCAAAATTAAAGGTGCTAGTGTATGATCGGAAACAATCGTAGTACTGTCATAGACAAATTGACGGTGTTTCCTCTTGTTTTGTCTGCATGAAATAACAAAATGCTCAGACACCTATAAGTACATTTTGATGGAAAACAGATTAGTCTTAACAATTTTTGTTGCTGCATTAACTGCTTACAAACTCCTTTTTTCGTATCATACAGAGGCTCTTGGTGTAGCTAATGAGGGTTTTCAGAACAGCCATACCTATTTGTAAAAGAAAGGCATTTTAAGATCAACCGCTCGAGTGGAAAAATTGAGAATTATTGTAAGGTGATTCGGCTAACCCTCCGGCAGGCACTGACGTGTGGTTTGCAAAGTATTCATGTAGATGTATATTACGAACAGTGTGTAATAGTTGGTTGCAGTACTGGCGTCAATAAACAGTACCTGTATTGCCCATTCGGTACCCTACCTATACTTAGTAATGTTTCAACTTGAGTGTGCCCAGCTTTTTGAAGAGATGCCAGTGACGTGTCCAGATGGTAATAACATTCTATAGTTAAAACTGTCCCTGTGGATGTCAGGTCACAAGAATTAATGACTTCTTACTGTCATCGTCGTCCATCTGGCACGAATTAATCACTGAATTTATGTATCCTCCGTGTCTACACGCTGCCCACCAGTGTTGGGCAGGGTGGTCGTTTCCATTGTACTGCTAAAGGACTTCTGTTTCTTCGCGCATGGAGCGCGGGAAGAACGATCTATTAAATGCTTCTGTATGTGCTGTAATTAGCTGGAAGTTGTAGTATATTACTACCCCCCCCCCTCTCTCTCTCTCTCTCTCTCTCTCTCTCTCTCTCTCTCTCTCTCTCTCTACTGGTTTCAGGAGGCTATATAAGTAGGCGTTCGTGGGATACTTGACGTCGTATCTTCAAGCGTTTACCAATTCAGATTTTTCAGCATTTCTGTGATACTCTTCCATGCATCCGACAAACCTGTCACCATTGGAGCTGCCCTTCTTTGTGTATGTCCACATCTCCTGTTAGCAGATGGCAAACACTTTTTACTTTTTACGATGTACTGAGTGACGAGAACCCTCGATATATAAAACACTTTGGGTTCCGTCCTCGTGTTGTTAACAACTGGGCCGAGCTTGGCGCACGTCAGTCGCAGGCCGTTTGATGCGACTGGGGCCGTCCTTGAGAAATGGCTCACATCCGGCATGTCTGGGCGGTCCGCGGCAGGGCGTTAGCCCGGCAGAGTCCGCCCGCCAGCCACGGGCTCCACCGCGGGACCGGTCCGGCCACTCGCGGCACTGCAGCGATCGCTCCGCCACGCGTTGCCTCGCACCGCCGGTTTTTGGCGGAGCTGAATACGCCAGAATTTTCTAGAAATTTATCCACTCGACAGGACTCGGTGCTGCGTCATACTGCCTAAGGCAAGTATATCAATAAAGATGAATGCTAGTTTTATTTAGAAGTAATGAGCAAGGAATATAGATTTGCAGCTAGTCATCCTTACCTGCCGTGTGGAGAGGCATATGGAGATGCTTCGCAATACCACCACTGCTCACAGCTGGCGTACAGTGAGATGACAGAAGTAGTGGGATACCTCCTAATGTCGTATCAGACCTCTTTTTGCCGGCGTAGTGCAACAGCTCAACGTGGCATGGACTCAAGAAGTCGTTGGAAGCCCCTGCAGATATAAATCGTGCTGCCTCTATAACCGTCCGTAATTGCGAAAGTGTTGCAGGTGCAGGATGTTATGAACGCAGTGACCTCTCGATCATGGCCCTTAAATATTCGATGGGATTCATGTCGGACTGTGTGGCCAAATGATCCTCTCTAATAGTCCAGAATGTTCTTCAAACCAATCACGAACCATTGTGGTCCAGTGACGTGTTTGGGAACATGAAGTCCATGAGTGGCTGCAAATGTTCTCAAAGCAGCCAAACATAACCAATGATCGGTTCCGTTGAACCCGAGGACCTAGTCCATTCCATGTAGACACAGCCCACACCATTATGGAACCACCACCAGCTTGCACAGTCCATTCTTGACAACTTGGAATCGTGGAGCATGCGGTGTGCTCGAACCCTACCATCAGTTCTTGCGAACTGAAATCTGGACTCATCTGACCAGACCAGTTTCCCAGTAGTCTAGGGTCCAACTGATATGGTCACAAGCCTTGGAAAGGCGCTGCGAGCGACAGCGTGCTGTTAGCAAAGGCACTCGCGTTGGTCGTCGGGTGCCACAACCCACATAACGCAAATTTCGCCGCACTGTCCTAACGGATACATTTCTACGCAAATGCCGCTCGTCTCGGTCGTTAAGTGAAGGCCGTCGGCCACTGCGTTGTACATGGTAAGACGTAATGCCTCAAATTTGGTATTATCTTCACACTCCTGATACTGTGGATCTCGGAATACTGAGTTCCCTAACGATTTCCGAAATGAGATGCCCCACGCGTCTAACTCCAACTAGCATTCCGCGTTCAAAATCTGTTAATTCCCGTCGTGCGTCGTTGATCACGGCGGAAATATTTCACCTGAATCACCTGATTACAAATTACAGCTACCCCCAGTGCGCTGCCCTTTTGTACCTTGTGTACGCGACACTACCGCCAGTTGTATTTGTGCATATCGGTATCCCATGACACGTCAATGCATTTTCCTTCCTATTACTCGCTTGCTTGACGTTGTCAGAACCGTGCAACCGTTTGCTGGATTTTATCATTTACTCCTATCCAATTCCTCCCTCTTGGCGTATTAATAAAATTCGAGCGAGTTGGAGTATCCCCTTCACCACCACCACCACCACCACCACCACCACCACCACCACCGCCGCCGCCGCCGCCGCCACCAACCGTCTCCATCCCTCTTCTAAAATCGCACTTCCTTTTTTATTCATTGAGTTTCTCCGTCGTATATTTTCAGATCAGACTGTTAATGCTCGTTTGCTGGAAGCATTATAATTACGATAACTCAGTGTCTCCTGTGGTGCAAAAAAGTTTCTTCAGATGAATACATTGTTACTCGCTAACGTCTGCCAGTCTTTCACCAGGAAGACAGACCTTTAATAGATTTGCTCTCAAATTGAGTCAACTATTTTCCTTTGTATCAGTACTAAATACAAAATGATAGGCGTTCGATCTGCTACGCTGTTCAAATATCCTTCATCCCCCCACTTCTCCCTACTACTGGCTAGGTAAGTTAATTTCTGAAGTCGCAGGTAGGCGAAGGAATACTGCACCCTAGCCATATGAACATACCTAGTAAAGACTTTTAGAATTCGTGGATGCTTCACTTATATCTATTGCACGAGTTTTCCCATTAATTATCTGGTTTTAGAGGATAGCATTGTCCAGAAAAGACAAACGTTAGCATGAGATAATTCCAAAATAAAATTTTGCCGAACGATTTGACTACAAATCTTATCAAGATTTGCTCTTACGTTTTGTCAGTAAGTGAATAGAAATCATCTCTTCAGCTGCCCAATGACTGTAATGGCACCGAAACTGAAGATAAGAGAAAATTTGGTATTCTGAAATAGTTTCACCGCGGAAGTTCATAATACGATTCCGCATTTGAGTCGCTGCACTAATGCTGAAATGGGAATAGAAAATAAACTAAAACAGTGTACAGGCAGCTGGACCAGAGCTACAGAAACTGTGTGGAAGAAGTTGTTCCCTGTGTAGCCGTAGTTTACTCTAGGTCACTGGGTCAAAGAAAGGTACCTAGCGACTGGAAAAGAGCGCACGTCATTCCGGTTTTCAAGAAGGGTCGTCGGACTGAAGCGCTTAGTTACAGGCCTACATCCCTGATGTCAATCTGTTGTAGAATTACAGAGCATGTTTTGTGTTCAAGCTTTATGAAGTTCATAGAGAAGGAAAATGGCTTCTAAAAATAAACATGCACTCTGTTTACGGAGATCTAGCGAAAGTTGAGATCGCTCTGTTCGTCAGTGCGTTCAAAGAGTGCCGTAGATATCGACTACCAGGTCGATGCCATGTCCGCTGACTTTAGGAAGGCATCCGATACAGTTCCAAAGTGTCATTTAGTGAAAAAAAATAAAAGCTTACCGATTGTCAGATCAGAGTTCTGATTTAGTACGCGACTTATTTGGAGGTAGATCTCAACACGTCGGGTTTAACGAAACAAAATCGACGAACGTAATGATGATTTCTGTTATAGCCGAAGGAAGTGTTGTAGCACCGCTATTATTGACAGTTTATATTAATTATCTTGCGCAGGGGTAGTCAACCGTTTTTACTTACTGCCCACTTTTGTACGTCTGTTAGGTTCGTTCACAGTGGCACCGACTATGGTCATCAGACGCCGTCTCCAGAGGTCGCCCGATAACATTAGCTGACAGCTTCGTCGCGGTGCGTCCGATCTCCGTCAGTTTTTAGCAATGTCAAGGCGATTAGATTAGGTTAGAATGTATTCTACGTATGAAATAGGTTAGTTTTCAACCTGAAATAGCGAGGTGGATACTGCGACGGCTCTCTGCTTGGAGAAGAGTGCTACAGTAAATGAGGTATATCTGTCTCGAAAAGAACGTGTCAAATACTCTGTCATCAGTTAGTGGAATTACCAGAGAAGTCTTTTTGGATATGTGAGATAAAGGGAAAACACCGTCTCTCAAAAGTTAAAAACGGTTTGATTTTGTGATGCCACTCTCCTCCCATCACCCATTAGCGTCGGTGTTACACCACATTAAGAATCTCTCGGAAACTCGTTGTTGGGAGTACGGTTTATGATGTTACAGTGGTAGGATGTCCGACTTCGGTGTATAAAGGTTTTGTCAATAAGGTTATGAACACACAATCTTTAATTTACGTGGTGAAAGTAGGTGATGCTTCTATTACATGATGCATCGATAAGATGTGCGTGAGAGCAAGCTAGAATTATTTAATTTATGGAAGGTAGATTTGTGGTTTCACAGCAGCTCACTATTATTCTAAAAATGGTGAAAATTAATTCAGTACTAGCACTATATTCAGAAAATAAGATTCTAGTCTTGGAAGCTTCAATGGTCCTTAAACACTTGCCCAGTGGATTTGAGAAAGGAAGTAACAAGGTTTCATATTTCGTAGTATTTGGTGTGAAAGATGAAAAAAGCTTTTAAATTAGTCTTTAGAGTATCGCAAATAGCATCCAACACATCACACATAAACTTTGAAGTTTGCGAGCTACTACGGACGAGAAATACCCATTTACGAGCTTCGCTGGGTCGAGAAAACAATTTGCGACCTGCTACGGTTTCTCTCTATGCGCGAGATCGGGAGAAACACTCTGGTTGTACTCGGTGATCACGATAATTTTAGTTCAAAGTCAGTTATCTAGTAAAACTAGATGGTTCGACCCGCCACGTGCTTCTGGACGAAAAAACAAAAAAAATTATCATCTAGGCACCTACATAGCATGCATCCCCTTGGGGTTCCGTAAAATGTGGTTAGACTCATTAACTAAATTGGCTACGTTCGGTCTGGGGGGGTGCCAACCACATCCGCTGCACTATCCCCAGTAATTTTAAATTAATGTCAAGTTTATAAAAACAAATGTTAGCAGGCAGGAATAATTTTCGTTGAACACAACACAGTTCTAACTAATTGGAGTTTATTTTAACTTGTTCAGGACAGATTCGAGTGAAATGAAATGCTGTTAAGTGTTCTTGATTCGACCGCAGATATTTACAGAGTTAGTTCAACAGCACCCCTCAAATATTAATCACAATCATTCAGCAATTATTCACTTAATGTTTCTTTTAAAATAGCTAAAACCCCAAGATGAACAAAGTTCAGAGCGGAGAATACTTCTCGAAAAAAATAATAAACCAAACACAATTCGAAGTCCAAGCACTTGGTAGAGCACTTGCCGGCGAAAGGCAAATGTCTCAAGTTCGAATCTCGGTCCTGCACACAGTTTTAATCTGACAGGAAGTTTCATATCAGCGCACACTCCGCTGCAGAGTGAAAATCTCATTCTATTATCCATCAGTCTACGACCCTTACCAAGCAGGATTAACAGGAGAGAGAGAGAGAGAGAGAGAGAGAGAGAGAGAGAGAGAGAGAGAGAGAGAGCATCGAACAAAGAGCGGCACATTTCGTCATGGGCTAGTTTACTCGATCCACTGGTAGTCGTTACAAGAGAGACGCTGTGCGTCACGTAGATGTTTACTGTTGAAATTTCGAAAGCGTACGTTCCAAGAGAAGTCGGGAACATATTACTTCCTCCCAGTTACGGCACGCGAAACGGGCATGACGAGGTCAGAAATTGTCATACTGAGCTTTACCGACGCTCACTCTTTCCACGCGTCATTCGTGAATATAACAGGAATAGGAGAGGGGGGAGGAGGAGGAGAAGATAGGTGGCTTGCGGAGTAAAGATGACGATGTAGAATCAGGCAAGGCCATTAGACATTATGTTCGCATGAGAAGTATACTAGCGGCAAGACACAATGCCTTCTCTGCGCGATAGCAGTGGAGATAATATCGAAGACAGTGCTGCCAAAGCAGAGTTACTAAACACAGCCTCCCGAAAGTCCTTTACCAAAGAAGACGAAGTAAATATTCCATAATTAGAATCAAAAACAGCTGCCAACGTGAGTAACGTAGAAGTAGATATACTCGCAGTAGTAGCAAGTCTTCTGGTCGATTGTATACCAGCTAGGTTCCTTTGAGTATGCTGATGCAGTAGCTCCATACTTATCATATACAACCCGTTCGCTCGACGAAATGTCCGTACCCAAAGACTGAAAAGTTGCACAGTGCTGACGCAAATATTCAAGAAAGGTAGTATGAACTAACCACGAAATTAAAGGCCCATATCATTAACTTTGATATGCAGCAGGATTTTTGAACATATTTGTGTCCGAACATTATGAATTACCTGGAAGAAACGGTCTATTGACACAGTCAGTACAGATTTAGAAGACATCGTTCTTGTGAAACACCATCAGCCCTTAATTCGCACCAAGTGCCTAGTGCTATTGACAAGGGATTTCACATTGATTCCGTATTTCTAGATTTCCGGAAGGCGTTTGACGCTGTACCACACAAGCGGTTTGCAGTGAAATTGCGTGCTTATGTAATTTCGTGTCAGTTATCTAACTGGATTCATGATTTCCTGTCAGAAAGGTCACAGTTCGTAGCAATTAACGAAAAGTCATTGAGTAAAATATAAGTGATTTCTGGCGTTCTCCAAGGTAGTGTTATAGGCCCTTTGCTGTTCCTTACCTATATAAACGATCTAGAAGACAACTGAGCATCCCTCTTAGGTTGTTTGCAGATGATGCTGTCGTTTATCGACCAGTAAAGTCATCAGGAGATCTAAACAAATTGCAAAACAGATTTAGAAAAGATATGAGCCGTGCAAAAACTGGTAGTTGACCTTAAATAACGAAAAGTGAGAGGTCATCCACATGAGTGCTAAAAGGAATCCGGTAAATTTCGGTTACACGATAAATCAGTCAAATCTAAAGGCTGTAAATTCGACTAAATACCTAGGTATTACAATTACGAGCAACTTAAATTTGAAAGAACACACAATGTTGTGAGGAAGACTAATCAAAGAATGCATTTTATTGGCAGGACACTTAGAAAATATAACAGATCTACTAAAGAGATTGCCTACACTACGCTTGTCCGCCCTCCTTTAGAATACTGCTCCTCGGTGTGGGGTCTTTACCAGATAGTACTAACGAAGTACATCGAAAAAGTTCGCACGTTTTGTATTCCCGCGAAATAGGGGAGAGAGTATCATTGAAATGGTTCAAATGGCTCTGAGCACTATGGGACTTAACATCTATGGTCATCAGTCCCCTAGAACTTAGAACTACTTAAACCTAACTGACCTAAGGACATCACACAACACCCAGTCATCACCAGGCGGAGAAAATCCCTGACCCCGCCGGGAATCGAACCCGGGCGCGGGAAGCGAGAACGCTACCACACGACCACGAGCTGCGGACTCATTGAAATGATACGGGATCATTAGAACAAAGGTGTTTTCCGTTGCGGCCGAATCTTTTCATGAAATTTCAGTCACCAACTTTCTCCTCCGTATGTGAAAACATTTTGTTGACGCCGACCCACATAGGGAGAAACGATCATCATAATAAAATAAGGGGAATCAGCTCTCACGGAAAGATATAGCGTTCGTTTTTTCTGCACGCTTTACGAGATTAGAATAATGGAGAATTGTGAAGGTGCTCGAATGAACCCTCTGCCAGGCACTTAAATGTGATATGTAGAGTATCCAAGTAGATGTAGATATTGAGTGCGGTTCGAAACCTGCCTCCAGCGCAGTACTGTGGTGGCCTTCAACGAGACAGTAGGAATTATGGAGACGGAAGAAATTTTGTCATCCATCTGTGACAAAAAAGCGGTCGAGTGAACAGTTCCAATTCACTAAACTCTACGCCATTGTTCTGAATCCAACTCCAAACTTTTCTTGTAGATCCTATGAAATGATGGCTGAGACCGAATTAAACGCGATGTATCCACAAAAAAGGGGATGCTAAGCTCTGTGCCTTAGTAATGCTATTAGAGAGGAGTTAAGTCCAGTATCATCACAAGTTACGCCAAGACACGAAGAATTAATACTTTACTAGTATAAAACATTTGCGTGCGAGTAAAGCAATGTGCTGCCAAAACTGGTGAACCTCCTGCCAGAGATCGCCCAACTATCGACGTCATAAAACTTCACTTTTTAGTCCTTAATTTAACTGTCAATACCGGCTCGAATTTTGTGAAATATGTGTGTCGCAAAGTGTGAAAGGCCACAAGCGAGTATTTGTAGTGGAAACATATCAGAGCTGAATGAAAGGATTTTCAGGAGGGAATGTTCACTCAACCGTTGGATAACTGTTCACACTTGTCAGAAGAAACACTCAACTGTTAGTGCTTACTGTTTAGAGTTCATATTTTGAAATTTTATGCAAAAACTGTAATGTAAACTTTTCATGACGTTTATTAATTTCCGTTAAATGTGCATCTACACACATACTCCGCAATACACATTTTGTTGCGTGGCGGAAGGTACCCTGTACCAATACTAGGAGTTTTATTTCCTGTTCCACTCGCAAATAGAGCGAGAGAAAAACGACTGTGTGTATTCCTCCATACGAGTCCTACTCTTTCTAAGCTTTTCTTGATGGTCCTTATGCGAAATGTTTGTTTTGGGGGCAGTAGAATCGTTCCACGGTCAGTCTCAAATGCCGTCTAAATTTTCTCAATAGTGTTCCTCAAAAAGTACGTCGGCTTCTCTCCAATGATTCCCTATCTAAGTTCCCGAAGAATCTCCATAATACTTGCGTGTTTTACGAACATACCGGTAACAAATCTAGTAGGCAGCCACTGCATTGCTTCGCTGTATTTCTTTACCCGACTGGATCGAATTCTAAACATCCGAACAATTCTCAACATTGGGTTACACTAGTATCCTATATGCGCTCTACTTTACAAATGAACCACACTTCCCTAAAATTTTCCCAATAAACGGAAGTCGACGATTTGCCTTCTCTACCATAATCAGTACGTGCTCATTTCATACGATATTGCTTTGCAACGTTATGCCAATATATTTAATCGACTTGACTTTGTCAAGCAGCGCAGTGCTAATGCTGTACTAGAAAATTATGGGTTTGTTTTTCCCTACTCATCTGCATTAACTTATTTTTTTCTTCATTTAGTTTTAGCTGTAGTTCATACATCAATTAGAAATTTTGGCCTGTTATCGGTTTCTAGGATTTTCAACCCATTTGAATGAACACTCCTCTCTTTTTTTGGATTTTATTCCATTTTTTAGCATCTTTCCCTGCATGAAATGGTAAATATCTATTCGTGGACCTTCCTCAAAGATGTATGTTTCTTATAAAGTGAATTTTACCTTTCATATACAATCAGTATTTACACCCCTGTGCGCTGTAACCACTCGAGAACTGTCGTATTTTTTTCTATGCAGTGTAGACGTCTGAAGCCACTAAATTCGTAACACAGATCACGGAATTATTCAAGTGATTGCTAAGTAAGTGTGATTCGTAGTATCGGGAAATTATCTGGACTAAAATAGGTTACAGATGGCTCTGCAGTAGCGGCAGAGAGAGCAAGACAGGATTCTTGGAAAATTTCTTCTCACCGTCACTTGAACAACGATCACCTTCATTTAGCCTCTGAGAACACGTGATAAGTTTCTATGGAGGTCGCACTCTTCGACATCCAGGCCACACTCAAGGAAGTGGCTAGGCTCCTGTGACAGCGCTAAGCTTCTGGTCGATTTTATACTCCTAGATGTTGCTAGCATTTCGACAAAGAAGTTAATACTAGGAAGGTAGTCATATCGCTTCTTATGTTTCAAAGGTGACAGTTCTATTTTAATTTCAGAGGCGGCCTAATTTCCAGCCAACAAAGTTCTCAAGTTTTACTCTGGGGCACATAATACCCTCTGTCTGTAGACTTGCAGATTCGTACATGTGCTCAGCGTTTCTCTTTTGCCGTCCTTCAAATTCATTTTTGGTCATTCACTCGCATTTCTCTCTGTTCTTTCACACACTTGATTCGGCGTGCCATTTCAACAACAGCAACTGTCAACGGTTATCGCACTAATTCACACTGCAAGCATGTCTTCCATAGGGCACCATTATATCTGTTCTGTTAAACTGCTCATATATTCCACCATAAAGGGTGATGGGAAGATCTTTGCGGGTGATACTGTCTACTGGTATTGTTATCCTACAGCGTAGAAATTTTATGCAACATTTACTATTTATGGTTAGAGGACAAATGTAAGGATGTAGAAGCATATATCACAAGAGAAAAGATATATACGTTGCCTGCAGGAAAACTAGGGTAATAAAAGTGACGATCGACAAATATACTGCTATACCAAATAGAACGCCTCCAGAAGGATGGAGGAAACTAAATGAAACTTCACGTATTGAGAATATATGTGACTTTACTGCAGTGACTAGAAACTAGTAAAATTTACAATGAATTTGACAGTATGAGTCCATGTCACGCCACTCCCGGCGTGGGTTCTTGTACTAATTAGGTTGGGAAGGGTATCGCAAGCCCTTTGTACCTTCTCCTGGGGCAAACTGGCCCCACAACTCTTGTAACCGGCCCTTTGTACCCTGGGTACTGGCACAAGATGAAATTGACGTCGGAGCTGATTCCACAAAATGATTCAGTGAAGATACAGTATCTGTATGGTACGAAAAGTGCCAGTTGACCCTGTGTAATGAGTGCGACGCTGTCATCATGAGTACTAAAAGGAATCCGTTAAACTTCGGTTACACAATAAATCACAATCTATAGGCATGTCGATTCAACTACATGCCTAGGCATTGTAATTACCAACAACTTAAATTGGTGCGATCACACAGCTAATGTTGCGGGGGAGGCTAACCAAAGACTGCGATTTGTTGGCCTTGTGGATAACATTTCTGAAATGGACTGGCTTGTCCAGAGACTCGACTTGAACGCAGTGGTAACTTAACTTCGCTGCATACCCCAGCGTCCAACAGCACTGGCTTCTCAGGTTTCGATTTTTCAGGAAAAATGGCCCGCCACTCCTCCACAGACGTTGACACCTCGTTGACAGTGTCACAAGCAGTCCAAGCCGTGAGAAAAGTGAACGGTGAACACAGCACACAATAATTTACGCTGATAAATGTCCGGTTACTTTTAATCAGATAGCTTAGTCAAGAGAGACACAGTTCTTGCTAAACAGTGATTTTGTGTTGACAGGCAAATTCGTAAGGGAATAAGTCTACCGTACGGCTGTTGTCAGTATTAACAGCTCGCTAAAAGAAGATATCTGCAAGGCGTCCGGCGATGTGCACAATATTCCGGTTTGTCGTCTGAACGGATTCGGCTGATTGACTGCTAGGGAATGTCGTCAGCAGTTGTGGAGTGAATGGTTTGTGCCACATACCCCGAGTCTCGTGCGAAAACAGGAAAGAGAAGAGTCGGCTTGTTTGCCTTTGTTGCACTTGCGTCCCTCGGTTCTCCGGCTCCAGCCGGTTTGGGACGCCCTTGGCGGCACCTGCTGTACTGCCCAACCGTTGTTATCGTCAATGGAGCCCCACCAGTCGTAAGCAAAGTGTACTGCGGTTGTTATGTTGATACACAGATTGTTCGAAAGAGATTCAAACGATTTCAGTACTCTTCATCTTCTACATGAATGAAGACAGAAATTTTGGGTAAATTTTAACTTACGCACAGGACTACAATATTTTCATACGAACCTGCTTATGTTACAAGAGTATATCTTTTACATACGTCCACGCATATCTTTGGGGTGCTTTCTATAATAACGTTCTTGGGGAGCTGACCGGACTGTCCTCCTCTGCCTCTATCGATCTCTTGTCCGCTCCAAGTTGGATTATGGATGCATTGTCTACTCCTCTTCACGGCCGTCTATCTTACGCCGTCTAAATACAATACACCATTTGGGGAACCGTCTCGCCACTGGTGCCTTCCGTACAAGCCTAGTTGAGAGTATCTACGCAGAAGCCGGTGAACTACCACTGTCATACCGGCGTGACATCCAGCTCGGTAGGTATGCGTGTCGGCTTTCTTCCTTGCCAGGCCACCCAACCTTTGACCCCTTTTTTGATGACATTCTTGATTGCCAATACTAGATGTACGTTTCTTCTCTGCGGCCTCCTGGCGTCATTTTTCGTCACCTGCTTCAGCAGCTGCAGTTCACATTTCCTGCTACTTTCCGAATGGGGGAGAGCCCTTCACCCCCTTGACTTCAGACAGAGGTTTGTATTCGTTTTGACGTCAGCTCGCTCCCGAAGGATTCGACTCCCGAGCTGACATATCGCTGCAGATTTCTCGAACTTCGCTCACAACTTGCCGATAGCATATTTTTGTACACTGATGGTTCCAAGTCCGCCCACGGTGTTGGCTGTGTTTTTGTCGTCGCGGCTGGTAAGTTTCACTACCGGCTTCTCGACCAGTGCACAATTTTTCCAGCAGAGCTTTTTGCCCTCTGTCAGGCTGTTCACTATGTCCGGAGGCACCAGCTCACTCGCTGTGCGACATGCTCTGACTCCCTCAGTGCCCTTCAGAGTCTGGATGATACCGATCCAGTCCACCCCATCGTTCGACGGATCCAGGACTGCCTCCATTTGTTCCAGGATGGGGGAGCCCAAGTGATGTTCATGTGGGTTCCTGGCCATATTGGGTGCCTGGGAATGACGCTGCTGATGCTGCAGCCAAGGCCGCACGCAGTCCATCCATCGGCCCGCCTCTTACTCTGTTCCCTCGCAAGATATTAGTACTTTTCTCTATCAGCTTATCACGTCACTTTGACATGACCATTGGTGCTCCCTTCATGGAAACAAACTCGGAAGTCAAACCTCTCCCAAAGCCTGGTCGACTTCCTCCCGGCCGTCTCGCCATGAGGACGTAATGTTAGCTCGGTTGCGAATAAGGCACTGCCGCTATAGTCACCGCCACTTGTTGAGTGGCGACCCTGCACCCAGCTGTCCATTCTGTAGCCAGCTATTAACAGTCCAGCATTTCCTGATCCTCTGCCCCTATTTTAGCCACTTACGTCTCAGGGTCGGGATGCCGCCCGCTTTGCCGGACATTTTAGCGGATGACGTGCGAGCTGTGGCTCGCGTTTTAAGTTTTTTTAAAAGCAGTAATATGACGAGTTTTGATTTCTACCTGGTGACTCCAGTGTCTTGTCCACGTCTTGTAGATACTCTTCCGTAACGTCTTGACGTTTTAGATTTGTTTTTTTCTTCCTTTCTGCATTGGACCTCGCAACGGCTTTTTTTACCTTCGCGGTGCCAGCATTCTGTGGTTCTATAATGGGTGATTATGACCTTAGATGTTTTGCGCCCTAAAACCCCAAATATATAATGTTCTAATCAATTTCAATTTATTTTTTTTACAAATGTTCAATGTGCTCTCCATTGGACACACGCCAAACGTCCAGACGATAATTAGACTGGTCCCATACTTTTGTGAGGAACGCTGGAGTTAACAGCATTCACAGCCGTTGTTATGCAGCGCCGTAGATCCCCCATAGTTGCTGGAAGGTGAAGCATACAGCTGGTATCACTCCCACAAAACACGGAGCGAGATGGCGCAGTGATTAAGCACACTGGACTAGCATTCGGGAGGACGACGGTTCAAACTCGCGTCCGACAGTCCAGATTTAAGTTTTCCGCAATTTCCCTAAATAGCTCCACGCAAAAGTCAGAATGGTTCCTTTGAAAGGGTACGGCCGGTTTTCTTCCCCATCATTCGAACAATCCGAGCTTGGAATCGGTCTCTAAGGCCCTCGACGTCGACGGTACGTTAAACCATAATCTTCATTCCTTTCTTTCCTACAAAACATCACATACCGTCAGACTGGGGACCTTGGAGACCAATGGTGCTATGAGAGACCCGCGCGCTCCTTATGGCTGATACATCGTGACGTGCTCCGCCCTGTTTAAAAATTAAATTTTTGATATATTTTCACTATTCTGGAAAAAGGTAAGGGGTTCCTGTAACTGCCATTTCCGCAAGAAGGAACGAGCCATAAATATTTTCTCGGGAAGCGGCACGAAACACATGATGCTTTCGAGACTGTTTCTCGTTCTTAAATATTGTCTTCTCTATATCCGTACGTCGGTGTTGTTCACTTTTCCATTTAAACCGGGAGAGGGGGGGAAGGGGGGCTGTGTGAAACGTTCGCACTCTTTGAGTAATAAATAGTGACAGTATTTGGAATAAGTGTGGTCTTTTGGATAAGAGTAGTTGTATGAATGAAGAGAACACATCTTAAAAATGGACTGAACGGCATAAAATAATAATAATGAATTTATGATACATCCTTGTATATGTTTCATGTGTTCAAAAAGGTGTGTTTTACATTCGGAATGTTAGTCCCGTCTTGGACGACGGGCAGAGATCAGGGACTTTCAGTAGGGTCTTATAATCTATAACTCGACAAACATTTTCAGTTACAGTAAGCACGTTAGGATGCAGTAGCAATTCGTATATTACATTTCAAGGCGACAGTGACAAATATGCTTGTCCTTTCAGAAGATACGTATATTCGTTCACGGAAGTAAACTTCATCGGGCAGACATCGTGGACTATCACAGTGGTGATGTTATCTATTACAACGCTACATACAGTTTATCCGGTTAATAGGTAACTTAAAACAAATAAAATGCTATCTGTAATAAGATAATATGAAAAGGGAGTCTCTTATTCGTGATTAATAAGTTAACTTCGTAAAATCTGGGAATCCGTGCTGCCCGTTTGCCTCTAATAGTTAAGTTCCGCAAATAGTAAGTTTTAACGCAAAATCGGTGCGCGGTGTCAGCACCCGGTTAAAAAAAACCTTTCTAACGATACTTCATTCATCCTTTTACGATTATTATGTGTTGAGAAAAAGGGATGTTGACTCAAGAAGTAATATATATGCTGGAACGTAACCCAAGCCATTCATGTGCAACCGACTGTCTCACGGATCTGGATATATCAGACCTCTGAATACGCAGCCAGCGATGGAGCGAATTTCAGCCTTGTCTTCAGAGGCCCAATGTGATCTTAAGCTTGACGCTGATTAAGTTTTCCAAAACTGTTTTCTTCAATTTTAAGTACGTCTCGCGGTTTTATCGTTGTATATATGGATGGCAAGGGAATGCGCTCGGCTGTTCAGTTGTTTTCTCTGATAGGGTTGTCCAAGTACACCTTCCAGAACACTTTACAAATTACGATGCGAAGTCACATGGCATTGCTGCGCGGAGTGGCCACGTGGCTTGAGGCGCCATGTCACGGATTGCGCGGCCCCTCCCGCCGGAGGTTCGAGTCCTCCCTGCATGGGTGTGTAAGTCTAGGGACAGATGACCTCAGCTGTTTGGTCCCTTAGGAATTTACACACATTTGAACATTCTGAACATCACATGGCATTACGACGGCACTGGAGTGGATTCAAATGCGTCACAGTATAGTTTCTCGTCTGCTATCACTCGTTCAGTGCGCTACAAGCGGTCTACCCAATGTATCCAGTAGAGCAGTTGATCCAGATCGTCCATGATACAGCGGATCCAGCACTGAGGCAAGGACGTGGTCTTTTGCTGCATACTTGTACACGTCGAGATACAGGGAAATGCCACATCTGACAAAGCAGCCAAGGAAGCTTGTAGGGATGATATTGTGCGTCGATGTTCTGTTTCCTTGCAAGCCTTAATCTCATTGTCTGCCAGAAGAATCGAGCGCCAGTGGGAAATCGGATGGTTGCAAGTGCCGAACAAAAAACTGCGATCGCCCAAATAGACTGCAGAGGCATGACAGATTTGGTACCAACCACACCGATGGAAGGAGGTGCTGCTCACCAGAGTGTGCATAGGACATTGCTCACTAACACACGGTTTTCTCTTCCGCCGGCAGGCTCCGTCATCTTGTCAAGTTTGCAGAGCGCCACTTTTGGTTCATAGTATCTTGGCTGTACAGAAATAAGTGCAACCCTCAGTTTGCAGATCTGCCCACCATCTTCACTGACGCCGACACCAGTGTGACACGGATTATGAAGTTGAGTGCAGGGAAGGGCAGGTCAGCGTACTCTGAATGGATAGCTTGCTCAGGAAGCTTAGAATTTTTATTAATCGATTTTCAGTCGTAGTTCATTGCATCACGACGACGGTTTTTTAATAAGTACAAACGACCCTGTTGTTGTGGCATCCGCAACCATGGTAGTACATTTTATAGTAACAACTCGTCAAACAGCTGTATCTTCAGCTAGTTTTATTAAGGCACAGCCGGTTTCGTAGCCTGTAGCCCCATCATCAGGTGCATATCTAACCAAGAAATGAGCAATGATAGTGATTGAACCCCTATACATCAGTGTAATACCAGGATCATAAGCACTTATGAAAATAGATAAAACACAAATGTACTTACAAAAACTAAAAAAAAACGTTGAACAACGAAACGCGGAATATAGATGGCGCAATCTTGCTAGTTATATCTATAATGTCAGTAGGGTGGATAGTCAGTGAACAAAAAGCTGGGCAACAGCAAACATCCTGTGCCATGTAGCAAGAACGCGCCTGTAACTAAAGAGGCAAAATGTGACGCTGGGCCAAAAACCAACGTATCATCGAGGCAAGAAGCAGACTGCTTACCAGAAAGTCAGCACAACACACAGCCACCAATGTGATAGGTGGGCTTTCATGCATTATGAGCAACTCCGCCTGTGATGACAGCCTTCACTCCCTCCCCCTCGCCCTTTCCAACCTACGTGCCCCAAGCGAACGGCACGCTATGACCCTTTCTAAGGGCGTTGACGACCATGCTGTTGAACGCCCCACATCCATCATCGGAACGTAGCCTCATCACCAACCATTCAACGTAAAGGAAAATTGGTATCTTCAGTCTCCAGGCCCAGAATAAATTCAAAAAGCTCTACGCGTTTTCACCACGTACCGGGCCTTCAGGTACTTGAATCTTGTATGGTTTGAAAGATAAAAGCCTCCGCAAAACACGTCACATACATATGAGGAATAGCTAACGGTCAGCTGGCATGGTGAGTAGATTTCTTGAACCCTGTTGAATGCATCTTTTCTTGAACGAGCAGACGGAGGCAACCTGTGGATTTCCCCTTGCATAAACAGTGTCTTGAAACTGCTGGGCTGTCGTTGGAATCCTTTGAGTTGCTGGACGTACAGCGCACTGATCATGACGAAGACAATGCCACATAACTGTAACTGAATAACTTCTGTTTAAACGGAAACTCGACGCTTTTTGTTCGTGTGAGATCACCATATAGACGCTCGCTGGGTGATGAACTTGCTAGCTAACTTACGCTAGGGAAATCCTTAGCGGCAACTTACAATTAGCGCCTAGGTAACATATCGGTAAGTTACAATTCATCCGAAATTAGTGATTGTATGAATGATTTTGAAACACCCTCAATTATGTCCGTGAGACGTACAACGCAAATAAATAATCGGCTCTCTATCCACACTGACGTTAACTAAGAGCCCATTCATTGTGTGAGGAACAAACTCTGCGCATTGTCGTGTTTAATTAATGCGATGCGCAGTGGAGCGCCGGCAACCAGCCAACACGGGATACCCTACCTTTCTCTGAGGTCGAAAGTGTGTACAGAACACAGTGTGCTCGGGTACGTGCATTCAGACAGAATATAATCAGAAAAGGCTGATGTTTCTCATCAGATATTAGGACAGTGCGTAAGTGACTCCATCGTCTTCGTCACAGCTGTGACATCAGGATATGTAAAAAACTTTATCAACTTTGTAAACACCTGTGTACTCCACGTTAAATTTTCTGCTTGTTTACCTGCTTCAGCGTACTGTGCATGTGAAAATGTATTTTAAGCAGACATCTGTCCTTTGTTAAAAATGTGTAACTTCTTACCAGGGCACGAATTAAACTAATGTGTACTCTGAATTGGCAACAGAGAACAGTAGTATAATATTTTCAATGTTGAGTTGGCTGCATAAGCACATTCCGAAAGCCAATAAAAAATTGCAAGCTTCCTGGGCTACAAGGAACCTCCTCAATGTATACATCGAGCGGCATTCCATGAATCACGCTTTCAGCGACATTTTCAGGAGACTTGGCCACCGCTCTCGCCCATTCTGATGGCAGCTGACAGTTTTTATTGAAACTTCTGATGTTGGCATTTCATGCTAACAAGGCTCGGACAGTGCGAGCCCTGAAAGTAGGTCAATCGACAACAGCGTACATATTGATAGACTTTCTGCACAGTGGTGTGTTGGATTCAGTGCCTCCCGGAGACCAATAGAAGATACTTCCAGCACATTTCCTACGGCCGGCCACTGTGGTCTCGCGGTTAAGGCGCTCAGTCCGGAACCGCGCGACTGCTAGGGTCGCAGGTTCGAATCCTGCCTCGGGCATGGATGTGTGTGATGTCCTTAGGTTAGTTAGGTTTAAGTAGTTCTAAGTTCTAGGGGACTGATGACCTCCGCTGTTAAGTCCCATAGTGCTCAGAGCCATTTCCTACGAGATACATCCGCTTCAAATTTCATCGCAGACTCTCATAATGCTACGAACTAGTTGAGCATTGTTGGCATTAATACTTTCAGCTTGGATGGTTTCTTTCCAAACGAGCACTTGTTCGTTGGAAAAGTCCTGTTCAATCGAAAAAAAACCTTAAAGATCGGTGCACACTGTGCATTAGATTATCTGATTAACGCATGGACAATGTTTAGAATGCTGTCCTGTAGAGACGCTCTCCTTTTGAAATCTCTCATACCCGTGAGTCGATTGTCATAACCCAAAGGGTGATTCACGTGTATGCTGACACTGTTCCCTGGTTAATCAGTAATATTCCTTTTTCACACGAAAGAAAGCAATTTCTTTGGCTTTATGCTTCCGATATAAGACGGACAGTGCTCTTAAACAGCGCCAGTAACAAAGTAAATAGAACGTTCCCAGTAACACAAGCCCCCACCCAAGATTCTTTAAGGAATCGACCTATAACTTCAAACGTCAAATTACATTACCCATTAGTTAATGTGTTAAGTGTTTGAGGTGAAGCATGTAAAATGTTTATGGCTGAAGATGCAGAACCTTAATTATGTTGACTTTATTAGTTCGGCATGTCCACCCATACACTAAAGTAGTAGTCAGAACTAAAACTGCCTTCCAACACAGTTTCTTTTAACATCTATACAAATTTGTACAATCGATATTGGGAACTGCTTACATGCGACTGAAAAGCTAGTTTTTCTCCTAAACTACACTGCTTGACAATTACCAAGGAACAACTGACACTTGCTAAGGAACAACCGATCACTGATGATAAAAGGAAATGTAGAGGGCCGGACGTGCTAACTGCAGCAAGTGTGTGCATGAGCGCTATGTATGCATTCGACAGTTCATGCAGAACAGTGTTCGACGAAGGTTGTTGTGGAGCCGATTAGTGGGACGTTCCGTGTGGTACGGCAACATGTCTGTAAGACATGATTTGAGTGTTTACGAATGCGGACGAGCAGTTCGACGGCTCGAAGCCGGTCAAAATTTCACTAATGTGGCCACAATGATGGGAGTGTCCAAAAGTGTCATGTCGCGGTTAAAAAATGCCGCTGATGGTGGGAATGCCATGCGAAAGCATGCCGTTGTTCGTAGACGGACCACCACGCTGCAAGAGAATCGATGCTTAGCCCTAGTGCTAAGCAGATGGCGGAAGACCTTGCAGCCGCTACCGGTACAGCTGTGTTTGCCAGAACCGTTTCGCGGCGATAAAATTAGGCCGTTGTGTATGCTCGAAAACCTATTAGATGTACCCCACATCAGCCACGCCATCGTCAAGAAAGTTTTTTTGTGTAGGGAGTAGGTTAGTTGAGGGTCAGCAGCAATGGTCCAGAGTGATTTTCTCCGACGAATCCCGCTTCACTGTTGCAAGTGATCAAGTTAGTGTGGAGATAGAGGGAAACACGCTACGCACCACAGAATGGTCATGAACGCCATCGGTACGGCCTAGGCGTTACGGTGTGTGCAGGCATTTTGCATTGTGGCCGAACACCGCTGCATATATCTTTGCACTAGGTACCATTCCAGCACTGCGGTATTGCAGGGAGGTTATTCTGCGTTTAGGGGTGCGATGGATCCCGACTTTGTTTATGCACGACAATACCCGCCCACACGGGACCGCTGAGATGTTGTACCCCTCAAGGACTGCTCAACAGTTTGGCAGCCAGCATAAATAACAGGTACAAATCGTGCATTTGTGCTCGAGGAGGCATATTTCTTATTGAGAGTCCGATACCACCCTTATGTTCGGAGTCTGACCTGTTTCAGACATGAAATTTGTTTGTCTGTTATGCTGCTTTCCCATGTGGTGAAATCTGTACCAATTTTCGTTATAAATATACCATTCCACTTCTCAAACACACACACACACACACACACACACACACACACACACACACACACACACATATATATATCACGTCGTCCATCATTGCCTGTGATTATTCCTGTCCACAAATGTATTTGTTTCTGAGAAATTGTGGTTATCTTTAGTGGTATATCAATGTATTTGTTTCTGAGCAATTGTGGTTATCTTCAGTGGTATATGTGAACACTGTCTGCAAAATCGACAGCGAATGGACTTAATAGTAAAGAAATAATAAAACGTAATATTGACGCTAAAGTTATATCACACGGACAACGAACATTTAACAAGCGTTTTCCTTTCATTAATGTGTGAGGCTGGAAGCCAGGAAAAGTTTCGAAAATTAAGTTATTTCCAAGTTTATTGAAAGTCGCCAAATGCTCTCATTATCTGACACTGGATTAATGTAATCAGGAGAATCTGTGCGTCGTGATTAGCGTTGCCTCACGGACTGTGCACTTTAATACTTATTGTGGTACATCTTTAACGTAAGATCATACCGCTTAATAGTTTGACAGCATGTTAAATCTGTAAATTCTATCAACAATTACATGGAATACTGAAAATCAAATTTTTGTTGCCCTTGGAAGCCATTGGGTGGAGATTTTGAGCCTGTATTGGGTGACCGTTTTATCCGTTTAATGATTTACGGATTTCGTTTCTTTCAGGTCCTATACTAAGGAACAAAAAAGACGCGATAAGTTTTTCTTTTTTTTTTTTCTTTAAGATTTCTAGGTATGTCTTCGAAAGTTCTGAGGTGGTACGAAGTAGAGCTCTCGTTGTCGATATCCTACTTGTCATTATACATCTACACGGATACTCTGCAAATCACATTTAAGTGCCTGGCAGAGGGTTCATCGAACCACCTTCACAATTCTCTATTATTCCAATCTCGTATAGCGTGCGGAAAGAATGAACACCTATATCTTTCCGTACGAGATTTTATCGTGGTGATCGTTCCTCCCTATGTAGGTCGGTGTCAACAAAATATTTTCGCATTCGGAAGAGAAAGTTGGTGATTGGAATTTCGTGAGAAGATGCCGTCGCAACGAAAAACGCCTTTATTTTAATGTTGTCCAGCCCACATCCTGTATCATTTCTGTGACACTCTGTCCCATTTATCGCGATAATACAAAACGTGCTGCCCTTCTTTGAACTTTTTCGATGTACTCCGTCAGTCCTATCTGTTAAGGATCCCACACCGCGCAGTAGTATTCTAAAAGAGGACGGACAAGCGTAGTGTAGGCAGTCTCCTTAGTAGATCTGTCACATTTTCTAAGTTTCCTGCCAAAAAAGGCAGTCTTTGTTTAGCCTTCCCCACAACAGTTTCTATGTATTCCTTCCAGTTTAAGTTGTTCGTAATTGTAATACCTAGGTATTTAGTTGAATTTACGGCTTCTAGATCAGACTGATTTATCGTGTAACCGAAGTTAAACGAATTCCTTTTAGCACTCATGTGGATGACCTCACACTTTTCGTTATTTAGGGTCAATTTGAGCAATTCAAGAACCAGCAGTGCTAATCCACTTCAGCTCGTTGTGGACGTGGTTTGCCGATGTCTCATTCCATCATGTTACGGTGTGTGAAAGGGGTATTTGTGTCCTATGGTTTATTTCCATGAGAGCGATTGCAGTATAGCGTTATGTTCTGCTGTGCTGTTTTTGTGGATGAATACGGACCCGAAACACCGTAAGATAAAATTCAATTCTCGCCATCAGCAGTCGCATACCTTGATTGATGGACGCTGGGGAGAGATTTCGGGTTTTATCCAGTAAGTCCGCACACTATCAGGTGATAAGGAACTGTACGCTAACATTTGTGTTAATCTTACCGAACAAAGTGTTACGCAAGCAGTTCAGTACATTCACGGTAATTACGTTCCAACTCAATCGCTGCTGTGGAGCGCAGATTTAGAAATTGTGTTGTAATGAGTATAAATGAAAACTACACAACTGAAGTACTATTCATAAGTCTTTTTTGTTTTTTTTATGCAGTACTTCATCAAGAGTTATGGTCCGTCCTTACCGTCGGATTTGCGTCGACTGAAAATCTGTATATGCTGGGTGAGGTTCTCTCCTCGACCGGTTCTAGGCGCTACAGTCTGGAACCGCGCGACCGCTACCGTCGCAGGTTCGAATCCTGCCTCGGGCATGGATGTGTGTGATGTCCTTAGGTTAGTTAGGTTTAAGTATTTCTAAGTTCTAGGGCACTCATGACCTCAGAAGTTTAACCCCATAGTGCTCAGAGCCATTTTTTTTTTTTTTTTTTTTTTTTTTTTTTTTTTTTTTTTTTTTTTTTTTTTTTTTTTTTGAGGTTCTGTACTGTAGCTCAAGCACAAAATTACATTTTACTTTGGCTACATTAGAAAGTTTCGCAACAACCTCGAACAGGGCAGCTTTCTCGTTTATACCTACTCTACGAGTCTTCAGTGAACTCGCCTGCAATGCAACAATCTCCCTTTGATCTAAAAGAAAGCAAGTCTTGTAAGGACTTTTACTTTGATGACATCTCTGGCATTACTTTGATAACAATCTCTGGAACGCGCATTAAATGATTCCTGCCAGCCCAGGGACGCGTATATCGGAATAGACGTTCAGGAAATTGAATCCAGTTGCTCCGAATATAAAGCCAGTGTTGATATCACTGTACGTAGTTAGATAGTAAACACTTCTTACTTTTTGCTGCCACTCAAGTATGTGGGCGTGAGGGATCAATGGGATAACTAAGAGTATAGCCTACTACAGATGCGATCGAGGTTTCGCAGTGGTTATCGATTCATATTTGGTAAAAGCGGAGTTCAGACCTGTCCGACCACTCTTGTTTCGGTTATTCTTGACGTTACTAAATCGCACCAAGCAAATTTAGACACATTTCTTCCAATAAAGCAAAGATCCATATTCACGTCCATCCGAGCTAGAGCAACGTCTCTAATAGTATCTATATTGATAAGACGTTAAATTCTTTGAGTTCGATCCCCAGTGGTATGTAAAATTCTACGGGCAGAAAATACGATTTCAACCAATGGCGGTGATCTACGTAAGGAAAAAAAAGCCAAGTCACCACGCCACACCGTTGCTCTTACAGGGTGAATATCCACAGAGAAACAAAATGCAAAATTTAGACCACACCAGAACAGTTACTGATTTTGCTTTCTAATCGTTTTTCTTCAGTTTTTCGCATCTTGGATAAAATAAAAACTGCACTAACGACTGACATCATACAGCATTGATTTATTAAAAAAAATGGCATATTAACACATTTTGTTGTTGTTGTTGTTGTTGTGGTCTTCAGTCCTGAGACTGGTTTGATGCAGCTCTCCATGCTACTCTATCCTGTGCAAGCATCTTCATCTCCCAGTACTTACTGCAGCCTACATCCTTCTGAATCTGCTTAATGTACTCATCTCTTGGTCTCCCTCTACGATTTTTACCCTCCACGCTGCCCTCCAGTACTAAATTGGTGATCCCTTGATGCCTCAGAACATGTCCTACCAACCGATCCCTTCTTCTAGTCAAGTCGTGCCACAAACTCTTCTATTCAATACCTCCTCATTAGTTATGTGATCTACCCATCTAATCTTCAGCATTCTTCTGTAGCACAACATTTCGAAAGCTTCTATTCTCTTCTTGTCTAAACTATTAATCGTCCACGTTTCACTTCCATACATGGCTACACTCCATACAAATACTTCCAGAAACGACTTCCTAACACTTAAATCAATACTCAATGTTAACAAATTTCTCTTCTTCAGAAACGCTTTCCTTGCCATTGCCAGTCTACATTTTATATCCTCTCTACTTCGACCATCATCAGTTATTTTGCTCCCCAAATAGCAAAACTCCTTTACTACTTTAAGCGTCTCATTTCCTAATCTAATTCCCACAGCATCACCCGACTTAATTCGACTACATTCCATTATCCTTGTTTTGCTGTTGTTGATGTTCATCTTATATCCTCCTTTCAAGACACTGTCCATTCCATTCAACTGCTCTCCCAAGTCCTTTGCTGTTTCTGACAGAATTACAATGTCATCGGCGAACCTCAAAGTTTTTATTTCTTCTCCATGGATTTTAATACCTACTCCGAACTTTTCTTTTGTCTCCTTTGCTGCTTGCTCAATATACAGATTGAATAACATCGGGGAGAGGCCACAACCCTGTCTCACTCCCTTCCCAACCACTGCTTCCCCTTCATGTCCCTCGACTGTTATAACTGCCATCTGCTTTCTGTACAAATTGTAAATAGCCTTTCGCTCCCTGTATTTTATCCCTGCCACCTTCAGAATTTGAAAGAGAGTATTCCAGTCAACATTGTCAAAAGCTTTCTCTAAGTCTACAAATGCTAGAAACGTAGGTTTGCCTTTCCTTAATCTATTTTCTAAGATAAGTCGTAGGGTCAGTATTGCCTCACGTGTTCCAACATTTCTACGGAATCCAAACTGATCTTCCCCGAGGTCGGCTTCTACCAGTTTTTCCATTCGTCTGTAAAGAACTCGCGTTAGTATTTTGCAGCCGTGACTTATTAAACTGATAGTTCGGTAATTTTCACATCTGTCAACACCTGCTTTCTTTGGGATTGGAATTATTATATTCTTCTTGAAGTCTGAGGGAATTTCGCCTGTCTCATACATCTTGCTCACCAGATGGTAGAGTTTTGTCAGGACTGGCTCTCCCAAGGCCGTCAGTAGTTCTAATGGAATGTTGTCTACTCCGGGGGCCTTGTTTCGACTCAGGTCTTTCAGTGCTCTGTCAAACTCTTCACGCAGTATCGTATCTCCCATTTCATCTTCATCTACATCCTCTTCCATTTCCATAATATTGTCCTCTTGTACATCGCCCTTGTATAGACCCTCTGTATACTCCTTCCACCTTTCTGCTTTCCCTTCTTTGCTTAGAACTGGGTTTCCATCTGAGCTCTTGATATTCATACAAGTCGTTCTCTTATCTCCAAAGGTCTCTTTAATTTTCCTGTAGGCAGTATCTATCTTACCCCTCGTCAGATAAGCCTTTACATCCTTACATTTGTCCTCTAGCCATCCCTGCTTAGCCATTTTGCACTTCCTGCCGATCTCATTTTTGAGACGTTTGTATTCCTTTTTGCCTGCTTCACTTACTGCATTTTTGTATTTTCTCCTTTCATCAATTAAATTCAGTATGTCTTCTGTTACCCAAGGATTTCTACTAGCCCTTACTACTTAACACATATTAATTCCATATTCTTGTTTAGTTTACGTGTTACGTGTAAGTAAATACTGAGTGCATTCTGATGTTCTATCACATTGCAGTCACGTTAGTCGTAACCTGGAAAGTATACTTTCGAAACGGAGTGAGTGAAAGGTATACCGACATCGTATCGGTGAATCGACCTGGCGACATTACCCAACTGCCGTAATTCGACTGTAATTCAGACCACACTTTTCTTGCCGCTAAGAAATGTGGTGACAAAGGATATCACGTACTCTATAGTGGGCCGTGACATATAGGACTGGACAGCTGAACCGGTCTGTGACGCGCTGTGCGCGCTTGGCCCAAGGCTTTATTTACGTCGCATGTCCATTCTTGGGATGTATTACTTGTATTTCAGTCCTGTATTGCCAAGAAAGAAGTCGATCTTGAAATGTCGCTCAAAGCGGGGAGGGGAGGTGGAGGCCCAATGAGGCAAACGTTCGCAAAGTTTCTTAAAGTCACAAAGCAGTTTCGTAAGTCACATAAAGACGAATGTAAAAGATTGCAGATATTTCACAAATAATATTCAGAAGGAGCTCTGAGAAACAAACTACTGGATTTCTGTGGAGAACGTAACATTTCTGTTTTCTTGTTGTGAGTACCTCTGTTGCAGTGCAGTAGAGTTTGACACCCGGGATCAGCGTTCCAGAATTGGTTGCTGTTCATGGATAGATCTCGCCCACCATTCTACCATGTGGTAGGCAAACGACAGTGATACTCTAACAGAGTGGAGCTGATGGCCTTGTGAACAGCTAATTCAGCTACGCCACTAGACGTTTGTTTTGTCGTCACCCTGAAGAGAGGTTGAATTTCGTCAGCTGAAATCGTTGCTTCGCATTGAAACTACGACGAAATCCAAGGAATCATTTCTGCGATTTTAACAAATTGATGACGGAGTAAGTTAATGAACAGATACTTTTTCTTGAAGATATAATTAAAAAATTGTCATTGTAGCGACTTAACAGTGTAACATCTCGCACATAAGACTGCTTCTGCTGGCCTTACTTAACACTGCAAACCGTAAAGATTGAACATTCCATTCTGAAATTCAGATGCCAATAATGAACAGATTTCACTGACATTTGAATATCTTTTACAGATAGGATACAATGTTTCACTATCTCTGTTTGCTAAGTGAAGTCGGTAATGTATTTGCCGAAACATGTTCGTATATACTTGGAAATATTTGCCGCATCTGATAAACAATAAGTTTTAGTCAACAGATTTTCTTTATGCCATGACCATTTGAGAGAAATCAAAACAGTTGCTGCTGCATATCTTCAGGACAGAATTCCTATTTCTTTCTAGTAACTACACTCCTGGAAATGGAAAAAAGAACACATTGACACCGGTGTGTCAGACCCACCATACTTGCTCCGGACACTGCGAGAGGGCTGTACAAGCAATGATCACACGCACGGCACAGCGGACACACCAGGAACCGCGGTGTTGGCCGTCGAATGGCGCTAGCTGCGCAGCATTTGTGCACCGCCGCCGTCAGTGTCAGCCAGTTTGCCGTGGCATACGGAGCTCCATCGCAGGCTTTAACACTGGTAGCATGCCGCGACAGCGTGGACGTGAACCGTATGTGCAGTTGACGGACTTTGAGCGAGGGCGTATAGTGGGCATGCGGGAGGCCGGGTGGACGTACCGCCGAATTGCTCAACACGTGGGGCGTGAGGTCTCCACAGTACATCGATGTTGTCGCCAGTGGTCGGTGGAAGGTGCACGTGCCCGTCGACCTGGGACCGGACCGCAGCGGCGCACGGATGCACGCCAAGACCGTAGGATCCTACGCAGTGCCGTAGGGGACCGCACCGCCACTTCCCAGCAAATTAGGGACACTGATGCTCCTGGGGTATCGGTGAGGACCATTCGCAACCGTCTCCATGAAGCTGGGCTACGGTCCCGCACACCGTTAGGCCGTCTTCCGCTCACGCCCCAACATCGTGCAGCCCGCCTCCAGTGGTGTCGCGACAGGCGTGAATGGAGGGACGAATGGAGACGTGTCGTCTTCAGCGATGAGTCACTTCTGCCTTGGTGCCAATGATGGTCGTATGCGTGTTTGGCGCCGTGCAGGTGAGCGCCACAATCAGGACTGCATACGACCGAGGCACACAGGGCCAACACCCGGCATCATGGTGTGGGGAGCGATCTCCTACACTGGCCGTACACCACTGGTGATCGTCGAGGGGACACTGAATAGTGCACGGTACATCCAAACCGTCATCGAACCCATCATTCTACCATTCCTAGACCGGCAAGGGAACTTGCTGTTCCAACAGGACAATGCACGTCCGCATGTATCCCGTGCCACCCAACGTGCTCTAGAAGGTGTAAGTCAACTACCCTGGCCAGCAAGATCTCCGGATCTGTCCCCCATTGAGCATGTTTGGGACTGGATGAAGCGTCGTCTCACGCGGTCTGCACGTCCAGCACGAACGCTGGTCCAACTGAGGCGCCAGGTGGAAATGGCGTGGCAAGCCGTTCCACAGGACTACATCCAGCATCTCTACGATCGTCTCCATGGGAGAATAGCAGCCTGCATTGCTGCGAAAGGTGGATATACACTGTACTAGTGCCGACATTGTGCATGCTCTGTTGCCTGTGTCTATGTGCCTGTGGTTCTGTCAGTGTGATCATGTGATGTATCTGACCCCAGGAATGTGTCAATAAAGTTTCCCCTTCCTGGGACAATGAATTCACGGTGTTCTTATTTCAATTTCCAGGAGTGTATATTCGTCGTAGTTAATACCGCTGTATTTCGAAATACGAAACCGGTAGCAAAACCACTAAAATAATTGTTGATACCAGCATCCGCCAATCTGCAGTAAAGTCTTCGTGCCGTTTTCGTACAGGTAGAGGAATGGAAATAAGTAGCAGGTTGCTTAAGGTGCTGTAGTTGAGGCATACGCATTTCACGGCACTGCTCGGGAGGCACACCGGAGTGTGTCTGAATGGGTATCACGTGTATATCAATGTTAAAACGTTTTAAATAACCGATGCAAAGTCGTTTGGAATCTCACTTAGGGAAATAATGAGTGACATGTGGGTAAGAAATGAAGTGTCAATGTACAGTTCATGATCATGAAATTATCTACGAAATACAGGGGTAAGTCAATAGTGCCACAATTACCTTAGACAGTAACGATGCAATACGCAGCTAACGGTGCTCCAGAAGTCCAAGCCGGCCGCTGTGGAAGAGCGGTTGTAGGCGCTTCAGTCCGAAACCGCGCGACCGCTACGGTCGCAGGTTCGAATCCTGCCTCGGACATGGATGTGTGTGATGTCCTTGAGTTAGTGAGGTTTAAGTAGTCTTAAGTCTAGGGGACTGATGACCTCAGATGTTAAGTCCCATAGTGCTTAGAGCCATTTGAACCATTTTAAACATTTTCCAGAAGTCCAAAACAAATGGTACGAATTTGTTCTGTTTGGAAGGAAGGAAAGAAGGAAGCAAGGAAGTAGGCGCGCATTACAATCTTGTCTGAAGCTCTCCTTTGTACCACCACCACCACCACCACCACCACTACCACAACGACATTCGTAATGTCGTTGTCTCCTTAATCCCAAATCAGCAACATCAAATAACGACAAAAAACCATCATCTTGTACATACTAAATGCTGCCTACCTAGCCACATTAATCTTCTAGAGGCATCTTAGGATATAATTTGTTGCACGGAAATTCGCCAGACTGAGTTATGTTCCGAGAAGTTTGTACAGGTCTCGGACTGCAGCTATGCCCAGTTATGGTAAAGTCTTCGAAGTACACACTCAAATACAAATTTACGGAATCCAGATACTGAGGGTTCCATTTATGCAAGTATCGATATATCTGATTGTCTATCCATAGGATGCGTAGGGGCCTGAAGATTGCATTATGGACAACTGATTGTGAAAATAACTTCTCAAAACATACGGTTGCTTCGCGATTTTCCTTGGTAAATATTTGACCGTCCCTCATCCGCAATGGATCAACAGAGATTAATACATAATTTGTCGGTGGATACTATGATGTGAGGAATGTTTGTTTCGGTGACTGAACGAAACATTTTCTCCCAGCTATTTTATGGAGAGGAGTTCCCATTTATTTTAATAAGCCACATCGCAACGTTTCTTATTCTGCCATACATTTACCAGTAGCGTAAGAATAATCATCCTTTATACTACTACAATATTTCTTTTTTTTGGGGGGGGGGAGAGGAGGAGGAGGAGGAGGAGGATAGGGGAGGGTCACGGTCTAACGTCTCAACGACATTGAGCTAGTTAGGCACGTGGCTCTAGCCTGGTTGGACGATAAAAACTCACACTGAGCTCTTTGATGTGACTCCCTGAAACTAAGAAAAAATCGCCTGATAATGACCGTACAGCGTTTTTACTGGCTAGAAGGTACAGCATGTAGAACACTCGTTCCACCCGCCAGAAAATGTTCTCTTCAGTTTCGTCATTAGACTGAGGCTTCCGACACGGCCAGTTGCCGAACGTCGCTGCAGCCTGCGCGGAGCTGCCAGCACCCAGTAAACACCGCCTGCGCGCGCCCACCTGTTGCTCCCCACCGCCTTCCGATCGAAGCGACACTTCGGCGCCACACCACTTTGCGTGTATCGCCTCTCGGCTTCCGGTGAGTCTGCTGCGTGCACAACGCCACGAATATATGGGAGGGGGAACTTCCCAAGTTCCTGCCTGCGAGTTACTCGAAAGTGGTGCACATAACAGGCGGACAGTGGCTGAGTACTCGTTGTCCATGCGGTATTCTTCGTTACATTGTTGCTGTCCAACGAACAAGGCTGCGAACTGTGTATGAAAATGTTAGTGAATATGTTCTTATCTACACTTCAAGTGTCGTATCCTAAGAACACTAGCAATCACGAATTTGGAATTTGTTTCTGTAATCGACGGTACTATGTGTAGCGACGATACATTGACCCGAGATTGGTAAGTCATATACGCTTGGAATTGTGCAGTCTCTGTTCTTTTTGTGCTGTTCGCATAGATCTGGCGAGAAGTGGGAACCGACTGGTGTGAAATGGCAATGGTTGAAAACGCTAGCCAAAGATCGATTACGCAGTGTGCAGACTCGAATGTCGTGTAACTGCTGGTCGCGAAAGCTATTACTGTATACGAGCGGGTAAATATTTCCACTGAAAAAAAGTAAATCCGCAAACAAAAACTTTATTCATGGAATACAAAGAAAGTGGCGTTATTTCTCATAGTACGTTAAATACTGACTACCTCGCTTTATTTACGAGGGCGAGTCATATGAAAGCCTCAAATTTGTAATAAGAAATCGAAATTTCGCGCCGTTATCCTGAAAGTTGGTGAGCGTGCTACAGCGTGCAGAATGGCCTGAAGGTGGCAGCATAGTTCAGATGCACACACACCGTCACAGTATCAGTATAAAGATGGCCGCCCCACTTGCGACTTGCACCAGGGAAGAACAGCGTTCTGTTATTCGGTTTTTGCGTAGTGAAGGTGTGAAACCTACTGAAGATCGACAAATGAAGGTTCAGTACGGTGATGCATGTTTGTCACAGCAGCAAGTCTACGAATGGAGTAGGAAGTTCGCAGATGGTGTGACTTCAGCGGAGGATGCTCCTCGTCCAGGTCAGGCGCAACGAGTTGTGACTCCACAGAACATTGCAGCAGTTGAAGCCATAGTGAAGGAAAACCGCCGAGTGACACTGAATGACACTGCAGCACGTTTACAGATTAGTCATGGGTCAGCACACCACATTGTGCATGATGTGCTCCAGTTTCACAAAGTGTCGGCAAGATGGGTACCACGGCAGCTGACTCCTGAAATGAGAGAACGATGTGTTGATGCTTGTGAAGAACTTCTTCGGCGCTTTGAACGAGAAGGTGATGTCTTCCTTGCAAGAATCGTTACTGGGGACGAAACCTGGGTTCACTGCCACCAACCGGAAACGAAGAGAGCGAGCAAAGAATGGCGCCATTCCTCATCACCAAAACCAAAGAAGTTTCGAACAGAACCATCAGCAGGGAAGGTTATGCTGACCCTCTTTTGGGACGAAAAAGGCGTCATTTTGGAGCTTTACATGCCTAGAGGAACCACTGTCACCACTGCATCATACACAGATCTCCTAAAAAATCATCTGCGGCCTGCAATCAAATCAAAGCGACGTGGATTGCTGTCAGCAGGTGTCGTTTTGCAACATGACAATGCAAGGCCCCACACTGCCCCGTACAACAGTTGCAACAATCACAGACTTGCATTTTGAGTGTCTTCCTCATCCACCATACTCGCCAGACCTTGCCCCAAGTGATCTGAATATGTTTGGACCACTCAGACGTAATGGAAGGAAAGTACTTCCGTTCTGATGAAGAGGTACACCACGCGGTGCATGAGTGGTTGCGTGGACTACCAAAAGAATTTTTTCTAAAGGAATGTATGCACTTTGTAAGTGCTGGAAGACTTGCATTGAGTGTGGGGGAGATTATGTTGAAAAGTGATACAGCCTTGTGCCACTTCTGCACAATAAATATTTTTAAAAAATATTTAAGGTTTTAATTTGGCTGACCGTTGTATCTTGTGTTATAGTTGCGATACTCATACACGGCTTACTTTTCTTGGAAAAAAGTATAACGAAAAACTATGATATTCCTGCCTGGAAATAATGGATTAAGATACGCTTGACTGAGCACGTAAAGATCTTATGTTAAGTAGGGTATGTTTTGATATACTTTCCAAATGTGGAAAGTGAAGATAATATGAATTTACATACAAGTACACTAGGGTCGGGATTGACCGATTCTGGAAATTTTTATAGTTCTCGACGAGACTTTAGTCTGTTTTTAGTTGGAAAACGTAAAGTTGTACCGTGATTCGGATTCCATGTGAAACTGAATATTCCCCTGCAACAGGCCGAGTGAGCCGATTCTCATTTCAGAGGAAGGCAAGGCTTCAAGAACAATTGTCTGAAGTAAGTTGTGGAGCCGATTCAATTACTTTTTAGTGCGCCGCCTTCATGACCGTCTTCTTCTGCGTCAACACTTTAACGAACGACATCTGAAGTAGTGTCGTTGCTCAGCACAGCAAAATCAGGCAGGCTGTTAGAGAAAAAAGATATCTGATCTGCCCGAGACTACTAAAGGACGCGTATTAATCTTGATATCGTGTGCCTCAGACCTCCGTGACGAAAACTAAACATGTTTAGTTTCGCAGTTACCTACTTCCTAAATTGTGTTTGTAGGTGGAGGAGACTCAATGTCTCCAGTAGTCTCATTATTGACCGGAAATCTGAAACTCAGTAAAGGACTGGAGTTTTGTCTCTCAATGTTCTTCACATTTGAAATGGTGACGCTGATTATCAGGAAATTCGTTCGAAACGTCCTCGGTTTCATTATTTTGAGAGCACTCTCCTGGTATGGTTTACTTGTAAAATGTTTTTTTTTAAGGTTTCGATTGCTTCTCATTAACTCTTTCTCTGCTCTTCTGGCAGAAACATTTCGAGGAAAAAGCTCTAGACTACTCCGTATCGTAGCAGAATGCCTTTTTTTAAATGCCTGTGAACTTTACCGAGTGAGATTGCACAGTGTTAACACCCTAAACTGTGGAGCAGCGCGGTTAAAATTTCGGTCTGGTCATTCTGATTTATTTCCCATAGTTTCGTTAAATCGTCAGCCGTGTATACGGGTGGTTCCTCTTTATTAAAATACCACCCTTCATATCCTCCTCCCTCCTTAGCGAACAGAGCTAGGTCACAGTCTCAAATGATACTTCGACGATGAGTTTGATTGTAACCTGCCTTCCTTTGACACTTTCATGCATCCTACTTGCGTGTATAGGGAGCTTGTAATTAGCTAACTGGAGAACGGTATTTTCTTAATCGCAGCGGGGATGACGGTTCTCTATCGGTGAGTGAAGGTATGGGGAATCTATGTCCTTAATCTACTTGGAGACGGCCGGACGTTGTTATAGGATCTATGTATATTGGCCTTTGAAGTTAGTAGACCATACAGACAAGAAGTTTTGATAGAAAGTTTTATTTTCCAAAATATAGGAAAATAATGGTTTGGAACATTTCTGGTCTATCTTCCATGTAAGGTACAATATCTAGCAGTTTAGTTTGTTTTTACTACTTCTTTGCTAATTGTCCAGTGGCACACAGACTACGTAAATACTCATTTACTCATGCGGTATGGAGCGTTTTGAAACAGTTTTTGTCCTTATTCACACACAAATGAAACAATATTGGACACCTACTTATATGGGGAAATCGAGAGCGATGCTGATTTCTATAAGCAATGATAGCTAAATCTTTTGTCCAGTGTATGAAGTGTGAAGTTCATTTGTGCGTGAATAACGTCAGAAACTGTTTCAAAATGTTCTATAACGCATGAGTAAAGGAGTATTGATGTAGATCATGTGCCACTGGACAGCGTAAGTGGTAGTTATGTCGTGCAGTAAAGTAGTAGTAAAAAATAGACTGCTAGATACTGAACGTTACATGCATGGTGGGCCAGAAATGTGCCAAACTAACATGTTTCTTATACTTTGAAAAAAAAAAAAAAAAAAAAAAAAAGAAGCTATGTTTTCAGAATTGATTGTAAACATGGTCCAGCAACTTCAAAAGCCAATACATATACCTTTCTCACTGGAGAAAAATTATGCAGGAAGTACTTAAGTTTTCCGATTTGGTTCATATCGACCGCTCTGCAGTAAGTAATTAAGAGAAAAACGAGGCGGATTGGTCACATCTTCACTAACGCACACTCCACTCCACTCTACTCTTGTCTCAGCACTGCACTAAGCTGTCTTTCGCTAATGGATTATTCACCTACTACGCATTTTTCCTTCGAGAATGTGAAGGAATTTAATCTCGTCAAGTTACGTATGCAAAAGTCTTCGTCATTGGGTGACAGCTGTGATAAAGCCAAGGTCGATAGAACCTTAACTGACTTAACGGTCGTAGATACGACTGTAGTGTCTAACGCTGCAGAATGTCGCTAGTTGTCAGCTAATGAACACTACATCCCGACGGGCCATTACGACATTTATGGCGCTGTTAAACCGTTAAATTTGCCCAACGATGTTGTGGCGCTCGTCTTTCACTCTGGCTTTAACAACTGCCCAAGAAGAGGGCATATTTAATTGTGTGCCGTCTTTGGGAGCAAAGACAACACACGCGTAGAAAACAAATCTAGTGTATTCGGTAATTCTTGTTGGTAGTGTGGATGAAAATATACAGCAATTACATTTTCTCCTTAGGTTCGTCTTATGTTAGATATAATATAACCATGGTAAAGCTTGTGTGTCGAACATATACATATGTATAGAATTTGTACACCAGAGCCACACGTGCTTAGATTTCATAAATCACAAGCTGGCCATTTACAGATTGTAAATGACTTCTTGATTTTTTTAAGAGAAGTTGTCTTTAGCGTTAAAATGAGTTTTCAGTCAGGAACAAATTTAATGTGCTTACCAAATTTTTTCTTGTCTGCTTGAAAAATTATCTCCATGAGTAAATTTTTATAGCTGTGTACTTCTTTCATTCCAAAAGATAGATTCAGTTGTGAACAGAAAAGTTACTTTCTTCCAATGGTGTATATATTTGTCCCACTGACACTCTCGAATTGAGACTGTTCAGTGTATCTCATCAGATAATGTGGATGTTATTTTTCTTAAAAGTTTGAATAGTGGTACCCACATGTATTGTACTTTAGAAGTTCAACATTCTGAAAATGGCAGCGATTTCTCATTTGGATGCTCCAGATCCAGACCATTCGGAACATCCTGTTCTCACTTTATTTCCGTGAAAGCGCCATAGATGTAATTGCTTTTGAGTTATAATTTTAGTCCTAACTACTATGGTCTGTAAGCGAAGGCTACTGCGGCCGTTGTCACCATCAATAAAATTCTTCAGAGTATGTGACCCCATTATCAGTTCGTAAAATTCTCCAACGTTTCGGCCGGTGTCAGCTCAACATTATGAGGGAGGCTATTTGCAACAGAGACCGAAACGTTGGAGAATTTTACGCATTGGCAATGCAGTCACATACTATATTCCTGCCTTTATTCCGCTACAAAAATTCGCAAAGTGTAACAATTTATCCCTATAACGATATACGCGATCCATTTAAAATTGAGTATAAAGAGAAATGTAAGACTCGGAAAAGATGGTAGATCGGAACCGAAACGTGTCTTCGTAACAGATAGTATCATTTGTGTTTTACAGAAGGCAACGCTATAAAACCCAAAATTCTATGTAACAACGAATCACAACAAAGGTTTCAGCACACATCAGGATGAAATTAATGTTAATTACTGGATTGTGCAATGGACACCTTTCATAAGTGAAATACAGGAAGTCTGTTGAATGATTGACGTTCTTTGTCTCACACTTAGCAACTACCGTCATAAACAGTAGCTGGACAGAGAGATTCACATTACATATATTCCATCGCGAAATTTCATTAACCTAACCTAACCTATATACCACTGAAAAATAAAACTGCTTCTCGTCGCCTCAGTCAAAATTGCTCGTCCGTGAAAGGAGAGGGGGGGAGGAGGTTAGGTTGGATATTAGATGCACAGGGTCTCTGATCTGCGACTGAAAGTCCGCCCACTTACTGTACACCGATTTACGTTACAACAAGGTTGAATCATCACTTTATCTAAATAAAGCGGGACAGGGATCAGTCCTTCGTACAGAGGTTAAAAGCCATCACAGACCCGGCAGCTGACTATCTTGTGTGTCTGAAGACACAAACAGTCGAAATCCACTTTTACGACAGCTGTCATTACATCAACAATAATGAATAGCGAAGCAGCTGTTATAATGCGTATGATATTATTCCAGCTTTGTGGGTTGATATGTAATGAGGTGGTGCAGCACATTAGACACTGGATCGACATTGTGGAGGTCCAGACTAGCTGCACATCCTGGAACACAGTGTGTTGCGTTAATGTATCACAATGAGTTAAAAATTTCAAAACCGGGTTTCTCAACAAGTTACAGTACTGCTCTCACATATTATTAATACTCATAACTTTCTGCCGAGCTATTGAAACTACTGCGGTTTATTTCCGGAAATCTATGGTTTCTTATTGCCATTAGAGTGTCTGAAAAAGAGGAGCGTAGTGGTATGATAATGTAATGGACCGTAATATGTATGTGTCGTGTGACAGGGGCCTCCCGTCGGGTAGACCGTTCGCTGGGTGCAAGTCTTTTCGATTAGACGCCACTTCGGCGACTTGCGCGTCGATGGGGATGAAATGATGATTAGGACAACACAACACCCAGTTCCTGAGCGGAGAAAAATCTCCGACCCAGCTGGGAATCGAACCCGGTCCCTTAGGATTGACCTGTCGCGCTTACCACTCAGCTACCGGGGGCGGACATGGACTGCAGTGAACCTTTGGCAGAAGTATACGGGAAATTGTCTGTTTGCACAACGTATTTCCATTGGGTGTGCCACATCCACATCGCGTTACGGGACAGTATATTGCTATTTTATTCTTTTCGTGGCCCCTCAGATTGCTATAGTTGCCACAGTATGTCGACAGACGAAAATATTAAAACCATCAGCCATACACATCGGAGGTGGTAGTTGCTCTATTTACCGATTTTTTTTCGTTATTTCAAACTACTTACCAAATATAGTTTCCCGCGTTTAGGAAGCCGTCACAACATGTGTTCAGTGGGAAGCTGCAGAAGATTGCACACTTTGGTTCATCGTGTAGTTTGTACTGTATTATTTGTCTAACCCGTGTACTTACAGAGTGAGTGAGCTGCTCCTACATATGTTTTATGCAACTTGGAATTCTATAACCGGCCTTCAAAAACCACGTGCGAGATTTTCACATTCTCTCTATCGCTACTCACAAATTACTATTCCTTCAGAAAAAATGAATGGGATCTCTTTGTAGGACATTTAACGTAGTTAATTTTTGTAGGGGAATCGTTTTTGCTGGAGGTCAGTTTTTGAGTTAATCTCGAAAAACGTGCAAAACTTGCCTCCCTACACACCTCTACCCCGTTCACATCCCTCTCCAGTCGGAATTTCTACTCGTAATTCGTGGCACTCCCTCCTACCACTGTACAAAGATTTCAGACTACGCGACGTATTCCGATATTCAACCTTTCTGGTCGCTGTTGATTGGGTTGTTACGCCAACAGCGTAATCGACTATATTTTAACATTATCAATTTAAACGTGCCCCTGAAGGTAATGAAAGAAAAATGACTTTACTAAACGTTACGCTAAAACTGATTACTTTGACAGTTCGATCCAGACTTACAAGCACAGTTTTTTCGTAGAAGTCCAGACGAATACAGCAATGTAATTGTTTATTTCATTCGGTTAAAAGTCACAAAATCAATAGGTAAAATTTACACAAACACCAGTTTTACAGTTTGTAAGTGTTCAGCTATGCCGGTGGCAAAATAAGACCAGTCAGTGAAGACCAAAAAAGTTCGAACGCGGGGAAATAATTCGCGCAGTCGCAGGATTTTTGGAAATTAGAAATTTGTGGTACGTTCCTATGGGACAAAACTGCTGAGGTCGTCAGTCCCTAGGCTTACACACCACTTAATCTAACTTTAACTTACGCCAAGGACAAAACCAGCACACGCACATGCCCGAGGAAGGACTCAAACATCTGACGAGGGGAGCCGCGCGAACCGTGGCAAGGCGCCTAAGACCTCGCGACTACCCCGCGCGGCCGCAGCATTTTTACAGTGGTAGGAGGGAGTGCCATGAACGACATACGAGTAATTTCGAACGGTGGAGGCTGTGTGTGGGAGTGGAGAGTGCAAAGGTCAGTTTCGTACGTTTTGCTTGAATAACACGAAAATTACGGCTTTTAGCGATAACATATTCCAACTCAAAATTACATTAATTTTTCTACAAAAATGTCCTGTTCATTTTTTCTGCAGGACTAATAGTTTGCATGTAGCGAGCGAAAGAATACGAAAATATCGTGCGTGGTTTTTGAAACCCAGATACAGAACTGCGTGTTGCGTAATGATATTGCTAGGAACAGCTGAATCATCCTGTAATTAAGATACTATTATCTATGTTGCAGCAGTAAGTGGTATGGTCGTTTGCAGGAGTAAGCTTACACATCGTGGCTCAGATGAAAGGTTAAAGTATATTTTACAGGAGTATCTCATTGCTGAAGCCTTTCCCTACAACTGCGGCGTCTCCATTAATACTTGTCCGTAGCGACTGCCTGTTACTAAAATGTTGCACACTTTATATTATTCGTACATTGCAGTGCCTGACAGTCTACATACGGTACGAAATGATGAGGCTGGGGTTTGCAGCTGGATATATCGGACGGGGTAAAATGGGAATAAGGTAAGGGGAAGAACTTAGTGTGGGGTGCATTTTGAGGTGTAGCAGCTGTCATTGTCTTAGCAAAGGCGATAATAGTAGATTCTACCATGAGGAAGTACGACCGAAAGGCAAGTGGACTGACATCATCCGAGCATGGACTGTCTGAGACTGTTGTGAGTAAACGAGAATGCGACCCTTTCGAGGCGCGGCTGATGACGTCGGCAGAGCGACGGAGTGCGTGAGGGAACTTTTCAATTAATTACTCATACAGCATGAATAATGCAAAGCGACGAAGCGGAGCGTAATCTGAGATAAAGCCGTAGCTGCTGAACAGTGCCTATTGACGGTTGGGTTATGACGCAACGACCAGAAACGACGAGGAACTAAATCGCTGGACTCGAATGAGGAAATTGCATAGTCAGTACACTGACTTTGCTTTTAGTGGCCGCAAATGAATTCAACAGGTTCTTCGTAAATAAATACGCCGCTAGTTGCTTGTTGTGATGTATCTCATTCCTCCACATGGACTGTACTAACACCAGCATTCTAAATTTATTATTATTAGTATTATTGTGAAAGTAGTAGGTAAACTGAAGAGTGTTTCAGTTCGCTGCAGGCCACGCTCTTAAGAGTTGGAGATTCATTAAAAAGCGCTATGTCAGTTGCTGTATTTTTGCTCAACTTAACTCTAGAACAGTAGACGGGGAAAATGTTACATTGCTGCAAAAGCCGCCCGCGGTGGCCGAGCGGTTGTAGGCGCTACAGTCTGGAACCACGCGACCGCTACGGTCGCAGGTTGGAATCCTGCCTCGGGCATGGATGTGTGTGATGTCCTTAGGTTAGTTAGGTTTAAGTAGTTCTAAGTTCTAGGGGACTAATGACCTCAGCAGTTGAGTCCCATAGTGCTCATTTTAAAAAAAATCCATTTTTATATCCTACTGTAATCGTAGATTTTACGAGGGTTTAACAATCTAGGTTAAAACGTGCAGGTAACATAACTTCCGCAAATAAAGGACCAGCGATTAACAAATAATTCAGTATTGCTAATTAGTCTTCACATACAGGAGCGTACACCTAATCAAGCATTTTATTTACGTTTTCGTTAATGTTAATACATTTCTGAATACAATAGCCGTTCTATGAAACAACAGGCTTAAATGATGACTTTACTCGCAGGCCAGGAAATATAATCATGAGATAAGAATATTTCGTTTCACTTGTTAAACTGTAAGTAAATATTTGGGCACGCCACTGAGAATGTGAAAAAGGTTATAACTTTCATGTGTAATTACTGAAGGTGTTTAAAATCCGTCTTTTCAACTGGTATTAAAATAACTGTACAGTAATTGTACAGAAACTGCGGAAACCATAGCCGGACTAATACGGAATCCTTGTGTGCAGTTTCCTAGCCACTAAAAGTGCGAGAAGCTTAATTACAGACGTAATTTACTACATAATGAAGTACCAAAGAGCGTGGCGTAAGAAGTAAATCAGTGAATGGACTAGCTGGAGTATCGCCACAAATGAATTGCTATGAACAAAATCGCCCACAGTCTTTGTTTTCCGTTATGATTTTTTTAAGAGGCTTCGGTGTTTCATATGTCTGAGATGCCAGATTCAAATGTGTGTGTTTTGACCCCAAGATGAGCCTAGGTTTTTTTTCTGACAGTTAACGTGACTCATTTCATCAGTGGTCAGTGATTGTGAAAGAAGTGTGTGTGTGTGTGTGTGTGTGTGTGTGTGTGTGTGTGTGTGTGTGTGTACAGTATTCCCGTAATGTGTACGTGCGTGAAGTGACTACAGTAGTGTTCAAAGTTTGCAGCAGGTTTCTCAGCAAGCGGAAGATAAAAATATAAGTAACCGTAAATAAAGGAATAAAGACAACGGAGCACGCTAATAAAGTTCCTCTCTACTCACAATAATGGAGCAGCTATATTGTCGTGCATAGTAATAATTGCTATTGCGTAAGCTATTGCTTGCCGGGGAAATAGCAGCCCGTACGGTGGCCTGCATCCTTATCGCTGCTTCGAAAGAGACGCAAGAGCTGCTGCTAGCGGCATGCCACTGCTTCTGTCCTTGTTTTGTCGGTGTCTCGTTATCGTCACGGCGGCTACGTAAGACCTCCCGTTGCCGTTTCTGCTTCCGCGCAACCGCAGAAGCAGGCACTGCTCTCAAGCGCTCCCGACTGTCGTTTCCGCTGAACTCTCAAGGGCTCTTCGGAATGCCACTCTCTCGTACGTTTGAAGTGCCGTCGAGTTTCGACTGCTGTCAGCTTCAGGCGACAAGCTGATGTGACACTCTGGTTTCTTGGACTGGTTCTGGGAAGAATCGAGCCGTTACAGCAGGATGCAGCTCGACTGGTAACACCGAATCTATTGTAACTCGTAAAACGTCAGCAAATAAAAATACGGAAACCTAGTTAATGGAGTCTTAAGAGCTTTAAGCTTACTGCTTGCGCACTTCAGCGTTGCTTTTAAGGCAGAGCTGTTTGAACTCCGTGGGTTGTCTTTCCGTGCCGTTTTCTTTGGTCAGGGGTTCTTGTCCGGCATGGTATGAAGGAAAGCTTTAGTGAAAACTTAAAAGGGATACAGGCAGCTTAATACGGCATGCAATGTGGCGGTGGTGCGTCCTCGAGAGAGCATTGCTCCAAAATAGCACTTGTCTGTAAGAAGTGTGACATTGTCACAAAGAAGAGTACACCGATCCAGTGTTTAATTGCAGAATTTGTATGCCTTTCATCGCAATTAATGTTTCAAATGTTTTTTCTGTTTGCCAGTTTAGATGAGCTACGACAGTCAGCTCGTTCTGCACTAATAATTTGCCTGGGTTCCAGTTGCTGCCCGATAAACAGTTTTAACCCGTCAGAAAGTTCACAATCCCCAGCATGATGTTTCTGCCAATTTTAGAACATTAGTACGGAACATTTTTACAGCATGTTCTCATCAACGTGTACCTTAGGTGTGCGTTTATACTCCCACACATCCACTAACCTGCCACATCCAAATTATAACTAAAGTATTACCAAAGGGGTTGGTTACTGACCACCACCATTAGCAGCGACGACGACGACGACGACCACCACCACCACTTGCCCTTCTCTGACGGACAAAGGGCGCCTCTAGACCCTTCCAATCATTTGTCATTCACACGCATCCATGTTACTCCTGCATTTTTCTTATGTCTTTAGAGGAGGAGGAGGATATTGGTGTTTAACGTCCCGTCGACAACGAGGTCATTAGAGACGGAGCACAAGCTCGGATTAGGGAAGGAAGTCGGCCGTGCCCTTTCAAAGGAACCATCCGGCATTTGCCTGGAGTGATCTAGGGAAATCACGGAAAACCTAAATCAGGATGGCCGGTCTTATGTCTTTGAATCTAACTGCCATTCACCTGGCTGCACGTTTAGCTGCCCACCTCTGTTTCGTTTTCATTTGTCATACATACGTTCTCTACTCCAAGCTATTGTTTGATCTATTTCATCCCTTTCTGTATCTCTTACTAAATTTCCACATGCATGTTTCTATTGCTCTATGCACAACCATCAGTTTTTGAACGCTTTTCGCAATGGTATTGCATATCTTGGGGATACTACCAACATAGATAACACAAACCGTCTGTAAATATTCTTTTTAAGATGTACCAGCAATTTACTTTTGAAAATCCTATTTAGTTTTACCAAAATTTCTCCAAAGCATTTTTATCCTCTTTATTTTTGCCTATCTAATCATCTTCATCTCGCATAACAACAAAAACTCATCTAAAGCTTCAAATACTTGTTTCTAAATATGTATAATTGTTTTTTTGATGTGTTGATCTTGCGTTATTTTACACTTACCATGTTTTTAGGCCTGTTTCAATCTCTCTCTGTTTACTTTTCCTTGCACCAGGGGAAACAGTATACTATCATCAGAAAACCAAGATATGCTCCACTAACACGTGTTCCTGTTCTATTTTCCAAGTTTAAGCATCTGAATGCTTCCTCTAGGGTGGAAGCTTTGATGGTGCGGAATATTCTTTCTTGATTCTGTTTTCAATTTTGAATTTCTCACTTCCCTGTTGAAGTCCGACAGAAATTACAATATTGCCATATGTACTCTTCTGTATGCTAACATGTTTCGAATCAGTTACATGTTTCTCGAAGGCTGAGATTTGTTGAAATTGTCAGGACCTTATCAGCTGGTATGTGCAAAACTGCTATTTTACAAACGACTTTAGATTCTAACAACCCACGGATTTGTGATTACTTATAAACAGGCACTCTTTTTAACGTAGGGTCTTTGACGCTGACAGGAAGATAACGAACGAGTGCGGAGAGGCTTTCGTAATTAGGGGTCGAGTCAAGATAGGAATATCTTACAATGTAAATACCGCACTTTCACTGCGGTTCTGTGTGCAGTTTGAAGATAATGGGTCTTCGTGTATTTCGCTTTGAATTTCTAGACGTTTGGCAGACCAGCATACAGAATAATCCCCGCACGAAAAACATGTGTCGTAAGCCCTGACGACGAATCAAACAGTGCTCCAGTTCCGTAAAAATACAGTGGTATTAGAAATGTTTCGTCAAATTAGATCTCGTTCAAAATTGCGAAATAGGACGCTTTTATTGCGTATAAGATCGTCACAACCGCACTTTGCACCTCCTGTGGCGCAGTCTGTTCTTAATTTCCAATGGCCTCGTCTTGGACTGGACGTTAAACGCTAATCTTCCTTCTTTTCTTCCTTACCAATACGTCGGGAGACGATTTCGGGTAAGAATGACAAATACAAGAGGAAGATGGGCGGGTATATATTAAAGTGACTTAAAACAATACTTCAGTGTTACTTCTCCATGAAGTTAGGAAAGTTGGCGGTGCTGTCGTCTTGTCGGATTTTGGCCTGTCGGCTGGTCGGTAGTTGCGTCATCTTCTGCCTATGATGTCGTCGTTCGACAACATTGCAGGGGCGTGTGCTCAGCACACTGCTCTCCTGGCCATTTGGTGCAGACTGGAATCTCTAGGTGAGTCACTAGTAACAGAATCGTGTCGCTTAATATGACATGTGCATAGTACTCTCAAAAACGTAGAAAAATTACAGATGTGGGTAATACCAAGTGGGCTGAGGCGTGAATGGTAATTTGGATCGAGGAGGGAGGTAAGCTAGGGTGGTCCGTGCTGTTATGCAAACCCACTGTGCCAGTGTGGCGTAGTGGTTAGCGCATCTGCCTAGTGAGCAAGAGACCAGGGTTCGAATCCCGGCCTTGGTACGAATTTCCACTCATCACTTCAGTCTAGATAGACTTCTGAGCTTGAAAAGGTCTCTGAACCATATAGTTTCATTTAAAAAAGGAGAAAGTCACTGATTAAGCACCTTATAAATGTCGTCCGGATGACTGTCCAGAGCTGGACTGGAAAGACGCGCGATATCTGCTCATGTGATAACCAACGCATGGGATGCTCCGTCTCAGGTGACATGAAAGTAATGTTTTCACATGCTACCGTGTGAAGGGTGCTCAACGAGTACCCCAAATCGTGGAATATCGCTGCGCCTGACCCAGCTGCTATGGACAACGTCTTATTGGCAGTGAAAAAGGGTCGACTGTTGCGGATTGTAATAGCGGATGGACGGGACACAGTATGGAAAATTGTTCACTAATCCATTGTTGGACGACTACCACCAGTAAGCAGATATACCATTCGCGACTATGGAGGGATAGAAACTCTCACGAGGCAATGTATCCAGCCTGCGAACAGAACACCGTTCAGATTGGCATCTGACAGGTTTGCCATTCTCTCTCTAGCGAATCGTACAGTACTTACTGTATATGTGCGCCAGTTTGTTTCCCTACAGAGCCCTACATCTTCAAAGACAATGCAACGCGCTCTCGCTCCGGATTTGCCACAATTGCTCAGGAAAATTCCACGGACATAGTGCCTGTCGTGCAATTCCAGCAGACCACATGGCCACACTTACGGATTCAGAGCGCTTCCTTCTGCAGTCCCACTCTTCACTGAATCTTTCCTGCCCACCTTGCTGGACTAGCATTCCTGGCAGATGTGATACAGCTTAGCAATAGAGCAGTGCTTTTTTCCAGGTCGAATCTACTTTAAAACGGAAATGAAAATCATGAGATATTAAAATATTGTGTGATGGGCGGTGAATCGAATACTGTTTTAGCTACGCCAGATACCCTTTCCTCTCCGTTACTCCCAGTGATATCACTCCAGCAAAGCACGCGGGACACGATCCGTCGCCCGAATAGTAATTCCACTCTGTCACGGAAATTCGTTGTGATTTATTTTCTCATTGTCTTGCAAACAACGTGATAAGCTGCGAAACTCTGAAAGAACTATTTTAGTTAAGAGAGAACTTGGGGCACTAATAGTATAACGTTTCTTCTTTTAGGAATAATAGTGTACAAAAATTGTGTTAGTCCCACTAGCTTTCCCGAGTTATTTGCTTGGTGAATATCTGTTATGTAGAGGGAACTGATATCGCACGCACAACATTCAGATAATTACGAGATTTCAGCCAAGGACAGGCTGTACTTGAAAATAAACCCAGCTCTTACAAGCTACACGATAAGATGTGATTGGTTGACGGTATCGTGGCTGCCACATTTACTGATGCTTATGTAAGAGTTTATCTAGCTAAAGCAATGAGTATCAGGAGCTTACGTTGCATGTGTGTGTCCCTATGGTCTAGGGCAGGGCTTCCCAACGTATGGTCCGCGGACCCCTTATGGGTCCGCCGACTCTTTCTAGGGGGTCCGCGGTCACATTTCACCAAATCGTGTAAAAATAACGAGTAAAATTATTGAATAAAGATGTGAAAATCAAATTCATCACTTTTGTGTGTGTGTGTGTGTGTGTGTGTGTGTGTGTGTGTGTGTGTGTGTGTGGAAAACATGTTTACTTTTACTTCAGGTCGTATTCCCAAGCAGCCTTTGCGGTTATTAAGCGAGAATGCATACACAGTTTAGTGCCGGAGAATGCGGTTTCTCTGATCGACTGTTTCGCGGCAATACGGGGGGCCGTTTGTGCGCCGGCTCACGGCGCTAGATGCGCTGAAACCTTTTACGCGTGCGCGGAGCGAGCTTTGTCGACCAGTCAGCGAACAGTTTGGACGTGACGTTGATTGCTCTTGGAGGAAGGCAGCTCCAACGTGTGAAATGTCATTTACAAAGTAATTTTAATCAGGCTATAGTGTGTTGAAAAAAAGAGATTAAATCCACTAGCAAGTGTCTGGATACAGTGGAAATTCAAATTGGAGCGTTAATTTAAAGTTGTTTTCATTTATCTCTAAACCAAAGACTATTCGTACTTTGGGCGGGTGGGTGGGGGGGTGGGGGTCATGTCATTTGGAACATGGCACTTGCATTAAGAAGCTTTCAGTTCCCATGGATTTCGCTCTGAAAGTTAAAGTTACTGTGCTCTTGACTGATTAGGGGTCCGCCATGGATTTTCGACTGAAGACGGGGTCCGCCAGCTGAAAAGGTTGGGAAGCCCTGGTCTAGGGCATCCCAATTGCAACTTCCTCTACGAGTACTGTGCTGTGGTTCAGACACTGAACTCGCATGCTCTGTTCTTCCTTGTTCTTCTGTGGCTATTACGCTGCACATCACTGTCCATCCTTTTCATAAGATCAAATGTATTAGAGCAGATTGATTCAGGTGCCGCCTTTCCTTTGACGTAATACCTCGAATTTCTTTGACACTGGCTCGAATCCGGTATTTCTGTGGTATAGCCACTTCGAAGAAAAAGCTCTATCCCATCAGCAGATAGTATGGCGTTTACCCTGGAGGCATAAAGCCTCTATTACACAACCAACGAGCAATTGACTATTTGGACTGCAGCTAGATACATCATCATACTTTTAAAATGGCCATTATATTCGCTACGTCTCAGAAAGGGAGTGACATCGCGTTATCCTGTTGAAATTCTAACCATGGTTTAAACGATTGTTTAGTCATACTGGCTGGTAAAAATATTGACTGTTTTCTGTAGAAAAAACAATATATACTAGATATCGGGTATATAGACAATGATTTCGAAATGAAATACTGGGTAAATACAGTGACGGTTAACTGCACATTAGCAGACTGTTGATACTTTTATTGCCAACTAGTGGGGTCTTACAGGGTCTGCTGTTCTATATTCCTACAGCTTACGCGAATCCTCTGTCTTCGATATTTTGGAAGGACTGTAGTCTGTCATCCTTGTACTAACCAAGGCACAGAGTTTCACTTTGTGTGAAAGATGTATAAGACAGGTGACGTACCCTCAGACTTCAAGAAGAATGCAGGAATTCCATTTCCAAAGAAAACTGATGCTGACAGATGTGAATATCCCTGTACTGTCTGTTTGATAAATCAGGCAAACCTACGTCTGTAGCTTTTTTAGACTTACAGAAAGCTTTCGACAATGTTGAATGCAATACACTCCTTCAAATTATGATGGTAGCAGAGGCAAAATACAAGGAGCGAAAGGCATAAATGACACCAAACAAAAATTTAGAGGAGGAGTTAACGTTCAGACAGAAAAAATAAAAAGTTAGCGATTTGTCCGTGTACTGTAATTCTCTTGAGAGACAGCAAAGGACTTGGAAGAGCAGCTGAGCGGAATGGATAGTGCCTCAAAAGGAAGATATAAGACGCACATCAAGAAAAGCAAAACAAGGTCAGTAGCATTTAATGGAATTAAATCGGCCAATTTTGAGGGAATTTGACGGGGAAATGACACGTAGTGGTAGATGAGTTTTGTTGTTTGGGCAAGCTGATGATGGCCGAAGCAAAGAGAATATAAACTGCAGACTGGCAGTGGCAAGGAAAGAGTTTCTGAAGAAAAGAAATTTAACATCGAATACAGACTCAGGTGTTAGGAAGTCTGTTTCGAAGATATTCGTTTGGAGTGCAACCTTGTACGGATGTAAAACGTGGACGACAAGCAGTTCAGACAAGAAGAGAATAAAAGCTTTTGGAATGTGGCGCTAAAGCAGAATGCTGAAGAGTAGATGGGTATGTTGTGTAACTAATGTGCTACCGAGTCGAACTGAAGAGAAAAAAAAATATTGCACAAATTCACTAAAAGAAGTGATAGGATACCTTTGGGACATCGAGGAATCATCAGTTTAGTACTGGAGGGAAGTGTGTGTGGTTACACTGGGTTGGGAAGGTGTGAACAGGACAGTGTCTTACAAGCTGTATCTTTGGACTGGATACCACAAAATAATCTCATAAATAGAGAATGGTCGTCGAAAAAAGGGGGTGGAGGGAAGGGTCGTCGTCGCGGTCCCAGTTATGAGTTATCCGTGTGGTGTTAGAATATGCTTATTGGCTCCGAGAGGACTGCTCCGAGGCGCAGGCATCCGGCTTCGAACGCTGAACGCAGGAGAGGTGCGCAAAGGACGGTCGCGTATCTGATTGTCTTGGCGCCAGCTCAGCACATGCCGAAATGGAGGGGGCTGGGAGTGGGAGGGGGAGGGATGCCGGAAATAACACCCGCGTCGGCCAGCGCGCGGACCTGTAATTTTGGACGACAAAGGCGGACGCACAAGCCAACACGAGGCGCGCTCCGCCGCGACGCTCTCGTAACTTCTCCTCGCTGCGCTGGTTGTCGACTCCGCGCATGCGCAAGACATGCGTAAATGTACTCGAAAAGTGTCAGCTAAAAGTAGCTGCCGTATGGTTAACTACAAGCGTAATTCACCCGCACTTCCAGCTAGTATTTTTTTAATAACATCCTCGAAACTATCATTTTACCGTCAGGGACAGCTATCAATTATTTGTCCATTACCGCTTGGATCTCGCACATTTTATAACTACATTTCACGATGACGATGTTCTGAGATCGGCCAACGTATTTGCCTTGTATGTTTACCCTACTGGCCATTAAAGCTGCAAAATCGGGAAGAATAGCAAATATCGAAATATTACTTGTGGTTTCTTTACAGCTTAGAAGTCAGAATTAATTAATTTTTTAGGTGATTTGGGAGACCCGCCCGGATAGCCGCGTTCATGAGTACACCACTCCCGGGATCGGGGAGGCATTCCGTCCCCGGATCAGCTCCGCCCGGTGGTTTAATGAAGCGGGCCGGTGTGGGTTTTAGGTGGTTTCTCACATCTGACGAGGTGAATAGGAGGGTGGTACTACGTCCCGCCTCAGTTATGCGATTCGAAAATGTGAACACACCTTCACATGGGGTCATACTACACTCAGAGTACGCAAATTCTGAGTATGTGTTTACTGGTTTCAAGCTGACACGACCATTTTCAAACCTCACATTTAAAAATTACAAAGAACATATCTTAAATTAATGTGTACAAACAGTATTTATGTCAGGGCCGGCCAATCGCTGCACAATGTGCAGACGTGCGGAGGTGCTGCTCATGTGCGCACGTGTGCGACAGGGAGCGACAGCGACATCTGTTATTAGACATGTCCTAAATGAACGGCGGTGGCTCCACTTCCCTGTTTGTGGTACAAGCAAGAGGAAAATTGGTCATTAAACCGATTGTTTCAATGTATACTTACATTTAGGGTTTTTTTTATTGTGTGAAGTGCTACGCTCAGCTGAAGTCGATAAAATATAACATTCATCTAACCGTCGGTTATAATGCAGATTTCAGACGGAACTGATGAAAGATATAGCAATAATGGTATTGAAATAACAGGTGATCATTGAGAGGTCTGCGGTTATCATTCTGTTCAGAGGTCAGTGAAACAGAAATTATGTGGGTGTAACTGAGGGCACCGCGAATTAGTTATAGGAAACCTTGCATTAGTTTAATGTTATTTGAAATCATGAATAAGGTTCGTTGGAAGTCACTAAGTGCTCTCTTTCTTAAATTCTAGCTCAAAAAACATTACGCGTATTTACGTGCCGTCAGTCAAGCTGCCTTAATAAAAATCCACAGTTGTTAACTGTATTACATGTCTTACTGGGTTAAACTGTTAACATAAAAGTAGAAGTCTCAATGAGTAGACTGTGACAGTATTTTAAATGTTTAATACGCGAAATACCTTCCCATGGTTGGCTTGCAAGCTGTGGAAAGAGCACTAGAATGCGCCGGTACAGAGTATCCCAGCAAGTGGATAAAGCGACATCTGTGCGTAGAAACATGCACTACATGAACGCTGACGACTGCGGCGTGCACGCTGTGACACGGAAGTTGCACGTGTGCAGGAGCACCGCACGCGTGCAGAATTTCTGGCCGGCCCTGATCTCTGTCCATATTATAGGGACTCACATGCTTATAGACATACATTACAATTAACCGTGATTATTGGTACAATATGGTGCTAAAAGGCACAGCAAAGTACACAGTGGGCAACAAGTACCCTCACTGATCTTAGTGTGCGTCCATCGCTACTTACTGACACAACCAAACTGACAAATATTACCTACAGTAGTCAACAGGACACCTTTGTGGGTGTTGCCCTCATACATACGCGCATGTGCAAATGGCTACCTATTAGTTATCAGTGTTGCTTCCGCAGCCAAGGTCTTTTTATTGATAAGATTTTAAAAGTAAAGGCCGGCCGGAGTGGCCAAGCGGTTCTAGGCACTTCAGTCTGGAACCACCATACCGCTACTGTCGCAGGTTCGAATCCTGCCTCGGGCATGGATGTGTGTGATGTCCTTAGGTTTAAGTAGTTCTTAGTTCTAAGGGACTAATGACCTCAGCAGTTAAATCCCATAGTGCTCAGAGCCATTAAAAGTAAAGAAATATCAAATTTACATTACAGAAAACGTTGACAATTTTGTTTTACAAAATGTGGCATCCTAATGAAAATATCAATTTTACATTGCAGGAAAGTTAACAATTTTCTTACAAACTAACGAAGCGACCAAACGGAACATTCGAAGCCAGGAGGCGACGACGTAACTCGCCCTCCCGTATACAACCCTGTATTTTTGTAGCGGGGTATAGTACCAAGCATTTACTACCTCGCATACAGGGAATACACGCTAAAACCTCAAATAGGCTGTTTATTAGTGCATGTTAGCCAAAGACTGTCTAAAATAAGGCGAAAGACACTAAACAGTTACAGCTTTACAAATTAAATTATTAGTGTAGCCTTTAAAGCTTTGCTGTAGGTTTGGCACCAAAGATCTCTGTACACAAAACAATTATCTGTTAGGAAATGTTTTGCCAGAGTTTGCTGGTATATTTCCAAATTTTTCTACGACTTTTTCAGATGCGCAGTGATTATAGTTGCGCAGTCGTTAATAACGTGGAGGAATGTGGCTGATAGTTCATGCAGCTGGCCAAGATGTCTGAGAAAGCCTCGTGCGTAACGTCATAGTGGCCGACGAGCTTCCAGGAACACTCGGGGGAAGCACCAGTGGTCCAGCTTCCTTGTGTGAGTCGCTTCTGATTCCCTCCCCAGTGTAAGTGCCAGAAGAGCCGTTAACGGTACTGGGTGCTACCATTTCAGGAAATCTGAACAATCTGTTTTACATCAGCTGTAACTGACATTGAGTCAACATCTTGTAACGCTGTTCTCATCTGTGTTGATTTGTCTACGCATTTTGTTATCCGTATTTAATCCGCTATTGTAAGAGAAGCTATTTGACACGCTCTTTCTCTAGTATAAAGAAACCATTCGGCATCCACATGAGAAGGGATAGGAAAAGATTAGCTGCTTTGCGCGCACCGGAATTGGCCACTATATTTCCCCGATGACAAGTCACCGTCGCGTTGTTGCATCACCTACTGTATGCCCAACGTTATCTTCATGATTAAGAACGGCACTGCTATCTACGTGTGAGATATTGTAATTTCGATAGTGTTCCACGTGTTAGTTTTGTTTGTCAGCTATGTGCCTGGAAATTTACGATTGCTGTTGTTAGTGCTTTCTTACAAGCGAGCCACACCTCCCGAAGTTACGTGATAGTGAATTTGTGATTTCCAGACACCTCCTTGACTGAAGCTGTTGCGTAATACGAATTAAGCGGGTGAGATAACGGCTGTCGTTACGTGCAAATACCACTTACAAATTTCAAACTTTCCTTCCTCGTAGTGGAAGCAAGGACGTGACACTCTGTTGAATAGCTTACTTGAAATTTGAAAAACTATTCACGTATACACCGTTCTTAGTTCATTGTAGAAGTCACTGAATCACGCTTGAAGCGTCTATGTAAGAACACTTGGCTGAATAGTGATTGTTAGTAAGCACCGTGTCGTCGTCTGTATCTCCACCTTTTGTGCACTTGAAACCTGATCGACTTGGTTATTTAGATTTTCCACAAGTTGCCTCAAATAGCGTGACCCAAAAAAAGCATACACTGTTTAATTGCTTATAACTTCAAAACCGACTGACGGAAGTCTTCATTTTCGTTGCAAGTAAAGCGTGAAGTTGTTGAAATCAATGTAGGTGTGCGGAGTGATCGCCACTGACCTCCATATAGAGGTGATGCCGCTGAATTGCTGTAACATGTCATGTTGGATGTCTCGTAGGAATGTTCGATACATTCTCTAAGTTCATCCAATTTGCGTAGTATTTGTCGGTAGACGATGTCCTTCAGTGGTCCCCCATAGGTAAAAGTCCAGAGAACGCGTATGTGCAAGTATGGAGAACGTGGTGGATGCTAGACAGCACCTGTTCTGCCTACCTGCCATGCGGATAGATTTTCGTTGAGGTACTTCCTGATAAGATTATGCTACTGGGGTGGGGCACCATCTGTCTGACAGTGAAACCTTTCATCCCTGCACAACTCAGGAACGACAGCTAAAACGGATGTCCGAACCTTTTCTAGGTAGATCTCGCCGGTAACTGTGCCGTCAAAAAAGAACGGTTCGAATTCACAGCTTTGTTCACATTGATGTGCAGATTTGCAGCGGGCCAGTAGACGATGTCGAGGTGGTTTACTGTACCACTTAGTTAAAATTGCACTTCATCAGACTACTCAATCAACTCTTCACTGTTGCACACTATGCCATTAAACCAATCGCAATACTCCATTCAGCGATGTGGGTTGTCCTCGTTCATTGTGTTTTCGTAGTCTTGGGTGTAGCCCATAAACTTCGCAATCTTCAAAATGCACTGAATACTTGGAGACTCGCCACACTGTCTCGCAGACTTCTGTGGTGAGCGAGCGAATTGAACACACCTTGAGAATTCGCTGGCTTGGTACTGTTGCAGGTCGTCCATAGTCGTCCACATCTTTGTTTGTGGAAATCTGTGACAAAGACATAGACTTCAAATTTGTCTCGAGTGCGCGCAGTTCTTACGAGGCTTTGCTTGAAACTCATTTCGTCATTGGCTTTGAACCTCATTGATTAAGGTACAACTTCAAAAATGCCTTCCTTTCACCGAATGTTAGCCATGCATCAGCCATAGTTACTCAATTGAGAACAAAACAAAAGCGCTTATGTGGTGACTATCACGCTACAAAACTACGCTGAAGTGTCAATTGCCAGAACAATGAACTATTAAACCAGCAAAAATGAGAGAATTCCCTCAGTGTGGGAGTTAACTGTGCAAAACTTTTCTTGGGCCAGTCTGTAGTTATGAGATGCTGAGACTATTCCTTAACAAGGGAACTTTCGATCTTTTGAGATATTTGATGAAACCAATGCTTCCCAGCAACTTCGCTTTAAATTGGCGTTTAATCACTAACAGTTTTTATTGAAATTATTGGCCTTCAGCTTACACCATTCAGCCAGCTCATAGGAAAATAAAATATCCAGGTACTGATGGAAAACTGGTGTTAGAAAATTGCTCAGTTTGCACACGTTTTACAGAACATAGTTACAGATAGAGTAATATCGTATAATAATTGTAAAATCAAGTGTTATAGAACACTTTTGTGCAACTCATTGTCAGTGATAAGTTTCCTTTAGATTAGGATATCTGCTGCACCAGTGATTCTGTACATCGAGTGGAAAAGTCTATGAACTGTGTTGGTAATAAAAGCCTTCACACAAGTTCACAACGAATGACCAAGCTTCACAGGTTCTTGCAAAAGGATTGTAGTACTTCCATGTAGTCTAGTCCACTGAAAGAAAAAGTGATCTGCATTCTCTTCTCCATACGAGCAGAAAGATCTCTCTACGATATGCGAACTACGAAGATGTTTACGGAAATGTCCGTGGTTAAATTTGAGTCTTGCTATTAAATGTTCATTATAATAGCCATTCGAGGATTAAGGAATCCAACGTTTGTACTGTAACTCCTCCGAAAGATTTGTTTCTGAAACGGCATAATACATATATATTATCCATTCTCGTTTACGTTCTGTGTCAAGCGGGAACAAACGTTACTTAAATGTGAGCGCCCTAGGTTACGCACAAGTCAATGCAGTTGCAGTAACATAGGGGCGGCGTTTCTGTGTCAGAGGAGAAAGACACGAACATTAATGAGGAAGATTCGTTTCCACGAGAAAATTGTCCTCCTCACCCACATATTCCATTCTCTTCATAATAGTTCTAGGAAGCACCCAGAGGAAGAATACGTAAGAATGAGTTTAAAGGAAGATTAAGCTGTTCTCAGTTTGTCCATTGAGGCAGTTAAATTGGCCTTGGTTAGTTTATTATTTTAGTTCGGGCTGCAACAGGAACTCGATCTCTGTTTTGTTTGGCTGCAGACATTACCTTTTCACTGGACCGGGCTCGAGTGAGTGAGTGTGTGTGAGAGAGACAGAGACAGAGAGAGAGAGAATCGTGCGCTAGGTTTTGTTTTTTGCGCTACAGACACGCGCTACTGTACTGACAGCTGCTGCACGGCTCTAAACGGTTTTCATTTCCGTCTTTATTCACTGGGACGTTTACAGCAATGCTTTCTCTCCATGTTCCAAAGTTATTGTTCAGTGTGTTGTGCCGCGTAAAATAGTGCGTAGCGGTAACACGTAGCCAGCGTGTGCAGTATCGTCGGAATGGTGTTGACACTGTTACTTCCAATACTGAATGAAGCGGCAGAGATAGGGAAGACGTGTTTGTTTCTACATCCGATGCAAGCAGTCATTTGAGAAGCGGGCATGTGGCAGCACCGACAAGCGCACGTAGTGGAGAGATTCATGTGTACAGATTGCAACAACTAGTACAGTGTGTCGGCAGAAAGTCGTTATTTTTGACGCGAACCAGCTGCAAAACGGCTTAATCGATCGCCCGCGGTGGGGTATCCTTTCCCCGCCCGGCTCCGACTTTGCTGGCCAGCACGCAGTTATCGCAGCCACGTGTGGATTTTGTTCCGAGCGTCGCAGAAGTACTGTATGCGCCGGTTCAAGAGACACGTCGAAACTGATAAACTGGACGAAGATATGATGTGACGGTCGTTAACACTGCACATTCTGTACAACGACTTTTCGTTGCAATGCGGGTCTTGGCTGTATACTTTATACTTGCATAGATGACTGTGAATCAATCGAGCTGATTATAGGATGCATATGTCGATCTCAGCAATTACGTATGGAGTTCAGAAAATAAGTTACACATGTCGTCCCAACGCGACGACATTGTGCAACAAGTGTGATACATCGTCTCAAGATAGTACATCTCCCTCACCGTTAAATTCTTGCGGTCTATGGACCAAATGCAACACCGCGACCAGCCGTCCCAACAGATTGACCAGGACCGCACAGGCATGGGTGATGCTAATAGGGAAGAAAGGAAGATCTTACACCGTGCGATTTCCATCTTATGGGCAAGCTGAAATAACATCTGGGGAGGAGGAAAGAGATTTTCCAGCGATGACGACGCTTTTGCAGCTATTCTCGAATGGCTTCTTAACCAAAGAGAGGATTTCTACAGCCGAGAAACCAGTTGACGGGGCCGTGCGGTTAGAGGCGCCATGTCACGGATTGCACGGCCCCTCACGCCGGAGGTTCGAATCCTCTCTCACGTGTGTGTGTGTGTGTGTGTGTGTGTGTGTGTGTGTGTGTGTGTGTGTGTGTTGTTCTTAGCATAAGTTAGTTTAAGTAGTGTGTAAGTCTAGCGACTGATGAGCTCCGCAGTTTGGTCCCTTAGGAATTCACACAGATTTGAATATTTTTTTTGAATGATTGGTGAAACGTTCCGACCACTGTTAGCAGATGCTTCGCGACTGGTCGAAAAAACGATGTCCTGTATCTTTGTCACTTTGAAGCGTTGTGCAGTATTCATTAAAAATTACTTGGCATGCCGTAATGACGTGTAACTTAATGTTTGAAATCCCCTTGGACATATGTAGTCCGCAAGCCACTGTGCAGTGTGTGGTCCCGGCGAAGGTTAGAGTCCTCCCTCGGGTGTGTGTGTGTGTGTGTGTGTGTGTGTGTGTGTGTGTGTGTGTGTGTGTGTGTGTTTGTTCTTAGGATAATTTAGGTTAAGTAATGTGTAAGCTTAGGGACTGATGATCTTTGCAGATAAGTCCCATAAGATTTCGCACACATTTGAACAGTGTGTGGTGGAGGGTGCATTGTACCACTAGTGTCGATTAGAGAGGGGAGGGAGAAGACGAAAAGGACTGTTATGCCTCTTGGATTGTCGGGGTCTCATGCGGAAGTCGTGCGACGCGTCCTTAAGTACCTCTTATTCTCATGATCCCTACACGACAAATGGTCGCCATAGTGTTTGTCGATTTGCCCCAACATGGTTTCGAAAGAATTACGTCGTCTTTCCTTCGAAGCATTCCAATTCAATTTCCCCGAGAATTCTGTTTACACTTTCGTATGGGATGCAGCGCCATCTTACCATCCTAGGAGTGCGCCTCTGAATTCGTTTGATGCATGCCGTCCGTCACGCATTTTTGATAAGGACTCCGATCACTGGAACAATACTCTAGAATTCGTTACATTAGCGTCTTGTATGCGATTTTCTTCACAGACGAACTGAATCTGCCCAGAACCCTCCCAACATATCTGCGTCTTCCTTTCTCCCTCCCTAATATCGATTTTGTGCGATATGCCCGTTTCATACCACTCCGTAGTATTACCCTAAAAACTTACACGATTTGATGTGCTCAAAATGTTCTCCAGTAATCTTGTAATCAGTTACTACCTGGTTCTTCGTGTTTGTTACAGGCATTATATTACATTTATCCAACAGTTTCAGAAAAATTGGATGGGTTAATAGAGAGAGCTTCGCAGTTTGAGCAAGTCAGTAACGCGTTGGTCCACATCTGCCCTTTATCTAAGCCATTATTTGACATTAAATTGACAGTTGATGGATGTCCTCCTGACGGATACCGTTCCAGATCCTGTCCAATTGGTGCGTTAGGTTCGTCAAAATACCGAGGCCATTGGAGGGCCCTGCCCGTAATGCTCCAAACTTTCTCAGTAGCGGACAAGTCCGGCAACCTTGCAGGCCCAGGTAGTGTTCGGGAAACACGAAGCCAAGAGGAAATGCTGAAATGTAAACCTAAGATGGCTTGCCAGGCACGGCAACAAAAGGGGTCGTGCTATGAAATGAAATGGCGCCCCCATTTGTTGTCGGGCGACAGTCATATAGGTGTCCCACCGCTGTCTAGGGCGTCTCCAGAAGCATCTTTAGTGATCACCGCGGCTTAATTCGAAGCGGGAATCTTCAATAAAGACAAGTCTACTCTAGTCAACAAGATTCCAGGCCAAATAAGCACGAAACCACTGCAAATGAACTTGTTGGTGTACAGACGTCAGTGGTAGTCGGCGCAAGGAGAGTAGTGAGCTGAGCTCCCTTTCTGCGGGCCGCCTATCAATGGTACCTGCGGTCACTGGAGAACCAGTTGCATCTAGCGTCGATGACGACGATGAATCCGGGCCTCTAAGTGCTTCTCTACTACTGTCTTCAAGTTCTGTCCCGTCTCTAGGTCTACCGCTCTCTTCTTGACGCTTTGTTCGATCATGGGTCACTCATCCTGCCGTCATCGTCCGATAGTGTAATCACTCCTCTTCAAATATAGAGCAATTCGCCGATTACGGCAATAGGCTTCTTCGAGACACATCCTCTCTCAAATGTTGATATCTACCTCTGTTGTTCACGCGCCTGTGTGGTAGGCAGTTACTGTCCAATTGAGTACACGGAATGAAATTTGTAAACACTGCATGGCCTAGTATCGACGTGTCCCCTGGTTATTTTTTTGGAAGCTGCATGGTGAAACAGCGTTTCAGCTTCACGCACATACATCCATCGGCCGCCGAAGTGACCAGTTGGCATAACTCCTTTGTGGTGCGTCTTATATACAGGGTGGTCCATTTATCGTGACCGGGCCAAATATCTCACGAAATAATCGTCAAACAAAAAAACTACAAAGAACGAAACTTGTCTAGCTTGAAGGGGGAAACCAGATGGCGCTACGGTTGGCCCGCTAGATGGCGCTGCCATAGGTCAAACGGATATCAACAGCGTTTTTTTTAAATATGAACCCCCATTGTTTATTACATATTCGTGTAGTACGTAAAAAATATGAATATTTTAGTTGGACCACTTTTTTCGCTTTGTGATAGATGGCGCTGTAATAGTCACAAACATATGGCTCACAATTTTAGACGAACAGTTGGTAACAGGTAGGCTTTTAAATTAAAATACAGAACGTAGGTACGTTTGAACATTTTATTTCGGTTGTTCCAATGTGATACATGCACCTTTGTGAACTTATTTCTGAGAACGCATGCTGTTACAGCGTGATTACCTGTGAATATCACATTAATGCAATAAATGCTCAAAATGATGTCCGTCAACCTCATTGCATTTGGCAATATGCGTAACGATATTCCTCTCAACAGCGAGTAGTTCGCCTTCCGTAATGTTCGCACATGCATTGACAGTGCGCTGACGCATGTTGTCAGGCGTTGTCGGTGTATCACGATAGCAAATACCCTTCCACTTTACCCACAAAGAAATCCGGGGACGTCATATCCGGTGAACGTGCGGGCCATGGTATGGTGCTTCGACGACCAATCCACTTGTCATGAAATATGCTATTCAGTACCGCTTCAACCGCACGCGAACTATGTGCCGGACATCCATCATGTTGGAAGTACATCGACATTCTGTCATGCAGTGAAACATCTTGTAGTAACATCGGTAGAACATTACGTAGGAAATCAGCATACATTGCACCATTCAGATTGCCATCGATAAAATGGGGACCAATTATCCTTCCTCCCATAATGCCGCACCATGCATTAACCAGCCAAAGTCGCTGATGTTCCACTTGTCGCAGCCATCGTGGATTTTCCGTTGCCCAATAGTGCATATTACGCCGGTTTATGTTACCACTGTTGGTGAATGACACTTCGTCGCTAAATAGAACGCGCGCAAAAAATCTGTCATCGTCCCGTAATTTCTCTTGTGCCCAGTGGCAGAACTGTACACGATGTTCAAAGTCGTCGCCATGCAATTCGTAGTGCATAGAAATATGGTAAGGGTGCAATCGATGTTGATGTAGCATTCTCAACACAGACGTTTTTGAGATTCCCGATTGTACTTGGGTATCATCATATGTCGCAGGTGGTGGTTCACGTTTCACATCTGGCTGAACACATCCTGTTTCCTTAAATAACGTAACTATCCGGCGTACGGTCCGGACACTTGGATAATGTCGTCCATAATACCGAGCAGCATACATAGCACACGCCCGTTGGGTATTTTGATCACTGTAGCCATACATCAACACGATATTGACCTTTTCCGCAATTGGTAAACGGTCCATTTTAACACGGGTAATGTATAACGAAGCAAATACCATCCGCACTGGCGGAATGTTACGTGATACAACGTACTTACACGTTTGTGACTATTACAGCACCATCTATCACAAAGCGAAAAAAGTGGTCCAACTAAAACATTCATATTTCTTTACGTACTACACGAATATGTAATAAAAAGGTTCCTGTTTTAAAAAAACGCTGTTGATATCCGTTTGACCTATGGCAGCGCCATCTAGCGGGCCAACCATAGCGCCATCTGGTTTCTGGCTTCAAGCTAGACGAGTTTCGTTCTTTGTAGTTCTTTCGTTTGATGCTTATTTCGTGAGATATTTAGCCCGGTCGGACCACCCTGTATAAAATTTTCTTGTGTGTAATAGTGTTTCAGCACACCTTATTAAATCGCATACTTTCTTGATGATTTGCCACAGTACTTGCGCTTCTCTCTGACGTTTTTGCGAAAGATGTCTCGGTCGCATACAGCCTATCTTACGTAAATGGGTACGGAGCATGAAAGCATTTACCTGCGTCATAAAAAAAAAGAATTATCCTACTACGGTGGTAAAATAACCATCGATCTCAATTGTGAAAGTGGGTGGTTTCATGTGACAGAGTACCGAGGTACGGACCACATTATGTTCACTCAGGGACCTGACTTGATTCTGTTCGAAGCTACAAGATGCGTAGTGCAGTGCGCACAACACCGGTAGCCCGTACTGGCATCTTTGTCTTGTTTCCACAAATTTAACTGAGATTGGTCCCGGCTGTTCACAAACATTCTTGGCAACAAGCCTAAGTGTGACGTAATTGGCAGGTTCCGCTCGCAAACTGCGAGGAAATGTGAGGGAACTGACGCCAACTCTTTCACTCATGGACTTTTTAACTAACATGTAAGTAACTTAAAATTGCTCCAGAAAAAGCGTGCAATTGTCTGGCTACTTTTCTTAAATATGCGTGGTTTTCTTTTTTCTTGTGGTATTAGGAAGTTTCGTACTTGAACTTAATCTGTGTAGACGTTCTTGCTGTATTCGCTAGCAGCCAGTTGGAAGTGCTGTACCACTTACTTTCTGCAATTTTCTTAGAATTAACCTTCAGTTTTCACTTTACCGAAGGGTATTTATGCCAGCACAAAATCTAAACAATGGACAGATATTTGTATTTCAGTGTTTTTGTATTTTCTGCTGCAGGTAAATGTATTTAAAATACGATTACATTCACTTTGCTATTCGTGGAGGTAATAATAATATTTTATTTTGTACAGAACCACAAAATCACTTGAGAATGGCCTACAAGACTGAAACTAGTTGTGAACAAATAAAATTAGTACAGCAAAAGTGGAAAATCTACCTTCTTTATGTTTATTGTTTCGATAAAAATCGCGACGTTTGGCGTCATTGCCGTTAAGCAGGCTTTAAGATATTGGAAGCGGCGACTTTGGGCCATTTTTTGATCTGTTTGTCATCTGACTAATGACAAGAGGATAGTTCGGAAGGCTAAGTAGGAGCTAATATATGTCGGGTGTAGTAGTCGACGTAGCTAATACACGCATATGCGTTGACTTTCGACCCGAAGATATCCAGCTGAATTCTGAGTAATACAAGAAGCGTAGGAGAGATGACGACACAGAGTTCCTGATAACCTGATTGTGTGCCAGCGCCTGGATTAAATCACAAACCACTCAACATTTTTCAGATAGGTGATGTTATCATGGATTGTTGGTCTACATCAGAGAGCGCCGCTAAATGTTGTGGATGTTTATTCGGCGCTGTTCAGCAATACTTCAGTGTCGTCACCAGGTTTCTCAGACTCCATTGCTTCCATTTTCATTTCCATGGTTGCTTGTGGCAACTCGAAAAGCGTATTGTAACTTGATGTGAATATTTGGCGACTAACACAAAGCGATATTACTTTTGTTTCTTGCAATAAACGCTGGGTGGTTTTGGTGGAGATCACATTTCGCAACATTTTGTGTAAGTGCATGTGAGGTGAAATTTGTGATAAACTGAGTGAAAGCAATGCACTAAATGACAGATGATTGAGACACCAACCAGAGACACGAAACTGGACGGAAAATTTTACAGATGACATGCTGTCAAAAAATCGACGAAAACGAGTAATAAAATCGATATATAATAATACAGTTCAGTTAGCGATGTAATTTTAAGAAATAAAAAATTTGGCCTACATTAGATAACACATTGGTGTCGAAACATGTCTGGGTAAATATAAAAATAAACTAATTGTTTGCATAAGGCTGATTTCGAAAACCACACAGTTTTTAAATCGCAAACACGGAAGAAAGTAAAGAGGAGCTTCAAACCTTAGTAAAATGAGTATTCTTACGATAAAATTACGTATATTTTATTTACCGACCATGGATTAGGTTTCCCTTCAGAGCTGTTGTCAGTTATATTACATGGTGTAGGTGCACAAAAATCATAGTGTCGACATTCAGATAGAAGTATTGCCGAGGTTCCTCCATCTGATGAATATCGGCAGCCTCGACTGGCTACGTGGTGGCGAAAGGGAAAAGCTCTGCGGTCGTCGAGTTACTGACGTGAGATCGTATACACTCATCGATAGAACGTTATTATGTGATGAAATACTGATTCGAATCGCTGATTACTACGGGACTGAATAATGCGGGAACAATGGTTGAGCCCAAAACCGATAGCTCATGTGTGTACACGGTGTTCGCGCAGTATTTGTTTTTCCTGTGACGTTATCGTACCAGTATAGGCGCATGTGCATGGTTGTTACCCTGTAGGCTACAGCGGGCAGCGACAGTCGAAACCTGTGATATAACTATTTTGTAACCATTGTACTACATTGTGCAACCATTGTTTTAAAGAGATAGATAATTAAATTACACATCAACGTGAAACACACGGCGCGGGATTAGCTGAGCGGTCTAAGGCGTTGCAGGCATGGGCTGTGCGGCTGGTCCTGGCGGAGGTTAGAGTCCTCCCTCGGGCATGGATGTGTGTGCTTGTCCTTAGGATAATTTAGGTTAAGTAGTGTGTAAGCTTAGGGACTGATGACCTTAGCAGTTAAGTCCCATAAGATTTCTCTCTCTCTCTCTCTCTCTCTCTCTCTCTCTCTCTCTCACACACACACACACACACACACACACACACACACACACAAATGTGAAACACGTGTTATGAATTCGTCCCGACGATTTCACGAAAAATCAACGGCGCGGACACAAACTGCCCGCAGTTAGCTGGTTTTTTTTTTTTTTCAGTAGTCGGGAGGGGGGCGAGACTCTCAAATCACCGTCAGTCTTGAATGAAGTTTACGTGATTCCCTGAAATCACATCTGAGGCGAATGTCACTATACTTAGCTAAACAAAGACACGCGTGATAGCTGGCACCATCGTTGTCCATTTGACCAATTAATGTGGTTACCATTATGTCTGCAGAAAGTTGTCGTACTAAGAAGGAAGCCAGACAGAATATGCAAATTACAGGCAGGAAAGAAATTATTAATCTGAATCTGTATGATATCGAACATTTCGAAAGAATTCACAAAAACTACCCAGCATGAACAAAAGTCATTGTAAAAACTGAAATACAATTTTAAATGATTTCGTAAGCTAAATATGATATTCGGAGTCATTTAAACAGGCCACACGTCCGGTCCTTGCCAACGGAGAAGTTCATGGAAGATGCAGAGAGGACGGGGGCCCGGCAGCGCCACCTGCCAGTAGGACAAGCTTGCCGTGTTTCGAGTGAGTGTTATTTGGAGCGCTGGCTGATGACGCAACGGCCGCCTTCTGCATGGAGAAGCTGTGGCTGGTCGTAGAGTTTGGCGCCAGTCGTGGGTCGTCGTCTTCAGCTGTAGCTACGTCAGCACAAGTGGTTGCAACGTTGCTACCGTGTTATGCATTTTCTGTACCACTTTGCCGTCTTAGATAGAAAAAGCGTACCATATCTCCATGGCAAAATAATCTTCTTCCTACTGAACTGATGTAATATCTACACTAGTTCGTGCAACTCGAGATCTGCCCGGATAGCTGTGCGTGTTAAAGCGCCGCTCCGGAACGTGCAGTTGCCGCGGCCTCTGATCGAATCCGCCCGGCGGATTAACGACGAGGCGTTGTATGCCGGCCAGCCTGGTGTGGTTTTTAGGCGGTTTCCTCCATCACACTAAGTGAATACCATGGTCGGCGTCCAGTTCCAGCCACAGTTACACTATACGCAAACTTTGAGAGAAGTTTCTCTGCTTCCACATGAATTGCACTACTCTCAGGCAGTTAGGTGTACACACCTGTCTGAGGGGTTAACGGAGTGACAACAGGAAGGGTATCCGACCACCCCGCATCCGTTAATAACAAAGCCAATCCTGCATTGATACAGGACTAACCACAAGAAAAAGTAGTAGTAGTTTGCAAAACCCGAACACTAAAAGGGAGAAAAATTTCAAATACAGATATTATGAAACTAGACTAGCGTGCACAACTAATAGCATTCCATGAAAGGAGGGATCAGGTCGACAATTTTGTATTAGAACATAGGCCTTGTTTGAAATCTCTTTGTTACGGTACAAGTAAAGTCTGTATGTGATGACATGGAGAAGCAATAGAGGACACAGAAGAATGTATGTTGCTGAAAATGAGCGTCATATGAAGTGTACATCATTGTTCTTGCAAAGATGCTCCGGTCACAAGTGCCCAGAGGGTTTACTACCTGCTGTGAATATTCCACACACCCATTCCAGCGTTCATATCGGGACAAGGGTTCGACTCTTCTGTAGTGCAGTCGACGGGACGCTGAACTGTTAGTGCCTTCTTTTCTGTGACAAAGATCGCTGAATCTCAGGAGCACGTGGTCCGGAGATATTAGTCCCTTTGTTTCGATGACACTCATTCGCCAGGCAATATATTCGACGATGGGAGAACAGGTGTCAGCAGCTTTCTCTTGCCGTCAAATAGTGTTAAATCGCCATGTGATTACAACAATAACCTCTTCCTACTGTCTCATAGAGTTCCTCCATAACAGAATGATTTTCTTCCCTTGAAAACATTAAGCTTCGCGGTTTGATACCTTACCTTATAAATTTTCAAATTCTTCCAGTGCCTATTTGAATTAACGGAGCAACAAAACCGGAAATCGTTACCAACGCAGCCATCGTCATCGCCTGATCTTCACCATTAGCGAAGGTGTAGAAAATGGGCCTGGTTTAGAAGCTTGCTCTACTTGTTTGTCGACCTGAGAATAATTCTCTCTCTCTCTCTCTCTCTCTCTCTCCTCTCTCTCTCTCTCTCTCTACACACATATCTCACAAGAATACTATCAGAAGAACGATAAATTTAATTTATTAGTGACTGATCTACCAAGGTGTCTGTTCGCACTCTTTAACGTCCCGTCGACATTGCCCCGAACAGTGTCACGCAGAAGGAAGCAATGTTGGCGAAAAACATTGAACAGGAGCGTGCAGGCCTACACGACTTGGGAAGTGGTATTTTGTATCGGAACCTAAACTGGAATTATCTTTTCCTCCTGTATTAAAACTTAAATAATATTTATTTAAGACTGATTTTCGCTGTTTACTGACGTTATCGTAGCTTGAGTGTATGAGGTTACATGCAATCGCTACACCTATATGACAATCTCAGTACAAGCAGCAGAATGTCTTAAACGCAGGCCCTTTCGTCTTCCACCCCCCCACTTCCTCCTCCGCCGTCCCGCCCACTCCCTCCCCTTATTGGAGGAGGGTATTTAAGTATCTCATCAGTAAATATCACTGGCCGCTTTGTGCTGACAGTGGTTAGAATTATGACTCCTCATAAATAACAGCTTCACGTCTTGCAGAGAACTACTGGGACTGTTCCTAACTGAATGCTTAAAGCCGCTCATCCCATCCTCGATGCGTGAAAACACTACACTTGTAACGAATTCACGGCGGCACAGAATCACCCCGTGCTTATGCTGTTCCCAAAACCAGCTTTCGTGAACCGATTTCCCAAGACCGCTTCTGGGAAGTCGCGAAAAAGTTTCAAAATCGGTTCTGTGTAACCGCCTCCGGTTGCCGGTTTCCCAGTTCTGCAATTTTCGCTCCCATGTAAAAGCAACCAGTTTTGAAACTTGCTTTGGTTGTAAGTTTTCGTCTTGTTTTTAAAAAGTTCCGGTTAATATAGACGGTGAGGATGTTTGTACAGTGAATTATAAGCAGAAATATTACAATCAAGCTGTTTACACCTCGTCTAATTGAAGAGGAATAGCGAGTGTGCTGACTAAATAATAAACTGTATCAGCTGTTTTCCAGTTGCATATTTAACACGTCTAGCAAATCCGCTTCAGACCTTCACATGGAAACGCGACAGCGAAATTCGGTTTTCGTCCTCCATAAGATGCCACAAGTAAACGTAGTGAATGAGACCCAGACTCATTACTACTACTGTTGCGCATCGACGCTGTGCGAGTAGGCTGGCACAGTGTGACGCAGCAGCAGTTCCTTCACGGTAGTGACTAATGCCGGCAGGCAATTACTGCAGAATGCAGCCGTCGATATGAGCTCGTTGCCTCACCGCGGCATTTCCTCGCCGTTGTCGTCTGCCCCGCGCCTGTGGCCGCTTCCCTCTCACTGCCGCACGTGCCGGCAGCCGGCAGCCGTCTGCCGTCTGCCGTCTACTCGCGGTCATTAGCGTTGTTCTGTCCTGGCAGCCTGCTCTGCAGTCTGAACACACCAGGCCCGTACACCTGCCCTGAATACTCTCGCTGTTGTTCCACTCCGTCACACCGTGGACTACTTACATCCTCTTAGCTATGTATCCGGCCTGCGTCCCTTTTCCCCTGGAGCCTATAGCGTTATCAGCAAACGCAATGGGTAAGTTAACATTCGTTCCTTGCGAAATCGGGAATTACTTTTTGAAAATAGTGAAGCTGACCTCAATCCGTCTGGTCCAGCAAGATTCGTACACCGGGTGATCAAAAAGTCAGTATAAATTTGAAAACTTAATAAACCACGGAATAATGTAGATAGAGAGGCAAAAATTGAAACACATGCTTGGAATGACACGGGGTTTTATTAGAACAAAAAAAAAAACACCCCATATTGCTAGACGCGTGAAAGATCTCTTGTGCGTTCGTTTGGTGATAATCGTGTACTCAGCCGCCCATTTCGTCATGCTTGGCCTCCCAGGTCCCCAGACCTCAGTCCGTGCGATTGTTGGCTTTGGGGTTACCTGAAGTCGCAAGTGTATCGTGGTCGACCGATATCTCTAGGGATGCTAAAAGACAGCATCCGACGCCAATGCCTCACCATAACTCCGGACATGCTTTACAGTGCTGTTCACAACACTATTCCTCGACTACCGCTATTGTTGAGGAATGATGGTGGACATATTGAGCATTTCCTGTGAAGATCATCATCTTTGCTTTGTCTTACTTTGTTATGCTAATTATTGCTATTCTGATCAGATGAAGCGCCATCTGTCGGACATTACTAGAAAGTTTGTATTTTTTTGGTTCTAATAAAACCCAATGTCATCCCAAGCATGTGTGTCAATTTGTACCTCTGTATCTACATTATTCCGTGATTTATTCAGTTTTCAAATTTATACTGACTTTTTGATCACCCGGTATTTTTGTTCTCCCAAATTTGTTTCCAACTCTGTGCAAAACTCGTTTGCAGTACAGATAACCATGTCATTAAAAAAAAATTGCACTCCAAGCAATCTCCTATGTAATGATTATATTGGCAGTTTAGTTTTTCGTGATTGAGATATATTGAAAAATATATGTATGTACTGCAGATAGTCAAAATTTTTATCGATTATTAATCTTACGTTCATTTATTAGCGACGCGTTTCGAGCCACCAGTTCTCGTCTGGAAGCGCCAAAGCATACAAATAATTTAAATATTATTTACAACACTAATTTTATTAGCTAGGTTACAGCTAAATCGTTCCACCGTCGCGGTATTCATTAAGCCTAGAAGACTGCCTCCCAACATCGACATGTGCAAGTTTTTGGTGATACAATGATGGGGCCTTATTGCATGTACGTCCATTGGCGGCTGCTGCTGTGGTCGAATATGTCTTTCATTTATAACACTTTACTGCAATTTTTGAGAGTTACGCTTTCCATGATGTACTAATACATCATAATCCGATGTATATATGCTCCTTCCGGGAGATTAGTTACGCTATACCTGTACAGGTCCTCACAAAATGCACAGCAGGTGGTCACCGTATAAACTATAGTTGCTCTGAAAATGGTTTGGCATTCAAAAATGTTTTTGATTGGCAGAAATGCTTCACATAGTTTCCACTTAGGTGAAACACGACAGAAGGAGCAATACTACGTAGCACATAGTATAGTTTGCCTATTACACGTACGTGTGCGCTGTTATATACGATGAATCTATCAGATATGGATTACTACTTTGTTAGAAATGATACCATCCTATCAGCACAGAGTTACTTGTGAAGTAGGATAGGTATTCCGTTGATGCAATACAGCGTGATTCAGGAGGAAACGTACATCTTTTGAGGGGTGATAGTATTAGTTATTATGAACAAAAAGACTTCATATGGACATACCTGTTCCGAATGGTTTCCGAGACAGAACACATTTAACATCACTTTTGTGCGTTTTTCTTGAATAACTCGAAAACGGCACCCTCCAGCGAAAACGTATCGTAGTGCAAAATTAAACTACGTTAAATTCCCTACAAGTAAGTCCTTTTCATTTTTCTGTGGGACTAATACACTGAAGAGGCAAAAGAACTAGTATAGATCTCTTCTGAACAGCACGTTGCAAGGCGTCCCAAATATGTTCAATAATCATGTCTGGGGAGTTTGATGGCCGGCGGAAGTGTTTAAACTTAGAAGAGTGTTCCTGGAGCCACGCTGTAGCAATTCCGGACATGTCGGGGTGTCGCATTGTCCTGCTGGAATTGCCAAAGTCCGTCGACATGCACAATGAACATGAATGGATGCAGGTGATCATACAGGATGCTTACGTACGTGTTATCTGTCAGTCGTATCTAGACGTATCAGGGGTCCACGGATTCATGAGGTTGTCTCCACACCAGTGCACATACATACGCTCGATACTATTTGAAACTAGACCCCTACGACCAAGCAATATCTTTCCAGTCATCAACAGTTCAACGCCGATGTTGATGGGCCCGGGCGAGGCGTAAAGCTTTGTCGCGCAGTTGGTCCCGTTCTTGCGGGATCTTTTTCCGGCCGCAGCGATGTCGGCGATTTGATGTTTTACAGGATTCCTGATATTCACGGTACATACGTGAAATGGTCGTACGGGAAAATCCCCGCTTCATCGCTACCTCGGAGATGCTGTGTCCCATCGCTCGTCCACAGACTATAACACTACACACAAACTTAATTAACTCTTGATAACGTGCCATTGTAGCAGCAGTAACCGATCTAAGAACTGCGCCAGATACTTGTCTTATATAGGCGTTGCTGACTGCAGCGCAGTAATGTGCCTGTTTACATACGTCTATTTGAATATGCATGTCTATACTAGTTTCTTTGGTTCTTCAGTGTAGTTTGCGCGAAGAGAGCGTGCGCTGTATCGTATGTACCTTTTGTGGGCCAATTTGAATTTATTTCTCGACCTGCTGGACCACAAGTGTCCTGCATCGAATTTTCCGTCTCATCTTCCTCTACTGTACTGTGGTACGATGTGAACAATGAGAATGTTGGAACAATACAGAAAATAGTAACAGAACGTGTTCTATCTCGGAAACCATTCGGAATAGGGTATATGTCCATATGAAGTATTTTTTTTGTTCAGAATCACTAATACTATCAGCCCCTCAAAGCATGTACTTTTCCTCCTGACTCACCCTGTATATGCGGTCGGATACATGTTCAGTCCAGAGTATAAAGCGGCTTCTTATGTAACAAGCTCTGAGAGAACGTGTTTAGTGGTTGCAACCAGCTCTGACCGTCACGAAACCGCTACCGGTCAATGCGTGGACGTTCTTGCGTCATTCAACAACGCGGACATTGGAGGCGTGCCAGCTGTGTAAAGCAAATTAAACACCAATCTTGTGGCGCAGCTGATGATAGTGCGGTTCTGCAAGAGGCTCAGGTATCTCAGAACACGTAGTTACACATAACACACCTCATTCCGCAGCACACGTCAATCACGTGTGCCCCTCTTGATCCAGCGGCGTTTTACTTAAAATTTCAAGAGACTTGGTAAGTTGTGGTTGGATCTTAGAAGAATGGAAACAGGGTATATCATCGGGTGAATTTGGCTCGCCTTTACATTACACGAGTAATCGTATTGCAATAAACCACATTTTACAATAAATTTGCGCAACGTTACTTGATATGAGGCTACCAAATGTTCACCGGCCTACTATGACAATTACGCTTTGAACTACTGGTTTTTGTTGAAGATATCACGAAAGCTGAAAATTTGGTCCGTATTATTTCTGAAGTCTTTCACTAATCGGTGGAATATAGATTAGTTAAACTAAGACAATTCTACAGCCACAAGCCCTAAACAACGCTGCGATTATTGGAGTAGCGTCATGAATTAGTTGATGGCCCGAATGCAGTTCGAGAGTGTTACCTCCGCGAAACCTCACATGGAATTTGTAAACCAGTCTTCGCAAGAATACAGCGCAGAACTCTGAGTAAAGTAGTTGTAGTCTATGGTCCCAGTAACTGAGAGAAATGAAACTAATTAGAAATACCCTCTTGAATAGTACTGACGCGTAAAAGAGGCATGCGTGTCCGTAAAGGAACCACATGACGTTGATGCTACCAGTTTACCCTTCAGTGGATAATTTACTCTTGTCGTAGCTCATGATATCATGTCTGCGACTTGGTCTCGTAAGTCCACTTCCGCATTCCATGAACTCTCGCTTTGATCGAAAGGCCTCCTCTACACTATTGTATCCATTGCAGTCTTCAGCTATACGCATACATGACTTGCTGACTTCTACTACCCATCTTCCATTAGGACATCTTCTAGGTCTCTTCTTTTTAGGTATCCAACAAGCCACATTTGTTTTTGATGGAGGTCTTGGATAGACACACAGATCATAGTTTATGTTAATGTGAAATATTGTGTGAGCTGGTTGAGCAACGTTTGTAATTTTGATGATTCCACATTAATGTGGATGCAATGAAAAATGACTATATTTTACATCTCGTTTGCGTTGACGTAATCTTACACAGATGACACGAACAGAACAGCAATCTTCAAGAAACTATCGCGAAGGCCGCCACAATAGATTTACGGAAATCACGGAAAGCTTCAACCAGGATGATCGCACAAGGAGATGAACCGTACTCACGTTTATTAACTCTGCTGCCTTAACCGCAGCATCACATCCATTGGTCAATGTCATTTTCCCAGCATTGCCAATCTTTTCTAATCTTGGATATTTCTGGAACTAAAGCAAATCTTGGATCCAACGGCAGACGGTGCAGCCTGAACATATCCTGTGGCCAACTGGTATTAATTAGTACAAGGGCGAAAACTTCGCATAAAAATGAGAAACGGAGAGAACGACTGAATGTAAAGAGAACTTTTTCTCGGTTCTGACAGAAAGAAAAAAAATTACATGCTTGGTCAGAGTTGGAAAGAATGTCACTTTCCGAAACGTTGTGGTTTTGGAGTGACTTTACGTGGGCTGCGACTGGAGAAAGTTTCGTCGTACGTCAGGTCACACTCCCGACAAGTATTTGATGCAGAACTTCTCTGGAGAAAACGTGGAGTTTTAACACGATATGGCCTTCACAACTTTTAAGATTAGTATCATGGAAGGCAAGAGAGACTACAGACATATGCGGCAGACGTTTATGGCAATCCAAGCTATGGTGCTGCTTTTAAAATGAAGAAACTAAAACTTTCCTGTCTGCACTGATTTTGTGTAAGAGGCTGTCGGAATTATGTGAAATGGAATTAGTTTCCCGGAGAACGAAGAAAGCACTACTTTAAGAGGGACCGTGCCTCGAAAACTATGTTAGCAGACTTTATGTAGTCTGCTAATTAGTTGCAGTTTTCATATTACCCTGTCCAAAGGATTTAGGTGGTGCAGTGGTTTAGACACTGGTCTTATGTTCGCCGTACTAGCCCCCCCCCCCCCCCCCCCTTACTTCATATTAGTTAAACTGTTTTGTCGTTTTCCTGAACTGAGTTGGGGCGTACGCCTGCATGATTACTTACAATGACCACGGCCAATTTCCTCCATCTTCTCCAAGATCATCCTGTGCTACGTTTACCGTGACACAAACGCAAACAATGAATTAGTCTTTAAACTATCTTACTTCATGCCGTCTTTAACATTTTCGACATATTTATACTGAAAAACTGTGTCCTTATTTGTATAATACCACCGCTCCGTATTATCGGCGATTAAATCAAAACAATGTGACCTAGTTCGACGAAAGATGGCTCGATTCTGCCTAATGAAAAATAAAACATACGCTAGTGTGTGCTCGGTTTCTCGACGTGATTAGTCTTTTCTGTGATCTAATAGAAGTTGGTGCTGTCTGGGACTCGTTTCTACAATTTGTTGGGCGTGATTCTTTCCTGATTAAACTAGCATATTAGTTAAACGCCATACAAAGAATATAACTTACGCCACCCGCGATTAATGATAAAAATTACTGAATAGATTTTCTGACTAATAATAGCACGTTCGTGTGAAGTTCTTGAAAGCTACAATATATCCCCTTTACGGTGGTGCGTCAAACATGAAAGCCGTTTCACTATTGAGCTATTTTTTAACGGACTCTTTCAATGAGCCAGCCGTTCACAACCACTAACTTTTTATGGGCACCTCTAAGGTATTTACGATATTAGCTCACATTTCCCGACGACCTGAGTGAGGAAAAAAAAAGCGATTAACTTGAGATTCTCAACTTACTGGAGCAGAAGCGAGGTGCCACTGTCTTTCTGAAATATACTGTACTGGATGTTTCAAAGTCTTTGCGTCAAACGCCCTAGGAGTGATAGATTCCGTCACGGGGAACAACTTTAGTTAGAGCCAGAATGTTCACTGATGCCTCTCGGCAGAGCTAGTTATCATTTGGTATTCGCCAGTCCTGGGACGACGAGATTTCTCCAAACTAGCAGGGTCCACTAACCAAGCGTGCTGCATACTACCTAACCCCAGTTAACTCGTGTAGAGGTTTTCAACAGGAAAACCTTAAGGATGAGTTTCTCTAAGTGGAGAAAGATACTTTAGAAGCCAACAAGGTACTTCAAATTTTCTGGGGCAGCCGCTTTCATACGGAGCAGATGACTGGGTTATAGGCAACACCTGAGGCACATGCATGTTGCAGGGTGCCAATGCCCCCACCCCTCTTAGGGGCATAACAATACAGGATAACCTCTAGCACCTCCAGATAAGCGTCAGCGAACACATCGTCCCTAACAAAAGTTGTTATCCATGGCGTGATCTATCACCTCTAGACGTTTAATAAAAATACTTTGAAACGCACCGTATAATTGTTAAGATGATACTGAAGAATGACACGATGTCATGCTCTACCTGAATAAGGTGAAAGCATCTGTAGTTCATTGTAACTGACAGTGAATTTAAAGGCAAACTCTGTCATCAGGTCAACTACAGTGGTGATGCAACGCTGCAAATTGTACACAGAAATAGCATACATTTGGTAAGGCCGGTATTACACTATCATATTTCTTTGTCAAAGTTGATATGTCAATGACGTCAAAAAATTTGACAGTGTAATGGAGAACTTTGTCAAATTTGGTCTTCCGTCTAAGAAATACGATCAAATCTAGAGCCTCGCCGTAGATTTGATCATAAAAGTTGTTGGTTTTTTCACCACAGTGTGAAATGTAACCACTTGGAGCGCTGACATCGTAACAAATACTTCACATTTCTGTTGTGTGTTTGTGAACATTGCTTCAGCGGTTGGGGCCAGTAATGGTTGGGGCTCTTTTTTTTTAATAACGTTGCTTCGAATGGGTTGGGGATGGGGGCTGAGCAAGGGCCACAATGCAGGCTATTAATCGTGTGCTGATGGGCAGGTGGAATGCATTGCAGGCGACTTCATATCCACAACTACAGTCATCCCCCTCTAAATCTGAAAACATCCAGGCAGCTTTTCAGCAAGCTGGAATAGAAGTGATCATATTCTAAAATAACAAAAAAGTCTTAGTTGTCCACTTTATTTTGTGTATTTTTCAACTCTGGGTGCCACAAGTTAAAAAACACTTCATCTCTTTCGTACTTTTTATTAATTTTGTAGTTCTTGAAACACTAGTTCTTTCAATTAAATTATTCAATAATAAAAATAGTTCTTGTTGCCCATATAGTGTACCAAACATTTACTTACCTTCAGATATTCCCCCTTTAGTGCTTTATAAATCGCTTTACACGTTTCTGGAATTATTTTGGTTATGTGCAGTGTGGTATTAGAGTGCTACTGGAGTAGCTCTCTCCTGCATCAAGAAATCGTAGTGTCACGGTGAGCCTGTGTTCTGCACATGTAGCATTTCTCAAGTGAGTGTTCTGTTTTGTAATATGAGAAGCCACTTTACTGGGAAAAGACTGAAATGGACTGTCATCCAATTGTGAGTAATCTCTGTAAGACTTGACGTCCTCCACTTGCAGTAACAAATTTTGCTGAATACTCTTATCTCGACGTAATACCTATGGTTTCATCCTATTATGTTTCCCTTTTTTCCGCCACTTTTGTTCCAAATGCACACATAATGCAGTTATGATACAAGCAGCTGCAGCGCATAACAGTTGTTGTCCGCCATGTTGAACTTTGACCATAAATATGACGATAGTGTAATACGCCTTTTTAGCGCCACGTCAAAGGTCTTGCTCAAAGAAATTTGACGAATATTTGATCAGATTTCTTTGCCGAAGAAATATGGCAGTGTAATACCGGCCTAACAAGACCAATGTGGCTCGTTTGAGAAAGCAACCTCTTACTGATCCTTAAGCTGTTGCGCCTGATAGTTCAGGGTCATGTCCCATTATGTGTCTTGGAATATTCAGGATGAACAAACAGGTGTGAACCTAATATGTGCCTGTCATGACTCCTTCGAGCTTCGGTTATTCTCAACAGCAATCACTACGTCAGGGAAGCTGAAAAGTCGGAAGTAATACCCGTATCCTACCTTTTGCACAGCCCTTCTGCTACATTCCATCAACACATCGTCGAACCACATGACGATGAGAAATATACGTCGTTTTCACAGAACAACACAAAACGCATCTTAGACATTTAAAAGCTAGATTTATGTCCACTGGCCGTCATTATCATTACTTCATTGACTCGTTACCACTGCGCGGTGAAGCTGTTAGGTGGCAGTTTCGGAAAATGTTGTATATTAACACTAGGGCCATATTGATTTGTGATATTTTTTCCAGGAGTCACCTATCAGTAATTTATAATTTCCATTTGTCCCTAGTTAGTCTTTCCGTGGCGTATACATATAATACACTTTTTCTCCTGTCATGAAACAGTGAAAACTTGCTCCACTCCCGAGGTATATTAGTTCTTAACAGCTGATGCTCTTGAAACTTAATATTCGAAAAATGTTTCCAGAATTCGGCCAGCCTTGAGACTAAAGATAGCTACGTACAGTTCGTGATCACCATCAGCCGATTATGCGGCAGTCTCTTGCGTAAAAGCCTACACATGTCGTCAGTACCTCATTACCGTGACAGTCAGCGGACACCTTGGTGCTCCTTCAAGGAGAGTAGACTTCGCCTTCCCTTCATTTCATTTTACGTTCATTTGTAACAATAGGTTGTACAATCAGGGGTTACAATCAAAATTTTTACGGAAGTATCTCGACAACACGTTGTTTGTTAAAATGTAGTGGCAAAACTTCAGTACGAGGTGAGAGAAGAGTAATGAGACTTAAAATACAGTGAGCGTTTTAGCAACGCTATGTTGTTCTACTTGTGTTCATCCCTTCCAGACGCTCAGGTGTTGTAGCTCCATACAGCCATTAAGTGATTTTTGAGGACGCCATTAGAGAAGTGTGTGTTACGAAAATTGAACAGCGGAATTTAGAGCAACGTTATGCGATCAAATTTTATGTTAAATGTTGAGAATCGGCGAGTGTGGCCTTTGAAAGGTTAACACTTGCCTATAGGGATCATTCCTTATCAAGACAAATCATTTTTGGAAGGCCGAGAGCACTTTGAAAATGAACCTCGCTCAGGGAGACTATTAACTTCAGAAACCGACGAAGACGTCGAACGTGTTCGTTCAGACAATCGTTTAAGGATGATGAGTGATCTGTTAAACACTTTCAGCGTACATGAAATTCTGACCGTCGCTTTTCACATGCGAAAGGTTTGCCCCAAAATGTTGCCGAGGAACCTAACAACTGAGCGGGAGGACAATCGAAGAAAGGTCTGCGTTGATCATCTTGAGAGGACTGCCATATTCGACAAATGGTTCAGTAGTGTGATCACAGGTGATGGTCCTGGATTTTTGAGTACCATCCTGAGACAATAGGTGTATCGTGCATAAAGGATTTGTTCCTCCAGGACAAACTGTCACATAAGTGTTTTACAAAGATGTCCTTGAAAGGCTCAGGAAAAGGGTGAGACCGGACATTTGGCAAGTGGATGCTGCATCTTGTGGCTACTAGTATCAAGGATTTTTTTTTATCTTAAAAGGCATTCCTGATGTTCCACAGCCCCTCTATTCACCTGATCTGAGTCCTTGTCACATTTTATGTTGCCAAAATTGAAAGTGTGTTAAAATGAAGTCATTTTGGGACTATGGAGAACATTCAAAGGAGCGTTACCGACATGTTAAAGGCCCTACCATTTTAAGCCTTTCAGCACTGCTACCAAGACTGGGAACGACGACTCCGCTTCCGAAGGGAGCTATTTTGAAGGGGATAATATTGTTGTTTGCAAAAATATTTTGATAAATAAGAAAAGTCTCATTACTTTTCTCAACTCTTTAGGAGGTATGCGTGTGACACAGATCCTTGAAACAGGAGCGAGCAGGGCCTTGTTTTTTCCTCTTTTTTTGTGTTGCAAAGTTAAGTATAGTTCCACTAGTGAAACTAGTCTGACTGAGTTGGTGGTAGTTTGATTCAATATGTATTAAAAAATTTTGCTTAGAAGATACTTTCTGTGGGACTTAGTCCCCTACCACCCTTCGACGGTGTTAGTCCAGTCCTATGGGAGGTGGCGTTGTCTGTACCGTTTCGTTTATTGTTGTTCATCTGGAGGGTGTGGGTGCAGGTGTCTGTATCCAGTGGAGGTATTCGTTCAGGTTCGACGGTAGATAATTATCGTTTTTTTCCTTAACGATGGTCATTGTCAGTCTCCTAATACGATGAGAGGGACGGTATAGCGAAACCAGTTTTTCGGCTACGATTGCTTTGCGAAGTGTGTCCACTTTCGTATAGAGGCGACAGCCTGGGTTTTTGATAGTTGTTTTTAGTAATGGCATGTCGGTTTCCTCATGGCGAATGGTGCTTCTAGTGAGAGGGGGCAGCTTGTAGGCTCCACCAGAGAAACTTTCTGGCAGATTAAAACTGTGTGCCGGACCGAAACTCAAACTCGGGGCCTTCGCCTTTTGCGGGCAATTTCTCTACCATTTGGAAGGTAGGAGACGAGGTACTGGCAGAATTGAAGCTCTGAGGACGGGGCGTGAGTCGTGCTTGGGTTGCTCAGTCGGTAGAGCACTTGGCTGCGAAGGGCAAAGGTCCCGAGTTCGAGTCTCTGTCCGGAACACAGTTTTAATCTGCCAGGAAGTTTCATATTAGCTCTCACTCCGCTGCAGAGTGAAAGTCTCATTCCACCAGAGAACTTTTTCTGTCTACGTTTAGGCTAGTCATTATGGTTTTACTAATTGTTATGCTGTGCAACCGTGCACTAGTGCTGGGTATACTATGGCCTTAATGAGGCGTAATTTAGTGTCCGTCCGCATATTCTGGAAACCCAGAATCTACTATGTAGGAATCAACATGGATTCCGGAAACAGCGATCGTGTGAGACCCAACTCGCTTTATTTGTTCATGAGACCCAGAAAATATTAGATACAGGCTCCCAGGTAGATGCTATTTTTCTTGACTTCCGGAAGGCGTTCGATACAGTTCCGCACTGTCGCCTGATAAACAAAGTAAGAGCCTACGGAATATCAGACCAGCTGTGTGGCTGGATTGAAGAGTTTTTAGCAAACAGAACACAGCATGTTGTTATCAATGGAGAGACGTCTACAGATGTTAAAGTAACCTCTGGCGTGCCACAGGGGAGTGTTATGGGACCATTGCTTTTCACAATATATATAAATGACCTAGTAGATAGTGTCGGAAGTTCCATGCGGCTTTTCGCGGATGATGCTGTAGTATACAGAGAAGTTGCAGCATTAGAAAATTGTAGCGAAATGCAGGAAGATCTGCAGCGGATAGGCACTTGGTGCAGGGAGTGGCAACTGACCCTTAACATAGACAAATGTAATGTATTGCGAATACATAGAAAGAAGGATCCTTTATTGTATGATGATATGATAGCGGAACAAACACTGGTAGCAGTTACTTGTCTAAAATATCTGGGAGTATGCGTGCGGAACGATTTGAAGTGGAATGATCATATAAAATTAATTGTTGGTAAGGCGGGTACCAGGTTGAAATTCATTGGGAGACTCCTTAGAAAATGTAGTCCATCAACAAAGGTGACTTACAAAACACTCGTTCGACCTATACTTGAGTATTGCTCATCAGTGTGGGATCCGTACCAGATCGGTTTGACGGAGGAGATAGAGAAGATCCAAAGAAGAGCGGCGCGTTTCGTCACAGGGTTATTTGGTAACCGTGATAGCGTTACGGAGATGTTTAATAAACTCAAGTGGCAGACTCTGCAAGAGAGGCGCTCTGCATCGCGGTGTAGCTTGCTCGCCAGGTTTCGAGAGGTTGCGTTTCTGGATGAGGTATCGAATATATTGCTTCCCCCTACTTATACCCCCCGAGGAGATCACGAATGTAAAATTAGAGAGATTAGAGCGCGCACGGAGGCTTTCAGACAGTCGTTCTTCCCGCGAACCATACGCGACTGGAACAGGAAAGGGAGGTAATGACAGTGGCACGTAAAATGCCCTCCGCCACACACCTTTGGGTGGCTTGCGGAGTATAAATGTAGATGTAGACATTTGAGCTGATCAAAAATAGGTAGAGGGCTCGTGTTAGTGAGCCTTTATTCCAGACGTATTAAGCATGATGGTGGACGTTGAATCTGTGATCCACGATGATTCCGGGGTATCTTGTCTCTCGTCACGACGTAACCCAGACTGGTGAGCGTACAGAGTGCTCGGTATTTGTGAGGAAAAGGTGGAGTGATATCCGTCGGCGTGGATGTGACGTCAGCGGCTGCGGCAGGTTGCGACCCCCGGCCGCCCTTGACTTTAGCGGCAGATAGCCGCTGCACATGCGCCGTGCCAGCTCTTGCAGCACGCCAGTTGCATAAGCGGGCCGCGCGATCTCCACCGATAGCGGCGGAAGGCCACGCCCCCGCCCCCGACGCCTCAGGGACGCGGCGTGCCAGGTGTGACACAAGCGGCCATTCATTTCAAACTCCATTCGTCCGCAAATAGTCTTCAGCGGCGCCGGATCAGTCTCTTACGACGACGTTCAGAGGTATCGGATAGTGGCTCTGGTGTGAGGAACATGTGGTCTCTGGTACAGCGCCGTTTTCAGAATGATTTGCTATGGATGTAATAGCAGTATATTGTACACCAAGAGGTCATGGTAGGTTTCGTAGATTATTTTGAAGGATTAATCAGATGCTACACACTCAGTGAAGTATGTATTGTAATATATTGTAAATAGAATACTGTGATTAGTTAACATAAGACGTGTGACAAATACAGAAACCTAATACAAAGTCCGAAAATTACAGAGTGAGGCTGAACCGGGCACTGAACCCATGAGGTTCACCATCTTGTTTGGCCGTTTATCTTTTCCGTACTTTCATCTCTTATTTTCAGACCATTTCTGAGGAAACGTATTGGTGGCACATACTGCGTGTGAGAATTCTCAAAAGTTGAAATATGTAGTTCGATATGGCGAATTACTGCCTTATTAAACAATCAGCATCGAGTATAATAGTTTTCTTATATACACTACTGGCCATTAAAATTGCGACACCAAGAAGAAATGCAGACGATAAACGGGTATTCATTGGACAAGTATTTTATACTAGAACTGACCTGTGATTACATTTACACGCAATTTGGGTGCATAGATCCTGAGAAATCAGTACCCAGAACAACCACCTCTGGCTGTAATAACGGCCTTGATACGCTTGGGCATTGAGTCAAACAGAGCTTGGATGGCGTGTACAGGTCCAGCTGCCAATGCAGCTTCAACACGATACCAGAGTTCATCAAGAGTAGTGAGTGGCGTATTGTGACAAGCCAGTTGCTCGGCCACCATTGACCAGACGTTTTCAGTTGGTGAGAGATCTTGAGAATGTGCTGGCCAGGGCAGCAGTCGAACATTTTCTGTATCCAGAAAGTCTCGTACAGGACCTACAACATGCGGTCGTGCATTATCCCGCTGAAATGTAGGGTTTCGCAGGGATCGAATGAAGGTTAGAGCCACGGGTCGTAACAAATCTGAAATGTAACGTCCACTGTTCAAAGTGCCGTCAATGTGAACAAGAGGTGACAGAGACGTGTAACCAATGGCACCCCATACCATCATGCCGGGTGATACGCCAGTATGGCGATGACGAATACAGGCTTCTAATGTGCGTTCACCGCGATGTCGCCAAACACGGATGCGACCATCACGATGCTGTAAACAGAACCTGGATTCATCCGAAAAAAATGACGTTTTCCCATTCGTGCACCCAGGTTCGTCGTTGAGTACACCATCGCAGGCGCTCCTGCCTGTGATGAAGCGTTAAGGGTAACCACAGTCATGGTCTCAGAGCCGATAGTCCATGCTGCTGCAAACGTCGTCGAACTGTTCGTGCAGATGGTTGTTGTCTTGCAAGCGTCCCCATCTGTTGACTCAGGGATCGAGACGTGGCTGCACGATCCGTTACAGCCATGCGAGTAAGATGTCTGTCATCTCGACTACTAGTGATACGAGGCCGCTGGGATCGAGCACGGCGTTCCTTATTACCCTCCTGAACCCACCGATTCCATATTCTGCTAACAGTCATTGAATCTCAACCAACGCGAACAGCAATGTCGCGATACGGTAAACCGCAATCGCGATAGGCTACAATTCGACCTTTATCAACGTCGGAAACGTGATGGTACGCATTTCTCCTCCTCACAGAGGCATCACAGCGTTTCACCAGGCAACGCCGGTCAACTGCTGCTTGTGTATGAGAAATCGGTTGGAAACTTTCCTCATGTCAGCACGTTGTAGGTGTCTCCACCGGCGCCAACCTTGTGTGAATGCTCTGAAAAGCTAATCATTTGCATATCACAGCATCTTGTTCCCGTCGGTTAAATTTCGCGTCTGTAGCACGTCATCTTCGTGGTGTAATTTTAATAGCCAGTAGTGTATAAACTTAAACAGCATTTACAGAATAAGCACATCATATTCGTGTGCTGTCTTCTTTCGAACATAACCGAAAAGAACAGACACTAATTTCATCCTGCAGCCTCTACGAATCAAGACACAAAGGAATTAGACATTATCCGCCAGTGGGCATTGATTTAATCAATGAGGCAACCTGAAAATTTGTACGAGAACAGGATTCGAATCAGGTTCTGCTGCTTACTAGACAGATGAGCTCACCACGACGCCGTCCGGACCCAGTAGACACCACAACCGGACGGACTGCCCTATCGCGCCTCCCGTCAGATCCAAATACTCAACTTACACCACCAGACACCTCCGAAGGAACAGACACCACATATATAATTAGGACGATGACGGCCAGTGATCCCTTCAGGGCAGATGCTCATCAAGCTCGAACTTAATGGAATCAGCGAAATGCCGCAAGCGATGATCGGTGTCCGGATGGCGCAGTGGGCAGCGAATCTGCCTAGTAAGCAGGAGACTGAGGTTTTAATCCCAGTTCGGCACAAATTTTCAACTTGCCCCATTGATATACGAGGCGTATCTTTTAAGTAAGGTCCGCCGGCCGAAGTGGCCGTGCGGTTAAAGGCGCTGCAGTCTGGAACCGCAAGACCGCTACGGTCGCAGGTTTGAATCCTGCCTCGGGCATGGAGGTTTGTGATGTCCTTAGGTTAGTTAGGTTTAACTAGTTCTAAGTTCTAGGGGACTAATAACCTCATCAGTTGAGTCCCATAGTGCTCAGAGCCATTTGAACCATTTTTAAGTAAGGTCCATTTTGTTGTAGACACTAGGTGTTCGCGCGCATACCGCAACGAGCGCGTGCGACGTGTACCGTCATGCCTCGGGAACAACTGTGCTCAGTTTCAGCTCTGTAGCTAACCTGTACGGTTCTGTTCTGTGCTTTCAAAATGTTTTAAGACTGTCAACTTGCCCGCCGCGTGTGAGGTTCGATCAGTGATAAGGTTTTTGTCAGCAAGGAACCTGTCTGCTGCAGAAATTCATCGACAGTTTTGCGAAGTGTACGGTGATACTGTTATGAGTTAAAGCAAAGTGAGTAAGTGGGTACGAGAATTCAAAGATGGCCGTGACAACGTCCATGATGAGGACCGCTCCGGTCGCCTTTCTTTGATTACAGATGATTTAGTGGCTTCAGTTGAAGCGAGGAATCGTGAGGACAGGCGCTTCACAATAACAGGTCTCACAAACGAATTTCCTGACGTGTCGAGAACAGTGCTTTACAACATTGTTTCTGAACATCTAAAGTTTAGCAAGTATGCTCACGTTGGGACCCGAAACTCCTCACAGAGACCACAAAAACCAAAGATTTGAGTGTGCGATGAAGTTCTTGACTCGTTATCACGAAGAAGGTGACGGCTTATTGAGTCAGATCGTAACTGGAGACGAAACATGGGTTTCGCATATCACGTCCGAATCGAGGCAACAGAGCATGGAATGGACACACACACACACACACACACACACACACACACACACACACACACACACACACCTGTAAAGGTGAAGGCCAAACAGACTCCGTCCCAGCGCAAAATCATGGCGTCGGTGTTCTGGGATAGGCATGGTGTTTGTTGGTCGACTATGCAGAAGCATACTGCCAAATCCTGAGAAAGCTACGCAGAGCGATTCAAAACAAAAGACGCGGCATGCTGACAAAGGGAATTGTTCTTCTCCATGACAATGCAAGACCTCACACTGCAGGTCAGACCCGCGATTTATTGGACAGTTTTGGCTGGAAAGTATTAGACCACTCACGCTACAGCTCTGATCTTGCGCCGAGCGATTACCATCTATTCCTCCACCTCAAACAGCACCTCAGTGGCAACTGTTACAAAGATGACGACAACGTGAAAACGGCAGTGAACTCTTGGTTATCGGAGCAAGCGGAAAGTTTTTATGAAGAGGGTATTTTAAATTTGGTTGAGAGGTATGATACGTGTTTGAACAAACTTGGCAATTATGCCGAAAAATAGTAAAGTATATACTTTATGAAAATAAATTAACTTTTTTGAAATAACCTTTCGTTGTGTACTTATGTTGAAACGGACCTTACTTGTAGGAAAAAAAAGCCTCGTAAATCAGTGCCCACTGACAGCTAATGTCTTTAATTCATTTGTGTCTTGATAAAAACATCATTTCGCACCCTAAACCAAACTTAAGGAACTTTTTTTAACATCTGAGGTCATCAGTCCTGTATACTTAAAACTACTTAAGCCTAACTAACCTAAGGACATGACACACATCCATGCCAGAGGCAGGATTCGAACTTGCGGCCGCAGCAGCAGCAGCGCCTAGAACCGCTCGGTCACAGCGGCCGGCCTCAGGAAAATGCAGCACTTATCAGAAGCGTTGGTAGCTTCATGCAGCACCTACCGGCACAGGCGCTCAACCTTCCAATTATTAACACAGCATTGTTACGATGCGACTTCGCGACATTCAGCATTAAGGGGTTTACCGCTTACGCTTTATTGTGCGTTCGTCATCTCAGCTAGCCCATGTTTGAACAGATACAACACAGGCTGTAGGATGCGTTCTACTTTTTATTCGCCGTAGCAGCATAGCGAAGGAGATTTAATTTTCGACCGCGGCCAACGGTTATCTTTGCAGCTTTTAACGAACAGCCTCTTAACAAAAAGGGAGATCGATGATATTCATATTATCATCCTACTTTGTTTATTGCGCTTTAAAGAGCGTTTCAGGACAACTTTCATTATTCAGTATAGTTTCGCCGAATCACTAATGCCATTTATGTTCCTCTGTGTCGACTAACTGAAAGAATCAAGGAGTGCTTTCCCCTTAAAAAAGGCCCATTTTAAGTTATAACCTGGACGACTATGCTAGCTGCTTTACACTAAAGGAGATAAAAACCCTCACTGCAAATCAAGTCTCGGCGTTTGATCACTCACATGTGTAAAGTTTGTCATATCCAATACTTTTTCTCTTCCCATCAATATAAACACCTTTGAAGAGTTGAAAATTCAACTAGAATGAGAAGATCCAAAAGGTAATGCCTGACAAACGGAAGAACACGAAAAAAGAACGTTCAATTGGAACACGAAGAGATTTAAAACTATTGCTGACCCATGTATCGTCCCAGATAAAATAGAGATCAGAAACGGAGCGGGTTGTATACTTCATAAATCAAGGCACTGCTGTTACACCAGTACTGACGTGCTTCCTTCTCCTCTCTTGCTGAAGCATGCAGGAGCGTTAAGGCTACGCGTGACTAATTGTTAGTACCGAATATCAGTGTACGAACTTGCTGCTGTAACGTAGCACTGCCGGCCGCTGTGGCCTAACAGTTCTAGGCGCTTCAGTCCGGAACCGCGCTGCTGCTACGGTCGCAGGTTCGAATCCTGCCTCGGGCATGGATGTGTGTGATGTCCTTAGGTTAGTTATGTTTAAGTAGTTCTAAGTCTAGGGGACTGATGACCTCGGGTGTTAAGTCCCATAGTGCTTCCAGCCATTTGAACTATTTTTTGAATGTAGCACTGATAAGGCGAAATGATAGATTGCAGGGATCACATGGCATTTAACGAAGATAATTTTTTTTTTCGACTGTGGAGGGTGTAAGATGAAAATCAATTAATGCAAAGTAAACAGTTGCAAACGTGTTCCATTAGATGATGAGTGATATCCGGAATAAATTTTAAGCTATAGTCCATGCTTCAGACGGAAAAATACGAATTTGGTCAGATGCAAAGAAAGTTAGTGTATTGTTGTTTATTCCATCTCCACCATGAGAAAACATCTGTGCTGGGTCAAACTAAAACTGGGCGCAGAGAAACGTCACTGCTACACACTAGCAACAAAAAAAGTGCGCTATTTCTGTATTAATTTGGTCATGGCAACTTGCATTTAGGGGCTAACGGTGAGTTGCGTAGCTTATCATTCGTTTCTGTAATTTATTTTAATAATTAATCCCCCTTTAGCAGTTGCACTTCATCCTCATGTCACGTTTTCTGGTACTGTCATTACAGATCCCGCAACACCTGCAACGTGTATACATATCAAAGTGTTAAACATTTTCTGAGTAAATATTAATATTAAAGTAAATTTGCAACAGTCCTCGAAAAAGTTTTATCTCTACAGATGTATGTTTAAACAGATCAATATTCACTGGTAACCGACCAGTTCTCGCATTGGTACATAACTTGCTACAGTTATTTAGGCTGGTCGGACATTTTACGACATTTCAACTTGCACTTGGCAATGACTATAAGACTCAAACCATAAAAATTAAATAAACGAATAGTAATTTACAGTTCAATGGCGGAATTTTTTTCAAAACGGTAGCGTATGTAGCGGGAATGCCGCGAGTCCGTGGTAAAAGTTGCGAACTCGTGTACTCGCTCTCCTTTCTCAGTGAGCCGAGTTCACTTGATCCGTCAACAGACTCAGGTGACGAGTGGGTTGCAGCGCAGAAACGCGAGAGTCGAGTATACGGGCACACGGAGGCGGCTAGTTCGGAGATGACCAGTTTCACAGCAGTTAACTTCGGTTGTAAACCTGCGAAGATTATCTTAACGACAGAGCTTCCTCAGTACCTCGTAAAATAGAATGTTTCTGCTGGTACTATTCATAGTGTTCAAATTTCCCCCTATTCTCTCTCTCTCTCTCTCTCTCTCTCTCTCTCTCTCTCTCTCTCTCTCTCTCTCTCTCTCTCTCTCTCTCTCTCTCTCTCTCTGTGTGTGTGTGTGTGTGTGTGTGTGTGTGTGTGTGTGTGTGTGTGTGTGTGTTTGTTTCGTTTTCGAACGCAGCAATCGCGTGTATATTACATCAGCTGCATCACTGATTCAGGTGCTCGACGTGAACAACAAAATGACACTACCCAACGTTTCTTTCCACCTGTGAGTGATCTCTTGAAACCAGGAGGACAACGTCTGGGGCAAATAGAACCTTCAGGCAGAAGCAGAGCAACAGCAGGTGCTGAGAAGCCTGGAACGCTGTGGGTGACTCTCTCCCCTAGAGAGAACTATAGCGAGCAGTGTGTGTTATTTCTGAACGAGGAAGGGGCCTGAGTGGCGTGGCCGGTGCATGGCGGCTAAACATAGCGGTGGCGCTCTTCGCGGCTTCCATGGGGGTATCAGCCGACGGGGACGGCTGCTCTCCACCAGCTACAGCTGCGAAGGCGCCGTTCGTACCTCTGGAGTAGCGTGCCGTTGTCCAAAAACACGGCGGCCTGCCCTGTATAGGATTCGAGCCGACGAAGACTCCATGGTCTCTCATCTGGTCCATCTTTACCATCCTCTACCTACTTTATGATGAACATCAACAAAAGCAAAACGAGGATAATGGAATGTGGTCGAATTAAGTCGGGTGATGCTGAGGGAATTAGATCAGGAAATGAGACACTTGAAGTAGTATAAGAGTTTTGCTATTTGGGGAGCAAAATAACTGATGGTGGTCGAAGTAGAGGGGATATAAAATGTAGACTGGCAATGGCAAGGAAAGCGTTTCTGAAGAAGAGAAACTTGTTAACGTCCAGTATTGACTGAAGCGTCAGGAAGTCGTTTCTGAAAGTATTTGTATGGGGTGTAGCCATGTATGGAAGTGAAACATGGACGATAAATAGTTTAGACAAGAAGAGAATAGAAGCTTTCGAAATGTGGTGCTACAGAAGAATGCTGAAGATTAGATGGGTAGATCACATAACTAATGAGGAGGTAGAATTGGGGAGAAGAAGAGCTTGTGGCACAACTTGACTAGAAGAAGGGATATGTTGGAAGGACATATTCTGAGACATCGAGCGATCACCAATTTAGTGTTGCAGGGCAGCGTGGAGGGTAAAAATCATAGAGACAGACCAAGAGATGATTACACTAAGCAGATTCAGAAGGATGTAGGCTGCAGTAGGTACTGGGAGATGAAGAAGCTTGCACAGGGTAGAGTAGCATGGAGAGCTGCATCAAACCAGTCTCAGGACTGAAGACCACAACAACAACCTACTTTATTTTTCTCCATAAAATCGCTAGCAACAATCCCTTATCTTTTCGATCATTTTCATCAATAACTCTTGATTCCAGTAATGAAAAAAAAGTCAGATTGCAGGTTTCTAAAGTATCTTAGCTTTCTTTCTACGAAATGTTTTGCAATTTCATAAATACTGTTTTGTAAATAACTTTTAATGCATAAACACAAAGCCCTTCCAGTCACATTTTATTCGATAGTCTACGCCTTTTCTGCAGAAACTATATAAATTTCAGTAGTCATACCACCATGGATGGTGATGGTTGTGTACAGTGCTCGTAATTTTATTTTGAATTAGTTACGATGTTCTTTCAGCAGCCAGCAATATAACAAAAAGCGCTAGTTGCAAAATACTGCGCTAGATACGACACTAATGGATATTACTTACCTCTCGATACTTATTTAGTTCTTATAGTAATTGTAATAGAAGACCGCTTACAATGAGTGCTATACAAAGCCACCACCGTTCGTTTCAGTTATGAAAAAGCAAAAATATGTTACGTGCCCAGTGATATTTTGATAAATCGCGTCAACGCCGTTACAGCCTCTCAACAAGAATCCGACATATTTCCGTCTCCCTTGTATCCTCGTCTAAGTCACGTCTTCGTCATTAATCATATCCTTATCGGCGGGACGTCGTAATGCCCTCATTTTGCTCGTGATGTATGTAAAGCCGTAAGATCGGTTGGTGGAGAATAACAGCTAGGTGGTGCCTGGAATATCTACTGAGGTTACCTGTTGGGTTCAAAATGGCTCTGAGGTCATTAGTCCCCTAGAACTTAGAACTACTTAAACCTAACTAACCTAAGGACATCACACACATCCATGTCCGAGGCAGGATTCGAACCTGCGACTGTAGCGGTCTCACGGTTCTAGACTGCAGCGCCTAGAACCGCACGGCCACTTCGGCCGGCCCCTGTTGGGTATTTTCACAATTACGACATGCAACTCAGTCTAGGGTGTATTGAGAATTCTAGTCTTACTCTTATAACGTTTAGCCTCAGTACACATCACGTCAATTTCCTCCAAACGAACATCATTGGTGATACGTCCCGTTTTGCATACAACACGAAATGGAAAATCAAATTCTTCATTTTAATAAGGGATGTTAGTAAATTGCTGGTTATTGTATTACGATGAAACCAAAGTTTTCAGTGCAGAACAGCAGTTCATGAATTAACATGTTTTGCGTATCACAGGCATTTTACCTGAAACAGATAGAAAACCTAACACTCTGGCGAGGGCTTTCAGTTTTCAGCCGGTCATTTTGGGAGATAGTTCCATGCTTGGGATAATATCCATACACCACTGTGTTGTCCACACGGCTAGTCTAGTAAGTCACAATACTGATCAAAAAGTAGCAGAAGTTGTGCAGTGATGTAACTGGACTTGACACTAAATCGTTAAGTGCTTCGTCTCTCAGTAATTTTCCGTCGAGAACGTACATAAATGTCGCTGATAAGATGTCGATTAATGAACCTATTTTGCATTTATTATTACTGTAGTACTGAACGTGAAACAAACAAAGGTAGCTGTGGACAGTTTCTGCGAAATAACTACACGGAATATAATTTTGAAGATTATCTACATCTACATGGATACTCTGCAAATCACATTTAAATGCCTGGCACGTGGTTCAACGAACCTCCTTCACAGTTTTTTATTATTCCAATCTCGCATAGCGCGCGGAAATAACGAACACCTATATCTTTCCGTACGAGCTCTGATTTCCCTTATTTTATCGTGGTGATCGTTTCTCCCTATGTGGGTCGGTGTCAAAAAAATATTTTCGCATTCGGAGGAGAAAGTTGGTGATTGGAATTTAGTGAGAAGATTCCGTCGCAACGAGAAACGCCTTTCTTTCAATGATGTCCAGCCCAAATCCTGTATCATTTCTGTGACACATTCTCCCATATTTCGCGATAATACAAAACGTGCTGTCTTTCTTTGAACTTTTTCGATGTACTCCGTCAGTCATATCTGTTAAGGATCCAACATGAGCGCAGCAGTATTCTAAAAGAGGACGGACAAGCGTAGTGTAGGCTATCACCTTAGTAGATCAGCTAAATTTTCTAAGTGTCCTGCCAATAAAACGCAGGTTTTGGTTAGCCTTCCCCACAACATTTTCTGTGTGTTCCTTCCAATTTAAGTTATTCGTAATTATGAAGCTCACTGTTGAAGATTAGGATATGTCGGTCGTTTCACAGGACCTGGATTTCATTTGAAGTGGGTATAGCGCGTAGCCCAGCTGGTTTTCAACTTTTGTAACCTCTGGTCGCATCTATTTCTGTGTTGAGAGCCAGTGAAACCTGCCTTTGTGCCACCGCTGTGCATTATTCAAGCAACGGAGCGCCTCCCCCCCCCCCCCCCTCCTTGTTCCCGTTCCCACCAGCTCGCTATGTTTTCACCTCAAAGACCCCAAAGTCTTCACTCTGTGCACTCGAATAAAAAGGTGTCAGCTTGTCACGATTATGACGTTCACCCCAATTTAGAAGGTAGTGGTCATCGTGTAATTTCAACATTAGTAAACTAAAGAGTACAAAAGGAATGCCATCGTCAACTAGTCGATATTCTATGGAGTACATGTCCCACAGAAAACGGCGCTTCCTGACAATTTGCCTTTTCTCCTTACGGCGGGACACGAGTCACTCGTTGTGTCTTATTACTAAGCGGTACACCACGGGACACCGAGACAGTATACAGAGAGTATTATGTATCATTCACAGTACAGCACCATGTAGTTAACTTTTAAAATTACAGTAATTACTTCGCTGATTCCAGCTGCTAATTGTTATTGTCTACTGGCAGTGGGCACATCCGTCGCCTCAAGCATGCAGAAGCTCGCATCCATATAAATTCGCTCCCGTGTGAGCGAGACTTAGATTGTGAAATCAAGGGAAAACCTCACAACCTCTAATGGGGGTCTGTAGGAAGGGTTCTCAGGAGTTTTGCAACCTATTGCAAATAACAGCGTACTCAGTTTTAGCAGTCTGTTCGACCAGTGTCATGTGAAACAAATCTTCTATGAAATGTAGATACGGGGTAAAAATTCGGAGTATCTCTGTGACTTAAAAGGGCATTTTTCAACGTAATACCTCCAAGTGGTACAAAAATATATTACAGTATCAAACATAACATGACTCGCACGAAGGATAAATTTACTATTAGCATGTTGTAAGCACACACTGACTTTAAAATTGTTGAAGACTTTTCTTCGTATTTGTTTAGATAATCACAATATAGAACCCAGGGCTCGAGTACAGCAATGCGTCCTGGCCTTTATTTTTCCTTGGGAAATTTATTTAAGTAATACTCAAAAACTGGTGAATCGCACATCCATATCTTGTTATACAACTTGCTCCTCCTATAATACTCTAGCATCCCCACATAGAGGTTCAGTACTCAAGAATGTGTTGAACGAGTATTATAGACGCCGCTACTAAATATCGGTTTTCTGGAGTTTGGCACATGGCAGATGTAATGTTAACGTGCACGCCCAACGGCGGATTACTCAGGGGCAAAGGTGATCTTGTGTTACAGTTGAATCGTCAGGTAACCCACTAGGTACGTTAGGACTGAGTTTCTTGGGGGTCAGGAGACGGACTGTAAAAACATAGCATCTGCGCTTGGGTCTCGTTAAAGTCGAAGATACCTCAGGTAGAGCTTAATATGACATCTGCCGGACAACTGCTTTACCAGGATTGTGTACCTCTTCCGTATTGCCGGATATCGCCCTGTGGCTAGTTGAATGAGTCTGCAACTTTACTCCATTGTTCAGACTTTGTCATTTTAAACAGAAGACGTTTGAAATCGACAAATGTGTCTGGTAGCTGTGGATAGTCTACTTTGCACAAACAGCCAGTCTCTCCCTCTTATACTACTCAGCCGTGTTTTTGTCTAGTACTTAATAGGACACGCTTCAGATACAAATAAATTTGCTTTTCGTCTTTACTTCCGTAAGAGAGGCGGTTTCGAGAGGTGTCCTGATACCTGTCCAGACTATTAGTGTCGGCAGCGGCAGTATCGGAAAGGTCTCGCGCTTGGCTCCCGCAGCATCCCGTGCAGAGCCAACGTCCGCGTCTGTCTGGATGCCAGCCAGGTCGCAGCTCAAGCAAAACACTCCGTTTCGTCTCATACAGCCTGTAATAATCGTAATGCAAAGCTCGAACTTCTCGTCGGCAGTTTGTTACTTACCATCTCTACTTCGTTGGGCGACAATGTATGCGAATGATATTGTTGAATTGCGGACTCTGCGTGCCGTGTAATTATTACGTTCAAAATTCCTCACGTTCGAAATTCGCCTCGAAACTCAGTCCTCGGTTACTCACTCACTTTAGTGCAGACACCTGTGAGATGCAGAAACACAATGCTCACATCGGCCGCATACAGTTTTGATGCATACCCTTTCCGAAGACTTCAGAGTCCTCAATTTCGACTTGGGCAACTGACCCTGTTTGTCTGCATTACGTCGCAGTTCCCCAACTTTTCCTTAAGACCATCCTGTTCTTTAGTTCTAGTACCTTTATACGAACTACTTTGTGTAGATTCTGAAAAATCTTTCAAATTACGCGTACTGACATATCCCCATGGTAATGGGGAGGACTTCCCGATACATGCAGTATTCTATATACTTTCTTCACATCACATAAAAGGTGAATCTTAAAAATTTCTCTGGTTTTGATATCCTCCTTATTTGAGTAATGTGACGATGACATGCACAATGTGAGCTATTTGTTCTCCGCCTAATAGTACACAGCGTGCAGTTTACAGTTCTCTTGGCATGTCAGTTTCGTTTGGCATCGCGCCAGCTTCGAGCACCTCTACTGGGACGTCATCGCTGAATGACTTAGCAAATGAAATCGAGAAAATAATGTAGATTACAGATACTTTTAGAATTAGAAGATTTGTCAACAGAGTCTCTCTCTCTCTCTCTCTCTCTCTCTCTCTCTCTCTCTCTCTCTCTCTCTCTCTCTCCCTCTCTCCCCCCCCCCCTCCCTCCCTCCGTACCATGTTTGCTGTCGTAATGTACCTGCATCGTAAATAAATTAGGCGCAACATTAACTTAAAAAGATACTTTACAGTCGTTGCTTTACCTTTTGTTTGTAATATGTGAATTATTCGCAAATTCAATTTGGTTTCTTCTTCTTCTTTCAGGTACGTGTACGGTGAATTTGCAGGATCAAATATTTCTCTGTGTTCGTGAAACCTGACCATTGTGGGAGAATCCCTACCAAGTGCACAGACCACCAAACATGTAACTGGGTACGTATACGTCCTACTTGTTGATAAGCTGCTAAGCAGTTTCGTAAAGTTTGCAAAGATATTGTGTAAAAATGAATTGTACTTGCAGAAGCGTATAATGTTGGCCAAACAATTCCTCTACGATGCTATCACTGAAAATATTTCTTGGCAGTAAAACGGTACTCCAAGCTTTCTTCAAAAGTTTTTGTTAGGTAATTTCACTTAAGTTGTATGAGAGGTGATGGCTCACTACGAAGTACATGATATGACAAACACCACTTAATTCTATACAGAAGGAAGAGTGAAATACGCATTACTACTGAGACAAAGAATTTGTGTTTCAGGCCCTCCGTTACGAAAAGCCCACTGACAATGTTTTCGCAATAGTGCATGGATTTGAGAGACTGTTACTGTAATTCACAACTACCAGTGAAATATTTAGCCTTGTTTCTTTGCTTTTTAATAGCGAAATGCCGATCTTGGCGGCTCTGAATGCTACTGATGCGTTGACACTCTTTAGATGGCAGTATCGCCCTGTTGTTCGTCGCAGATTTAATTTTTCCTTTTTTTTTTCTAGCATTGCTCACTGCATTGTAGGACGTGGATATTTATAGATATGAAGACTTGAGGCTCAGAAATACGCAACCAACATCAAAGACATGTTCAATATCGTCACTAGTTTTTAAATCCTACAATTGCAAGACTATTACAAAGAGAACAAACAGTTCCATATGTCCGCAGTTTTTTGGACAACAGTGGTAATCATGAAATGTACAAGTTGCTGACTGTTCCCTGGGGTGTTTCCGTAACAGGTTACAGGTTAATGTTGATTAAGAATATCTTAAGGATTTAACGCTAATGTACCACTGACCGAGTATCTCATTTCCAGCCTAGCAAGTTAACAATCGTGAGCTCTCATTAAATGGAAAATCCACTCTGATGTAACAATCGTCTGCGGTTGCATAGTGTGAAGACCATTTGCATAACGAAGTTCGTATGCGAAGGAATACTTTCTCACGGATCGGTCTATCACGGGCTCATTGTTAACCTTCTGGCAGAGCTATTATATGCAGTTAGAGGTTCAGTGCCAATGGCTCCACCACACGCAGTGATCAGTCGTTTGTTTGCTGCTGGGATTGTGTTGAAAGTAAACGGTGTTGCGAAGTTGTAAGTTTGTCATCCGGTAATAATTTTGTAAACTACGTACTAAAGCGCAAAACACACTATATCTGGGTTGTGCTGGTAGTGAAGGAGCATTCGAGAGGAGATTGTACAAACTGGACGTTTAAAACTGCTGAGGCGACAACTCGTGTTACTAGACGTGCTATTTAGTAATATCGTTGGGAGATTGGAGGGTTGTAGTGGACTGAAACTGTTTCTTGAACTTTTTGTATTTCGTACATACATCCTTTAGGAGTGATACACAGTAAGTAGGGGAACAAATATGATTTCACTAACCGTGACCCTTTTCAGAAGCGTGCCGTCACCATTGACAACCTCTGTTAAGGTCTGTTGCTAGTTCGCCATTTGTCGACGAGGCTTTGTCACTTGCTGTTGCCGTTCGAAATGCAGTATTGAAATGTTCCGGACAAGCGGTGCTGTTAGATGTCCGCATTTTGGAAAAGCCGAATGCGTTTTATCAAGTGCCATTAGCAAAGGCAATGAATAGGACGAAGAATTGTCGTAATATTCGTTGCTTCACTCAGGTGCTTTTTGGGAACCTGTCACTGAATCTTGCTGTAGGCTGCTGCGAATTCACCGACTCAGCAGCTGTTAGCAAGGCAACGCGCGACGAGAAGTCGGTGTGAACAAGTTCTTTCCTTTCAAACATGTCAGAAAAACACAACCAGACTTCCTCATGCGACATTTATGGTGTATTCAGCGTCGAAGCCGACCAGGAAAATCCGTGTAGACGACTAAGGTGTAGTGTGTGGCCACCATTCAACGCGAGAACCAAAAACGATTTCTGAAATCAACCCTCAAATTATCGACATGATTTAAAACTCCGCCTCAGAGACATGCTGAGTAAGTGCGAAGACGTGACCGTCCACAAAGCCGTCAATTTACTATATAGTTTCCAAATATTCTGTAACCCCGTTCATCACATCAAATACCTGGTAGTTAAAATATTTTTTGCTCTTATTCTAGAGAAGAAAATAGGACTTCGTTGCATCATTTTGCATATGCTTGGGATAAACAGTGGAATATAGCTTCAAAGACTACTTGACGTAGTATCGTTTAAAGTACCCATTATGACTTTCAGATATCAAAAACAGTACAAAAATACTTGAAGAAAACTCTATGATAAACTTCACGCTTGTCGCCACAGGTCCTAGACTACGTGTAGACTGAATAATTGCTAAGCGTTACATATCTGGCTACATGATCGTGCAAAAAATGTAGTGTATTAATAAATGAGCCTTCCACTGTGGCCGAGCGGTTCTAGGCGCTTCCGTCTGGAACCACGCTGCTGCTACGGTCGCAGGATCGAATCCTGCCTCGAGCATGTATGTGCGTGATGTCCGTAGTTTAGTTAGGTTTAAGTAGTTCTAAGTCTAGGGGACTGATGATCTCAGATGTTAAGTCCCATAGTGCTTAGAGCCATTTGAACCATTTAAGTTAATAAATATGTATTCAGTGACAGAGTACCGTAAGTGTTCGGGCAGGTTTCCGTCACTTGTGCAGTTAGCATCTCCTTTGCGAGAACAGGTCACATCACTTTCACATACCTTTCCAGGTTTGGTTGCTGTCAGGCATGCGCGAAATTTTGACTAGCCTCCTCAACCTCTAACATATATTTTAACAATGATAGGTTTATCTTAGTGCCAAGTGTACAGTTTTGGACAAGTTTAAATTAGAACAGAAATTTTAAGTAAGTTTTGTTTCCGTTTGAGGGCCTTGCTCCAGGTTATATGCAACATAGCGCGACTACGATGCGGATATACACTGAAGCGCCAAAGAAACTTGTACAAGCATGCGTATTCAAATATAGAGATACGTAAACAGGCAGCATACGGCGCTGCGGTCGGTAACGCCTATTTAAGACAAGTATCTGGCGCAGGTGTTAGATCGGTTACTGCAGCTGCAATGGCAGGTTATCAAGATTTGACTTTGAACGTTGTGCTATAGTCGGCGCACGAGCGATGGGACCCAGCATCTCCAAGGTAGCGATGAAGTGGGGATTTTCCCGTACGGCCATTTCACGAATAACTGTGAATATCAGAAATGTGGTAAAACGTCAAATCTTAGACTTCGCTGTGGCCGGCAAAAGATTCTGTAAGAACGGGACGAACGACGATAGAAGAAAATTGTTCAACGTGACAGAAGTGCAACCCTTCCGCAAATTTCTGCAGATTTCAGTGCTGGGCTGTCAACAATTGTCAGCGTGCGAACCATTCAACGAAACATCGATATGGACTTCCGGAGCCGAAGGCCCACTCGTGTACCCTTGATGACTGCAAGACACAAAGCTTTATGCCTCGTCTGGGCCCGTCAACACAGACATTGGGCTGCTGTTGACTGCCAAATATGTTGCCCGTGTCGGACGAGTCTCCTTTCAAATAGTATCGAGCGGATGAACGTGTACGGATATGGAGACAACCTCATGAATCCATGGACCCTGCATGTAAGCAGCATACTATTCAAGCTGGTGGAGGCTCTGTAAGGGTGTGGGGCGTTTTCAGTTGGAGTGATATTGGACCCCTGATACGTCTACATACGACTATGACAGGTGACACGTACGTCAGTGCATGCTGTCTGACCACCTGCATCCATTCATGTCCATTGTGCATTCCGAAGGAATTGAGTAATTCCAGCAGGACAATGCGACACCCCCACACGTCCAGAATTGCTACAGAGTGGCTCCAGGAACACCCTTCTGAGTTCAAACACTTCCGCTGGCCACCAAACTCCCCAGGCATGAACATTATTTGATAGTTTTGGGATGACTTGCAAAGTACTGCCAACGGAAACGTTTTGATAGCCTCTTATACATACTGCCTTGAGCTTCGTCTTAAACTTGAGACGGACGTGAGCCAGAGTTCGTAAATCCAGAGCATCACGCATCAGCCCCTGTGATCCACAGCGACTTGGTCACGGTCAGGTTGTCATTAGGACTTAAGTGAGATTGAAATCTTAAATGTCCATTTTTCCAGGAACTGCGGACTCCCAATCTTTTCCCGACGACTAACAGCTGTACAAAAGTCATCAAAATCGTCACACAATTGCCACCTCCCCCTTGAAGATTTCTTGGGTGTAATGTACTGCCTTTCAGTTACCTCTGAATCACTCGACTGTTTGAAGCAGGGAGGAACTCCCTTCGTATATAGAAAGCACAGGTTTGGTTGGTGGAAAAGACAACCCGCTACTCTGCTGTCAGCTGCTGCTGCTGGACGTTAGTTGCGCACTGTACAAACTCGCACCGACGGAGAAAGTGTGTGTATCACGAATACATTAGTATCAGATTCTAATATTAACGAGTTAGGAATTCCGAAGTGCCAAGGATTTTTTTCCGTTATAGTATTTCTTTCTTGCATCAGGTGTTTGTCTACTCCTCACAGTATTCCATTCGCACCCTAGATAGCGTTATCAGTAGTGTCCACAAGACAAAAAATGCTGTAATTGTTTTGACTGTTGTATGTTGTTATCTTAGTTACCCACGCAATTAAACGTGCGTTGCATTATAAGTCGGCAGTAATATTTGCCGACTATGCGTAATATAATGAGTGCTTCCAAGAGTATAACGCAAGAATTCACCGAACTTCGACTATTCTGACAGTTGCTCAGCTCAGAATAAGAATCACACTTCCAGGAAATTTCTGTTGTTCCTAACCGATTCTGGGAAATTCAACAAAATTCAATTCTAATTCTTAAGGAGAAGGCACAGTTGTATCCTGTGATAGGTATTTGGGCACTATAAAAAGGAAACTGAGGAAACAGGACAGATTTTATACTGTGCATGACACTGCAAAGTTCGAAATCAAATAAATTTCTCCATGGTGGCAGGTTTATTAGAGAAAAATTAGAATTTCTGAAGAAACTCGGTGTTCCGAGATTATCCTTCATCAGCACTTCTTCACATTTTGTTTATGGTAACACAGGAAAGGGTGGCACTATAACTTCGTCAACGATAAATGGACTAATTAGTCACACTTTACGCCTGGACCTCCTATGTGATCTGTTGACTGCTCCAGAAACATTAACTGTCCATCCGGAAAGGTTCCAGTTCATTCCAATCCAATCGAGGACTTGTAAAAACTGCCTGACAAACACCTACCTTTCTGCGAAGAAATTTTGAAGGGACCTGTAAAGAACTATATCCAGAACGACGAATGAATGGATTGTGACGGGCTGATTGTTGTTGTAGAATGACACATTAGTATTCTGAAATGTGTTGTATGCAATCAAGGTAATGTTAATGTAAATAAAATGGAGTGTGCGATTTCAGTATCTTTCACATACATTTTAAGGCATTTGTTTCCAGCTTTTAATGGTTAGTTCCATCACCAAAAGATAACACTAGAAACTCAATCACTTGTCTGACAAGCACATTTGCGCCATACACGGTCCACTCACATTGTCACCACCTTTCGCGGGGCGGGCGTGCAGGAGGTGCGTCAGTGAGGTTGCAGCGACAGGGATGTGAAGCCAGGCCTACCCTAGTACCTGGCCAGATGCGCTAGGCTTCTTCGTTGAGGATCCATTGCGCGAAGAGTCCGATCGTAGTAGTCCCACAGATTCTCTATTGGGTTCGATTCCAGGAGGTGTGGTGGCCTAGGGAGTACGGTAATCTCATCCTGGTACTCTTCGAACCACGCACGTGAACTGTGAGCAGTTGTCCTGCTGGTAGATGCCATAGTGCCGAGGAAAATCAAACTGCATGTCGGAGTAGAAATGGTACCCGAGAATAGAGGCATACTTGTGTTGATTAAATGTGCGTTCCAGAAAGAAGATATCACCCAGGGAATGCCACGAAAACGTTTTTCAGACCATAACAATTCGTTTCTCCAGCTTGAACGCTTCCGACGATTGTTGCAGGGCTGTACGCACCAACAGCCATCTGTCCGATGGAACATAGAACGTGTGAAACGTCCCCTTAGAAAAATTTATGAATGACTGTGCTGATAAACCTCTTACGTTGTTTGATTTTCAAACAGCTGAGCAGAACTGAACGTACTCTGACATTTCTCTCTTTACTTGTTCTGATCAACACTAAACTGACACACAATATTTTTAGCGCAACGCAATCTGACTTTCAATAATCTCTACAGAAGAATGGCCCTGACTAACGATAACCTACACCTTTCATGAATCACTTACCTCACAGAAATCTTCGTTACTCGAAGTACTCCGATACAGCGAGCGCCAATACTGCCAGCTAAATAAAAGATTCTAACTACTGAAGGCACTAACTACTGATAGGCATAGTTAACAAATGAAAGATTTTGATAGAGAACAAACAATGTATTTACCTTAATAGTGTTCAAAAGACATAATATATATATCAGTCCATGATATCCAGTATTACAAATTTACTCTTTCTGATGGACACACGTCCAGATCGTCCGCTCTCAAAATTTCGCCATTTCTCTCCCCACATCCACCACTGCTGGCGGCTCAACTCCAACTGCGCAACACTACGCGCTGTTCACATCCAACTCCCCAACACTACAATGGCGAATATTCCAACAATGCTAACCAGCCACAGAGCGCACACAGCACAGCCAGTGATTTTTCACGCAGAGCGCTGGGTGACGTTACCAACACAAAAAACCTAAACAGCCTACTTACACGTGATGCACCTGAAAAAGCCACCTAGCGTCATTGACTGGACGTTCAGTTACGTCGTCCAAACTTTAGCCTTCGTCGCCGATGAACAAGTCATCATGGGTGCATGAACCATGCGCCTACTGTTGAGGCCGATACACAGCATCGTTCGCTGAATGACCATTGCGGAGACACTGTTGGTGGCCCCTTGGTTCATCTAATGGGTCAGTTGCTCAACAGTTGGGCGACAACTCGCCCGCAAACATGTCTGTAGCCGCCGTTGATCCCTGTCGTCTACGGCCCGTGGTGCACCATAGTTGCATCGGCGCCGGTTTTGGATGGTGAAATTTCGCTATCAACGGGTATACCTACTTTAACTACTGAGACACGGGAACAGTTTACGGACTTCGCCGTTTTGGAAATGCTTCCACCCTTGACTCGAAAGCCAATGATCTTGCCCTTTTGGAGTCAGATAAATCGCTCCATTTTCGCATTACTATTATTCCGCATCCCCGGACATACTTTATATTTCCTCCACTGTTTGCACTGACACCTGCCACCTGTGACATCGACCATGGTCACATTATTGTGACTGGATTGTGTATAATATAATGCCAATAAAGGTGCTTGTATTGTTATACAAATTGCACAGTTTTCTCAGTGTCCCACAAATGTGTGTCTGTTGACTTGAGTGCCTTTAAAAACATACGATTCAGTTATGAAGATGGTTATACCAGCAGCGGTCACGGTGTGCGGTGTGGGACCAGACTCGGGTGCCCGCTGCTCCCCAGGGCAGTAGCGGCGGCCGGCGCGGCGCGTCTTGTGGCCATTGATCAGAGGCGGAGACACGCGCGCTGGCCGTTGCCCTCGCATCGAACCGCCACCGCCAGCTTTTGCAGCCGCCGCTCTCTAGGGCTTCCCGCCCACAAACCGACTCATCCAGCCGACAAGCCAGCCAAATAGGGCGCTAGGTGTCGTCTACTGCAGCAAAACTTACTCTCCTGTACTCATACTAAACCCGAAGATCGTTACCCAAGTTCTATCGCCCGAAGATCGTGACCCATTTTCGTGGCTACATTTGGAACATCATTGCACTGATGCAAATGGAAAGTGTTTCACTAAGAAGCGCCGGTCCAGGATTTATGAAACATTGTGTAGATACTAATTGCGTAACGAATATTACATGATTAAACTTTCATTCCATTTTGAACTGATGTCCATCATACATATCAGTATGAGGTGTGACACCGTGGACACACAATTACACACACTTGTATTCGTTTTGGCATTGACGTATACAGCCTCCGAATGTCATCTTTTACGCGGTTTCGCCACACCTGAAACACATCCTGTGCCAGTTCATGAACATTGCTGGTTGGAGGCCTGTATGAAAGCATACTTCTTCCCCATGACATGCTCTGTGGGCGACAAGTCGGGGACCAGACATGAAAGTCGAGGATCCGCACATTCCTCAAGACATTCGGGATGATAACTACAGTCTGAACTCTTGCATTATCTTGTTGGACTGTGTCACTTGGTACCTTCGTCATAAAGGGTACGACAAAGGGGTACATTATTCTTCTGTTCATTCTGAACAGTTTTCAGCCTCCCTGCAACAGTTAGCAAATCAGACCTACTGACATATTCAGCAGTCCCCACACAATGCTTCCAGGGATTGGAGCGATGTGAGTCTAGAGATTTGCTGCTGCTTGTGACGTTTCACCATGTTATCTGTGGAAAAAAATTACGTCCACATGACCGTCACAAACAGAAGTGAGACTCGTCGTTGTACAACAAGGAAGTCCACTTTGCGCCAGGTGGTTCTGGCGCTACACCATGCAAGTCGTCGTCCTCCGTTGTGTGGTGTCAACGGTAAACAGCGTATGGCAGTTTGTGATTCCATCTAGCTTCCAATAATACGTTTCCGACTGTTTATAAGAGCACAGTGCCTGTGACCACTGCTCGGATGTCATCTGTTGGACAGCCAGTCGAACAAGTTTATAAATCACCTAGTATTTTCAAATGTGTGTGAAATCTTATAGGACTTAACTGCTAAGGTCATCAGTCCCTAAGCTTACACACTACTTAACCTAAATTATCCTAAGGACAAACACACACACCCATGCCCGAGGGAGGACTCGAACCTCCGCCGGGAATCACCTAGTAGTCTAGACCTTCTGGAAGGCACCGTGTCCACTGTTCTTGCTACACTGTCCTCAGTCTATCTCGTCACCAGTCGTTCTGCAGTCATTGCACTGCAGCCAACTTTCCATGCAATCTCTCGGTATTTTGCTCCCCTATCCCCCATGACAATGATTCGACCGTTCTCAAAGACTGAGAACTGACTGTACGCTTCACTCGATGTAATGAATGGTAGCTCTAATAAAAAGTGGATAATTGTTAGATAACGGCAGCAAGAAAGATAAACAACTAACTAGATGCTATCTGATTACAAGATTAGTAGAGATTATATTGAGCTTGTCGAATTACGTAAATATTTAGATGTGATACTATGAAGCGATGTGAGATAGAACGATCACGGACAACCGGTATTAGGGAAGGCGAGTGCAAGACATATTTGTTGGAAGCTTTCTGTGAAGGAACTTGCAGCCAGTGTTTTGAAGTCCATAGGTAGTGGGCGTGGTCACAGATGTCGCACGAATTCAGAGACGCGTTACTAGGATCGTAACAGGTCGGTGTAGCCTGTAATAAAGTGTATAGAAAATACTCTAGGAATTGAAATGGGAATCCTTGGCAAGGTGGCAATATACACTGTGATCAAAAGTATCCGTGCACCTCTATGTAACGTGAATTGACCGCTAGATGTTACGAGAGGTGGATCCGCCAGTATGAAAGGTGGCGGCGAGTATTGTGTTGCCAGTAGAGAAGCAGAAACAGCAGAGTGGTTCGATCAGGATAGCTCAGTGACTTCGATCGTCGATTAGCCATTGGATGTCATCTGAGTAACAAATCTCTCACTTTTTTCCACTGAAGTCATTCTGAAGTGAAAACGTTGAGAAAAACCATAGTTAAAATAAGACCAAGCAGATCTCATGTACTCGCGGACGGTGATCATAGATCATTGCTCTGGTTGTGGGAAAAATCGCATGAAATCAGCGGAAGGAATAACACGAGAGTTCTAAAGTGCTACCAACAGTTCCCCTAGCACAGTGAATGTGCATGGGGAGTTACAAAGAATGGGGTACAATGGTCCAGAAGCCCCACATTTCTGTAATCATTGCTATGCGACACTTAAGGTGATGTAAAGAGTGGCATCGCTGGACAATGGATGACTACAAGTTATTTGGAGTGATCAGTCACGCTACATCCTATGGCAATCAGATGGAAGGGTTTGGGTTTGGTGAATGTCTGGAGAACGTTAGCTACCATAGGTATTGCACCAACAATGAAATACGGGAGGGGGATGTTTCTCGTAGTCCGCGTATTGCGCCTAACCTAAATGCAGAATTTACTGGGTTGTGTACAGCGGTTCGGAGATGATTATTCCTTGTCAGTATGACAATGCACCGTGTCACATAGCAGCATCTGGAAGGTGGTAGTTCGTGGATAATATCACTCTTGAAATGACTGGCCTACCCAGAGTTCCGACCTGAACCCAATGAAACACGTTTGAGATGAGGCAGAACGTTGACTGCGCTCCAGACCCCAGTGTCCAACATGACTACTTTTAAAATAGAAGAGAGCGAATAAAAACTGCAAACAGCCAAGATCGCTAATAGTACAGCAAAAATGCTGTACAATAGCTATCGTGACTGTTTGAAATTTCTTACTTCTATTTCCATATTGATCTAGATCGCCCCAATAGCTGAAGAATGTCATATACAATAACTACCTTCTCTGGTTTCGCTACTTGAAGAGTGGACTGCCATTCCTTCAAAGACATTCAGACACCTCACTGAAAACGTTCAGAGCGGAATTCAAGCCATAAAGAAGGAAGGTGAGCACGGCCTGTATTAATGTCAGTTAAAAGGTGTAAGGATACTTCTGAGCAGACAGTGTAGTTCGTGTAAAACTGTTAGGTAAATTTGAAGAACCTATATTCGAAGAATACGTTCTGTTCACTATACTAATTATTTAATTAATGTATTTAATTGGGTCAGATCACGACCTTGAGGTCCTCTCTTACAAGGGCCCATGTTTTCACACATACAGTACCTTTTTTTTACATATTAGCTACCTAAAAAATAAGAATTTTGATGTGGCTTATGGTAATTAAACGATTTGAATGTCTAGAGACATTGCGAATAAATAGTACGACCAAGAGCTAATAAACTTACTTTTGACAGAACTTCTCCTACTATTACTTCTTCTTCTTCTTCTTCTTCTTCTGATGATGATGATGATGATGATGATGATGATGATGATAGAAGCAAATATAAAGGAATTTGTAGTTGTACAGATTAAATATTTACTGATATAGCGAGTGCTGGGGAAGGGAAATTTAAGTAGACCGGGCCAGGTTCAAATGGCTCTGAGCACTATGCGAATTAACTTCTGAGGTCATCAGTCGCCTAGAACTTAGAACTACTTAAACCTAACTAACCTAAGGACATCATACACATCCATGCCCAAGGCAGGATTCGAACCTGCGACCGTAGCGGTCGCTCTGCTCCAGACTGTAGCGCCCAGAACCGTACGGCCACTTCGGCCGGCTGGACGGGGCCAGGTAAAAATAGTGGGAAATGAGGATCTGGCTGGGGAAAAAAGGCTTGTAAGAGTTGACGGGTGGTAGTCATTATTTTTACTCCGATAGATATATAATAGTCTTTTGAAACTGCAGATGTTATTCAGTTCTCTAATACAATGAGGGAATTAACTTGAGTCTTGTTCCTGTTACTGAAAAGGACTTACAGAAAGTGACTGAGCGACGAAGTAGGACAGCAAGGATTTTGGTCTACTAGGTGTTGTCATGTTGTTCAGACACAGGCGTTAAGAGGTCGAGGAGAGATATTCGAGGAGAAATATGAGGGACAGCGTACGTTGATAAGATAGTAGAGAAGACGGAGGGTATAGAAGTCTCTACACTTGTCTTCACACGGCTAAAGCTGTGCATATGATGGTGAAACATGATCAAAGAGTCGAGCGTCACAGATATAACGAACACAGGCGTCCATAACCAGTTTCAGGCGCCATGAGCTCTCCTAAGAAAGTTCTTGCAGGATGTTATGACCAGACGAAACTACTTTCATCTGGTCATAACTGTGGGTTCTTTGATTGCTCTTGGAGAAGGCTCATCAAACTAGAACGCATGAAATACTAGTTCACTTTCTAACATAAAAATTTACTGGACTTTGACACACTGTTCTGCCACAGGATTGTTGTATAATTTACATCTGTCATTGACCAGCAAAGCACCATTTGATGCACTTATTAACAAACTGTTCTCTTGCAGCATAATGTTCAACGTTTACTTAAGTAGAATTTCTTCAGAAACTTTAATAACTTTTTGTTTCTACACAATAATGTTGACTCCTTCAGATGTCATAAATTGGGTCGAGCTGTTGCATCTTCGAAAGTGTATTGACCTCAGCATGAGGGCTCTGCTATCTTGAGGTGGAGGCGTGATCTTTTGGAGTACCTCCCATTGGTTGTTGGTGATTGCAGTAAGCCCTCGCTAATGTTTGTGATATTGATTTGTATTGCCGACTTTGGTGTGGCACCGCGATCTCTGGACGATACCACACACAATAACATTGCTGTAATTAATAGTTGGAAGCATTTGTACAAGTTTCTTTTTCATGTCAAGAGGGAAGAGCTTTTTTTTGTTTTTGTAGAGCATGGGGAGATACTGATGCCTGATTGGACATTGTAGTTAACGTGCTCAGTCCAATTTAGATTTTCATATATTATTACTCATACTATTTTTCTGAAGTAGAAAAGTTGATATTTGTACCATTTAGAGAGAAAGATGGTAGGGATTCCCCATATTTCGGTCTAATGAGCCTAGAAGACCAACCAGTACCGCCTGAGTTCTGGCTGGGTTGAGCTTTAAGCCTATACTGCCACCAATGCACATCTCACGTAGATATCATGAGGAACCAGACGATAGAAGTTCGCTGCATGAGGAGCCATATAGTCTGTCATTTTTATCTCGCTCGACATATGAATGGAGTAGGAGAAAAAATCGGTAATGTTGGTATGAAGTACCCGCCGCCATGCACTGTTCAGTGAACAGTATACAGGGTGATTCACGTGCTCCTACCGTTGGGTTTTACGCAACCCGCAGTATCTTGAAATACCATGAGCAAGATGTTCATATACTCTCACTCGCTATACATCGTACAGAAAAAATGGACAGGACTTCATTTGTAGGAAGCTTAATGTAGTTAAATTTTGTACTGGATACATTTTCGCTAGGGGTTGCAGTTCTCGAATTAGTCAAGAGAAGTGTACAAAAGTGACCTTCAAACGCGTTTTTATCGAGTAATTCGAATACCATGGCCTCCAGCGAAAACATATCCCAGTGCCAGATTTAACTGCGTTAATTTTTTTGTTTTTCTTTGCTGTTTGGCCCAATGGTAGTGAAAATTTGAACGTCTTTTTAGAACACTTGAATTCAATCCACCTGAATATTTGTTTCACAATGGGAATGGAAAAGGATGTCTTCTCTTCCTTGATGTGTTGGTCAGGGAGAGCGTGTTGCTAGGTTGGGACGTGCCATTTACAAGAAGTCCACTCACATTGACCTGCATCTGCTGGCTGATATTTGTCACCATTTGGCTGAATGTGAAGGGATACTTCGTAGCGTGTCTGACAGGGCCCATGTGATCTCGGACTTTGAGTTTTTGTCGGCCGAGTTACGCTATCGACAAAGTGCGCCAGCTGAGAGATGATAATACCGAGGTGGCACCAGTCATGGTCTTTTTGCCTTATGCGTAAAGCATTTCGAATAGGATTGGTAGTATTTTGCGGAAATATGATGTGAAATGTGTTTTGCGACCACCATCTAAAATCAGGGTGGTCTTAGGGTCTTTAAAGTATGATTTTGGTTTGTGTAAGTCGGGTGTCTACCATATTCTTTGCAGTTACGCCATGTCATATATTGATCAGACTATCAGAACTGTTGAGGACTGGTGTACTGAGCGCAAGTGACACACACACACTTACAACAGGCGAGCAAGTCCACCATTGCTGAGCGACGTCTTGGCATCGGTCATACTGTGGAATGTAACAATACAGAGATTCTGGCATGCACTTCCAGCTGCTGGAATAGTGTTGTTAAGGAAGATGTTGAAATTAAATTTGCAAAATAGAGATGGTGGATTTTGTTTAAATTCTGCGTGGAATCCTGCTCTTTCTCTGGTCAAAAAGCAGGACAGAGTTAATGCTCCCCCACCTGTTGAGTATTAATTTCTAATTTACGGTGTCGGTCGCCCTTGGTTTGTAATGGCGCTAATGTTTACAGTGCGTGTGAGCATTATCTCTCTGGAATTCATCTGAAAACCAAGGTTTTAAATTCCCTTGTACAGTATTTACTGGTGCAGTTATGCCTTGAAAATGACAGGGTGTCCTCCAGTCGAAATATCGGCCGTTAAGACGACGTCGCCCGACTGGATTCCCGCAAGTTATTTGAACGTTGCATTAAATTTCGTACAAAAAGTATCCGATCTTTTCTTTTTCTGTAGGACGCGTAGCGAGTGAGAGAACGTGAAAACCTTGGGCGCGGTATTTGAAGGTGTTGCGGAGGTAGGGGCAGCTGAATGACCCTGTCTATGCCGCACTGCGTATTGCCGATAGTAACCAGAAGGCGACCCGGGTAGTGCGAGATTGTGTAGCAAGCGGCAGTCGGGAGCGGGTGTGAGAGTCGGCGCTAATGTATGAGGCCGGAGACAATGCGCGCGCGGTCGGTCAGCTGAGGGAAGCGGGTTAGTTGCCGGTCAAGGCCGGCGGCCGCCGCAACGGCAGCAGCCGCGCCGCCGCCAGTCGGCGGGCCGGGTCCGCGCGCACTGCTATTCCGGCTGCTCGCACCGCGGGGGCCCAAGTCTCGTGCACGGTGAGTCACTGCAGCACCCTCCCTCCTGCCGCACAGCCTGCCCACCTCCACTAAGTACGACCACCACGTTTGTCCCAACATTCGAATGTTTGCACCCCACGTCTTCCTCCTTGTTACTGTTGGAAATACGGTGATGGTGAACACTGGACCCACATTAACAGGGATGGAAATTCTGCGTCTCCGGCCGGGCATCCACATTGGGCGTTAAAAAAGTGTCGAATAGTTTGAGAGGTAGTGGTAACCATCATACCAAGAAAGAGTCCAATAAGCATGGGCTCTGAAATACATACCTTAAAAGCTATGACCACTTCTTCATCTTCGCTACTATGAAACAGGTCTCTTCTATTGAACAAGTGCTCACAGCTCTTTAATGTACGCATTTTAGAGCACTTTTTTACTGTTTTTTTTTTTTTAAGAGTTCCATCCCTAAATCTCTCCAAACGGAAATCCTATAACATCGCTTTGTCTGTCTTGTTTATATGTGCAGTTTGGTGTATCAGGTTCAAATTTGTCACATACTAAGGTCTAAAAAATTTTGAGCTTACAGCCATTTGTCGCATATTTTGATGCTCGAAAACTCACCCATCACAACATATAGGATACTTCCCGTTGACTAGAATCATGAAATTTGGCAAGAAGCAAGGTTTCACTGTACAAATAGAGGGACAAACCGAAGTTGTTAATTTTTAATTATAACACACACAAGAATTGATGAGGATTTCTGGGATCTCCAGCCGGGTGGAGACCCGAGAAATCTTCGATAGTTTGCGCCGGGAAATCCTACAGTCACATACACCCAAAAATATTTTTGTCATTTACTATCCGACTTCAAACTCGAAATTAAAACATTCTCGAAAGTATTGGGACCCTGGAACCGATGTCTTGCCAGTAGCAATGTCGGTAACAGGTAGAAATAGTCAATATCCTCGTTCCTGGAATGGTTGAACATCACGATTTTTACGATTCGATATCCTTGCTTGCCTATTTTAAGCAACTTTTTTTAGCTGGGTGTCCTAAAACAAACCCACCATCAGCTGTAGATGACTGCATGATGGGTGGGTAAACATGATTACCGAGAATGGATTTGCAAGCGAATCGGCCAAGGATACTTCACATAAATTAACGGTCATGCAGAAGAGCATGCAAACATTCGCTTGTCAACAATGCCGCTACCATCTTGTGTTAATTCAGAAATGCTTGTATTGTCTGTCCTCCTTTGTACCGGGTGATCAAGAAGTCAGTATAAATTTGAAAACTGAATAAATCACGGAATAATGTAGATAGAGAGGTACAAATTGACACATGCTTGGAGTGACATGGGGTTTTATTAGAGCAAAAAAAAACAAAGTTCACAAAATGTCCGACAGATAGCGCTGGACAGCAAAACGTCGGTGACTGTGCGTGACAATCGTGTATAAAAGGAGCTGTAATTAGAGAGAGAATCAGATGCGCCAGCAGTCGCAGCATGTTTACGTTAGCTGAAAAGGCGCTTTTAGTGAAGCTGTATTATCAGAATGGGGAATGTGCTAGTTCAGCGTTACGATCCTATCTCCATAGGAAGGGGATTCGGACGGGTAAAGGCCCGTTGACAAATGCAGCTGTGGCGAGAATGGTTTCGAAGTTCGAAGCCACGGGTTGTTTAGACGATAGACCCCGTAGTGGTCCACCGAGCACAAGCCGTAATGCCGCTGAGACAGTTCAGGAAGAAATGCAGACTTTAGCGGATTCGTCTATGCACGGGGAAGTCAGCGCTCGTGCAGTCGCACGTCGCACCAGCATTCCATACACTACTGCTTGGTTGGCACCTAGGCGTACCCTCCGATGCTATCCGTACAAAATCCATCGGCATCATGAATCGTTTACCTGGCGATTTAGTGAAGCGGAGGGCATTTGCGGTGTGGGCGTTTCAAAAGATGGCGGAAGATGGCGATTGGCTGAGTAACGTGTTGTGGACCGACGAAACTCATTTCACGCTCCGAGGGTCTGTCAACGGCCACAACTGCAGAATTTGGGCTACCGAAAATCCTAGAACTCTCGTGGAAACTCCATTGCACGACGAGAAAGTCACGGTATGGGTTGGATTTACCACATCTACCGTTATCGGGCCTTTTTTCTTAGAGGAAATGCGTGATTCTGGTTTTGTAACTGCTACCATGACGGGTGAGAGGTACGCCGATATGTTACAGAATCACATCATCCCCAGTCTGGCCTGCTGGAGCGTACGATGTTTATGCAGGATGGCGGTCCACCCCATATTGCTAGACGCGTGAAAGATCTCTTGCGCGCGTCGTTTGGTGGTGATCGTGTGCTCGGCCGCCACTTTCGTCATGCTTGGTCTCCAGGAGACCGAGACCTCAGTCCGTGCGATTATTGGCTTTGGGGTTACCTGAAGTCGCAAGTGTATCGTGATCGACCGACATCTCTAGGGATGCTGAAAGACAACATCCGACGCCAATGCCTAACCATAACTCGGGACATGCTTTACAGTGCTGTTCACATTACTCCTCGACTACAGCTATTGTTGAGGAATGATGGTGGACATATTGAGCATTTCCTGTAAAGAACATCGTCTTTGCTTTGTCTTGCTTTGTTATGCTATTTATTGCTATTCTGATCAGATGAAGCGCCATCTGTCAGACATTTTTTGAACTTTTGTATTTTTTGGTTCTAATAAACCCTATGTCATTCCAAGCATGTGTGTCAATTTGTACCTCTCTATCTACATTATTCCGTGATTTATTCAGTTTTCAAATTTATACTGACTTTTTGGTCACCCGGTATCTCAGTATATATGCGGACGTCCATTCATCCTATATTTCAAAAATTAAATCACCGGAGGGCACAACCTGTCTGCCATCAGCAGCAGTCTAGTTTAGATACTACGCGCAAAGTCAGATATTTTTCGTTGATGCGCCGTATAAGCGTAGCTGCACGCTTCGGCCCAACTTCGGAACACAGTCGAGTACGTTGAACAATTGATCTAGACACTTGTGTGGGTGACCCACGGCTCATTTGAGCTGAGTGCTGTTGCCGTCTTACATGTCTCTGTTGCTCTCTTCTCGACGTAGTGCACGCGCATTTCGGACGTTAACCCCTTTCACACCCTCTCATAACCTCAGAACACACACAGGTACTCGCGAACAGTTCCATAATTTTGCTGCGTCCGAAATCCCGCCTTCTCAGCTCGTTAGGCAGTGAAATTCTCTTCAGCAACTCTGATAAATAGCTTCCTTGCTAATGGCATTAGGTGTTAAGTCATAACGTATGCCCAGTATATCGCTTATCTATCTTAACGTACATACGCTAGATTCACAGTTTTTAGCGTGAATTAACACCTTCCTCCCGTAACAAACCAAAACGCGTAAATTCTTGACGGGTTCATAAAAGACGAGGATTTCCTGCTCGTACAGGTAACAATAGAAATGGGATCTGTTTCCATTTCAAACTTCTGTCTTCTCATCGAGCTGTTATTTGGCAGAAACACTGTCAGCTATCCGGCAGTAGCTTTGGCTAAGAAGTAACCTTTACTGTGTGGTTAACAATTAAGTGTAGCTGCTCACGCAGTTCTAGTGTGGGGTGTAATTATTGTATGGAAGCGAATCTTAGTAGATATGCTGATGCATCAATGCCAAACTGACTTAGTCTTCAAAAAAATTAGTTGCAATTTCGACCAGTCTGTGCAAACCTGGCGCTGCACAGCATCTCATTGACGTTCCGGTTCTCACGCTGGACAAATTGTATAATCGTGGGTTAATAATAATGCCAACATTATGCCTGTCTCACTTGTTTGACCTTATCTGTTGCCGAAAATACATGTTCAATTCCCGAGGTACGCATAAAATATCATCCGAAATTGTGCTAAACGCATTCTCTGAAAATCATTTCGAGCAGTTAGTTCATGAGCCCACGCGAATTGTAAACGGTTGTGAAAACACACTTGACCTCTTAGCAATCCTAAGTTAATAACGAGCATCAAAACCGATTCAGGGATTAGTGAAAACAGTGTTGTCGTAGCTAGATTGAATATTGTAATCCCCAAATCCTCGAAAAATAAGCAAGAAATATACCTATTCAAAAAAGCAGATAAAAATTCACTTGACGCCGTCCTGAGAGAATCTCCGCTCATTCCAAATTAATAATATAAGTGTAGACCAGATGCGGCTTAAATTCAAAGAAATAGTATCGGCAGCAAACGAGAGATTTTTACCAAATAAATTTACAAACGACTGAGCTGATCCTCCTTGGTACACAATACGGGTTAGAACACTGTTGCAAAAACAACGAAACAAACATGCCAAATATAAACAGACGCAAAATCCCCAAGATTGGCAATCTTTTACAGAAGCTCGAAATTTAGCGTGGAATTCAATGCGAGACGCTTATAACAGTTTCCTCAACGAAAAGTTGTCTCGAAACCTGGCAGAAAATCCAAAGAGATTCTGGTCGTGTGTGAAGTATGTTAGCGGCAAGAAACAATCAATGCCTTCTGTGCGCGATAGCAATGGAGATACTATCGAAGACAGTGCTGCCAAAGCAGAGTTACTAAACACAGGTTTCCGAAATGCCTTCACAAAAGAAGACGAAGTAAATATTCCAGAATTCGAATCGAGAACAGCTCACAACATGAGTAACGTAGAAATAAACATCCTCAGAGTAGTGAAGCAACTTAACTCACTTCATAAAAGCAAGTCTTCTGGTCCAGACTGTATCCTATTAGGTTCCTTTCGGAGTATGCTGATGCATTAGCTCCATACTTAACAATCTTATACAACCGTTTGTCGACCAAAGGTCCGTACCCAAAGACTGGAAAGTTGAACAGGTCACACCAATATTCAAGAAAGGTAGTAGGAGTAATCCACTAAATTACAGGCCCATATCGTTAACGTCTATATGCAGCAGGATTTTGGAACATACATTGTTCAAACATTATGAATTACCTTGAAGAAAACTGTCTATTGACACACGGTCAACATAGGTTTAGAAAACATCGCTCCTGTGAAACACAACTAACTCTTTATTCACATGAGGTGTTGAGTGCTATTGGCAAGGGATTTCAGATCGATTCCGTATTCCTGGATTTCCGGAAGGCTTTTGACACTGTACCACACAAGCGGCTCGTAGTGAAATTGCGTGCTTATGGAAATCGTCTCAGTTATGTGACTGGATATGTGATTTCCTGTCGGAGAGATCATAGGTCGTAGTAATTGACGAAAAGTCATAGAGTAAAACAGAAGTGATTTCTGGCGTTCCCCAAGGTAGTGTTACAGGCCCTTTGCTGTTCCTTATCTATATAAGCGGTTTTGGAGACAACCTGAGCAGCTGTCTTCGGTTGTTTGCAGATGACGCTGTCGTTTATCGACTAATAAAGTCATCAGAAGATCAAAACAAACTGCAAAACGATTTAGAAAGGATATCTGAATGGTGCGAAAATTGGCAGTTGACCCTAAGTAACGGAATGTACGAAAATTCAACTAAATTCCTTGATATTACAATTACGAACAACTTAAATTGGAAGGAACACATAAAAAATGTTGTGGGGGAGGCTAAGCAAAGACTGCATTTTACTGGCAGGAAACTTAGAAAGATCTACTAAGGAGACTGCCTACACTACGTTTACCCGTCCTCTTTTAGAATACTGCTGCGCGGTGTGGGATCCATACCAGATAGGACTGACGGAGTACATCGAAAAAGTTCAAAGATGGGCAGCACGTTTTGTATTATCGCGAAATTTGGGAGAGAGTGTCACAAAATGATACAGGATTTGGGCTGGACATCATTAAAAGAAAGGCGTTTTTCGTTGCGACGGAATCTTCTCACACACGGGAACATTTCTGTACCTTCGTCTTTCTTGTACTCGCAGCGCCAGATTTGTACCTTGTGGCCAAAATTGGAATTAATTTTTTCCAGCGTAAATCTATTCCGCCCATCATGAAGACGAAATGGACAGCATTACTGTTTCTGAGCAGAATGTTGTTGCAGAAAAGTTTCAGATAAATGTGCAGTTTCTCGGCAACTGCGAATTCATGTTCTAGACATAAGTAATAATGTGCTTTCCCGTCCACAGTACGTTCAACACATGAAAATGTATCTCTCGTCAGACCTAGTGGTACTGCGTTTTATCAGCTCTCATAACTTGTCTATGGTCGTGCTCTAAACAGACTTCTTCCCGGAAAACAAGAATACCAGCAGCTATATAGATGGCATTAAGTCTGGACTTCGAGGCAGTCGCTAGCAGCACAAGACGATAGTACAGAAATCCTAGTTTGTATTTTACGCGAGGAACCCTAATTTTAGAACAGTCTCCGTATGACGTACCATATTGGGTTAAATACTTCTCGCTGATGTGAATGCCAGGTCTACAAATCTTGTAGATGACTAGCATGATATCTTTCAACAGTTGCTGAAGTACACAGAACTTTCATTTTCGAATTATTTTAATTTCACTCACAACTGTTAAATTAACCTCAACAAACAGACGAACTAGTTCCCGCTATACGGGTTTCTCCCAGCGGCCAGCAGAATTTCCGCTAACTGAGCGAAAGCTGACATGTTGAAGCTGTTTCGTCCCTCGTCTTTTTTCATTTTCAGCAAGCAGGACTTTACGTAACCAAGACCCGTGCGGCGTACAAAGCGCATCGTTCCGTCACTCCACGCAATAGTCTTTGTACCCAGATAATTTCTCATACGTGGAAACAAGGACTCCATATCTCAACATTAAAGTGGTTGCATCAGAGAGGTATTTTCATACACCGTGACGAGCCGTGTAGGCTCCGCAACTCTGTACTAGAGCTTCCTTCAAATACACAAGAAGTTCCTGTATTCATTATACGCCCGATTTCTTTCCTTAAGACCATTCCCTCTCAATAACATAACTCAGCTGCTGCTCTCGTGTCCCTTTGTGCAAGCCTGGATAAGATTTAGATGAAGAACGATAATTATATAGGATATGCTAAAACAAAATGGCAACCCATTATCAAGCAATATAGTCATGGAGGCTTCCTTGTACACATAGCGTTTCATGTTTCCTTCTCATTTAGAAGGATAAGCGACCTTCGGTACAAATCGAAAAAGAGGTTAAAATGTCTGTATTACTAACAGCTAAAATCATCCGGAAGCAGCTGCAGATTGTCTGTCCTCCAGGGGCAACAAAAATTTGCTTTTGATGACACTGTAATTCTGTCAGACAGCAAAGGACTTAGAAGAGCAGTTGAACGGAATGAATAGTGTCTTGAAAGGAGGATATAAGATGAACATCAACAAAATCAAAACGAGGATAATGGAATGTAGTCGAATTAAGTCGGGTGATGCTGAGGGAATTAGATTAGGAAATGAGACACTTAAAGTAGTAAAGGAGTTTTGCTATTTGGGGAGCAAAATCCCTGATGATGGTCGAAGTAGAGAGGATATAAAATGTAGACTGGCAATGGCGTTTCTGAAGAAGAGAAATTTGTTAACATCGAATATAGATTTAAGTGTCAGGAAGTCGTTTCTGAAAGTATTTGTGTGGAGTGTGGCCATGTATGGAAGTGAAACATGGACGATAAATAGTTTGGACAAGAAGAGAATAGAAGCTTTCGAAATGTGATGCTACAGAAGAATGCTGAAGTTTAGATGGGTAGATCACATAAATAATGAGGAGGTATTGAATAGAATAGGAAGAAGAGAAATTTGCGGCACAACGTGACAAGAAGAAGGGACCGGTTGGTAGGACATGTTCTGAGGCATCAAGGGATCACCAATTTAGCATCGGAGGGCAGCGTGGAGGGTAAAAATCGTGGAGGGAGACAGAGATGAATACATTAAACAGATTCCGAAGGATGTAGGTTGCAGTAGGTACTGGGAGATGATGGAGCTTGCACAGGGTAGAGTAGCATGGAGAGCTGCATCAAACCAGTCTCTGGACTGAAGACAACAACAACATATACAGTAATTACTAACTAAATTTAAAATTCTGTAATAATCTACTCATTAAAAGGTATAATCTTAAGTTAAAGGTTTAACACAATAAGTTACGTATTAAAGTTAGAAACTGTGCCTCTGTTTTGAGGGAGCCTCTCACGATGTGCAGATAACCCAGACCAGATTCGTCCAATATTTAAGAATGAGAGCTCTTAGCTACTTCCAACAAACTTCATATGTAATTTCAAACGAATAGAAACTTTTTATCGCTGACACCTCCACAAAGTAATGAAACTAAAGTTTATTGCTTACTACATTTTCGTTGTGTACGCAGTAAAACTTCAGCAACATACATGTCCATCTAATTTATTACTTTTTTACTACTAATCCCATTCGCAACAAATTCTGTATGCAGTTTCAAAATACACGACTGAACATACCTGCAAAATAAAAACGTTCTGTGATAAATAGTTCAGACGATAATCATAAAATCTGGTTTGGACTTTTTCATTACCGTAGGGATAAATAATACGAAACTAATAAAACTATCATAATTAGTGTTTTATATATTCAACCATAAAGGTTCTAAGTGTTTAACACGAAGTATTAAACACGTTAAACCATTTGTAAAGTAATCGGAGGAAACTTTTATACTGGGAAGTCGATACTTTAAAGAACTGGTGCTGACAACTGACAGGATTGTGTTTGGGGAGGAGGGCGGGGGGGGGGGGGGGGGGGCAGGCGGCGGAGGTTACTATTGTAGTCGATACTGATGGAGCTGCACACAGATGGTAAACAGCCCTAATAATTGACGGTATCCTTATAAGCTTCATGCCTCTATTAATAAAACTAATCGAGTGTGTGTGTGTGTGTGTGTGTGTGTGGTGTTTTCTCAATAAATACAAAAATATTTTTGATGTATCGTTTCGTACTGTTGAGTTGATACGACCAAAGTCGCTGTTTCGTACACCTCTTGCAATGAATTACGTCACCTGTATAACTGAGTTCCGTTTGGCTACTGTCCATCAGGTACTGTAAACAGAGTAATTTAAACGCTCTCATAAAGCACAGTGGGATTAGAAGTATTCGTCCAAACTTGAGGAAAATGCTTCACAATTCAGATGATGATCGTGTAATACGTACGTAGACTATTTTTATTTTTCTATTATAGAGACAGAATTTGAGGTGCTCTGTCGATAACTGAATATCACTTATACTGCATCCGCCAGGACACAGAAACGTCTCTATTCGTCTCCTCATGCGCCCTCTGTCGTGAAGTACCTTATATCACCTTCGGATTGACGTCGCAGGAGCATTACGATGTCTAGATTTGTATGAATGCTCGTCGAGCTGCAGTTAACACTGCTTCTTCTCGAATGTTCAGTTCGCAGTCCAGCTGCGATACGCCAGTAACGTTGCCACGTTCATCAAAAACACGGTAGACTTTTCCCGTTAGATAACATTTCAGTGAGAAGCAAAGATTGAGAGTTGAGTTCTTTCATTGAGAAGATGGTCATTTCATGAAAAACGCTTCAGTAATTTGTAATCTCCATGCTGCGTTATGGGTACTTTGAAGAATGGATAATAAGAGGAAAGGCACCTCAGAGACGGTTTAATGCTCTGTAGAAGCTCACAAATTCTAGCAGATTAACTGTGTGACGGACCGGGACTCGAACCTGGGACCTTTCCCTTTCGCGGGCAAGTGCTCTACCTACTGAGCTATCCAAGAGTAATTCGAGACTTGGACTCACAAATTCATTTTCACCATTATTTCCGCCCTGCTTTCAAAACTTCACAGAAGTTCTTCTACATACCTTGCGGGACTAACATTCCAGTGAAGTTTCGAAAGTTGGAGCGAGTGATACTAACTGAAATAAAGTTGTGAAGATTGGTCGTGAGACGCGCTTAGATATATCGGCAGGTAGAGCAGTTTGTCGCGAAAGGCAGACGTCCCGATCCGGCACACAATCTGCCAGGAAGATGTAAATTGGCACACACTCCGCTGCATGGTGAAAAGCCATTCTCGTCACAAATTTTAGTTCGGTAATTTAATATCGCATTGTTTAAGACACTGAACTGGCTTTCGGTAGGACCGGGATTCCAATGTCCACCCTGCCACGTTAGTTCAGGTTTTCCGCAACTTCTCTAAGCAGCTTAAGATAAATGCGGGCATGGTTTCTTTAAACAGTACACCAACATTTCACTCCACAGACCGTCTCAGAGCCAGCGCTTCGCCTATATTGACCCCCTCAATGGGAGGGTAAACGTTTAATTTTTTAAATTAAAGACCAACTTAGAAGGGTTGCGCTCGCATCAGTTGACAAACATATATTCAGCTCCCAGATAGGCATCAAAACGATCCATAACCTTTGTCACGTGAGAGTGATTACGTCTGTTACACGTAGCTCAGCTTCTTCTCTCGACTCGATGGGAAATGTAGCAGATGAACGAATGCCTGAAGAACAGAGGCCTTTAAAAGGTAACAAATATGCCACCACACCGCGGCCGTTATTCAAATGAAGTCTCGTTACGGTATTCGCCGGCGCCTTATGCAAAGCGAGGCAGTGTTCCCTCTTGTTGAACCTACATGCCGTGACGAATATTGAGCAGGACACTTCGAATCGCTCAGGTACCCCTCTCTTAAACTACACACACTCACTTCCCTTCCTCCCGGCTCCATTCAACAAATCTGTTACAACGCCATCGGTGAGACCACCACAGATGCGACGGACTTTTATGGCATGTTCAAAAAAGGTTCAAATGGCTCTGAGCACTATGCGACTTAACTTCTGAGGTCATCAGTCGCCTAGAACTTAGAACTAATTAAACCTAACTAACCTAAGGACATCACACACATCCATGCCCGAGGCAGGATTCGAACCTGCCACCGTAGCGGTCGTTCGGTTCCAGACTGTAGCGCCTAGAACCGCACGGCCACTCCGGGCGGCTTTTATGGCCTGTCCGTCGATTACTACAAAAAGTAGCTCCTTATTGGTGGATATTGTCATTTGGTGAACCTCAAGAACACAATTTTACGAGGTAATGGCACAAATGTATCTGGACGGTGCGTCATATTAATATGATTGCAACTATTACAGTGTTTTGAGAGAGAGAGAGAGAGAGAGAGAGAGAGAGAGATCTGTAAGTTTGACTCAGATAGGGCCAGTTAATACTAATGGATCATTACTTCGAATCATGTGATACCATTAATAACGTTTTCAGCTACAGATTACAGCTTTGATCCAGTAACAATACCCCATGAAAAACACTTGCACTTAAATTAGGTGTAGAACTGGTTTGTGTCAGGATGATAGTGCATCTTTAGTCATTTTCAACGATGTCATAGAAAAACTAAACAAAATATTGAATGAAAGTTTAAAAGCTGACGGTGTGGCCGAGCGATTCTAGGCGCTTCAGTCCATAACCGCGCTGTTGCTACGGTCGCAGGTTCGAATCCTGCCTCGGGCATGGGTGTGTGTGATGTCCATAGGTTAGTTCGGTTTAAGTAGTGCTAAGTCTAGGGGACTGAGTCCCATAGTGCTCAGAGCCATTTGAACATTTGAAAGTTTAAAAGCAATCAAAACGTAACCCAACGAGATTGCGAAGAAAGATTACATGTTCTGTGTAAGCAGATTAACTACTTCAGATAATTTTCTGTATTGAAATCATCGTAGCGGTTAAATTTGTCATACCGGCATTTAAATGTACAGGGTCTTCAGAAACACGTTGAAAAGCTTGTAAGAGTGTTGTGACAGGGTAGGGTGCTCCGAGTAATAATCGTTGTTGTTTGTGTGTCTTCAGTCCTGAGACTGGTTTGATGCAGCTCTCCATGCTACTCTATCCTGTGCAAGCTTCTTCATCTCCCAGTACCTACTGCAGCCTACATCCTTCTGAATCTGCTTAGTGTACTCATCTCTTGGTCTCCCTCTACGATTTTTACCCTCCACGCTGCCCTCCAATACTAAATTGGTGATCCGTCGATGTCTCAGAACATGTCCTACCAACCGATACCTTCTTCTAGTCAAGTTGTGCCACAAACTTCTCTTCTCCCCAATCCTATTCAATAATTCCTCATTAGTTATGTGATCTACCCATCTAATCTTCAGCATTCTTCTGTAGCACCACATTTCGAAAGGTTCTATTCTCTTCTTGTCCAAACTGGTTATCGTCCATGTTTCACTTCCATACATGGCTACACTCCATACAAATACTTTCAGAAACGACTTCCTGACATTTAAATCTATACTCGATGTTAACAAATTTCTCTTCTTCATAAACGCTTTCCTTACCATTGCCAGTCTACATTTTATATCCTCTCTACTTCGACCATCACAGTTATTTTGCTCCCCAGATAGCGAAACTCCTTTACTGTTTTAAGTGTCTCATTTCCTAATCTAATTCCCTCAGCATCACCCGACTTAATTCGACTACATTCCATTATCCTCGTTTTGCTTTCGTTGATGTTCGTCTTATATCCTCCTTTCAAGAAACTATCCATTCCGTTCAACTGCTCTTCCAAGTTAAGGAAAAAATTCAATACGTTGCGCTGTTTCAAAGTTCAAATGGCTCTGAGCACTATGGGACTCAACTGCTGTGGTCATAAGTCCCCTAGAACTTAGAACTACTTAAACCTAACTAACCTAAGGACATCACACACATCCATGCCCGAGGCAGGATTCGAACCTGCGACCGTAGCGGTCGTGCGGTTCCAGACGGTAGCGCCTTTAACCGCTCGGCCACTTCGGCCGGCTGTTTCAGAGTTAACCAGCATTGAAGTTAGCCAGTCAGGCCGTTGTGCGCACAAATTCATGCAGCCCGCCAGAGGCGTTCTCACCAAACGTTTCATTTTTGGTTTCCTAAAACCGAGCAAGAGAACGGTACAAATATTGACGTGGTGTGGTAGTAAGGATCGAACCCGAGCCTAAGGCTGAGCAGTCTCGTGCGCTGTCATCTATTTTTTATGCTATAGAACAACTGACACTACTGGTATCTGACGGGCCTCTTCAATTTACACGAACAACGTTTCGATTGAGTGACTTCTAAACTAATTAACTCGGAAACAGCGCAATGTATGGAATTTTTTCTTAAGTTATTTCTCGGCGCAACCTACCCCGAAACACGCTTACAATCTTAACATATTGTTTATTAGAACCTTTTATAATGAAAATGTTATCAATAGATACTATTTGATTGCAAAGTATGAGAAGTTAACATACCGCTAAAGCATTATCCATAGCATAATGTTTAGTAAAAAAAACGCAATAGCTAAAATAGCTTTTAAGTGGAAAGTATGTGTCAATATCATTAAAATAATAAAAATCATTGCAACTTTATTATGAAACTTGGACAGTTGTTTACAAGTGAAATCTAACTTCTAAATTATAAAATTGGGAAGTCAGTTGAAGTAGCAAAGATGATACGTAGAAGAATATTAGGTCCACCAACTACATAGAATTCTTTAAATGCAGAATCATTTAATAATTACACTTGAGCAAAGGGTGATAACGAAAACAAGAAGAAGATAGCTGAATAATTGTTAGACGTTTATATACGAGTATAGCAGGCAGCAACGATTTTTGAAACATTTTTAGGAAAAGAAAGCGATGGTAGTTGGATGATGAATGTAAAAGACGTAAAGAGTAACGTAAAAAGTAGCAAGTTTTATCACTGTAATTATCTGACGTTTAAAAGGATTTTACAGAAAGAACAGTGACAGAAAAAGTGCGATTCCGTCTTGAAGTAAGGTAAGGTGAAGAACGTGAACGACCACAGGAACAGAAGGAAGCAACAAATGAAAATCCTGAGTCGAGGTCCTGTTATAATCCAAATAAACAGGGGGGGAAAATTATATACGTACCTCTGCAATTGCGTAAGGCACCATGCCTCTATGCAGATTAGAATCATTGACTACTATTTTTCCCGGTCCCCCCCCCCCCCCGCCCCCCCCACCCCCCACCCCCTTACTTCTTGTCAAGAGTTCTGCGAACGTGTCACCATTGCCAGCGCCACTTCACATGAATTTACGACATTTAAGGGAGCTTTCATGGGACCAGAACGTCTGTACGAGGGCCATGGAGTAAGTGCGGAAAATCCCTCACTTTCTGACCGTTCTTCATTATGTCCATTGGCCCAGCGAGCTAGCAATTTTCTTTTTCATTCCGACAGCAAATTGGTTTTGTTCAACTCCGGAAATAAACACTGTCGACTACGATCACTTAATTTGATGAAAATTTCTTCTCTCTTTTCCATAGTGTATCGCATGTTCTGGTGAAAGAACACCATCATGCCTAGCAAATGTTCATCGCTTTTCATTCATTACATGGACCAAACGATGAATAATGAAGAATTAAAGGCCCTAGTTATGATTATGCGCTTCTACAAGTAATCCATGAGTAATATACCCTGGTTAACCCAAATACTGTTGACCGGCATCTTACCAACAGACCACGGTCACGAATCCGTCCAAAAAGTTTACATATCGCTAATCGCTGCATTGAAACATTGTTCTGCATACGTTTTTGTCAACTATTTAATGGCGGTACCGTACCAAACACTCACACAGTCGTCTCTTTCTTTTCTATTTTTGAGTTGCATGCGGTACCAGCTGTCTTGAGCAATCTCACATGACGATCTTGCGTTACAATGTTTTGGGCGACTTTGATCGAGAGTTTTTCATCTTCTGGGTTTATATTCGCGCTCAAGGCGGAAGGATGTGACGTGCTGTGTAGGAAGAGAACAGCACAGGAATGAAGAGAAGTAGCTCCAGTGAACTATCATTTTTTTAAAATATAAGCTGAGTGCAGTTGCAATGGATAAAATAGCAATAGTTGTCTTCTAGTTACTTCTTACACCCAAACTTCCAGATGTCAGACACTCAGATCGGTACCGATCGTTGATGTCGTTAGTGTCAACCGCAACACCGATTTAGTTCATACTATGTGCTGTCCAGTAAAACATGCATTAACGGTAATTAAAAGTAACGCAAGAACTACGGAACACAGGAAAACGTATCTAATTTGTTACGAAAGTCTATCGTGAGGGAGTTGGTAGTGTATACGGTCTTCGTATCGAAGGTCCCGCGTTCAATCCCGACTGGTTACAATTTTTTGTTTGTACCTGTGTATGCGTGAAACTGTTATTGGCAGAACATTTTCCTGATATGTAAAAGGACTTTTCTGAGTTTGTAGCAATGTTCTTTTAGCTTCGTTTGTTGAGCATTATGTACTTATTACAGGTATTATAATTTATTATTACTACTACTATTAGTCATTGTTATTATCATTACTTCCGCACGTTTGGTGCAATTGTTTATTTTTATTTTCTGACTGTATATTCTGTGAAACTACAAATGTGCTACATAGGTTTACTACTTTCAAAGAAACGAGGCGAAAGCAGACTGCCAAGAGAAAATTGCTGTAAATTCCAGAAAGCCCTCTTACATGTCATAAACATGTTGTTGCATATAACACTTTCGCGCATAATACAATAAACAAAAAAATCGTCATTGAGGTTCGAACCCAGTACCCCTTGGTCAATGATCCAGCGCTCTACCAACTTCTCCGCGGATGCTATGCGTACTACTTACCCGCAGTTATTCTTTTCCTGTGCTCGGTAGTTCTGGTGTTAGTTTTAATTACCATTTACGTCCGTTCTGTTGGGCGACAGCTCATAGTACGTACTAAATCGGATTTTCGGTTGATACTCTATTGACACACAACGATCGGTACCGATCTGAGTGTTTGACGTCTGGAGGCATGGGTGTTCGAAGAAACAAATCTAAAGGAATGCGCGTTGCTGGAATGGTCATCTGTCGGCACGTAACGAAGGCACAAATATACACTACGTATTTCAAGAGATAAACATGAAAGTGTGAATTTTTTGTGTAGCTGGATTCCAGAGGTAATGTAAAAAAAGGCCCATTTAGTTAGCTTGGTGGTGGACAATGAATAAAAATAAACAACTACTGTAAATTAGTGCTTCCATAGTGGCTTCGAAACTGATTTATACAGCCTTGATCCCATTCAGTTCTGATGTGCAATGCGGCATCGGTGACGTTATAAAAATGTATACTTCTCTTCGATTTAATTCTGTAACGATGATATATATAATTTCTGGGCTTCTAAATAGGCAGATGCGGACTGGAACAAGTTGTTTGAGGTTTTAAAAGCAGATGGTTCAAATGGCCCTGAGCATTATGGGACTTAACTTCTGAGGTCATCAGTCCCCTAGAACTTAGAACTACTTAAACCTAACTAACCCAAGGACATCACACACATCCATGCCCGAGGCAGGATTCGAACCTGCGACCGGAGCAGCAGCGCGGTTGCGGACTGAAGCGCCTAGAACCGCTCTGCCACAGCGACCGGCTAAAAGCAGATGTGCTTTGTAATTTGTTCTACACTGTAATATTATTGACAGAAGCTACTTTTTACTACCCAGACTACAGCCCGCAATTTTGGAAAAAATCATTTACCGGAAAATAGTACAGGATTTCGGGTTCGCTGTGAAAGCATATTTAGAGTCGGGGCACACCTAAACTTACGTAGTGCTAACTACGACTTTCTCTTCCAGATGGCAGATTGCTTTTAACGTAAGTAAAGGGAAATCCATCTTCACGATATTTGATTGGAAATATAACCTCCGTTGTAGCAGTAGTGGTACAATATTCGCATGCAGTTACAAGTGTGTGATCCAATCCTCCACGAAACTCGTTTTATAGTTACTTTCATCAGTGATTACATAGTCATACAAAATCCTTTTTTAGATAGGAATTCATCAGAACTAGGTGCCCGCGTCTGCAACACGCAGTACTTGCATCGCTGCCGTATTACCTTGTTTCGTTCTGGTCACAACGTGCTAGACACACGTGTGAAGGCAACGGAACACGTGGCACTTGGCGCTAGAGAAAGCTGGCGGGTCGTGAGCTGTGAATTCGGTTCATTCGCGCCCATTAGCCCCCAGGCGTGCTTCCAAGTCGGGGGGAACGCCAGACCTTCCTTCCCACGTCTACTGCCCGACCCACCAGGCGCCATTCTCGAAGCATCTGTTTGTTTTGGCACCGGACAAACAACATGCATTCCCCCCAAATCACTTTGTTTCCCTCTCTGTGGTGAGACGTTAACGTACTGTCGAATCCGCAGCATCAGGCGTTTCCCGGGAGTACATAGTTCTGCTGTGTCAAAACCGTGTTTTATTCAGGTGAGATTCTGCTCACCTCACGGCAAGTTCTTGACCAATGAAAAACTCCACAAAATATGCCTTAGTCATGTCGACATCTGAATTATACAGGATGTTACAAAAAGGTACGGCCAAACTTTCAGGAAACATTCCTCATACACAAATAAAGAAAAGATGTTATGTGGACATGTGTCCGGAAACGCTTAATTTCCATGTTACAGCTCATTTTAGTTCGTTCTTCCACTTACGCTCAATGCAGCACGTTATCATGATTTCATACCGGATACTCTACCTGCGCTGCTAGAACATGTGCCTTTACAAGTACGACACAACATGTGGTTCATGCACGATGGAGCCCTGCACATTTCAGTCGAAGTGTTCGTACGATTCTCAACAACAGATTCGGTAACCGACTGATTGGTAGAGGCGGACCAATTCCATAGCCTCCACGCTCTCCTGACCTCAACCCTCTTGACTTTCATTTATGGGGGCATTGAAAGCTCTTGTCTACGCAACCCCAGTACCAAATGTAGAGACTCTTCGTGCTCGTATTGTGGACGGCTGTGATACAATACGCCGTTCTCCAGGGCTGCATCAGTGCATCAGGGATTCCATGCGACGGAGGGTGGATGCATGTATCCTCGCTAACGGAGGACATTTTGAACATTTCCTGTAACAAAGTGTTTGAAGTCACGTTGGTACGTTCTGTTGCTGTGTGTTTCCATTCCATGATTAATGTGATTGGAAGAGAAGTAATAAAATAAGCTCTAACATGGAAAGTAAGCGTTTCCGGACACATGTCCACATAACATATTTTCTTTCTTTGTGTGTGAGGAATGTTTCCTGAAAGTTTGGCCGTACCTTTTTGTAACACCCTGTATGTAAAAAATGTTGGTACTTCAACATACAGATTTACTTGTGGATACACGGGTGATAGCGGAGTTCCCTCCGTCTGAAATTCGCAGTGATCGACAGCCCCTGCAAATGTAGATATAACCCAATTGATGTAACTGGAAGGATTCGAATAACCGAGAACCAGGAACATCATCTACATCGATACTCAGCAAATCACATTTAAGTGCCTGGCAGAGGGTTCGTCGGACCTCTTTTACAATTCTCTATTATTACAATCTCGTGTATAGCGTGGAAAGAACGGACACCTATATCTTTCCGTACGAGCTCAGATTTCCCTTATTTTATCGTGCTGATAGTTTCTCCCTACGTAGGTCGGTGTCAACAAAATATTTTCGCATTCGGCGGAGAAAGTTGGTGATTGGAATTTCGTGAGAAGATTCCGTCGCAAAGAAAAACGCCTTTCTTTTAATGATGTCCAGCCCAAATCCTGTATCATTTCTGTGACAGTCTCTCCCATATTTCGCGTAATACAAATCGTACTGCCTTAGAAATTTCCTGGCAGATTAAAACTGTGTGCCGGACCGAGACTCGAACTCGGGACTTTTGCCTTCCGGGGGCAAGTGCTCTACCAACTGAGCTACCCAAGCACGACTCACGCCCCGCCCTCATAGCTTTACTTCTTCCAGTACCTCGTCTCCTACCTTCTGCAGGGTTCGCAGGAGAGCTTCTGTAAAGTTTGGAAGGTAGGAGACGAGGTACTGACAGAAATAAAGCTGTGAGGACGGGGCGTGAGTCGTGCTTGGGAAGTTCAGTTGGTAGAGCACTTGTGCCCCCGAAGGCAAAGGTCCCGAGTTCGAGTCTCGGTCCGGCACACTGTTTTAGTCTGCCAGGAAGTTTCATATCAGCGGACACACCGTTGCAGAGTGAAAATCTCATTCGTGCTGCCTTTCTTTGAACTTTTTCGATTTACTCCGTCAGTCCTATCTGGTAAGGATCTCACACCGCGCAGCAGTATTGTAAAAGAGGTCGGACAAGAGTAGTGTAAGCAGTCTTCTTAGTACATCTGTTACATTTTCTAAGTGTCCTGCCAATAAAACGCAGTCTTTGGTTAGTCTTCCCCTCAACATTTTCTGTGTGTTCCTTCCAATTTAAGTTGTTCGTAATTGTAATACCTAGGTATTTAGTTGAATTTACGGCTTCTAGATCAGAATGATTTATCGTGTAACCGAAGTTTAACTATATCCTTTTAGCACTCATGTGGATGATCTCACACTTTCCCTTATTTAGGGTCAACTGCCAATTTTCGCACCATTCAGATATCTTTTCTAAATCGTTTTGCAGTTTGTTTTGATCTTCTGATGACTATATTACTCGATAAACGACAGAGTCATCTGCAAACAACCTAAGACGGCTGCTCAGTTTGTCTCCCAAATCGTTTATGTAGATAAGGAACAGCCAAGGGCCCATAACACTACCTTGAACGCCAGAAAACACTTCCGTTTTACTCGATGACTTTCCGTCAATTTCTACGAACTGTGACCTCTCTGACAGGAAATCACAAATCCAGTCACATAACTGAGACTATATTCCATAAGCATGCAATTTCACTATAAGCCGCTTGTGTGGTACAGTGTCAAAAGCCTTCCGGAAATCCAGAAATACGGAATCGATCTGAAACCCCTTGTCAATAGCACTCAACACTTCATGTGAATAAAGAGCTAGTTGTGTTCCACAGGAACGGTGTTTTCTAAACCCATGTTGACTGTGTGTCAATAGACAGTTTTCTTTGAGGTAATTCATATTCCAAAACCGTGCTGCATATCGACGTTAATGATATGGGCCTGTAATTTAGTGGATTACTGCTACTGCCTTTCTTGAATATTGGTGTGACCTGTTCAACTTTCCAGTCTTTGGGTACGGACCTAATGCATCAGCATACTCCGAAAGGAACCTAATTGGATACAGTCTGGACCAGAAGACTTGCTTTTATGAAGTGAGTTAAGTTGCTTCACTATTCTGAGGATATTTATTTCTACGTTGCTCATGTTGTGAGCTGTTTTCGATTCGAATTCTGGAATATTTACTTCGTCTTCTTTTGTGAAGGCATTTCGGAAACCTGTGTTTAGTAACTCTGCTTTGGCAGCACTGTCTTCGATAGTATCTCCATTGCTATCGCGCACAGAAGACATTGATTGTTTCTTGCCGCTAACATACTTCACATACGACCAGAATCTCTTTGGATTTCCTGCCAGGTTTCGAGACAAAATTTCGTTGTGGAAACTGTTACAAACATCTCGCATCGCTGTAATCTGGATGCTTGCGCATAATGCAACAGCCGTAACACATCACCGATCAGCAACGTACAATGACTATCTATTGAAAACGAACAGTGGAAAATCACAACATATGGCAAATATATGCAAAGCTTTGCCAATATGCTTAAATTATGACCATGGCATAAATACAAGACGAAGCAGATGATGAAGTGTTGGTGTTGGTGTGGAAAACACACCTAACGCATTTTTGTGCGCTTCGTGATATTAATACGCATTATCTTGCTAAATTTTACAGTTGCTATTAATAAATTATTTCTGAAAACCGCGTGCTAATCTGAGCTGCAGTAAGTAGAATGATTTCCGATATCATAGTAATACGGACGATTAACTTGGGAATCTGTTGCTACAAGTTGGGAAGTCATTCGGCAACATTGCAGTGGTTTGTTTACTCTGGATCTGATTATGAACCGCGATAAAACTTCAGACTGTAGCGGCAATTTTGTAGCACACAGCAAATATCAACTGCTTGTTTCGTCTTGAGCAATCTCTAATGATAGTTATACTTCTGCCCATGACCCAATGGCTCGGCTTAAAAATGTGGACGGAATCCAGTTTTTCTACATGCTAACGAACTAGATACAGTTAAAACATTATTGTGAAATGCTATTGATATGATTGGTGGTTTGTTAACTAGCTATCAAAGATTTCAAGCAACTGAAACACTATTCACTAACCGCGCAATGCGTTGCACATCATTTTATGAGAGTCACAGCAAAACATCGCAGTTCGTCTAAGGCAACTAAACCTGCTAGAGGATAATTTGCTAGAGACTCAGTCTAACATAAATTTCACAGTTTACGTCTTCGAAGAAGGGAACTCGGTATTTAAGGCACGAGAAGAGATGGACTCACACTGTTTAACCAACCCCGATTTCAATTTCCCGGTGATCAGTTGGGGGCAATTACCTGGGATAATCCACCAGCGAGGCTGGCTTCCGAATTCTTCCATCTCGCAGCAGGTACTGCTGCCTACAGACGCCCGCCGCTTCTGTATGGGTCGGAGCCAATGCCGATCAGTGACATCGTCACATGAACTTAGCCTAGTTATTTCCGTCTTCATGCTGTAAGGGGCTATTTGACTATGCCTACAAGTAAGTGGAGCCAACAAATTAAGATTTACTTACTGCTGATGTGAGTGACTTTGAAATTGGACGTAACTGTTAAGTACTGTTTTTGTGAGCCCAAGTGCGACTGCCTTCATTAAATATCGCCGAACGGCTGTATTTCGCATGGAGAGCCAACTGCAAATGCTTCTCATGCATCCTCACCAACCGACATCGCAGCACCTTCGGCTCAGCGCTTACTGGCATGTGTCTTTGTCACTAATGGAGATCAAATAGTGACGGTCGATACTTTTTCTGTTTTCTGTAATTATAAAATGACACTAAAGTAGGTAGTCCCACGATTGCATACTATTTCAGCAAAGATATCGTTCGTGGAGCGAACAAAGTACCGTTTTAAACAAGCTATTTTGAAAACTGAATCGCCAGGACACTAACGGCCAATATACCTGTATCCGAAAAAAAAAACTAGTTACTTGGTAGAAAGTATAAATTCCAACCTGAAATGATCAGTTCGTGATCTTTCCTGAGATGTGTAACACCATAAATATATTTCCCTAGTATCTGTAAGGAGAACCAGTCTGCTCGGTCAGCTTAAAAAGAAAAAAAAAAGCAGTAAAGTTTAAATGTCCCTGCATATCCAGCGTCACACGCTAAGAAGCAATCACTTCCCCAAATACACAGAAGAGAACGCGGCTGTTTGCAACAGAAACCAACAAACCAACCACACTCTTGTAACTGCATACAAATATTGTACCACTACAGCTACAACGGAGGTTACATTTAGTCAAATCTCGTGAAGCTGACTTTTTCTATAGTGACTTAAAAAGCAGTCTGCCATCTGGAACAGGTGCACTACGTAAGTTCAACGTTGTGCCCGACTCTAAATTAATTAAAAGCGCTTTCGCAGCAAACTCAAAATCCTATAGATTTCTACAAAAGATTTTTTTCAAAATTCCAGTCTGGAAAATAAAAAAATAGCTTCTTTCAATAATATATCCTATACTGCAGTATAGGACAACCTACAAAGAATATCTGCTTTTAAAACCTCGAGCAACTTTTTATTATCCACCTCTGCCTTTTTACAATAACAGAAATTGTACATATCATGGTTACAGAATTAAATCGAAGAGAATAATATATTTTTACGATGTCGCATAATTAAAAAATGTCGGTTATTCTCTCCTCCTTTTTCAAATTTTCATCGCACACAGCCAGATGGCACTCGCTTCGTTTTCTCGGTTCGTCTCTTTCCTAATAGCGTATAACATTAGTTCTTTCTAGCGACATGAAAACAAGGAAAAGCTTCCACTGCCTTAATTGCTGCCTAGCTTGTAAAGAAAACATTTAAACTGTAATTTCTTTTGTGTGCTGAGAAGACATTTGCTTCCTGAAAAATACACGCAGATTGGGATCGACCATGCAGATTATCAGAAAAAGCCTGTACTTATGTTGCACTGCGTCTGTTTAGCGGATTACTATTTATTATTTACATGATAGGCTCCGGTGAAAGGTCCGGCAACCAGCGGCGCTTGGACACTGTCAAACACGGTAGATGTCGATTAACGCCTGCAGCGGCGTGCGAGGTGCTACTGCGGTCAAATGTCGAAGTGGAAGCCACAGAAGCTACGACTCGATACTGCCTTTCTTGCATCGTTGACACTGACGTCGACAGGCACCACATCTTTTCATTTTTACAAATTTAGCTTAGAGTACACTCGCCTAGAAACTACCTTGGGCACATTAGTTATACAAGAGTACAAAAAAATGCTTATCAGCGTTTGTAGCACCCAACGAAGACTTAATTTCAACAGTGGTGACGAAAAGGATGGTATCTTGAACGCCCCCGGTAGCTGAGTGGTCAGCGCGACAGAATGTCAATCCTAAGGGCTGGGTCGGATATTTTCTCCGCTCAGTGACTGGGTGTTGTGTTGTCCTAATCATCATCGGTTCATCCCCATCGACGCGCAAGGCGCCGAAGTGGCGTCAAATCGAAAGACTTGCACCCGGCGAACGGTCTACCCGACGGGAGGCCTTAGTCACACGACATTTATTTAATGTTACAATTACTCTGATGTTACCTGTAATTTTGTAGTATGGTGGGGGATGTGTTTGTCTCGCGAAGCTGCTCTTCGTGAAGCAGCGACATTCATAGTATTTTTAGGAGGGAAGACTTACGCTTCAGTACCCTTAAACCGAGCGAGGTAGAACGGTGGCAAGACACTGAACTCGCATTCGGTATGACGGTGGTTCAAATCGCCATGTAACTGTCCAGATTTAAGTTTTCTGTAGTGTCCCTACATAGCCTAAGACAAATGCTTTTATGTATCCTTTAAAAAAGGACATGGCTGATTTCCTACCCAAATGAGACTTGTGCTCTCTGTTAACCTTGTCATCGGCAGGACATTAAATCCTAATCTCCTTTTTCTCCAGAACCACTAAATAACAGTAGCAATAGTAATGATCAAATACATACGAATTATAAAAATGAATGTTTGTATATGGGTATGTTCTACATCTCCACCTAAACCACTATATCCATTTCAACCAAACTTAGTACATATGTCCCTTACTGTGAGAGCAAGAATCGCTGTCGGGATAAGAACCATCACAGTTCAGGAGATATGGCGTAATAGACAATGAGATGCATGAAAAGCTGCCATATCACACATGACGTTTAAATTTATTACTTCTGTGCTGCTAACTCTATTTGCAATAAATTTCGCAGTCCGTGTCCAAATATACCGCTAAATGCACCAACGAAATTGTATCATAGTACCACACACAGTTCAGGAAGGGACCCAGTGAAGTTGGGGCTCTGCAACGAAGTTTTGACGTCACAATAGTCGCCTGGAGGCCTACGATAAAGACTGGCCGCGGCCCGTACGTCATGAAGGTAGGCCAAGCTCTCTCAACGCCGCAGACAAACTACGTTTCTACACCTGTTTACCCGTAACTAGGTGTCTATGTACAAACGAGAATTGAATCTTCTACTGGAATCCACTTGTATGGAATCATACTGTTATTAATCCTACAATGATAGGAAGTCCATAGGCCGACTAATAATTTGTTGCGGCCGTACTGGGTACAATTCAATTAAAGTCATACCGAAATGACGATCATTTGCATAAGGCACCACATGTTCTATGAAATGAGGACAGTTACTCAGAAGAGACTAAATGCTATTAACAAGTCGTTCTACCATTTACATCGAGAATTGATTTTGAATTTTGTTGTACGTCTGATAATCAGTAAGACTTCATAATAGCATATTCCAGTAGAAGATGGAATTTTCGTTAGTACGTACACACCCAGCTGCGAGACAACAGGTTTAGACACGCAATTTGCCTGCTGAGTTAAGCGACCGACCGAGCGAGCTCTGGCCTACCTTCGTGACGTACGGGCCGCGGCCTGTCTTTCTCGTGGGCCTCGAGTCGCCTGCCCGACGTACGTTGCGAACGCTCGGCTACGTTCGGCGCCAGACAGAAAAAAAATACGTCAATGAAAATATGCCCAATTAAGTCTTTAACTTTGTCATATTATGAGACCTTACGCTACGTTCCTTTCGGTCCGGTTCAGGGGATACGAGATGCGTGAAAAACTGTCGCATCCTGCATGGTGTTTGCTACCAATTCTATTTGCAACATATTTCGTAGATAGGATTCACACACATGCTATTGAATGCACCCGCACAAATATTACGTTGTACGACTCATAATTTAAGAGGCACGACGTCATAAACACGGACATGCGTGAAAAAATGCCGTATCATTCATGAAGTTTTAATATATTAATTCTTTACCACTGAGACGTATAGTCTAGTCAGGAAAAGCGCAAACTGCTGTAGACAAAGACAGCAGCTAAAGAGCGAAGATGAGGCGTTGCCATAGAGACGTTTAGAATATCACGTTGTAGAAACGCGAAGCAGCTGCGCCCAGAAGATAGACTGTCCGTGATATTGTACATTACGCACACATATTTCTGTGTACAATCGTTCGAAGGTGTTTTTACGAATACATGGAAATGAACTTTTTTCGATATTACAGTACAGACACGGTCTATTTTTCGTTTTCGTTTCTAACAGGAAATTGGCAAAATGAATGCCAATGCCGTGTTTTTCAAGTAGTAGTCATTAAACACTGTTTAATGGCTAACTCAGTTTTATATAGTATTGACGTAATTATCAGATCTCTCTGTCAGCTTTGTTTACCAAGAACCGGACGAAGGATGCTTTTAGGTCCTGAATGATGAATTGCAGGAAAATCGGAAAATAAAGTGGAATCGTAATTGTTATTTGTTGCTGTTTTCTCTTAGACGCGAAATATCATGGCATTGCCTGCTTCCACCGTTTTTTGAAATTTGGTAATGCTATGTCTCGTCCGAAAATCCAGCTTAAGAAGACTGATCTGTGGGGAGAGGACGGAGTGAGGGCTTGATTGAGCGAAGCGACGCACGTCGTTCTGGGCGCTCTCCCTCCGCTCGGAAAGTCCCCGCAGCCGCGAACTGTAATCTGGCGTGCTAGTGGTTTGGCGAGCCACGCTGGCCCTCTCTCGGCTGGCTTCCTGCTTAGCGGCCACAAAGACCCGGCGTGTGGTGATTGCGGTTTTGATTGCTCCACAGTCGTCGATTGGGTAGGGCAGCGTTCTCGGTAGGGCGTTGGAAGGGGGACGCCTGATTGTGTCTGCCGTCATCTTCTAACTTTTTCCCCGTATTCCTCTTGATTCTCGCCCTCTGGTCGAAATGATGCGACCAATAGATCCTAATTCGCGGGCAGTGACGGATATTAGTAGGATGAAACGGAACGCGTCTCCCCCTGCCGCTCTCTCGTGTTGTGATTCTATGATTAAACAACAGAACGTAGTGCTTCATAACGATAGAAACATCTCGGAGCCTCAACTAAGCCACTCCTTGTCGCGAGTACTGAACTGCAAAAGGCCGAGAGTCACTACTTCCGAATACACCCCGCCGTGGAAGAAAAATTCCTTCAGCTAGCTTCGGTTCTACCGATGAATGCTCACCAGTCATCGTTAGACTGCCACATATGCATTGTTGTAAATATTAGGGTATAGTGCGAAAAGATGATTTGCCTGATCGTATTTCGAAGGCGTTTCACTGGTTCATATTTGTATAACGCGATGGTCAAATCATACGTCAAATTTCATCAAAGTGCTCTTCAAACCAACCAGAAAGTTCCTTAGGGTGGCCCAGTAAGCTCAGGAGGCAAACATGATCGCCAAAAGGCTTGGAAAAAAGTCCATTTACTTGTTTATTGTACCAGCGTTCCGAGCCATTCCAGAGGCAGCGCGCTCGATTGATCATTTGGACCAACCGTTATAAACTCACAAGACGCTCAATGAAAGTAGTCATGCCTTAAGAGAGTGTGCACAATTCGACTGGTCATTACCATCAAGCTGACTTTAAGCTAACATTGTTACGTACGCTACGCAATGCTAGCATCACTTTAATATTTTATTCCTAGACTAAAGAAACTTCAGTATACATGCTTCACGAATGGTGCCAATAGTGTTTCAATCTAATCGTGAATTTGGTTACTGTTTGCCACCATATGGACAATACACAAAGCCATTTAAAATAACTGTTAATAAGACCACTACTGAAACCAGATGGGTGCCAAACTATACAGTGAAGAAATGTTTCCCGATGGCCACCATATCAGTCAAATAACCACCATAATATATTTGGAAAAACTTGTTATGCTTCTTTATCCATTCGACAGATCTAAACACAACACAACATTCCATTCATTCATCCTGTTTTAACTCAAATGCCAATACTTCTTGCTGGATTCTTTTTTTATGTAGACGTGTCTTGAGTCATGAGTACCTACATATATGCCTCGGAAAGGCTTTTCAACTGTTAATTATTCTGGAATTGTTCCAGCCGACATTCCGATTATGACAGCTGTTGCACATTTTATTAATATGTATCTGGAATCACGGTACGATTCCCAACTGTTCCCAAGCATAATTCTGTCAGTCAACGTTGTGCAACTGAACTGGTGCTCGTCTCGCTCTCAGTATGATGTAAAACTCAAGTTTTTTTTTTTTTTTTTCTTTACTGGAACTCAGCATCACGTTACATGCAGCGTCAGCAACAAAACTAAAATATTACGTCAGCTGGGACTGCATAACCTGACAGTGAATCAGTCAACCTCTTAAACAACCCTCTTGTGTGCCTCTTCTTCAGTTAATCTAATGTTAGCTGAATAGGTGGTGTAAGTACATGTGTACTTAAATGTTTGTTACTCGCCGTGTTTTGCCCGCGAATCATATGATTGAGCTTTGAATGGAAACTAAGCGTTTTCTTCGCTTTTGATGTGGAAACCACCTAAATGATGATTTATTATGTTGTTTACTATAGTAAAAATAGTTTTATACTTCATAGTGGCAAGTTATGTTTAAGATGTTGAAAGCGAAGATACAATACTGTGATGTACCCAAGTTTAATCCTTGCTTACCAATAATTTCTGAAATATTCTTGTTGTTGGAAATATCACGACTTTATGCGTCAACCACCAGAATCCTTGCCCAGTTATTGTAGGACTTCTATGCAGTGCATGGATTATGACTCCTCGTGTTTAAAACTGTTATTGAAATTGTACGAATACGTGCACCTCGTCACTGCCTTTGTAATGGTTCAGTCAGTTCACGATATTACTCAGTTACTATGTGCGCTTCAGATTTATCTTGTTAGTGACTGGAACTCTGGCTACATTTATGGAGGAGCACTATGTGAGGACGTTTCTCATAAATATTGTACGTCTGCTAGTACTGTTCGATGCCAATACATTTGCCATGTCTTTTCTAGTATTCCTTAACGCTCGTATTTATATTGCGGGGTGTTTACGAATCGAGAGCTGCCTGAATTAAGTCCCGTCAAGCTTTTTGCAGTCGACCCTTTGTGCTGTATCATCTCATAGAAAATACCAGTCTCATAGGCAGTTGTTGTTTACTGCAGAACACACTTGTGGGACATGCTTCAGATAGTTTCTTGCGTTACTCAGTTGGTCTTGTGTAACCTGGATGATGCCATTCATTTTCCGAGGACAACTGCCTGAAGGTGTGCCTGTAGCACGACGCTTTTGTGTCTGCTTTTTCTTGGTCGACCTCCTTAGGACATGAACACGCAGGTGATTCGCCATCACTACAGATATTAGGATTTGTCAGTTTTCAGGGTCTTTCGAACACACCGTGTAAATTTCTAAGCAAGTTCTATCGCCATCTCAGTGTAATTGTGTTCCGCTTGGCTAATCCCGAGATTCGAATAGGCTTTTGATGTGTCAGCATCGTCTCAGCCGATCCACAATGTTCAATCGTGTATGAGAAATGTTGTAATGGTCTCTTAGCGGCGATAAGAGTCTTTTTCACGCCAGACTCTATCGTGATGTCTTTATCTAAAATTACAATAAGTTACGTCATGCTCCCTTGTGTGTTATTGCTGCATACATGGTTGCTTACATTCTAAAGTTTTTTCATTGAGAACCCGTGCTATTGGAACTAACGAGGTGTGATAGTGTACTCATGCATAATGAGCCATAGAGAGCTGAGTGAATCGCATTTAATAGATGTTTCCTTGTTTGGAATCTGATTAGTTTCACTTACAGCCTCTGAGGCCTTTCTTATAGCACTTTGTTGTTCGGCACTGGTATGTTCATCGCAGTATTTCCCTGTGTGTGATTACAAGCGTTATTTAATAATCTTGTACAGAGTATAAAGACAGATAATAGACGACATGAATAGGGGTCTTCATTTTGTGCGTGTTTCTGATCGTGTGTGTGACACATAAGTTTCTTGCGTATAAATTTTGCATTTTGTCGGGTCCTAGTGATCTACAATTAGATACATTTCGTTGACGTAAAACGCTGAAAAGGTGGAGCGCACAACTCACCACAGCCTGCTCTTTCTTCGTTGATCCAAGTAGCGTCTTTGTTACATGTTGAATATTGCCATCTGCGGATTCCCGAATGTAATATCTGTTGTTCAAAACAGAGGAATTACCGACATTCAGCTTTGTGAGTGGTGACTGATTTGCATCAATGGGCAAAGTTGAATATTTGTACCGGATCGGGATTCTAATCCGGATCTTCTGCTCACAACGCAGATGATCTGAGCCGTTGTTTGGTCTGGGCGGACGTCATATGACACCCTTTCATGTTTATCGTTGAATATTTAACTCAATTTGTTCATTACAGAGGCAGCCAATGATCTAACCGAACACACTGAGCTACCGTGCCTAATCCACTAGGCCATGCGGACACAGTAGTAATCCCAACTGCACGGACTACCCTTGCAAGCCTCCCGTCAGACCCAGCTTCTCAACAACCTACTGACGTAGTGCCACTGCCCATTACCCTCATTACTCGCGGCTTTTCGCCGATTCCCGTATTATTATATATGTACTGTCTGATTACCATACATATATGTTGAAGGATGCCATATTGCGCCAATCCTTGGTCTCTTTAATGTGTGGTGGAATTTCTTCCCTCTTTCAAACTAGAGTATTGTTTTTCTTTCGGTTTCTACTTGCACTGCATCCAGATATCTGGGCAGACATTAGCGTTAGACATTATTCTTTGTATCTATACACTGTCTGTTTCTCGCTTAGGGCCTTTGATGGTCTTTGTTTTCGGTACTTCTCAATGATGTCATGTCATCGTTTCGGGGCTTCTGCTGTCGTAGGTATCCTTCAAGCCTTGCATTGTTTCTTCTTAAATCACATTCATCAGCCGCTATTCTAACTAACTGTTTAGAGTGATGATTTTGTGTTTTCAGACCTGCAGTAAGATCTGCAGCTCACGTTGTATTATGGCTGATATGATCAGGAATAGTTGCTTGATACAATTTTACTACGAGGGGCGTTCAGTAAGTAACGCAGCACATTTTTTTGCTCGGCCAATTCTGATTGAAAAAATGCGGATACTTTTTTTTTTTTTTGACATCGTTGAATATTCCCGCTTCAGCTCCTCTAGTTTCATGAATTTCCGATGAGTGACCGCGCCGTACGTAATATTCAAAGTGGCATCTGTAATGGAGGTGCTTAGCAAGCAGAGAGCTGACACAGTCTCTTTTGTCGGAAAACCAGAGCATCGCAGATGTTCATAGGCGCTTCCAGAGTGTGTACGGAGAGCTGGTAGTGAAAAAAAGCACGGTGAGTTGTTGGGCGAAGCGACGGTCATTATCGCAACAAAGTCACGCAAACCTGTCAGACTTCACGCGTACTGGCCGGCCGCTCACAGCTGTGGTTCCTGCAATGTTGGGACGTGTGGACACTCTCATTCGAGGTGATGGGTGAATCACAAACACCTCGCTGCTCAACTGGACGTCTCAGTTGGTAGTGCTGACACACTCGTCCACCAGTTAGTGTACTCAAAGATACAGTCCGGATCTCGCACTTAGACTTCCATCCGTTTGGCCCAATGAAGGATGCATGCCGCAGCAAACAGGGCGTGGATGATAGGAAGGTTGTTGAGGCAGCAAGACGTTGGCTCCGACGTCGATCAGTGGAGTGGTACCATGCCGGGCGTCACAGGCCGTCCCAGAAAGGTGGCGGAAGACCGCCGCAATGAAAGGATATTATGTTTAAAAAATAGGGTTTTGTAGCCAATACAGATGAGAATAATATGGCGCATTGGGATCCTGAATGAAACCAACCTGCTTTCAGAAAAAAATGTTGCATTACTTATTGAAAGCTCCTCGGACTACTACTACTGCTACTACTACTACTACTACTACTACTGTAGTGGTACTGCTGCTGCTACCGCCGCCGCCAGATTGGTCAATATACCGAACTTACGCCGTCAGTGGCTAGCGGACCGAATTGGTTCATGAAAGTTGTCTCTTGAGAACTGAGAAGTTGACAGTCAACTGTTGCAACACTTTAGATCGAAAAACATACCCAACGACTTTGAATCTTTTGGGACTCAGAGGTTTCATTTCTATTGTGTGGCACTTTGCTAGACAGGAATCCGCCCATATAACGAGCTAATTTCTCCCCCCCCCCCCCCTCCTCCCCCCCCCCCCAGATTGCAATGGGCGTCGAACAATTCCTACTTTAGTTGTAAAAGACCAATTTCTCTTTGTTTATTAGCGCAAGTGCTGGACGATGATAGTTATTTCGAGTTATTTTAGAACAACGTGATTGTTACGCCAAAATTATTAATTTGTAATTTCTTTTGTTAAGTAAACTTACGTGGGAACTCTCAGCTGTTAATTAGGAAAGTACCTGCACGGTTTACTCTTGATGTGATTTTCTTAAAGGCAGTCTCTTTCTCCGAATGTTTCGAATACATAATGGAAGCACAAACCCAAGGCGTCACCGATTTTGCTCATCTTTTGTAGGATTGTAGAATATAACCAGCTGTAACAAATACTGCTGTAGAATGTTGATTCGATTCTAAAGCGTTTTCGAGAAATCTCGGTTCGAAGTTCCACGAACTAATTGAATACCATTAGAGAGCGCCAGCTGTCCAGTAGCTGCGTCAGCGGGACTGGCTAAAGCCATGGCACACGGAACTAGTTATCTAACGTTGACGTGGCACTCTATTAGTTTCGCGACGTGCCTCCCTACTGTTTCACGTTGAGGAACACATGAAACACAAAATAAGTTCTGCTATATTTCGGCTACGGGCCAATTAAAGTAGGACCAATATGAAACAAGAACGCTCCCTACGTCACAAGCAGATTGCTCGATGGCCGCAGAAAGTTAGGTGGGTTTCGTGTTATGCCTTATCCCATGAATGTATGCTCTTTCCTAAGCAACAGAACATTGAATGTCTCGAGAACGGCTCGTTATTGTTACCATTTGTTGTAATGAACCATTTTTTTGTTAATGAAAAAAGTTTCGTAGTTAATTACTATCGCGTTACAACTCGCGTATTGTAAGAGTATGCCATTTTAAGGCAACGGCACGTTGAAAATCATTGACACCCTAGTCGCTGTTGTTGGGATTTGTTGTAATTAAATTTAAACTAATAACATTTCGAAGATTAAATCGTATAAAAGGCTTTAATGTTAAAATTAATTCACTTAAGTTAGAGCCTAACGTAATGGGAAGAGGCACCATGTTGCAAAGCAGTTAGGTCGTAGTTAAAGGGTTCGAGTCCTGCTGTAACTAAAATTTATCTCCTTCGCGTTTTCTGAAAGATGGTGGAACTTTTTTGCGAAATTAAAAGAAATAATTTATGTAATACCTGATGTTGTGTAAATATATTCTTTATCAGGAGCGAGTTTGTTCGATTTGGAGAACTGTTATAAGCTGACGTCCATTCTGGACATATCTTTCCTTTTTGCCTTATTACGTGTTCACAGATACATAAAATTTTTATTTATGTATACCATAGAAAGAATAACACTACTAGCATATGGACAATGAGGAAATGTGCGTTTTGATAGAGCTAACATAGGAATTTTACGAACGTCAATTTGCGTGAAAAAAAACTGCGTTGTTTGCGAACCAAATGAAGCCGACGACTGGCACTGGAGAGCGCCGAGTTCGGAAAATCGCATTAACCAGATCGTCCCGTGTGCCAATGGTCTGTCTCTCGTGACATTGGAAAACCCCTCTGCGTGCACGTCAACATTAATTGCCTCGTCCCATGTGCCGATTGCTTTAGACAGTATTCTGCCCGTATTTCTTAGGTTCATTTTCTCCGATACACTGCTGCGCGTATTGTAGTGAACTTGTACCGGACTATGTGTTTCGAATAATGTGCACTGTATCTGTATTGCTATCGGAGCATTAATAGAAAGCAGCTGTGTCTCCTATTCTAGGAATGTGCTGGAATTGCATGCTTTGCAACCTGCTGTGCACAGAGCGCTTCATTTCGGTACCAGAACTAATGGAGTTATTGCCAAACAGTTCATAACAACTCGTATCGCTGTACGCCGCAGATATATGTTGGAAAGTGGGGCCGTTACCAGGGCCTTCAATAACGATTGAAGAGGCGTCAGAGGAGTGTTTGGTGGCTGGCTAGAAAAAGAAAAGGTTGATACTCAAACGCACTGGGGTCAAACTTCGTCTGCCACGATAATGCGTTACTCTTAACACTGCTGCTCGGCGGCTAGCGGACAGACTCGTAAAGAAAAAAATCTCGTTTGAAGTATGAAAGTCTGGAGATCAGGTAATGGCAGAACTGAAGCTGCGAAGGTGGGTCGTGATTCATGCTTGGGAAGCTGAGTTGGTAGAGAACTTGGCTGCGAAAGACAAAGCTCCTGGACCAGGCGCACAGTTTTAATCCGTCAGTAAGTTTCAGGCTCGTAAAACTTTTAACTTCGGTTTCTCGGAAACGCTTGAGAATCAAACCGTACTAGAGTAGCATTTGATTCATCTAAGTATACGCTACTATCGAGCGGATAACGAACAAAAACATTTACCAGGTGGATATACACTGAAGCGCCAAAGAAAGTGGTACAGGCATGCGTATTCAAACAGGCTGAATACAACGCTGTGGTCGGAAACGCCTATACAAGACAAGAAGTGTCTGGCACAGTTGTTAGATCGGTTACTGCTGCTACAATGGCAGGTTATCAAGATTTAAGTGAACTTCCTGGCAGATTAAAACTGTGCCGGACCGAGTCTCGAACTCGGGACTCAAGATTTGAGTTTGAACGTGGTGGTATAATGGGCACACGAGCGTTGGGACAGAGCATCTTCGAGGTAGCGATGAAGTGGGGATTTTCCCGCACGACCATTTCAAGAGTGTACCGTTAATATCAGGAATCCAGTAAAACATCAAATTTCCGACATCGCTGCGGCCGGAAAAAGCTGCTGCAAGAACGGGATCAACGACGACTGAAGAGAATGTTCAACGTAACAGAAGTGCAACCCTTCCGTAAATTGCTGCAGATTTCAGTGCTGGCCATCAAGAAGTGTCCGCGTGCGAACCATTCAACGAAACATCATCGATATGGGCTTTCGGATCCGAAGGCCCACTCGTGTACACTTGATGACTGCACGACCCTAAGCTTTCCGCCTCGCGCCGTCAGCACATATGTTGGACTATTGATGACTGAAACATGTTGCCTGGTCTGACGAGTTTCACTTCAAATTGTATCTATCGGATGGACGTGTACGGGTATGGAGACAACCTCATGAATACATAGACACTGCATGTCAGCAGCGGACTGCTCAAGCTGGTGTGGAGGCTCTGTAATGGTGTGGGGCGTGTGCAGTTGGAGTGATATGGGACCCATGATAAGTCTAGATACGACTCTGGCGGGTGACACGTAAGTAAGCATCCTGCCAGATCACCTGCATCCATTCATGTCTATTGTGCATTCCGATGGACTTAGGACTTAGGCAATTCCAGCAGGACAGTGTGACGCCCCACACGTCCAGAATTGCTACAGTGGCTCCAGCAACATTCCTGAGTTTAAAAACTTCCGCTGGCCACCAAACTGTCTAGACATGAACATTATTGAGCATATCTGGTATGCTTTGCAACATGCTATTCAGAAGAGATCTCCACCCCTCGTACTCTTACGGATTTATGGACAGACCTGCAGGATTCATGGTGTCCAGCACTACTTACGCGTGCTCGCGGGTACCCTAAACGATATTAGACAGGTGTAGCAGTTTCTTTGGCTCTTCAGTGTAGATTACCATGTCAATTCATTGTGAGGACACACTGATAGTTTTCCATTGTTTCCGTTATGGAGTGGAGGTAAATGTTGGGTTGTTTCGAAGCTTGGTTGATTATGAGATACGAACATAAAATACTGATAGTATATGTCGTCGTCAGTATTCAAGGAACGCTTTTTAACCCTTTGCGTACCAGTGGTTGTTGCCTGAAACCATTTAATTTTTTTCAGTGTCTTTCGCATTAAGGCACCGACGCAAATCAATCCACTAGATACAAGTTCATTAAATTTTAGGCCCAGTTTTGCTTGATATCTAATAATCCGTTTTAGACATTGAGTTCCTGGGAGGTTCGAGATGTGGGTCTGGTCGCCAAAAAATGCGAAATTGCTTTCAGTTATATCTAATTAAATAACGTGTGGTTGAGAACTGTGTGTCCCAGTGGTTCCAAAATGAAACCGCACCTTAAAAACAATTAATTGCTCGCTTTTGCCAATTTCTTCTTGTATGCATTCCTTTTATGACGACAAAGGTCAATTTAACGAGAAATTTTAATTTTCTTTTATATTGTTGGTATTCAAAGGGTTAGGTTTGTGGGCCGCAGAGGTGCGTGAATTGAGCGACGCTGTGGAACATGTGCAACAGACCTAACGGATGCGTGGCTGTGCTTGGTTTGCTGCTAATTTTGTCAGTTAGCGCACTCCTAAGAACTTGGTTGTTTGCACATGTCCGGCGTGCAGTACGCACCAAAGACTCGCGGAGTCACCACCACTTCCTGGCCATCTCGGGCTGCCTATTGTTAAGTTACTAGAGCTACATAATTAATTTTTAACAATTTGTTGGGTGATAGTCACCTAGGAGCAACAGTAAACTCAGACTGACGGAAAATATATGATCGGATACAATGTTTAAGGAACAAATTTCATTGAGGTTCAGCCACGAAGTGAATTCTAGTGATGCAACACGATGTGACTAGTGATACAAACCGAACAGGGGTAGTCTCGTGATAGGATGCTCTCGGGGCCTCGTAGCTCCGCTAGTGTCAGCCCACACACTGAAAGTCTCTGGTGCGACCACTAGTTGATCCTTGGATTACTTCTGGCACTGGGTACACTGATCAATTGCAATGTTCTGTTAAGACACAAAGGAATCAAAAACATTATCTGAAAGTGGGCATTGATTTTTATCAATGGAAAAAGGTGAAAAATTAGTGCTGGACTGGGCTTCGAACCCAAGTTTCCTGCTTACTGGGGCTTCGAACCCAAGTTTCCTGCTTACTGGGCAGATATGCTGATCACTACGCAAACTGGTCACACTGGTCAACACAACTGCACTCAACTACCCTAGCGCACCCCCCCCCCCCCCCCCCTCTCGTCAGATCCAAATTGTCAACTTACCTACACACAAAGGATGTAGTGCCCCTTGCTCATTATCCTCATTACTCGCGACATTTCTCCAGTTCCCATAAAAAGAGCGTGCACCATCTGCAGTAAGATATTATGTAATGGAGCGCTATGGCTTTCAAGCCAACCTTCTGGTTGATGATACATTTACAATTCTTTTGGTGTTTGTAGTAGACAAATTTTAGATGACTTATTTTAGGTTTATGGTCCAGACGTGCTGAATTAGTGAAAAACAACAAAACACTTCTTGGGCGTCTACTAAACCCACACATTCACTAGATGCACAATTATAATGTACACGATGGGGCAAGTCATAGTGGCCCAGATACAGAGTACCAGGATTCAAAGAAACACAGCAAACGAAAGGAACTACAATACTAACCTGACTATATCAGATGGTAAAAGTGACTCCCCCCCCTTCATCTCGTGGCACTTTTTGGCCCTATCAGCAATTTGCTGAGGGCGGATCGAAGCTGGAGTGCCGGAATTTCTGCAGTCTTATCCTAAATATTCTGTTACTGTTCTTGAAGACTATGGAGGTTGTTGGGATACACCTTACACTTGAGCGCTCCCCACACAAAGTAATGGCACACTAACAGATCACCAGACAGCCCTCTGCTGACAACTCTGTGAGACGTAAAGATTGTGTAAATGTGCTCCAAGGTTCGGCCGGCGGTATGGGCAGTTGCACCATCCCGCCGGAAGAAACTGTAGGTCTTTTCCTCCTCCGTTAATGCTGCCACAAATGGTTTCAGAATGTTGCCAATGTAACGCGACGAAGTTAGCTCGTGATGAAAGAAGATGGGACCAATAATGCGGCGTGCAGACACTACAAACCATACCCAGCCTTTTGATCATGCAATGGTGTTTCTTGGAAGCTAGACGGATTTTCCGTTGTGCAAAACCTAGGACTCTGTGAATTGACATAACCACTCTGGCGAAACCAGGTTTCATCAGACATAAAGAACAGATCCACGTCCAAGCCATTCATTGTTATCTCGGAGAACAGCCACTCACAAAAGTGGAACCGTTGAGGAGCATCCGGCTGTTTTAATGCATGAACAACGCACACTCGGTAGGGATGCATGTGCAGGTTCATGCGGAGTATTCGTCCACATGATCGACGTGATATGCCGGTCTCTTGCGACAGGCATCGTGTTGATTTGGTGTGACTCTGAAGCATTTTCTGGTGTGCAGCAACGTTTCGAAATGTTTTTTGACTTGTTCAAAACAGATCTTGTCTGATGACATTTTCAGTCTAAGCACTCTTTGCTGGCATTTTAATGCCGTTAAACTTCTCAGCAAAGACTACTGACCACATCGTTTCTACAATTTCGTTGTCATGTAACTTTCCACAACGAACAACTGCTGCTGTACTGTGAGTACCATTGTCCCCTCTGCACTGCTCCACTCGCTGACACAGCCCGCACTAAGTTCTGTACAGGTGTGGGTCACGTGGCAGGCATGCACGTGGTGTGGTTATACATGTTCACGTGCAGTCGTATCCACTCGTCCAGGCCACTTTTATATCACCCACCGTGTAAACTGAAGCGATGGATGAAAATTTGTATCAAGGTTGAGATTCGAACACGGGTCTCCTACTCACTAGGCACATTCGCTAAACGCTATTCCTCCCTGGCATGGTTTTGCACAACTGCATGGACTACCCTAGCAAACCTATCTTCTCAATCCAAATTCCCAGTCACGCCTCATACCACTTAGTATTCCCCTAAAATCAAACAGTATTTCAAGAGGCCCTCCAATAGTTTTGTAATAGGATCTCAGCTTCGAACGAAACGGGGATCCTGCGTGAAATCCAGGCATAAATGCTTTAATCAGATGAAACAATATGGTTCCAGATACCTTTCCAAGTCTCCCCCATTTCGTTCGATGTTGAGCTGCTTTTCCAGTACAGTTGGAGAGTTTCTTGCAAAACTGTTTAGGGGCATATTAAATGAGCTGATGCGGGAATGGGAATTTGGATTGAAGAGAGAAGCATGGTAGGGTGGCCCGTGCAGTTGTATAAAGCCACTGTACGGGGGTAATGCAGTGGTCAGCCAACTGCCTAGTGAGCAAGAGATCCAGATTCGAATCCTGACCTCGGTACAAATTTTTATTCGTCGCTTGAGTCTGTATATCTACAGCGTAGATGTTTGTGACATGAAAAGGTCTCTGTAACCATATAGTTTAATAAGATGCACAATTGCCGGTCGAGTAGTAGATCTGTAATAAATAAAATCAATTCTTCGCACTTCACGCGCAACGCCTTTACTTATTCCCACTGATCTGAGTTGTGTACTGCCGACATTTTTTCCTCTTTTTTTCCTGTTTCTGTACTATTACTGTTAAACACAGATATAATTAGAAGTTGTTTTTGATGCCTCTGACGATTACGTCCCTTACCACGATAAGAGACGGTGAACGCCAGCAAAACGAGCCCACTTTCTACTTTGGGTAGAAACCGGACCGTTCTGCACAAATTAGTAACTTTTTCGTTTAAATTGCTATAGCTCAGAATGGCGTTGCATGGTTCTTGTCCGCCGATACATTAACGACGCGCCAATAATACATTTTTATTGCGTTGTGTACCATTATATAAAATGATACTATGCAAATGAGTGGAACGCGTATTGTATACTGTAGAAAGAAGAACTAATCGCGCACGTAAAATAACAAAGATCGACAATGGAACAATCCTACAGCTGCTAAGCATATGTTACTGTTTAACGGTTGGTGTTCTATCCACTGCTGGTTGCGCTTGTACAGTGCACAAAGTGAGATCCTTCGGGTTTTCGAAACGCGACAATACTGTCAAAAATGAAGCAGTAGAATGGTACTTTTTTCTCTTTGAAATTTCCTGATAGCTTCAAAAAATGGGAAGCTGGAAGCACTTATCTCCCGAAAGATTATAACACATTACATTACCACTAAAAAGTAATCGCTTTCAGCATTACTTCTGTATGTTTAATCGCGAAAGGGTGCTGTTACGGGTAGATGGCGGGACGTAATTTCATTGCGGGATAATATGGCACAAAGTAAAGGTTAAGGAACCAGTATATCGATTTTAGGTACTGCGAATCATCTCCACCGCATCTCCCGCGGAATAATTTTGTTGTTACCGGCACGGCCTGAGACGTGGTTCGAAACGGTGTACTTGCATTAGACAAGTCGTAACTTTCCTGTACAAATATCCTAATTTCGTTTTTCATGGTGTCTGGTAATCACAGTACGAGATTACCAAAATTGCTTCTCCTGAAATAGCAAGGATTTTATGAGAATTTGAGCCCAATATCGACAGACTATTAGGCGAAAGACATTGCAATTAAATGTGTTTTTGACATATAAGGTTTGCACCACGTTTCCATACTTAAGTGTCTGTGTCAGTTTGTTGGTAATTATTGGTGTTCTACAAGCAGCGTATATGAGTGAGTTACGTAATTTTATTATTAGCGGGGTGGGGTGGGGGTCTAGTGCAGGAAACGCTGCAGATCACACTGTAAAGCATGTGGCTCTGTTCTGTTACTGGGGCTCCTGCCACTCTGAAGTTAAAGAACTTTCATCTTGTAATCGCTGTTCGCCTTACAAAGCGTGAAGAAATTTGTTAGCTAAGGTAGTTACTCTATTGGATCGCCATTGGCACGCCCTCTTCACTATTCACCCAACGAGAACGCGCCATATTAAGGTGCTGGTCATTCAAATTCTTATCCAGCCGTCCTGATAAACGTTTTCCGTTGTTTCCGTAAATCGGTTAAGGCAAATGCCAGGTCATTTTGTAAAGGATATTGGCGATTTCCAGTACCATCAGTACGCAGTCGGACATTATGCTCCGTCTCCATGAAGTTGTCGTCGACGTGAAGTTAAACCCTGATCTTCGTTCGTTTCTTCTCTTTTCGACATCGTTGAACATCTTTGCTTTTCATCACGACAAACAGTTCTCCACGTATTACCAGAGATCCCAATTAAAACCTGGTTCTGTAAAGAGTTGTCTGTTTCCTTTTTCTCATCTCGTATCTTGCTTTGTAACTGACGGAGCGTATGTGCCTCAAAAATTGAGCCTAAAATCGTATTACATTGTTAATAAAATCAGTATATGAATGGTGTATTTCTTAAACGATTCATGCCGTTCATAAATTTAAGAAGCCTACTTAAATGGAGTTAAACGGAATGATCATGTTTGTCAAATTAATTGTAACTAAGACAAAGGGTAGAGGTTTATAAGGACAACTTGCAAAGTTGCAACCGAAGGTGGCAATTTTTTTTTTTTTTTTTTTTTTTAGCAAGCACTGGAATTACTTGGTGTATGTCAACGGGCAGTGAGATCGTTTTTACGGAAATAGACTTGTACTACACTTAACGATCCTAGGATTTTCCTAATATTGGAAATAAAAAGACTGAAGTTGTTGCTGTTGATATGACTTCTGAATACTGGTATGGCGCATATTAATTACGGCGAATGCGGCATTGGTAATATCTGCAGTCCAATTTACCTTAAGGGGGTAAATCGGAACTCTCTCCCCCACACCAGGACTTTCATAGTAACCCAGAAAAATAAAGAGCATGACAACACGTACTACCGTTCGATAACGGCCTGGCCTGCTGCCGCTACACTTGCGATTTCTTCTTGGAAGCCCGTGGCCCTAAGCACCTGCAGTTCGGTACCACCTGCCTAAGGGCGGCTTGCAGTTCTGCTGCAGTAACGGGGGAGATGCCGCGCTAGGGTCGTGAAATATTTTCACTGTGTAGGTGACCTCTTAGGAACTGCCACCTCAAATACGTGCTTCACATAAACATGTCGCTGTTCTTGACGTGTTGCTCGACTACGCGCTATTACAATCTGGTGAATCTATGGTGGTTAACGGTAACACCTGTCATCAGCACGTGGTGCCGGCAGTCTTGTGCCGGCGATGGTCGTCCCAGTGTCGACTTAATTAGGTACACTCTGTACACGGCGGCACGCGGAAATTGCAGTAGAGCAGTGCCTGCGCAACCTGGGAGGAGTTAGTGTCTCAGTCTCATGATCCGGCAGCGATCACTTTTGGTAGCTCTGTGTGCTGTGAAAGCCAGCTGTAAACTGTCGAAATTCTGTTTAAATGGTTGAGAATATCATTTCGCATTTGGGGTTGCGAACCAGCTGTAGTTTCATCAAGAAGAGAAAGCCACCTAAATCTATAGTCAAATATTTATCTCTAGTACTGGTTTTACAGTTGAAAGTACGTGGGCGCTGTTAAAGCTTGGCTTACATCCCGTACTCAATATCTATTAAGCTGTACGGCCAGGTTCGTGCTGCAGAATGGCGTGTGCAGTACAAATGTAAAGGCACACACATAGTCATTGCTTAAAATCAGTGTCATCATTGTTCGTGTAACTCTTGTCTCATCGCTATTTCGCGCTGGGCAAATTATTTCATTGTTGGTTACGAGACCACATGGGCAGACGTGGTGAACCCATATTCCACTGACATGATTTCTTACTTTCTTACGGCATATTTTCTGAGCATTTTGGTACGAGGTACACGTGATCTTCGGTGGCTCCTTCTAGGGTCCAAAGTAATTGCATATCGTTTAATTTCTTCCCCCATTTATCATTGTGTCTATCGCAATGAAAATACCTGCACCACAGTGAAGGTATCGACTGCTTGCGTTGTGTATATTGTCCGAAGACGAACTTGGTCCATTCACTCACGGCGCTTCCTGTTAACAAAAACTACCAACTTCGCTCCTCACACTCCAGTTTTCATTCCGTACTGCGCGGATCTGTCGGAGGTTTGTTTCTTTGGCAGGTTAGTTGTGTCTTAAGAGCGATATACAGATTTTTGGATAGGTTTAGTGACGAAGACATGACCGATGTGCACCTCATATATGGATTTAGTGTGGCACACGTTGCGATGCTATGCTACTCTTACAGCGACGACACATCTCAGTACTTCTACATCTGAGCTTTGTTGCAATACGCTTTTTTGTGTTGTACGTTTTGGTGATTGATTGCTTATAACAAGATTTTAAGCTGTTGTGAAGAAGCAGACCATTGGTGTAACAAACATAACTGACAATTTACATTGTTGCTCTGTATCGAGCCACCGAAGAGGCTAGACAGTTACACGAAAATACTCCCTGAGGAACCTCTTCAATCTTTTCGATAGGTTTCAGGTTCAGTCTTTATACAGCCACTGATGATGTCATTTGGATGAATAAAATTTCTAGTCGCCGAGCGTCATATAATAAAGCGGACTTCTGTTTGAACTATCCCCGTGCGAATATTCCAGGTTAAGAGGCGCTCCGAGCGTTTCGCAGCTGTCTGTTCCCACATCCGTTTCTGACGGAGTGGATAGGAGAAACGATGTCCTGACGGTGCGGAATTGCCGGCGATCGGCCAGATGGCGGCTGGAATTCATCGCGGGCCTCGCGTGACGGTGGCGGCGGCGTCGATCACGCAGGGATCGATACTGCAGCTGCGGCGCCGGAGGCAGTCGATGTGAGCACCGCATCGCGCACGTATCTGGAAGGTTGCCGGTGGCCAGATACCTGAGTATGTCACACACATGGTTATGCCGTACGATAGCCTCTGGCGTATTAGATATGAAAGAGACCGAAAGGCTGTGGGCCTGCGTTTCGGCAACTGCTGTCAGGGGAAAAGAAAACCATTTATAAGACCAGCAAAAGATGATTTTCATCTTTGTGGTCATAGGGAGTGCAGACATTACAGCGGTTTTTGAGACTGGTAAAGATCTCTTGACAGCTACGGGTACCTTGAGAGTTGCCCTCATGAAAACTTCGGTTGTTCCGCTTATCGTCCACGTAAATAAATGGACAGCGAGACCCCACAGCCAAAACCGTCAAGGAAGGAAAATGCTGGAAGAACACAAAGCGATGGGAGTAGCCTTGTGTGTTTTTGAGACTACTAGGGCCATTGATCCACGTGGAAACTATTGTTGACCAGTTTAGCAACGAATCTGCCGTCGTAGATTACTTAATTCGGAAAGACTGTTGTTTAAACACACGTTTGATCATTTAGACTCAGCTTTCGCTTTATTTCCCTAAATCTTTTGAAAGGTCTCGGTCAGTTTCCTTTCCTATTTCCTCCCCTTCTGCACCCCCGTCCTTCTCCCACAATCCTCTGCTTGGGCTTTTCGTCTCTAATGACATCACTGTCGAAGGAATGTTTAGTCTTACTACTCCTTCCTTCTTTAGCTGATCGAACTATGCTTCAAATCAGTGATTGTCAAACGTATTGGTCAAGAGCTATTATTGACATTGTGGGGCGGCACCTCGAGCCGCATATATATCGATCCTATTATTAATTTGTAATCTACGTAAATTAATATCTTACAAGCAGCCAGTAAAGCAGCTGTATTAAGGGCTTAATAAGTTTCCCACATGCTCCCACGTACTGATCGTTATTAGAATTATATATTAATACCTTCAGCTGCTGACGGGCGTTGATATATATAAACGGGGACAGGTGAAAATGTGTGCTCCGACCGGGACTCGAACCCGGAATCTCCTGCTTATATGGCAGACGCTCTATCCATCTGAGCCACCGAGGGCACAGAGGATAGTGCGACTGCAGGGACTATCTCGCTCACGCCTTCCGTGAGACCCACATTCTCACCTTATATGTCCACACACTACATTCGTAGTGTCCCTACGTAACGTACTTATTCCTCGTGGAACACATTCTTACCAAGTCCCGTAAGAGTTCGGGTAATGTGTGTGCATCCGCACAGAAGAGGAAGGTCATGGCCGGTATTGCCAGAACTATATACTTATGTGGATGTGGGCCGGCCTCTGGTGGCCGAGCGGTTCTAGGCGCTTCAGTCTGGAACCGCGCGACCGCTACGGTCGCAGGTTCGAATCCTGCCTCGGGCATGGATGTGTGTGATATCCTTAGGTTAGTTAGGTTTAAGTAGTTCTAAGCTCTAGGGGACTGATGACCTGAGATGTTAAGGCCCATAGTGCTCAGAACCATTTGAACAATTTTATGTGGATATGGTGTCTGTTCTTTCGGATAAGTCGACTTAAAAGGACCATGGAAGCAGTTGTGACGTTGCTCATCGCAACCTTCGTAGTATTTGTAGACACAAGCGAAGCGTTTGACAGTACAAGTTGGAATAAGATATGTGATAGCTTCTGAAGAGTGGGGATAAAATATAGACAGATGCGTAATCGACAATATCCACAAAAAATTAGTAATAGTTATAATACGAAAAAGCGAGAAAAACGGATGCATATTAGAAAGTATGTAATTCAAGCTTTCAGCATTTTATCACCGCTGTTGAACTAGTATTTCGAAGAAATTGTTAAGAAAGTGAAATGAAAATCCTCAAGGGGAACAGATCGCAGTGCAAAGTGCATACACTAAAAATAGCTCACCTGCCAGAGTCTGTGGAGGATGTCGTCAGAGAACTGTCGAGTGATACAGGCAGCCTATTTAGTGTAGCATAGTCTGCCGAGAAACGGTGCTTATCTCAGACGTTCAGATCCCATTAAGAGAATTTTACAACTGAATTCCGGGTTTGATGGCGATAGTATCGGTTTTTGATTGCTTACTGAGTTGTGTAATGTCTCAGGTAGTGGTGAAGGTGATACATGACCAATTTCGTTTTATGAGCGTCATCAGAGGTGGGCGGGAAACTTAGTGGGCAAAGGCGCCAGTGCCCTGGACGAAATTTTAGTTATAAAGCAACTACATGTATTTTGTAATGTGTGCATTACACAAGTGCAGTATGTTTTTTTCTCTCTTTCAGGTACGTGTGTGAATACACCGGCTTCAGCCTGCATGTCCCTCTGTTGTCATTGCGTTGATTCTATCTGGCGTTCGTGTGTTTGGAGCTGCCACATGACAGTCATGTCGAACCGAACTCAGTATGTATAAATTGTCATTTGCATTCTCTCTAAGAGATCTCCGCAATATTGTAAAAATATTGGGAGACAGCTAAATGAATACTTGTACAAGAACAGCATGCATTACACGGCGACGTGTGGCCCTGCTGCGAAAGTGTCAACTACAGCTATTTATTTCCAGTGGAGCCATTTTCCACAGTTTTGTAACGCAAGGAAATTCCTCCTCTGTTGTACTTGGTACAAAGGACAGCTTCGCTGTCGATATTAGTTATTGTTTAACACCACAAACAGTCATTAAAATTCCATAAACACCATTTTGTTCTCGGTTGGATGCAGTTTTAACCTGCTTGTAAATGATGACATGCTTGTAGCGTAAGCGTCGTTATTGCATATAAGAGCAGCAGGGAAGAGTTGTACAAAAGAAGCGCAGCTGTCGCCTGAACAAAAACATGACATTAATACAAGAAGAGAGTAAACGACGACAAACATATTATTAGGAAAAACCAGCAATAGCTCCGCTAATTTCGGGTTCTACAATACTCTTGTGTCTCAGTCAAGTTCCGCACTCCAGTATTAAAACTCCTGAGATTGTAGTTCTGTGAAAAATGATAAGATTCAGATGGGCGCCTTCGTCTTTGCCAAGATAATACAGAAATCACATTCACAATTACTCACATATGCGTTGATTTACAGGGGCTTTACATGACATAAATGAACATCTTCTGAGACAAGTATTACGTTTGTCCTAGGACAGTAAACACCTTGAAGAAGCAGGGTTAGGCACAAGAGCTTCCATCTCATCGAAGTCCCACATACTACTAGAGGTATGAAATTTTAGTCTTGAGGAAGAAGTTACTGAAAATTGTCTCTAGCGCAGCAAAAACTGGAAGTGAAACGTGGATGGTGACGAAATCACAGAAGAAGAAATTAGAAGGTTTTTAATTTACTCGTACAAAAGAAAATTAAAATTTGCTTGGAGGGCCACTGGAAAACTAAGCAAAGGAAGTAGCATAAGGTTATACTAAAATTGCAAGAGTAGATGTTTGTAGGGGTTGTGTAAATAGGGAGTAGAAAATTTGCAGTAAATGGTAACGCGACAAACAGCACGGAATCGGCGGGTTTTGCATACATAAATCCAATCTAGCTGTTTATACAAAATCTTGCTGAATTCGGTATTTTCTCCTTTCCCGTCTATAAATGCCGTACATTTAAAGACAGCGAGTGTTTGAATTGGTAAACGATGGTTATTTAATATTCAGATTGATCTTGACATTTTTTTTCTTCAAGCTGAGATACGCATATAACCTTTAAATGACCATATATTTCCCTCATAAAGAACTGATACCTAGATGTGATGTTAGCTGGTAACAGCTCTAGCTCGCGACTTCAAACTTCCCGACCATTATGTACAACAAATGGTGGCAAAAGCTATGCGATTTGCAGATGTCTTTAATCCTGTGCATCAACTGAAATTAATTTTTTTTTTTTTTTTTTTTTTTTTTTTTTTTTTTTTTTTTTTTTTTTTCGGCACTTAAGCTTTACGGACACGTAACTCCACATGGCGCCTGCGCAGTTTACTGTTACCAGCCAAACATCGAACTTAAGTACAGATCAGGCTATCACTACTGACTTACTAGACAAAATAGTAAAAATATTGCACTCTAGAAACATGTTTGGGTGACGTGTGTTCTGTGCCGTGATCGGCCTAAAGAAGCAAACCAAGAACACGCCATTTTGATTTCGTGGTTGCTAAAGTAATTGGCAGTATTCATCTTTATAATTGTGCACTACGTAAATATGGAGTTTAACTGATGCTCCGTATTAAAAATCTATCCAAAACGCGTTGGGGAATGTGACGTGTTATGCTTAAGCCAGTTGGCTTCTACGTTGAAATAAAAACTCGATGCGCCAGTTGTCATATTATAGTGGAGTGCTGATAGTTTGGGGCTTAATATCTCAGCAGAGAATTCTATAGTTTCGATAAACCTCTCTTTTGGAAAACTTCTAACGATGTTTAGTTGCCGTCGTTTTGTTCACTAATTGATTAGATTTAGTACATGTCAGGTGAAGGTTGATGAGGGTGATGATGGATAGATATATTTTCATTTTCAACATAACATTGAAAAAACAGTGAAATACTACAAAAATAAATTAGCTCAAAAATGGTTCTTTCCTTCCGTATGTATAAGACAAGGAGGAATCAGAAACCTCGCACTGGAATAACCGGTAAAAGGGAGAAATTGTAGGGCTGAAAAGGTAGCATCACACTATTCAAAATAATGACAAATATAGATCAATAAAAACAAAAGCCGAGCTCATAAACTTTCCTGCGCTTTGGATGCATCCGATTTTATTACGGATTATATCAGGGCAGTGCAGTCACTGTGCATAATATAAGCAATAGACTTTTCATGTTTCCTTAAACGTGCTGTAGAGTTAAGATTTTCTTAATATTAAGTAAGTATCCAGTAGTCATTCAGGAGACGGTTGAAGCTAACGTCATCTCGTTTCTACTGTTAAGAAATAACCACGAGATAAGACAAAGAAAACAAAGAACACTCTCTAATGAGATTGTTGGTATAGTTGGAACACTGACAGGCCATAACTCAGCAAAACACAAAAAAGCGCATTTTGAAATATTTTTACTTTCGTACGTGTTTTTCTCCCATGAGTAAGGTTATCAGAAACATATGCTGGACTGGCTTAAACAGGGATCAGCGAATAATCTGGGTTGTCTAGCATGAGCAGTTATCGCAATGTTGTGACGAACGAGAATGAGCCGCGAAATTCCATAACAAATTTACCCGCTCTTTCTCAAAGCGGGGGTACCACAATCTTACCGCTGCCTAAGCTTTTTTGCTACACGACCCATAATTGACCATTGTTTCAGGGACAAGGTGGTGGTAAAACGACTGAACCAAAGGACTGTTTCAGACAAGGTGTCCAACACAGATATCTGTTGTGAATTTTTAATACATCGCAATCTTGAAGGGAAGCAACGTTCTATTCTTTTCCGTTAGTTATCAAATAGCTAACTGAAACACTCGTAAGCAACACATTTATCGGTGTTTCTATGAAGAAATCATGCGTCGGTCTCGTACGCTTATGAAACTTAAATAAAGGTAGCAGGAAAAGAGAAAATGAAGATTGCTTTTGAATGTCCGTTGAGTAGAGGTCCTTAGAAACAAAGCCTTAGCTGTAAAGCTGTCCTCAAATCGAAGATTATTTTGAACACCACAGCGCTTCACTAGGCATGGTCTTGTTGGAGGTGGTATGCCGTTCTTTTCTTTGAATTGACTTACCCAACCAGTTAATGGGGAAACTACAGTTAAATGTGGATTCCGAACCACGGTGTAACTCGGCATTTTTCCCGTCAACAGAAATTGCGAGAGGCGAAAGAAGTGACATGTGACAGATTGAAGTCGTGGGATTGACCGGGAATCGAACCCGAGTTCTTTGTACAAAGTGTGGCATTTTACAACTGGGATACCGAGTCGCACGTGGTCGCAGTAGACGTCTTAAATGACAGGCACCTGAGATGTAACGAAGGAAAATAACTTTTGAAATGAAGATTGCTGACGAGATTGACTCAATATATAGTGTAAAATAAACAAAACGGGAAAGAAATGGTAGGATTCATTCTCGAGTATGCAGAATGTCGTAACGAAGGAAAAATTAGAAGATAGCACTGACAGAAAGAGAAACCTTAAAATGGATTGTCATTCTGCTGTCACATCGGAAACTCGCTTAGGGTTCGTGGGAATAATAGAGAGATCGGGCGGTGTAAAGAGGCATGTAGGCAGTCATTTTACCCCTCTCTCCACAAAAGGATAGAATACGACAAAAAATCGGTAATATTGGTACGATGTATCCTCCGCTGTGTACTGTACAATGGCTTGAGTAATACTTAGATGTATAAGTATTACTCGTCTCCTGCAACTGGCTTTCTATTGTTTTTATCCGTACATGTTTCATCTGTTTCCAGCATTTTTAGTATTCTACAAGAAAACAAATGTAATAACTGATTGCCTAACTACAAATATTTTGTTAAGAAATGGTTCAAATGGGTCTGAGCACTATGGGACTTAACATATGAGGTCATCAGTCCCATAGAACTTATAACTACTTAAACCTGACTAACCTAAGGACATTACACACATCCATTCCCGAGGCAGGATTCGAACCCGCGGCCATAGCGGTCGCGCGGTTCCACACTGTAGCCCCTAGAACCGCTCGGCCACTCTAGCCGGCTTTTGTTTAGAGATACGCAGTGGTTCATAGCACCACATGTAACTCAAAAGAGAATATTTGTAGTTACGCGAATAATAATGTATTTAAGTTACCCTGTAGACCACTGAAGACACGAAGCAGGTGAGAGAAACAAGATAGGTTAAATAAAAATGAAAATTCAGTTAAAACAGGCGAGTAACAATTATTCTTGTCTATAAAACAAGCAGCACCGAAGTAGCAGTTAACGGAGAATGGTTGCAGATATTTACAATATAATTTAAAAAATAGTTATTTGGGACATGTCCGAAAGAACAGACGCCGTAAGTTGATAATTTGAGTCCGACAGATGACATGCTAGGATAGTCCATGCAGTTGCGATGACCACTGTGTGGAAGTGGTCAACGGATCTGCCTAGTAAGCAGGAGGCCCGGGTTCAGGCTTGGTCCCGAACAAATTTCCAACTTTCCCCATTGATTTAAATTAGTGCCCCCTGGCAGCTAATGTCATTAATTCCTTTGTACCTTAAAAGAATTGTTAACGTAATTTTGCGTATTAATCTACTGTAGGGGCAAACGAAACAAATGCAGTGAGCCTTATGACGATGGGAGGAAGAGCTGTCAGCTTTGGGCGCTACCGAATCTGCGAAACAGTAACGCTTCTGTCTGACTTTACCCTCTGTCCAACTTTGCTTACTGTACCTAACAGAGAACGAACAAAAGTTTTCAAAAATGGGTTTTTGTCCTAGCGGGGAGAAACTTGTTTGATAACTCAAACCTACTTTGCCGTATCGTAAGCCCCGTGGTCGGAATATCCGTCGCAGAAGTTAGCGATTGGGCTCCTTCCCCCCCTCCCCCACACCCTGCTCGCGTATTTTATGTTACGATCTTCTGAAGGCTTCGATCAATGATATGTTATAAATAGCATTTAATTGTAACAAATCCAGTCAAGAACGACGCGATTTTGGATATTTAGTGTACCGCTGTCATAAAACGGCGTTCTTTCATAATACGCGAGTTACAACACGATAATAAATAAATCCGAAGAAGCTCAATGTGCTGGTGCTTACGCACAGCATATATTCACAACAAAAGCAAAACGAGGATAATGGAATGTAGTCAAATTAAGTCGGGTGATGCTGAGGGAATTAGATTAGGAAATGAGACACTTAAAGTAGTATAGGAGTTCTGCTATTTGGGGAGCAAAATAACTGATGATGGTCGAAGTAGAGAGGATATAAAATGTAGACTGACAATGGCAAGGAAAGCGTTTCTGAAGAAGAGAAATTTGTTAACATCGAGTATAGATTTAAGTGTCAGGAAGTCGTTTCTGAAAGTATTTGTATGGAGTGTAGCCTTGTATGGAAGTGAAACATGGACGATAAATAGTTTGGACAAGAAGAGAATAGAAGCTTTCGAAATGTGGTGCTACGGAAGAATGCTGAAGATGACATGGGTAGGTCACATAACTAATGAGGAGGTATTGAACAGAATTGACGAGAAGAGGAGTTTGTGGCACAACTTGGCCAGAAGAAGGGATCGGTTGGTAGGACTTGTTCTGAGGCATCAAAGGATCACCAATTTAGTACTGGAGAGCAGCGTGGAGGGTAAAAGTCGTAGAGGGAGGCCAAGAGATGAATACACTAAGCAGATACAGAAGGATGTAGATTGCAGTAGGTACTGGGAGATGAGGAAGCTTGCGCAGGATAGAGTAGCATGGAGAGCTGCATCAAACCAGTCTATGGACTAAAGACAACAACAACAACAACATATTCACATGCGGTAAGTTGTAACAACAACAAAATCACCAAATACAGGCTTCAACTGCAAGCAAAAAACACAGTCCAACGTCTCCTGGGTTCTGCTTGGGACGTAGAGATTGGTCTTGTTCCTTATTGGTTCTGCTGTATGTGACACGTTGCCGAAATATAGCGGAACGTAAGTAGAGTTTTGCGTAACGAAATGACTCCTCATCGTGAAATAGCAAGGAGTGACGTCACAAAATTCGTACAGCTCCACGTCAGCGGTGGCTAACTCGTCCCGCGAGTGGATCGCTCAAGTTCGAAAACGCGGTATTGCGATTTCGAGTTGGAGGTGTGTGGACAAAGCAGAGTGAGTCAGAGGGCGGCGCGATCAGCTGCGGCTGGGCACAGGAATAGCCTTGGCGGCGCTCACGTGACGCCGCGGCTCACGTGCCTGTCTGGCGCCGCGCCAGCAGCCGCGGTCCAGGTTCGCACCCCGGTCTCTAGACTGCGCCCAGCCCTTGTGAAACCGTAACGTCCACACTCGTTCACATGGTTCGGCTATGATAACGTCTGAACATTGCGGGCCTCTGAACTTCAGGTTTATTCCTGTCTCCTTCACGTGTTGTTTCGTTTTTAGAATCAGGTCATTATACTGCAGCAGCTTCCCATTTTCCTTCCACTTCTATCGTGTCCTCCCATCTCCTCCCACCCTCGCTCCTTCATACTCAATCAATCAGCTTCGTTTGTTACAGCTTTAATGTTAACGAGCTGCAGTGCCTCTCGTTGCCCTGGGTGTTTAATATCTGCCACACAAAGTGATTGATCCTGTGCCTTGGGGACTGTAGTAATAGAAATAACTGTCAAACACAGACTAAAATATCTCCTAGGGCATGTCATATATAGCAACGCATCTAATCGATCAATAAGAGTTTGCAGTGATGTTTATCATTGTCGAACTTTCGCTCCTTCCGCGATCTAGTGACATCTGATAGCACGAGCTCCAAGGCGGGCAAAGCCGCTGTAATTTGTCGGGATAGGAATTATGGTCAGTTTACCGTGATATTTAGTTTGTTAAACAGTTTTTCTTCATTGTTTCATCTGAATGTAGAACTTCGTAGTAAGTCGCCCCAGAACTCTTGAACTAAATCAGTTGAGTACTTTCAGAGATGTTTGGTAACAATCTCTCTCTCTCTCTCTCTCTCTCTCTCTCTCTCTCTCTCTCTCTCTCTCTCTCTCTCTCTCTACCCCCCCCCTCCCCCCCCCCCCCCCCCACACACACACACACTCTGAAGAGCCAAAGACTCCGATACAACTGCTTAATATAGTGTAGGGGCCCCGAGAGCACGCAGAAGTGCCGCGACACGACGTGACATGGACTCCGTTAATGTCTGAATTGGTGCTGTAGGGAACTGACACCATGAATCCTATAGGGCTGTCCATACATCCGTAAGAGTAAGAGGGGGTGGAGATCTCTTCTGAACAACACGTCGCGAGGCATATCAGATATGCTCCATAATGTTCATGTCAGGGAGGTTGGTGGCCAGTGTAAGTGTTTAAACTCAGTAAAGTGTACCTGCAGCAGTTCTGGACATGTCGGGTGTCGCATTGTCGTGTTGAAATTGCCCAACTTCGTCGGAATGCACAATGGACATGAATGGATGTACGTGATCAGACAGGATGCTTACGTACCTGTCACCTGTCAATCGTATCTAGACGTATCAGGGGTCCCATATCACTCCAACTGCACACACGCCACGCCATTACAGAGCCTCCACCAGCTTGAACAGTCCCCTGCTGACATAGAGGGTCCATTGGATTCATGAGGTTGTCTCCATACCCACACATGTCCATCCGATAGATAAAATCTGAAACGAGACTCGTCCGACGAGGCAACATGTTTCCAGACATCAGCAGTTTAGTGTCGCTGTTGACGGGCCTTGGCGAGGCGTAAAACTTTGTGCCGTGCAGTCATCAAGAGTACACGAGTGGGCCTTCGGCTCCGAAAGTCCATATCAATGATGTTTCATTGAATGGTTCGCATGCTGGCACTTGCTGATGGCCCAGCTTTGAAATCTGCAACAATTTGGGGAAGGGCTGCACTTTTGCCACGTTGAATAACACTCTTCAGTCGTCGTTGGCCCCGTTCTTGCAGGACCTTTTTCCGGCCTCAGCGATTTCGGAGATGTGATGTTTTACCGCATTTCTGATGTTCACGGTACGTTCGTGAAATGGTCATACGGGAAAATCCCCACTCCATCGCCGCCTCTGAGGTGCTGAGTCCGATCGCTAGTGCGCAGACTATCACACCACGTTCAAACTCACTTAAATCTTGATAACTTGTTATTGTTGCAGCAGTAATCGATCTAACTACTGCACCGGAAATTTGTCTTGTTATGTAGGCGTTGCCGACCGCAGAGCCATGTTGTCTGTTTACATATCTCTGTATTGGAATACACATGCCTATACCAGTCTCTTTGGCGCTTCAATATAATTAACCATTTTTTTTTTCCACGTAGATTCATTGTAGGCCGCCTTCGTTCCTTGTTCGGTCAATCCATCTGATCTTCAGCAGGCTTTTGCTTAACATAAGCAACCACTATATTTTAAACGAGAACATTGGTAGAACATGCGAATAGGATAAAATTTCGCTTACTTGTAACTGTGTATCTGCTGTATTTGCTCCCGCGAAGATGGTTTGCCGACCTCGCAGGCGGCTGGGAAAGAATGAGAGTGCGATTACTGTTAACGTCGAACCTATCAGTGTCCTTCAGTCTTGAGTATGATGCGTTCCCATTATGTAATATATGCGAATGACTAGGAGAGATATTTGAATAGCAGTGTGGGAGTGCAGTTTATGCTTCAATGATGAGAGCTGATGCTAGTGAATGAATGATGAACTACTTGGAATTATTCAGAAATTTTAACAGAAGATGCAACTAAGTTTACAAATAGTCTTAGTATATTGTAGACATTCCTCACTACAACCGTTCATGATACGACTTAACCATGAAATGTACGCGATTCATACAAGATTACATCCAGACTTGTCCATTCACGCGTCTTTATTTATCTGCATCTGTTTTGTTCCTTCTTATATTCTAATCGAATATTGGGAACAGACTGGAGTGAGAGACGGAATTACGACTAATCAAAATGAATTAGAAGTAGGCGTGGCCTAGCCATATGGGAGGTACAAGGACTAAGGAAGTAAATTTTCTGGATTCTAGTAGATAATGAAAGACCGACGCGACGAACAAATTAAAGTTGGTTACACGACGTTAGAATTATCTTACGTACGTTAAAAGATAAAGTAGATATCACATTGGAAACGGACTTTACCGAGTTTTTTTTTTATTCAGATGGAAACGATATGGACGTTTCAGTGTTACGTTTAATTTATTGCCTTTTCAAACTAGTTAGCAACACACTGAGTACAGTAAACATCGCTTTATTCTGGTATTTGATTTCGCTTTCGCCTGGAACTCATCCAACATCCACTGGCACTGAGCATTATAACCATGCTACTTTGTTCATCCCGGGGTTGAAAAGGGGGAGGGCGGGGGGGGGGGGGGGTGTATTGCCTGCACATTTGAAAAATGAAAGAAGTGGAATGGGAACAATGTCGAGCTAAGTCGAAGACAATAGTTTCTTCGTGGATGTTCAGCTGACAAGTTTCAAACGTCCTTCGACTAAGGAAAACTGTAAATGACAGCAGCGGCTCGACGATAGCGCCTGTTTAGGGGGTGGACAAAAAAATGGAAACGCCATGAACACAACACATTGACTAATACGGCGTTGGAAATCCGTTTGCATTCGAAACAGCTTCCAGTCGTCTCGAAATGGATAAATACAGGCCCTGTATGGTTTTCAAAAGATTGTTACACCATTTGTCATGCAAAATAGTGGAAACTTCAAATGACGATGATGGAGGTGCAAAGGTGATCATACACCCTTCTCCCCAAAGTAGGGCTCAAAGGTTCGATAATGCTGAATTTTCAATACATCCACGTGCTCACAAAACCAGTCTTGGGCGATGCGAGTTGTATGAACAGTGGCCATATCGTCTTGAAATGCTGCATCACCATTGGGGAACAAACATTGTACCATTGGATGGACTTGATCATCCAAAATGGTCACGTAATTCTTGGGCGTAAAGTTAAATAGCATATACTGTAGATAGACAGATAAACCCAAGCAATTAATGCGGAAACTCACATTTTCACGAGTGGTGTTGGCATACGAGGACAACTTAAGTTTATATGTGGATATATTCATTGGCGGTGTTCTTCTTTGCTGTAATCGCGGTAAAGTGTGTATTTCACTAACAACATTGTTCATACAGACAAATTACAGAATTATGTCATAGTTCTTAATTGTGTAATGTTTTACTACATGTATTATTTTTTCATGGTGTTAACTCAAACAAACTTGGTGCCCGTTTCTTTAAATCCTATAGCTGTCGGAGGTAATAAACTTCTCTATATTATTACGATACTTTCTGCCTTTTAGACAACAAAGTCCAATTCGGTCCTAGAAAACAGTGAGCGTTTATACGGAGTTCTTCCCCCTTGAGTTCAAAAGATGCGGTAGTCTCCTCTAACACTTATCGCCCATGAAATGGTTGAACTCAACAGGCAAAAGTTTAGCCTGTTAAAAAGACTTTCATGGAACAGTTACGATTGAAGTAACAGATAAAGCATTAAACCTTGATCGCGAAATCTGAAGTCAGAAGCGCCGCTTGAAATAGTACGTAACTGCCCGTGAGCAACACCACTATGAACAGGACAAGACAACACTCTACTGATCTGAGCGTTGAGCAATGTTATGTAAACAGGTAACGGGCCACTTTGCCCGCAAACATAGCTACAACCGAGATAATTTCTTCAAAGAAAATCACAGTACACTTCAGTGGAAGAGACTTGATGAACTGCTGTAAATCTAAAGTATTCTCAGGAAAGTGAGAGCTTCCTTCAGAGATTCGAGTACCCAGTAATAACTCGGCATGCTGATTCTGTAGTCGCATACATGCGACAATCGTAATCACAAGAAGTTTTAAGTGAAGAGTAGTAGGCGTCCCACTCAGACCAGAAACGGCTCATTCGATTATTACTGTACCCCGCATCTGACCTAGTCCACAGAGCGATGTTGCGCAGTAGTTACGGCTTTCGACTCGTATGCCAAATAACAAAACTGAACTTCCTGCTCCGTCGTCGGTATTTAGATTTCTATGGTTAGTCTAAGTTAGTTTGTATGGCTTTAGCGACCATTGCTTCCCACTGCCACCTGAAAGATCCACACAGCACTCGTCGCATCAAGTTAACACTGAACTTCATAAAAAGAGCTGCACCCAGAGGGACAAGGCAGAGTGCGATCATTTTTGGCAGGCAGGTCGGTGGTATCACACCACATGAAAGGATTACACTTTCAGCTATGAAGGACCAGCGTGTATTGCGCTAAACGGCGCCAGAACTTACATGTTAGTGTTGCGTCGGGCTCATATGATTGTGAATATAAGCGTCCAGACGTCGCAGCATGTTATTCTACAAGTTTCAGATGTAGTCCTGTGAAAACCCTATGCCGTTTGCACCTGGGCGCGCAGTTCTGCATTTTCGTGGGTGGAGGTGAAGTCCTGATGACACGCTCCATGGGACTCTTTCTCAATCTGGAAGAGATCGGACGATGCGGCTAACCATGCCAGAGTATCAACAGCCGCACGACGCGTTCGAAAGTGGCAGCGGTACGAGGACGAGAGATGTCCCGTTGAAAAAGAGCATGGGCGTGGGCGTTCTGGACAACAGAGCTGCTGGCTGCAGGTCCTCATCCATTCTTCAGTGAAGCTGTCACAGATCCCATTGGAACACTATCGGTGACCAAGCACCATACAATATTACACAGCAAACCATTACACGAAACCATTACACGAGGTTGGCTGGCTGAATAATGGGAGACGACAAAAACACTCTTCGTGGCGCTCTCCACTGTCTCTCCAGGCACGGACTCGGTCGTTTTCGCCTCCAAGGCAGCAGCGAGACTCGTCCGAAACTTGATCTGCTGCCAGTCTTTAGGACCCGCGCGATGCTACGGTGGTGTGATTGGTAGGCGTCCTAACGGCCAACAGTCGCTTGCCAATGGTACTAGCACTTAACGGTATGTTGCACAGAAGGCAGGACAGCCCGCTGAATGGCCCCTATCGTTGCCGTTGGATCCGCTCGCATTTGGCAGGCAATCTGCCGGTTCTCCCTCCTCGTTGTACGCGTCAGACGCCCAGATCCTTCCTGTATCCTTAGCCACCACCAGCTGGGAATGGTGGTGTCCACACGAACGGTTTGGCGCGCAATGCGGTAGGACCACCCAGCCTTCTTCAGCTCTATGATACGGTTCTCTCGAACTCACCTAGCTGGGGAAACTCCTGTCGGACGTGTTGCCTGGACATGGTGCACGTTCAGAGACTGATGCAACCCGCTGTCGTAGGGGGCTGTTGTATCAACCGATGAGCACGTCGTCATGGCCAGCTCAAGCTCCCTTAGTGCACAGCAGACCTGAAAAGTAATCATCGGCGTAGCTGATGGTGTACGACATACCTACCCAGTTTGCTGTGGACCGGTCAGGTTCTTTTGGGTGCAGTTCTTTTTATTACGATGATTGTTGTTCATATTGCTGGGAGTACAGGAATAGTGTTGGCTCAGCCTCGTTAGCAATAGTTGGAGAGAGGGATGTTGACCGTGAGAATTAGTCTGCTTAGAAGACACAAAGCGCCTCAAATTTCCAAACCTTGTAACCTCCCCCTCACTTACCGGCGTTAATGACAGTGAAAAATGAAACCGCGTGTACCTAATGGGAGTTTTGGAAAAGCAATCGTCACCGAAGTTAACCTGTCGGTAAAGAGGGAGGAAAGGGTTACATCTAAATGAAAGGAAAAGTGCTAATGAAACTGGTGGAAATTAATTTTGAAAAGGGGTAAAGTTAATAAAGAAGGTAAAATGTGCAGCCGTTACGTTAACAATTAACTAGCGGTAATTAGGTATTTGAGATTTGGGGGAAATCACGGTCGCCAGTCCTAAGGACAATTACTATAGTAACTGAAAAAGAAAGGTTATTACACATATAATTAACACTAGAAGCGTGGCAACTGAAGGTTGACATGTGTAGTGTGAAAACTGAAAGTTTGTCAGAAGTAATAAATTTCGCTACACTCTGACTTAATTTAGCAAAAGAATTAATAAAACCGGAAAATCGAAAGTTAATTTAGTGACTGAAGTTAATAGTGAGCTTTCTTTCTGAAGCACATCGAAATCCAGTAAAATACGGTTAGTCTTGGACTACCTCAACAATCATTTCAAAAGCTACTTGAATCTACGCAATTTAGAAATAAGAGAATTAACTTTGAACTTGAATTAAATGATTCTGAACAATTAACAATAGTAAAATTTAGTACGTACCAAGCTGAGCTGCAGTCACAGGTAAGCTAAAATATGCTAACAAAACTCGCACTCTAAATTTGTGCTCGTGTAACCTAAATATTGTAGCCAGCTACTGAACTTTGAAATTAAAGCAGTGAAATCTAATTATATTATTTTAATGCTGGCGTTTGAATTTCAACGACACTCGGGTTCATTTCGGAAAAGGAAGGGACCCTGCTTGGCAATGCAATTGGGACAATGAGCAACAAAGGTTCATGCTAAGTTGCTGTAATTTTGCGAGGCAAATGGAACAATTTGAAAAGCTGAGGTCTGCCATACAGTTCTGAAACTTTACGTGCTTTTAGTCTTCCTTGTTGGTTGATTGAAGGTTTGAAGCCGTCGATCGAGGAGGTGGCGACAGTCACTCATTGTCGGCCGTCGCTGTTGCAGAAGCTGGATGTTGGCGCGCCTTCTTCTCGACACGGTCACCAGGCGAAACGGGCTCTTGATGTGCGCCAGCTAATGCTTCCCGTCCGCGACACCATGTCAGACACTATCATCGCGAGTCGAGCGCAATTACATGCTGCCAAACCCCGAAAGCGCGGCAACTCGCGGGAGCGTCACACAACACCTGCTCCACTCGCTACTCCCGCCAGACTCCGACTCCCACCGCTCCGCCCGCGCTCCACGCGGCAGAGTTAACACTACCAAAGATCCTACACACTTTGATTCTTCACATGACCCATCGATGTAATCGTTCGATAGCAGTTTTCCCTAGGCAAGACCCAGCGTAAAAATACAAATACTATTTACGAAACAAACCAATTATACATCGACATAAATGCATAAATATATATATATCCAAACAGTAAAGCAATTACAATATATAAAGAGACAGAAATGTCATATCTTGAGGTAACAAAACAAGGAAAAAAATAATAGTACAATAGATGGAAATAGGAGGATATGCATTTCCGGCGTTACAACCTGCTTCCAGTAACGCCTCAGTCTGTGGATGAGGGAGCGAACCGGCAGGCGAATGCCTCATGAGATGACAGAGCCACACAGTTCTGTTCCAGCGGTTCCAGTAAGACACTTCTGGCACTTGTCTAGATCGTTCTTACGACGACGACAGGTTTCCTCCAGCTTGTCCATATGTTGGGGCTGTCCTGCTAATACCATCGGCGCCGACGAATGTTAATTTCTAACCTTTCTCACATCGTGTGGTCCAAATAGAGGCAATTGCACTTAAAAGAGGATAGTAAATAGAGGAAAAATACACAGGCGCACAAGAAGTGAATAAGTTTATATGGTCGGACACCGAGCGTTCGTGCTAATCTTGTAGCACAGCCAGTGGTATAGTATTTGTTTCCGACAGATATACAGTGACTCTGTGAGCGAGGTCCCTTCAATGCGGTGGCGGTACGCAGAGCAAACGGAATCAGTTCCTGCGGCGGAAAGCAATTGTAACACCGTAGATTGGTTGGCATTTCCTGGTCACTAAACATTGTTTCATATCCTTTCGGCTCTGTCTTAGGGCGTGGGTTCATGCAGTAGTGTTGTTTGCCGTTGCATGACGACGTTCAGTCTAGCAGCTCACTTGGTGCTGTCAGAGTAGGTTGTTACTTCTTATAAGCAGAGGTCCCCAAGCGGTGGGATCGACGTTCTGAAACCAAATATACAGTGATGTAGGTTAAGATCTCAGGTATCACACATTGCAGACATTCATCCTGCTGGGTCCCTCGTTTGCGAATAACTGACGAAAAAAGTTCGGAATTTTGCGTGACAGTCAGTATCGTTAAAAAAGTTGTATTAATCAGATTGTTTGTGTGGTGTAGTGGGTGAGGTAAAGACTTCATATGTAGCAGGTCTTGGGATCGAATCTTGTCAGGTGCATCAATTTCTTTTAAATCTTCACCAAAATGGCTCCCATCATTATTTTTATCCAGTTTACTGGTTTAATTGAATTTTTTTTTTCTATTCTGTTTAACACGATTTTAATCGCCATGTCAACTTCATTTACTTCATTTTTTCTTCATAGGGTACCATTCTTTTCCACTCGTAACTTTTGTGAATGTAAATTTAATTACGTTTATCTATTGTATTATTCAGTTATCTGAAGATGGCGATCTGTTAGTTAAAAAACAAAAGACAAAGTAATCTATTTATATTGACTGTGCAATGGGGCTAACGTTACTTATTTGGACCCCCCTCTTCCCCGAAATATTGGATGTGACATGTTTCTCTGTAGCTCTGTCCGAGGGCTAGTTTTTGAAAGTGAAAATTTGGTTGTGAGCTAGCGAAACCAACGAATGTGAAAGCAGAAAATCTGAATGCGGTAACAAATTGGGTGGCGAAGCCTAATGTTTACGTCTACACCATGTGTAAAAAGGCAGCGGGGGCGGTGGAGGGGGGGGGGGGGGGCGCTCCATTACGTAACTTTCACCGTGCAGTGTCGTGAAAAATGTATTTTTCGTTACAAGATGTGCAAGCCTTTTGGACGGTTTTCGTCGTACAAACATTTAAAACATATCTTAAATATGTTTTGCGCTATGGACAGAATAACGCAGATAAAGATTTAAACGAAAGGAGGATTTATAAGTAAAACAACATTTAAGTGAAATGAGGCGTAGATAGTATGAATGCAGTAACCTGGACGAAAAAATAGGATGATAAGATCTAAGATCGAAATTAATACATAAAATTGATTAAAAAGAAATGAAAAAAAATTTGCAAGCGGAGAAACAATGATAGGAAGAAAAACGAGAGCAAATGAAGCAGTTATGATTAAAATGGTGTGAGAAAGGAAGAGAAATAAAAAAAAATACATTTAACTCAATTAATTGAATAAAAATGATCAATGGTATTTCGATAAAGATTTAAAAATAAAGAATCCAATGCACCTGATGAGATACGAACACAGCACTTACCGTACCCATTACATCACACATCCAGCCGGACTAACACAACATTTTTAATGCAACTTAACGTCATGAAAAATTCCGTTTTTTTTGTCAATTATTCGCAAATGGGGGCCCACCAGGGTGAATGGCTGCAGTGTGTGATACGTAGGGTCTACACCTGCATAATCATATACATGATTTCAAAAAGTCGATCCCTTCACTGGGGATTTTCATTGTTAGTCCTCTGCTACAAAGATTCGTCCTTACTAGACATCAGCAGTTGAAACTTGTCAAGCTCAGTTTTTCACGTCTGCTCTCCGCAAGGTAGCTTGTGGCGGAGGATACATTAATAGGTATTATTTTCGTCTTTACCATCACTTTTACGGAAAGAGAGCGATATAAGTTCATTTAATACAGCATCTGAAATAATTAGTACCAGACGACCCATGCGAAACTTTCGCACTTTCATAGTTTCAAATAATGACAGTATTTGGAATAAGCGTAATCGTCAGGGTAAGGTTAGTTGTGGGAATGAAGACAGAATATCTTTAAAAATGGACCGAACGACGTGAAATAATAATGAATTCATAATACATCCTTGTACAGATGTTTTGGTTTCGGAAAATATATCCGTTTAAGAAAGTCAAATTGTACGACGGGCGGAGATAATGGACTACCGTAGTGTTCGCGGTTATTATCTACGACAAATTATCCAATTTATAAGTACTTTAAAACAGTGGTATTTGTTTTATGAATAGGAAGTCTCTTCCTCGTTATAAGTTACAGGTATGAAGCGGAACGTCATTGATGCCCTTTTGCCCATGATAGTCACAAGCCTCTTGTATTTTAAAATTTTCCGCAAATAGTGAGATTAAGCGCAAGATTGGTATGCATTGTCAGAAGCCGTTTGAAAAACCTTTCTAACGATCCTTCATTCATCTCTGTATGATTACTGTGTGTTGCGAGAAAGGCATATTTACTTCAGAAATAACATTATAATTGTTATTATTACTAGACGAGATAATTTCTAAGTGAAATGGTTGTCGACACCTCTTGAAACGTGCTCTCTGTAATTTCTTTGAGAATTGTTTTCCGTGGTGCACCTCGCTTCCTTATATTATCTAACATTGTAGTTAGTGTATTGAAGAAACTTTAGTTTTCGAATGAGGTTAATACGCTCATTTAGCGATAGTCGAGCAAGATCGTAGCTGATTTGTAATCCAACATCTTGAACACGTTGCTCTTTAAGTAGATAAGATATTCCTACCCCAAAAGGGAAACTAGTGATACGAAAGCCCCGGTATCCAGTTTGAGGTGGGAAAACCGTGGAAGTGGGCAGCAATGCGAAGTGTGTATTGGAAACAACGTCCTCGCGCGCGCTACGCTTATCTCGCTAACCTCGATGCGTAATCGGCTATGGCGCGGACTCTGACCGACGAGAAAAGTGCCTCTGATTGCGGTTCCACTCGACTTCTCTTCAGCCACTGCTTGACGACTAAACCGGAATTTTTTGAGGTTGTCCCTTATATAGAACGTCTTGTTAGTCATCACCTGCATCCTGTCATATCAGCAAACTTATTCATCGAGCGTTGATGACATTAGACCAACTCCGACTGTATACTCTTTCTTTCCTAATGTTACTGTCTAAATCTATACCTTCTCTCAATTCGCCTGTTGCACGACGAGAATTCGTATCTTGGTTTCCTGTTTTAAGCTAAAAACAGTTCAGTTGGGTGCCTAGATGGATCCTTTAACGAGGCTGAAGACAACTCCTTTCCTTTTGTTCAGATTTGCTAAGTCCATAGGTCTTCGTTGTCTCTGTTAATGGATGCTCAGTAGTTAAAGAGGAATGGTCTGGTTCGATATATGGTAACGAATTTTTGAGAGGTCTGAAGGTTTTAAGCTGTTGCTGATACGGCTTAGAATGCTGAAAATATCACCCCCCCCCCCTCCCCCTCCCTCGCCGTCCCTCCAACGAACAATTCTTCCCACTAACGATGTATTTTGTCACGCGTTCTTGTAGAAACGTAGTATGGCGTGCTTCATGGTACGCCGACATAACTTGCCTTCAATGTTGTTCCTGCACGGCAGTGGTCTACAAACTACGGCCCGCGGGTCGTATACAGCCCGAATCCTATATTCGTGGGGCCCGCGGTTCTCGTGTGTATTATATAACACTGTGAATCTACCAACAGCCGAATCCAAACTGGTCAGCTAACCGTAAGAGATTCTTAAGAGTGTAGTTCTCCTGCTCACAACCTCTAACAAATAAAAATGCTTACAGAGACAGTAATATTTAAGATGCGATGAATTTTAATTGACGTTAGTGTTCGGCCGTGAACTATATAAAGTCGGCCGTTTATCTCTGGGGCAGGGGGCTAAGCAGAGCGGCCACTGCAAGACTAGAGAACGTGAGAGGATGATGCTTTATTATTTATCTTCCAATGCTTATAACTCATAGCCGTGTGCGCCTTACAACCAATCAGCAGCTACGGTTTAAAACTCAAGCGGAAATAACATGGAATCGTGAATGCGCATTATAGAGATGGTCATCTTCAAGTACGTTACATGTTTGTAAGGAACACGAAATTAAACTAAGGCTGTTATAATACCACGCCATGAACAGAAGAAAGGCGATATTCAAAACATTTAGTGCATGTGTGCGATGGTGTCGTATGTTGCATAATGCATTTAAATAGGAGATCAGTTACTGTTATCAATCAATTAATTACCTTCTCACACAAGACAGGAACAGTTCGTCAGCAATTAGTGTCACAACTGTGAGGTTTCTGAGGGTGGCAGCAGTCTGGAACAGAGAACAGTTGACACGATGTGTTCCGAATGGGGCCGACTTTCCGCGCCCTTACTATAGCCACAGGGTAGTCTACTGCGGCCTCGTAACAAGCCAGTTTATACAAGTTACCAGTTATAATAATATCGGTACATATGCAGTCCGAGATGTCGTCACACAGTTTGAGGGTTGGGTTGTTTGCGGTAAGAGACCAAACAGCGATGTCATCGGTCTCATCGGATTAGGGAAGGACGGAGAAGGAAGTCGGCCGTATCCTTTCAAAGGAAATATCCCGGCATTTGCCTGGAGCGATTTAGGGAAATCACGGAAAACCTAAATCAGGATGGCCGGACGCGGGATTGAACCGTCGTCCTCCCGAATGAGAGTCCAGTGTGCTAATCACTGCCCCACCTCGCTCGGTCATAGTTGGAGTTGGCTCTTGAACAAAAAAGTTTACCGACCATTGCTGTAGGGTAAGGCTGTTGCTAAGTGCGTTTAATCCACCTCTAACGACCTCCGTGTCCACTAGTCGTTGAACAAACTCGTAGCTGAATCGCGTGCAGTATACGGAACATCACACAAAAGTACAAAGAAAATATAGGGCGCAGACACACAAACTTCCTATTTCGTGATGCGAATGAAGACAATAAAGTGTGGAAATTTTCTGCCGAGAAAGAACGAAAGAAAAAACGGCCCATATGTTGTTGTTTTACGTGTACGTAATGCATTGCAGTTAAATACATTGCGATTTGCACATTGTAATAAATGTCTGAAATCACAGATTACGTTTAAGGAAAAATATACTAAAATACAAGAAAATATGCTATTGAATTTTTTTATTCCGCGGCTGGTATCAGTTTAGTCACATTTTTGGCGGTACCTACTTACATATGACACGCAACATGTTCAGCGACATATTGGAAATGTGTTGGCGGAATACCAACCTCAGATCCTCCTCCTAAATATACCTTCGTTCACGTGCAGACGATTTTATAGAATCAATCTTTTTAAACATATTTCACAGCATCACAAAACTCGATACTATGAAGCTAATATGCGATGGTTAGTCAAACTGTTAACTGCAATTCTTATTCATAATGAAATCCGCGCGGTACAGTACCGTGGCACGCAGCTAGAGGAACCCAGGGCAATATTACCTTCGGAAAAATGCCGGATTGGTTTCTTAATAAAGTGTACACGAACTAACCGTAGCACTGAAGTACTGAAACTGTAGTTGCTTCAAAAAACAAAAAAGGATAGGTAGTTGGGTAGTAAAGGAATATTGTGTGAAACACGTAGTTTTACGATTAGTCATTTCGTCAAGATTAGACCGCCTCAAACGAATTTGACATATGTATATTAATTTGTTTCTTCATAGTTCAGAATATGCAGTTTTTATGTACAGTATGTGGTACATACACTGTTCCCTGTACGTTTATTTTCTGTATACAGGAACATAGGTAAGCCTAGTTCCAAAAACAATCGTCCATAACGACATTGTCTTCGACGGCACGATAAACTCTGATGTTTCAGCCTTAATTCCAAAAGTCAGATATTACCCAGTTTTCGTAGAAGCGGTGTTACTTTTCACTGGACAGTATTCAACAAGTCATGTCGGTCTATAGGAATGCCACACTGGGAAGAATCAATTGAAACTGACAGTTCTGATAGACTAAAATTACATGCACTCATCTGTAATTCGTAAGAGGACGTGCCTTGCTTCAGATTGTTTTAAAGTCGCTGGCGCGTCCCTCAGTCATGTACAGACAAATGTCACATTATCTTTGGCGGAGAGGTCCACCAGTTAACGATTTTAAATCTTAATTCTGGACGATACGGAACGGAGTCACACGAAGTGTTCATACGCTTCCTTGCACTGGTTCTTATTGTGTATCGTGGAAGAACACTCACTTCCCTTACGTTGGTGAAAGTTATCGCTGACGTTTTTCCCCAGCACAAAATAATATATATTTTCTACGCCCTCCTAGTCGCGTCACCGAACGCTGCTAAAGACGGATGCAGAGAAGTTTAAGCAAGTTTGTTCAAGCAAGATAAACGCTGCTGCTAAAATTGCTGAATAATTCGACATCGAGTGGTGATTCAGATACAGTATTTCCGGTTGTTATTTAACACACACAAAGACTGTAGCGTTTGTGTCCCAAGAGTTGTTTGATGGACGTGTTCATTCATGAGGGAAAAAAATTTGTCGGAATCTGATGAGGTGCCTCTTTCCGAAAGATTCAGGCGTGCCCCTGAATCAATTATAATTTATAGAGTAAGAGAAAATTGATGCAGCACGTGTTCCTGCCGCATCAAACGGCGACGCGCACCAAACTCGTATTTAGAACTAGAGGTGTTGGACTCCCATGTTAGGCTAAATTGAGATTTCAGGCGAGTGCCAGGACGATTCTTTAAATAGGCCACCTTCACTTCCACCCAACCCCCTCCTCTAATCAAAAGACGATAATGCTCCGTGTCTAATCAGACTTCAATTCATTCTTGTTAAAAAGTGAACACTTCAGCTTACACTAAGGGAATAGTGCTGACGCCGTTATGGAGCTCCAGACACACATTAAGGAATGTCATCAGATCGTTATTAATATCTCGTCGGAGATGCAGTACTAGACGGTTGACGCGATATGGACTGTCTCAGGTGGAGAGTGCAGCATACTGTGTCTTTCCTCACACTGCGCTGCCTGCCAAAGGGTGCGTGAGCGATTTGTAAAATTCATTGGCGTCCTATGTGTTTGGGGATCGACCATACACCTCTCGCATTACGCTGTTATTGTTCTGTAAACTTTCTCTAAATTGATTAAATTGCAGGCAAGATGAGGCTGATGAAATGAAATGAATAAATGTGCTTAACATGAGCTGGGTATCGTTTAGTTACGAGAATGCGTGTTCAACCGTTGTCTAATATCGTGAAACAACAGCGACAGCTCGAATAACTAGATCAATTAAGAATGCACTAAGTCCGGAACACACTTTCCTGTTCATAGTTAAAGTGCGAAAAATCAGTTGTGGATAACTTTCCGAAGTTCACGAACCTATTAAAAAAAAAAAATGTCCATATGGCATATTTGACCGGGCATTCGATTCTGGGGCATTTGGCAGCCAGGTGCAAGTCTTCTTTTTATATGACGCCACTTTGGCGACTAGCGCACCGACGATGACGATGACGATGACGACTACGACAGTGACAGTCTCAGTTGGGGAAAATACCGACCTGGCTGGGAATCGAACGCGGGGCTCCGTGATCGAGAGTCGGCAATGCTAACCACAAGACCACGAGCTACTGACACGGACCTGTTCAGAAACTTCACAAGTCTGTAAACATGACACTACAATTCCGAAGAATATATAACGGAACTTGTCAAGTCTTAACCGCCCTACTGTTCAGAATGCAACTGCCAAAAATTTCTTTAAGTTCCCGAACTCCCGCAGAAACTTTACAAGCTTATTTTTTCTACCTGTCACCCGAAAAATTTTAAACGCTCCAATCGCAACTGACCCGCCGCTCATCGGCACACGCTCGAACTCACAGACTACTCAACGAACTGGTCCCAGGCCAACGTGGCCGATTCCCTTATTCAACTCCATTGATCGTTGCAGTGCCCACAAAAATGTACATTGTGTATTGAACCGGGGACCTAGAAACGACGGAGATGATCCGTCCCGCCGTAGCTCTCGGTGGTTCACAACCCCACAACAGGCCACACCGAACCCATGGTTATTGTGAGGTTCGGCCGCCAGTGAATTAGGGTAGAATTTCACCAGTTTTTCTGTAGGAAATATCGGTTTTTGCTGTGGCCCTTAGTTTTTGAATAATTTACATCTTATTCAGGTAGATAGCATTAGCAGTATTTACAATGGACAGTGAAGTAAAAATTAGACACGTGGTGAAAAAGTAACTAAACTATTTCGAAAGAAATTGCCATAACTGTTAATACATTTATCCTACCGCGAGATAAGACGGCCAATGCCTACATGGAAAAATTTGTGCGGTTGCAAAGGGTATCGTAATCGTAACAAGGCGTGCACCTCTTCGTGCGAAGTAAATGGATGGCCAAGGACGTCTTTCTTCTGGGCTCCAAAAATATGGAAATCGCGTGGGGAGAGGCCGAGACTATGATGGATGTGTAAGGGCTTCCCAGCGAAACTTCTGCAGCGCAGCTGAAACAACCTTGGCAACAAGTGCGCGGGTGCTATCCTGCAACACAACGATGCCGCCCGCCACTATTTATGGGCTTAAGATTTGATAGCACGCTTCACATACTGCTGTGCGTTAATTACGGCGCAGTGTTCCATGAAATACATGGGCGGCGGGCCCTCGCAGTCAAAAGAATGAGGCCAGAGCTGGCGTGCATATTGTTTCGATAACGCTGCGGAAGTTTCGTTAGAAAGCCCTTACACATCCTCCACACAGTTCCGATCGCTACCCATGCGATTTCTAAATTTTTGGAGCACAGAAGAAAGACATTTGTTGCCGTCGATTTGCTTCAGGCGAAGAGGTGCACACCTCACTGCTGAGTACAATCAAGATTCTGTAGGCAACTGCGAACATTTTTCCATGAAGGCGTTCACCGTCTTATCTCTCAGTGAGATACATGTATTAACAGTTAGAACGATTACTTTTGAAATAATAAACAGTTCAATTTCTTTTATTCACACTCTCGTTTTCTTTTGACTGTCCCTTATACTATCTGTATTAAACGCAATGAGAATCAAACGTCTGCAGATAGTTACTGTCGTTCATTATGTAATACTGCCCCTATATGTATTGTTTAGCAGTTTATTTTGCACTAAAATGCGTCTCTAGTCGTCAGAATCAACATTCCGGCTCATAGCTCAAATGTGTTGCTTAAATAGAAACTCCGAAGCTGTTTTCATATAGCGCTGTGTAAGTACTATGCTTCGACGCTTTCTTTTTTAGGCGTTTAGAGATTATTAATTTTCAAAGGTATTCAGTCCCTTCATACCTTCCATCGTCAATACCTAAAGTAATATTATGTGTACACAGTGAGTGTTTAGAAGGGCTTCCTCGTCTCGTTTCTCTCTTCCATGTGGCGCCATTCCCTATTATGTATTGTTGGGAATAATGAATTTTACTTACGTGGTGATCGCGAAATAATTTGCGGCTCTGAGTTTGCGCCATGGTAGCACCCTCACTAGTCTTGGACAAGAAATCGCATGTCACAAATCGCAGTCATTGAGAAATCCGTTTCCAGAATAACGACTTTCCAGAATAACGACTTCAATATTTCACTCAGAACTGGAAGTCGCAAGCAGCAGCGAGAAGTAGCATTTAACCATAACATTCAACGCCATGTGCCCTGTGTTGACCGAAGTTCGTACTTCGTTCTACGAGCATTATGTTTGACACTACGGACGTACGTGTACCTACCCGTGGTCGAAGAAATGAACCAAAAAGCTAATTTGCTCTGAGAAAAATTTTACACTTTACCTGGCAGCAACACTGTATGTTTGCCTAGAGTATGATGTTGCCCCCCCCCCCCCCCATATCTCTATGGAATCTTGGTTGTCACGAAGCTCGAGGTCTAGGTTAGGTTGAAATTTAATGATTCGGTTGAGAGTTGGTGAAGCCAACGAATGTGAATGTCAAATAAATCAAGTTATGATAACAGATTAACCTCTTGCGCAGGCCTAAGTTCGCATTGTATTTAAACACACTTGACGCACTGTTCAAGTAAATACAGAAAACGTATATTCGATAATGGACAAAGTTCTGACGAGTATTTCGATACGTATTGTGCACGTACGTCGTACAACTACGAAAAACGCAAGGGGGCGACCCACTACATAACTTCTAACGAAAGTTCAGAAGTACCGGTAGAGTATTTACAAGATGTACTAGTATATTATTTTCAACAGAACAATATACAGGTAAGCTTGTGTGTGTACCTAAACTATTCCCAATATCTGCTTTTAACTGGAATATTCGTACTACCCACTCTTTTCACTTGCACATCACCAATCTTAAAACACACAACCAAGTTGTTATAAATACCTGTATGTCAGACAATACAGGGTACGGGAGAGCTTTAACTAGGGGAGAATGGATTTTTCGTTATTGACTCTCAGTATACATTTATCACCACTTCAAATCGCATAATGACTTCAATGACACACGCTTGAAATATTCAGTTGGCGCACTTTACGGGCGAGAACATATAACTTCCGTTGCATTGACACAGTTTACCTGGCCAGAATACCAATTAGCAGATATACTAGTATCCCTGCGAAGCGTTAAAGTGCTATTTCTACAATTTACCACCGTAGTTGCTACTTGCATCACAGAGTAACATCTACGGTGACGAATCACAGAAATCGCCTTTCCTTTTAACATTTCAGAGGGATAAAAGTTGAACATTCGTTAACTGGTATTTTACTCTGAGACAACTCGCAAGTAAATATCACAGTTACCGAAAAGTAGCACTCACAAAAATTATTGATATCGAGAAGTCACAGTGTAGCCCATTCCGAGCTCACACCAAGCGCGGGCCAACAACGGTTACTCGCCCCCCCCCCCCCCCCCCCCCCCCAGGGGAATCACTCGCATGTTACCCCCCTGCTCTCGTGACAGCCGGCTTACTCAGTGACACTCATACTTCGCGAAAATCGGAAGCTGAAGTGTCGTCTGCTGATCAGACGACAGCCACGCATGCTGCTATACCTCCTCGCGAGCTATGCTGTCCTGTCTCTGGCTGGACTCGCGCTTCACCGCGCCGCGTCACGTGTCAAAGCAGCGCGGGCCTGTCCATCTCCGTACAACTATTACCGTGCCGCTGACTCTATAACGAATACACCACGTTCTGTGACTTTAAGGTGTTGAAATAGCGACTGTAAATTTCTGATGTAGCCGCTTTGTACTTGGTTATACACAATGCCTCTTGTGCTGAAAGATACTACAGAGCATCATGACAATATCGAAAAATAAATCATTTACAACTGTAACAGTTCTTTCAGTCTTATCAACTTGTCCACATGTTTTAATAACAGCCGCTGTAATAGATATGTGCTGCATATACAAAGGCTAAGTTCACGTGACACAGAAAATCTATTAAATTCCATTTATTCTAGGAATAAATGGAATTTAGCAGTGCCGATAGAGCAATTGGAATGATTGGAAAAGTAAGAGTCCTTCACGTATTTGAGGGGAAAAAAGTATGTAAAAGGAATTGTGGAGTAGCTGTAGAAGGATAAAGTATATTTTATCAGCTTTTAGAAGATCACTTGAACTTTTTTTTTTTTTTTCGCTGTACTGGCGTTCGATCTTACTACTGTTAGGCGTTGTCACCTACCTTCGGTACAGTATGCCCCAACTCAGCGATATGGATTACTTTACTTAAATAACCGAGACGACGACGAAAATGCGTAACGCTGTCAAACAACTGAAACTGTAACAGTGACGGTCGTCCCGTGATTGAAAGATCGGGCGAGCAGGTCGAAGTAACACAACAATGTGTTGCTTAGAACGAGGCTGCTTTTTGTCTTGGTCATGGTCCTAGCATCTGGAGTAGTTGTAATATAATTTTATGACACCCAGAACATTGCATTGCATGTCCTTTTTCCATTATAAACTCAGCGCTTCTAACAAATAAGTTGCCCTTTTACAAAAAAAAAAAAAAAAAAAAATGTTGCTCCTAATATTAGAGAATTTTCAAGTGGCTCAAATGGCTCTGAGCACTATGGGACTTAACATCTGAGGTCATCAGTCCCCTGGAACTTAGAACTACTTAAACCTAACTAACCTAAGGACATCACACACACCCGTGCCCGAGGCAGGATTCGAACCTGCGACCGTAGCGGTCGCGCGGCTCCAGGAGAATTTTCATTTTATCCCACTTTCCTCTAAGAGAGACTTATTCTTTCACACTGAAGAGCATCCCGTGCGCAGATTATCTGCTCTACATGTTATATTTTTATAAAAATCGCTGAATGTATTTATGTAGTTCCGCATCTCCTAAAGCATTTCAACCAAAATTGGTACATACATCAGTTAATATCTGGAAAGCAGCACTGCGGTGAAAGAGGAGGCGGAGGTAAAACCTATCTACCTCCCAAAGTGAAAAGGGAGCATAAGTGCGGTGTGCCTGAAGCAATGTCAACCAAATTTGTTTATATACTTGATTAATCATTTCTATAAAAATGCTGTGGGTGTAAGATACTCCTGTACTTCTAGGGGTCGGGTGAGGATGACGAAGGGTGCGACCTAAAAATGTTCGAAAATAAGTCATATTTTATTTAAAATGCATTAAAAGTGTGAAACGCAATGGGTCTTATTTGGGTTGTTCAGTGCGTCAACTAGGTCGCGAGAATGAGTACTGCTACGAGGTAGTATGCTTTCCGGCATGTTTCTGGGCCAAAGATCATGGCCCCAGGCAAAACATCACAGATAATTTCCCGTCCTCTCTGGAATCACATGGCGTAAAACAGCGGAGATTAGGCAGTTGCCAGCGACAGTCCTTTTTCTCGAAACGACAGTCAGTTACACTTGTCACTCTCTCTGCGGAAGTCAGATTCAGCATAAAGGAAGAAAACCACACTAATGTAAAAAAATGAAACTGATTACAACTTACGGCGAACGCAACAAGCTCATTTTTTATGGAGTACTGTTTGTAAATTGAAGTAAATTTTGTTTTACGAACTCCTCGACTTTTCCTTTAAACGTAGATTCTTTTGGGAAGCAAAATTTTAAAAAGAGGAGGATACGAGTGAGTGCGAAGAAATGAGACGAAATGATTGCCCTATTACAAATGTAAAACAGTTCCATTTTCACAACAAAAAGTTGAATGATTGTCGTCAATTTTCTGAATACACCGTCCGTACAAACAGTTCCGCGACTGATTTTCTGATTTTAATCGTGGTGTATAAGCGACGTCACGCCAGTAACAACGACGGTAGTTTGAACTAACAACTGCATTCAACCAGTCAATTGTGAACAGGCAATGCTAAGTAGTGGCGGACGTGCGGCCGTAGTCTGTAAACGTTGTCTCAAAACTGCAATGGAGCACTATCTGTAAATAAAGTGTTAAAGACGTTCTCCAGACTGTTTTGATGGAGCGAAAAGTGTGTGCAAAGTTATCCCACACGCCTTGACTCCTGAACAAAAATGACGGCTCATGAATGCCTGCTGTGACTCCATTGAAATGTAAAACGCAGCCAGTTCTTAAAAAGTGACGAGCTTTGGTGTTAAATATACGATCTACGAGGTGCAGAAACTCTCATGAACAGTCAACGCTTTAGCGACATGCAAACAGTTGTGATGCACGGGTTGAACAGTGTCCCAAAGCAAGACTTTCCTAACAGTTTCACATGGTTGTAAGAACGTTCTGTGTGTTGTTCTCAAGTGAGAGGAGACTACATACAATACATGAAGGATTAAGACCACCATCTTAACTTTCCTCTAATTTTTATTAATCCAGTCTCGAAACTTGATGGACTGACGGAGTACTTCTTACCCAGGCAGAGTTAAAATTTCATCAGGACTCTGATGAAACGGCAGGATGAAATTCGCCCGAATTCCCGCTCCCACGCTGGCAGACACCTGATCCGTATCTCTCCCCTGGCTTCCCCTCGCTCGACATAATGTTGGTTTAAGAATGCGAGTGTGGGCAAAATGCTTTAATAAAATAAAATAAGGAAACGTTCGCGCTTGTTCCGTTCCCAGAGATCAGCACGCTATAGGGAGCCGGTAGTATAATCAGCGAGCGCTGCCGGTCTACCCCAGCAGTCGCAAAGCACTGTGGGACTTGAGTGGCCGCGGTGCTGCGTCACTCTAGCGGCGCGGGCGAAGGCCGTGTGCGATACGGAGACATGTGTCTGCCAAGGCGGGCGCGGGAGCTCGGCAAATAAGCGATAACACCTTACGCAACGGAACGCGCCCGCCGGGCCGTTAGCGGCTCGCCTCTTCCCACAAAACCTATCCGCTTTAAGTGAGAATCACTGCTGGCCTGGACTCTGCCATTCGCGGACACTTCCTTGTAAGTCTTACAGGCTCTCGCAGAGATTGTCTTTATGCAACTTTCTGATGCTGTTCCCTGTTTCGCCCATTGCCAGATTCCTCATTATCCCTATGTTCATACGTTCCTTTGCTCAGATCGCCTGAACCAAAGCCATTAGACGAAGTAACGAGTCTTCTACAGTCGACAAAAGATTGGTTTAAGAATGCACCGTAGTACAGGTTGTTTAAAAAATGACCTAATTTCAAAATTCCATATTTATCTATAAAACATATTACAAACATTGGATAAATTGCAAATTAAAAAATCTTAGTTTTAGCTATGCCATTAAAAATGCTGTGTGTCCATCAGCAGCAGCACGGACATCATCTAGACGATAGCTAAATGCTTCATAAACTTTACACACTGTATCTGCTTTTACAGAAGTTGTGGCGGCTGTTATTTCGTTCTTCACTACATGAGTTTCACGAAGTAAAGGAAGATGAACACACTTTCCTTCACATATCAACACAAGAAAAAAAGTGCTGATAAACTCAATTGTTTGATATCTATAATACATGATTCCCAATTCATGTTCTGGTAATTATACTTAGTCGAGGTCTGTCGTTGTCGATGACGATATATCTTGCTTTGTACAAAATTCAGTGAACTTTGTTTTGTTAAATTGCTGAACTTCCCATTAATTCTTCCTCCAGTTGTTGCAAACGTCTTAGGCCAGAGTGTGACCCTTATCTAATTAGCAAAGAGTACTATTCTCGCTTTATCATTCAAATGGTTCAACGGGCTCTAAGCACTGTTGGACTTCACATCTGAGGTCATCAGTCCCCTAGACTTAGAACTACTTAAACATAACTAACCTAAAGACATCACACACATCCATGCCCGAGGCAGGATTCGAACCTGCGACTGTAGCAGCAGCGCGGTTCCGGACTGAAGTCCCTAGAGCCGCTCTGTCACAGCGGCCGGCGCTTTATCATTGTAAGATCGTTTATATATAGCAAGAAAAGAATTGGTCAGAGAATTGAACTTTGTGGAACGCCAGAATAATTTATTCTCACGCAGAACAACATTCATCATGAGAGCTGTAGGAAGTATCTAACACGCCCACTTTTTCTGTCAACTATACAGGGTGATCGAACAGTCCGTAAAATTTGAGAAAGAGTGAATTCACGGAGCAATGTAGGTAGAGAGGTAAAAATTGACATACATATCTGAAATGACATGGTGTTTTTGAAATAAAAAACGAGTGCAAAAATTGGCCAAACAGATAGTTCTGGATAGCAATACGCCAGTGACGCTGCATGAAAATCGTATGTAAAATGAGCTGTAATGCGAGAAGAAGCCGAACCGTTCCTAGCCTGGCTGATAAACAATTGCTGGAATACTTGCTTTGTAAATAAAACCGCCTTTTCTTGCTGCAGCTTTTTTTTCCAGACGCAGTTCGCCCTTTTCTTGCTCTAAGGCATCTTCAGTGGGATAGTGATCTGCGTTTTCTTTCTTCATATTTACGTTGTTAAAAGCGCAGTGTTCGAACAAATAGCTGTATCTAGTGGCAAAAGAATAATGTTGTTGTTGTGGTCTTCAGTCCTGAGAAATAGTACCATAAAAAGAAGCAGCTTGATGAACAGTGTGACAAAGTTCGGAATTCAAAACTACGCTTATGTTTCGAAAATAAAGTGGTATTGCGACCTTCAGACCAGATGAGAGGAAACGCAGATCACAGCAAACTATCGCACTGAAGATGCATTAGAGAAAGAAAAAGGCGAAACGCGTCTGGGAAAAATAAATTAAGTTGCAGCAAGTATTTCTGTGCTCGATGCGGAGGATGGCCACGCAAACTAACTTGTTAATTGCTGGAATGTAAGACTTCTATGCACGATGGCGCTCCACACCATACTGCTACACGTGTGAAAGACCTCTTGTGGCACATCGTTCGGCGAGGATCCGTGCTGATCCGCAAAGTCTTGTCACGCTTCGCCTCCCAGGTCACCAGACATCAGCCGGTGTAATCATTGGTTGTGAGGTTGCCTGAACTCGCAAGTTTACCGCGATCGTCCGACCTCATAGGGACGCCAAGACACAACATCCGACGGCAACTTCTCACCATACTACAGATACGCTGTACAGTACTGTTCACAACATGTTCCGTCAGCTGTAGGTCTCGATGACGAATGACGGCCGACATGTTTAGCATTTGTTATAAAGAACATCGTCTTTGCGAAAAATCAAACAAAGCACTGAAAGACCTGAGTCGAAACAAGGCCCCGGGAGTAGACAACATTCCATTAGAACTACTGATAGCCTTGGGAGAGCCAGTCCTGATAACTCTACCATCTGGTGAGCAAGATGTATGAGACAGGCGAAATACCCTCAGACTTCAAGAAGAATATAACAATTCCAATCCCAAAGAAAGCAGGTGTTGACAGATGTGAAAATTACCGAACTTTCAGTGTAATAAGCCACAGGTGCAAAATAATAACGCAATTTCTTTGCAGACGAATGCAAAAACTGGTAGAAGCCGACCTCGGGGAAGATCAGTTCGGATTCCGTAGAAATGTTGGAACACATGAGGCAATACTGACTCTACGACTTACCGTAAAAGATAGACTAAGGAAAGGCATACCTACGTTTCTAGCATTTGTAGACTTAGAGAAAGCTTTTGACAATGTTGACTGGAATACTCTCTTTCAAATTCTGAAGGTGGCAGGGTTTACAGGGAGCGAAAGGCTATTTACAATTTGTACGGAAACCAGGTGGCGATTATAAGAGTCGAGGGGCATGAAAGGGAAGCAGTGGTTGGGAAGGGAGTGAGACAGGGTTGTAGCCTATCCCCCATGTTATTCAATCTGTATATTGAGCAAGCAGTAAAAGAAACAAGAAAAATTCGGAGTAGGTATTAAAATCCACGGAGAAGGAATAAAAACTTTGAGGTTTGCCGATGACATTGTAATTCTGTCAGAGACAGCAAAGGACTTGGAAGAACAGTTGAACGGAATGGACAGTGTCTTGAAAGGAGGATATAAGATGAACATCAACAACAGCAAAATGAGGGTAATGGAATGTAGTCGAATTAAGTCGGGTGATGCTGAGGGAATTAGATTAGGAAATGAGACACTTAAAACAGTAAAGGAGTTTTGCTATTTGGGGAGCAAAATGACTGATGATGGTCGAAGTAGAGAGGATATAAAATGTAGACTGGCAATGGCAAGAAGATAAATTTGTTAACACAGAGTATAGATTTAAGTGTCAGGAAGTCATTACTGAAAGTATTTGTATGAAGTGTAGCCATGTATGGAAGCGAAACATGGATGATAAATAGTTTGGACAAGAAGAGAATAGAAGCTTTCGAAATGTGATGCTACAGAAGAATGCTGAAGATTAGATGGGTAGATCACATAACTAATGAGTTGGTATTGAATAGAATTGGGGAGAAGAGGAGTTTGTGGCACAACTTGACTAGAAGAAGGGATCGGTTAGTAGGACATGTTCTGAGGCATCAAGGGATCACCAATTTAGTATTTGAGGGCAGCGTGGAGGGTAAAAATCGTAGAGGGAGACCAAGAGATGAATACACTAAGCAGCTTCAGAAGGATGTTGGTTGCAGTAGGTACTGGGAGATGAAGAAGCTTGCACAGGATAGAGTAGCATGGAGAGCTGCATCAAACCAGTCTCAGGACTGAAGACCGCAACACCTGCACCAATCAGTGAAGTATTAAATTTCCGAATGTTAATGGACGTTTGGGTCACCCTGTATATTAAGTGACCCAGTTGCTACTGGACCTCGAAAGCCATAAACATTGTCATACAGTGAAGGCTTTCACGACCGTTGTCATAGTTGCTGATGAATCTTGCGGGTTGTATGGCAGTGGTAGGAGAAACGTTTAGGTTTCTGAAGTTTCGTCCAAAGTTGCGCTGGACGTCTCCGGAGGTGTTCCTGGCGGCGCAGAGTCTAGTCTGCTGTCGGCAAGACTGCGTCGCCAGGAGCACCTCCGAAGACGTCCAGCGCAGCTTTGGACTAAGGGTCAGGAACCGAAAAGTTTCTTCGTTCACGGCCGTACAACCTGGAAAATTCATCAGCAATATAAACATTGTTTCTCCAAATAGTTGGTGTGGTTTGCACGATACCTTAGTCTGACCACAAAAAATCCAAACTTTCTCGTCGTGGCAGGTTGCAGATTGCGTCATTGTGAAGAGCGACTGGAGGAAGGTGCGGTCGCTAGCCAGCTCCTCGCCGTGCGTGCCGGACCGCGTGGTGTGTCCGGTGGGTCTGTGGGGCCGCCGGCGCCGGCAGACCCGGGCGCCGCGCACGGGAAAGGTCAGGGGTCGCTGGGCGCCGGAGCCACCACCGCCGCTATCGAGCGCGACGCGCCGCGCCGAGCCGCAGACTCCGTCTGCTCGTTCCCATCATTTCCCATGGCGCTGGTAATCTCATTATGCGTGCGTGGTTACGCCAGCCTGGTTTTCAACACGCTTTTATTAGGTCGGTCTGTCTGATCGGTAAAAATGTTCATTTTATTTTAAAGTAACTTCCCGATGAGCTAGATCTTTAGACTTTCGACCTAGCTCAGAACTGGACGACAATGAAGTATTAACTCGCTTTCTTGCGTGGTGTGTTGTGGAGGGTGCTTTGTGCACCACTGCCATTTCCCCATTTTCCTGTTCCATCGTGAACGGTGTGCGAAAATTGCGGTTGATGGTAAGCTTCTATTTGAGCTCGAATATCTCTAATTTTTACATTCACTCTTTTCGCGAGGTATATGCGGGAGGAAGCAATATATTGGTTGTCGTAAACTCTGGTGAAGAGAAACTGAAATAAACCTTAAATTTACAAATTTGTAATCTCAAGGCGTTTGAAATCGATTGAAAAATTTTACACACATGACTAAAAAGCAGAAAATAATTATTTAAATAAAAATAATTTTTAATATATCACGTTGATCAGATAAAAGGTATAAAATAATTTCTTTGTCCCATGATTCGCTAACCCATACGCGTAACTCATTTATTTATTTATTGTGAGGCGACAACAGTAAATACTCCGGCCGCTGTGGCCGAGTGGTTCTAGGCGGTTCAGTCCGGAACCGCGCTGCTGCTACGGTCTCAGGTTCGAATCCTGCCTCAGGCATGGCTGTGTGTGATGTCCTTAGGTTAGTTAGGTTTAAGTAGTTCTAAGTCTAGGGGACTGATGACCTCAGATGTTAAATCCCATAGTGCTTACAGCCATTGGACAGTAAATACTAGGAGGTAATGTAGTTTACAGTAACACATTTAATGGTTTAGGCACAAAGCTAATATGTTTAAATTATGAAAATTAGTAATTCAGTAACTCTAAAAGAGGATTTAAACTATAAAATCAGGACTGTTTAATCAGTGATCAACATCTAGTGAATGAACCCAATTGATAGCAGAGGGAGCAGCATTAATAAAAGTCCGTGAATGGTCCTGAATACTTTCTTACAATTTGCTGAACGGATTTTTCTTGGGCTGTACAATCACAGGCTGGAGAGTTTTAGCGTCCCCATTTGTGCATCGCAGCAGTGCACCTGACGCGGCTGTTTAGTCTCGTCCACTCACTTCTCTTCGGTTCAAATCCTGGTAGATGGATCTTGAACAATTTGATGTTTTACTGTTGCAGCATTTCGTCTCGTGCACCACTCTTCATTAATGTCAAACTTATTTTTGTTTCTTCTATTATGCTACAGTGGGGTGCGTGATAACAAGGGATCTGCAGGAGTGTCATTTAAGACTGCATGGACAGGAAGGCGATTGTGAATTTTTTATAGCTATGAAAATGCCTATAAGACTAACAACGAAAGCCGCGGTACGCATGCAATGCATAATTGATGCATAAATAGTTCACCTCCTAACTATTACCTACTGCATGCTGCCCACTTTGATCGTTACAAATCTTGCAAGGACTCGTATTTTCATACCTATTAAAACTCACAATCACAATTTTTCAAACTATTCGCATGGTGTAAAGAATCTGTTTGGGAGGGGAGACATTATTTTATACTTTTTAGTCCTATATAAAAACGCTTTATATTAAAAACTTTTATTTAAATAATTAAGTAATATTCAATACCGTTTCGGAAAGAGACTGAGAATGTCATTTGAAGAGGGACTGAAGATATCTTCGTCATTTCACTTCTTTTTCAGTAGGGTATAATAAGAGCCATCTTCAACAAATCTTGAACCACCGCTAGACTTCGTCGAATATTTCTGCTGCATCTGTCTGTCAGTAAAATACAGCTAACAGGGAATCGTCCAATACTAACTGAATTTTTGCTCCGCGTGAGACAAATGGTGATACAGGGAAAGGTTCGAATCCTGCCTCGGGCATGGATATGTGTGATGTCCTTAGGTTAGTTAGGTTTAAGTAGTTCTAAGTCTCGGGGACTGATGACCTCAGAAGTTAAGTCCCATAGTGCTCAGTCATTTGAACAGGGAAAGGGTAGGGAGCCCGAGTGACTGTGCTGTCAGCTGGCAGGGCCCTTTCAACCGTTTTTTTCGATCGGCGAGATTTTGGAGTGTGGTCACGGACACATACAAACGCATAGATACTGGCTGTCATTGTTCCACATGAATTAATCTCGGTGCGTAGATTGCACACGACCGACAGTCATATGACCTCCTGCTGATAGCAGTACATCATCTACAGCGCTCGAAAGCGACCAGTATGCTCTTAATTAGGCGGTGACTATTCAGTTTGGTGACCTTATGAACAAAAGAGTTCGTTTTCCTTTGCAGCTGAGGGTGCACTGTTTCGAAACTTCCTGACATATTTAAACTGTTTTACGGACCAACTCGAAACCTGTCCTGTCGTGGGCAATACTCACGTACGGTATATTATTAAGCGACTAACCCTGGTAGTAGACCAGTCCCAGTTACAGGTTGCCTTTCTAACGGCTTGCAGGCGCAGCAAAAATTTGGCTTTCAGTATTTCATATAATTATTGACGGAATTTAAAAATCTGAGTTTCTGTCGTCTACTCTCATGTAGGCCTTTAACAAGCTATGACAAGTTTTAAAGTTAGCAGCCAAGTTTGTCTTCAGGCAGCGTAACTGACAGCGCGCAAGTACCCCGACTATACAGGGCGGTCCATTGTGACCGGGCCAAATATCTCACGAAATAAGCGTCAAACGAAAAACACTACAAAGAACGAAACTCGCGTAGCCTGAAGGGGGGAAACCAGATGGTGCTATGGTTGGCCCGCTAGATGGCGCTGCCATAGGTCAAACGGATATCAACTGCGTTTTTTTTTAAATAGGAGCCCCATTTTTTATTACATATTGGTGTAGTACGTAAAGAAATATGAATGTTTTAGTTGGACCACTTTTCTCGCTTTGTGATAGATGGCGCTGTAATAGTCGCAGACATATGGCTCTCAAATTTTGACGGACAGTTGGTAACAGATAGGTTTTTAAATTAAAATACAGAACGTAGGTACGTTTGAACATTTTATTTCGGTTCTTCCACTGTGATACATGTACCTTTGTGAACTTATCATATCTGAGAAAGCATGCTGTTACAGCGTGATTACCTGTAAATACCACATTAATGCAATAAATGCTCAAAATGATGTCCGTCAACCTCAATGCATTTGGCAATTCGTGTAACGACATTCCTCTCAACAGCGCGTAGTTCGCCTTCCGTAATGTTCGCACATGCATTGACAATGCGTTGACGCATGTTGTCAGGCGTTGTCGGTGGATCACGATAGCAAATATCCTTCAACTTTGCCCACAGAAAGAAATCCGGGGACGTCCGATCCGGTGAACGTGCGGGCCATGGTATTAGCATACATTGCACCATTTAGACTGCCATCGATAAAATGAGGCCAATTATCCTTGCCCCCATAATGCCGCCGCACCATACATTAACCCGCCAAGGTCGCTGATGTTCCACTTTTCGCGGCCATCGTCGATTATTCGTTGCCCAATAGTGCATATTATGCCGGTTTACGTTACCGCTGTTGGTGAATGACGCTTCGTCGCTAAATAAAACGCGTGCTAAAAATGTCACCATTCCGTAATTTCTCTTGTTCCCAGTGGCAGAACTGTACACGGCGTTCAAAGTTGTCGCCATGCAATTCCTGGTGCATAGAAATATGGCAGGGGTAAAATACAGGGAGCGAAAGGCTATTTACAATTTGTACAGAAACCAGATGGCAGTTCTAAGGGTTAAGGGGTATAAAAAGGAAGCAGTGTTTGGGAAGGGAGTGAGACAGGGTTGTAGTCTCTCCCCGATGTTATTCAATCTGTACATTTGGCAAGCAGTGAAGGAAACAAAAGAAAAATTCGGAGTAGGTATTAAAATCCATGCAGAAGAAATAAAAACTTTGAGGTTCGCCGATGACATTGTAATTCTGTCAGAGACAGCAAAGGACTTGGAAGAGCAGTTGAACGGAATGGATATGGTCTTGAAAGGAGGATATAAGATGAACATCAACAACAGCAAAACGAGGGTAATGGAATGTAGTCGAACTAAGTCGGGTGATGCTGAGGGAATTAGATTAGGAAATGAGACATTTAAAACAGTAAAGAAGTTTTGCTATTTGGGGAGCAAAATGACTGATGATGGTCGAAGTAGAGAGGATATAAAATGTAGACTGGCAATGGGAAGGAAAGCGTTTCTGAAGAAGAGAAATTTGTTAACATCGAGTATAGATTTAAGTGTCAGGAAGTCGTTTCTGAAAGTATTTGTATGGAGTGTAGCCATGTATGGAAGTGAAACATGGACGATAAATAGTTTGGACAAGAAGAGAATAGAAGCTTTCGAAATGTGGTGCTACAGAAGAATGCTGAAGATTAGATGGGTAGATCACACAACTAATGAGGAAGTATTGAATAGGATTGGGGAGAAGAGAAGTTTGTGGCACAACTTGACTAGAAGGGATCGGTTGGTAGGACATGTTCTGAGGCATCAAGGGATCACCAATTTAGTCTTTGAGGGCAGCGTGGAGGGTAAAAATCGTAGAGGGAGACCAAGAGATGAATACACTAAGCAGATTCAGAAGGATGTAGGTTGCGGTAGGTACTGGGAGATGAAGCTTGCACGGGATAGAGTAGCATGGAGAGCTGCATCAAACAAGTCTCAGGACTGAAGACCACAACAACAGAAATATGGTACGGGTACAATCGATGTTGATGTAGCATTCTCAACACCGACGTTTTTGCGATTCCCGATTAATTTGTCTGCTTCTGATGATTTGCCGCGACAGCAGCTAAAACACCTACTTAGGCATCCTCATTTGTTGCAGGTCGTGGTTGACGTTTCACATGTTCCTGAACACTTCCTTTTTCCTTAAATAAGGTAACTATCCGGCCACGGGCCGGAAACTTGGATGATGTCGTCCAGGATACCGAGCAGCATACATAGCACACGCCTGTTGGGCATTTTGATCACAATAGCCATACATCAACACGATGTCGACCTTTTCCACAATTGCTAAACGGTCCATTTTAACGCGGCTAATGTATCACGAAGCAAATACCTTCCGCACTGGCAGTGTGTTACGTGATACCACGTACTTATACGTTTGTGACTATTACAGCGCCATCTATCATAAAGCGAAAGAAGTGGTTTAACTAAAACATTCATATTTCTTTACGTACTACACGAATATGTAATAAAAATGGGGGTTCCTATTTAAAAAAAAAACAAAAAAAAACGCAGTAGATATCCGTTTGACCTATGGAAGCGCCATCTAGCGGGCCAACCATAGCGCCATCTGGTTTCCCCCTTCAAGCTAGACGAGTTTCGTTCTTTGTAGTTTTTTCGTTTGATGCTTATTTCGTGAGATATTTGGCCCGGTCACTATCAATAGACCACCCTGTATAGGCTGTCTCTACTGAGAGTCGTCAGGAGTATCTTCTCTGGTGTTTCGACAGGTATTTGCAATTCCGTTTTTGCGATGTGTATCTGGAATCAGCCCAAACAAATACTGAGCATCAACTCTTTCATGCGACGCCCAGTGCGGACGGAAAGCGTAGGGTTCGTTTCGCGCTAGAAATAAAATTATTTTTAAGGCGGAATTTTACATGCCCAATCAGTTGACGGTTCGAGATTAGGCTAATGCGATATTAGTTTTGTCGGGGTGTATTTAGAGGGACAATAAAACACGAAGAATTGCAAATACTCCAGCAGTGACTGAACACCGCTACTGCATGGCGGCAGCAGTCAGCACGGACCTGGTTGGTGCAGACGCTACTGGACTACTGGTCATACTTCGTGTTTTATTGTCGCTGTAAATACATATCAATAAAACAAATATCGTATTAGACTAATTTCGGACCGTCAGTTGTATGGGCACGTAAAATTCCGCCTTAAAAATCATTTTGTTGGTTACGGGAAATAAACCGGGGCTTTCCGTCGACACCGGCTGTCGCATGAAAAAAGTGGCGAGCACTATTTGTTTGTGCCGACTCCAGCTACGCGCTGCCAAAACTACTACTTCTCGGAGTAGGACGCTCACTATGCACACTTCCAAAGCTCTGTACTATACAGGCACACAGCACAGGGAGAGTGACTTTCCCGAGTGGGACGTGCTGCCTCTCCCAGTCCCCACTGGTCTAAGCTTGCTTTCTCAAGAATTGGCTCGTTTAAGTCTTCGTAGCACATTGAAGTTACTTAATTTTTTACAGACCATGCATATTGAAGAAATCGTCTGTTACCTAGTGCACTGTGATGTATATCGGTTTGTTTGTTGTTGTTGTTGTTGTGGTCTTCAGTCCTGAGACTGGTTTGATGCAGCTCTCCATGCTACTCTATCCTGTGCAAGCTTCTTCATCTCCCAGTACCTACTGCAACCTACATCCTTCTGAATCTGCTTAGTGTATTCATCTCTTGGTCTCCCTCTACGATTTTTACCCTCCACGCTGCCCTCCAATACTAAATTGGTGATCGCTTGATGCCTCAGAACATGTCCTACCAACCGATCCCGTCTTCTTGTCAAGTTGTGCCACAAACTTCTCTTCTACCCAATCCTATTCAGTACTTCCTCATTAGTTATGTGATCTACCCATCTAATAATCTTCAGCATTCTTCTGTAGCACCACATTTCGAAAGCTTCTATTCTCTTCTTGTCCAAACTATTTATCGTCCATGTTTCACTTCCATACATGGCTACACTCCATATAAAGACTTTCAGAAACGACTTACTGACAGTTAAATCTATACTGGATGTTAACAAATTTCTCTTCTTCAGAAACGCTTTCCTTGCCATTGCCAGTCTACATTTTATATCCTCTCTACTTCGACGATCATCAGTTATTTTGCTCCCCAAATAGCAAAACTCCTTTACTACCATAAGTGTCTCATTTCCTAATCCAATTCCCTCAGTATCACCCGACTTTGTTCGACTACATTCCATTATCCTCGTTTTGCTTTTGTTGATGTTCATCTTATATCCTCCTTTCAAGACACTGTCCATTCCATTCAACTGCTCTTCCAAGTCCTTTGCTGTCTCTGACAGAATTACAATTTCATCGGCGAACCTCAAAGTTTTTATTTCTTCTCCATGGATTTTAGTACCTACTCCGAATTTTCTTTTGTTTCCTTTACTGCTTGCTCAATATACAGATTGAACAACATCGGGGAGAGGCTACAACCCTGTCTTACTCCCTTCCCAACCACTGCTTCCCTTTCATGTCCCTCGACTCTTATAACTGCCATCTGGTTTCTGTACAAATTGTAAATAGCTTTTCGCACCCTGTATTTTACCCCTGCCACCTTCAGAATTTGAAAGAGAGTATTCCAGTGAACATTGTCAAAAGCTTTCTCTAAGTCTACAAATGCTAGAAACGTATTTTTGCCTTTCCTTAGTCTATCTTTTAAGGTAAGTCGTAGAGTCAGTATTGCCTCATGTGTTCCAACATTTCTACGCAATCCAAACTGATCTTCCCCGAGGTTGGCTTCTACTAGTTTTTCCATTCGTCTGTAAAGAATTCGTGTTAGTATTTTGCAGCTGTGACTTATTAAACTGATAGTTCGGTAATTTTCACATCTGTCAACACCTGCTTTCTTTGGTATTGGAATTAGTATATTCTTCTTGAAGTCTGAGGGTATTTTGCCTATTTCATACATCTTGCTCACCAGATGGTAGAGTTTTGTCAGGACTGGCTCTCCCAAGGCCGTCAGTAGTTCTAATGGAATGTTGTCTACTCCCGGGGCCTTGTTTCGACTCAGGTCTTTCAGTGCTCTGTCAAACTCTTCACGCAGTGTCGTATCTCCCATTTCATCTTCATCTGCATCCTCTTCCATTTCCATAATATTGTCCTCAAGTACATCGCCCTTGTATAGACCCTCTATATATTCCTTCCACCTTTCTGCTTTCCCTTCTTTGCTTAGAACTGGGTTTCCATCTGAGCTCTTGATATTGATACAAGTCGTTCTCTTATCTCCAAAGGTCTCTTTAATTTTCCTGTAGGCAGTATCTATCTTACCCCTAGTGAGATAAGCCTCTACATCCTTACATTTGTCCTCTAGCCATCCCTGCTTAGCCATTTTGCACTTCCTATCGATCTCATTTTTGAGACGTTTGTATTCCTTTTTGCCTGCTTCATTTACTGCATTTTTATGTTTCCTCCTTTCATCAATTAAATTCAATATTTCTTCTGTTACCCAAGGATTTCTACTAGCCCTCGTCTTTTTACCTACTTTATCCTCTGCTGCCTCCACTACTTCATCCCTCAAAGCTACCCATTCTTCTTCTACTGTATTTCTTTCCCCCATTCCTGTCAGTTGTTCCCTTATGCTCTCCTTGAAACTATATCGGTTTACGTGTCGTAAAGTTAAAGCTTGTGTTGCACCTGCAAAGCTCCACCTTCTAGCAGTAGACGTCTCGCATTTAACCTATCTTTAGGTTGCTTCATGCCCAGTACATTAAATGCCGTAGAAGTATGATACATCGTCCGCATTTAGAAGTGCCAAGTGGCGCTTATTGGCGAGAAGGAAGTGTGTAAGAGCGTCCGTGTTGCTGACCTCCACTGGCGGAACCCACCGCGTGCGCCTTTGAAGATTATACGCGTACTCCTTTTCTCGCGGTCGGACGCCTGATCTTTAGGCGGAGGCCTGAAAAGCTGCCATTGGAACCTTGCTACAGCCAGCCTGTCCTTCAGCCACGCACATACTTTACTGTCAAGTAGACATTGTCACTTATCTATAGGCTTGTTATTATAGCGAATCAAGATTAATGGATCACTCAATTATACGCATCCACAGTAACGATTACGACGTTCCCATCACCTCCCCCCACCTTTCCCCTCCCTTTGTTCTCGCCAGAATGGAGCCTGCGAGTGACAGTGCCCTTGTCTCAAACGCCCAACAAGCCACCCACAACTCGAGGAGATACTTCTGGACAGAATACGAAGTGTATACATTCACTCCACAGCATCGCCCATCGCCGTTGTGTGCAACGAACTGATGTTCTGTGATCTCTGAGGCGATACATAGATCCAAATAACCGTAGACTGTTCATAGTCATTATGACGAAATACTGGAGACGAACCAACAGCAGGCACATACGGACGAACAAATGGAAGCACATTACTTGCCAGCAGGTGTATATATCATCTGTGGGGGATGATGCAGACGTGAAGTGTTTTTCAATCCCACATTAAATTTCCCCCTACGCATATACCATCTCGGGCCTCGTCTGTGCTAATGCAAGAGAGACACATCGTTTAATGTTTTAGATGTTCGTGTACCTCTTTTCATCAGTCGAGAATTTGTCTTGCTTCGTGTGTCCAGTGCCTAGCTCACATGGCGATCTCTACGCTCTGTGACATGCACATTGCGGAACGATGGACTCGATGGCACGCGAGCTGATACTTCGTCATACGGCTCCTCCAGTAGCGTACACTCGTCTTTTACTGAGTTACACGCGTGCGAGGCAGCACAGTTGTTCAGCCACTGGAAAGAGATTTGTGGTTGAAGCTTCGTCAGTACATCCAGATTAAAGTTTTCCATTGTTTCCCAAAATCTCGTAATATAAATGGCTGGATAGTTCCCTCGAAAACATCACTGTCGGCGTCCTTCCAATAAAAGCTGATACTTAGTTTACCGATGACATTATACTTCTGTGAGAAACAACAAAAAATCTGGAAGAATAGTTCAACGGAATGGATGGTGTCTTGAAAAGAGATTGTAAGATGAACAGCAACAAAAGTGAAACAAGGTTAATGGAATGTAATCGAATGTTAAATCAGGCGACGTTTAGAAAACACACACACACACACACACACACACACACACACACACACACACACCGTTCTGGGTGGGGAGTGCAACCATAGCTCAGAGACAGTGTGAATAACAATTAAAAAACATTCAGCACTTAATAAGCATTCAAATTATCATAAAAATTACTACAATTAAAAAGTAAAGAATGATGCGGTTTTCCAAAAACCGAATAGCTGTTTGGAGGTGCTTTACTCGCAAGTACGTGTTTCACGACAGTATAGACGCATCTTCAGATTTATCCGTCAAGAATACAAATCTCTGTGTGAATTTTTGAAATAGTATAAATACAAAATCATGGTGCAGATATTCAACAAAACACAATGCCAAGTATTCTCAAGGGCTGGTTTTTCATAACGCATATAGACAATTACGAGGTCTCAGCATTTGGAAAGTAATCCACGTTATGGTTCAAACCACATTGGTGGGTCCTCACAATAAAATTGAGTATCCTAAAAGATGCTTGTCAGAGAATACGAAGCGTGACTGATTAATGACTCAGGCCTAGGAAAAAAAAATGCGCCCGCCGCGGTGGCCGAGCGGTTTTAGGCGCTTCAGTCCGGAACCGCGCGACTGCTACGGTCGCAAGTTCGAATCCTGTCTCGGGCATGGATGTGTGTGACGTCCTTAGGTTAGTCAAGTTTAAGTAGTTCTAAGTTCTAGGGGACTGATGACCTCAGATGTAAAGTCCCATAGTGCTCAGAGCCATTTGAACCATTTTTTAGAAAAAAGCTGTGATAAAATAAAACATGCGTGGGACACTACTGCGAACGGGATGAAATTCCTAAAAATTAACTAACTTGTAGGGAAAGTACTATACCTGCACGGAAAATATATAAAAAAAAACTCTAGTATGGAATAGACACTCCAAAAGTGGAAGAGATCTGAAAAACGGCTTACCGGATAACATCCCGTAAGATATATGCCAGGATCCGGTAGACACCAGTCGTATAAAACCAATGTAAGTAAAACTTAAAATCATGTGTGATGTGCGTACTTCCGCCATATTAGTAACGGGCCGATGTTGCGTAAGCAGCCCATGGAGGCTAACAATACACGAAGACGGCGGAAGGCCACGGTTTCGCTAACAGAGACCCTTCGGAACTTAGATCGCTCTGTTTCTCCACGAGATCCACAGCGCAGTGGACAACGGTACTCTGGTTGATACCGAGTTCCTTGGTTTCAGTAAGGCATTTGACACATTTCTGCACTGCTGTTTAATGAAGAAAAATAAAATACGACCTTACGGAGTATTGGAGCAGACTTGCGATTGGGTCAAGACTTTCTTGCAGAACTCGTCGGTCGTAACGGAACAAAATCGACGGGCGTAAAGTTAATATCCGGAGTACCACATAGAACTGTGATAGGACCGTTGCTGTTATCAGTGTACATAAATGATCTAGTAGAAAGCGTCGGATGCTCTTTAAGGATACTCGCAGATGATGCAGTTGTCTATTCAAAAGTAGTAACACCAGAAGGTAGTAAGAATTTGCAGAACGACCTGCAGAGAACTGATAAATGGTGAAGGATCTGGCAGTTGACCCTAAAATGAATGTAACACTTTGCGCATACATAGGAAAAGAAATCCACTACTATACAGCTACACTATTTATGACCAACAGCTGGAGACAGCGTCTGCCGTAAAATACCTAGGCGTAACTATTCAGAGCGACCTCAAGTGGAATGACCATATAAAACATAGTGAGAAAAGCAGATACCAGACTCGGATTCATCGTAAGAATCTTCAGGAAATATAACTCATCCACGAAGGAAGTGGCTTATGAGGCGCTTGTTCGCTCGATTCTTGAGTATTTTTCATCTGTCTGGGATCCCTATCAGGTAGGACTGATAGGGGAGATAGAGAAGATCCAACAAAGAGAGGCGCGTTTCGTCACGGGATCGTGTAGCTGGCGAGAGAGCGTACGGAGATGCTAAACAAACTCGTCTGGCAGACGTTACAGGAGAAGCGTTGAGCAGTCGGACAACATATTACTTTCCCCTTAAATACTCTTAAATCTCCCGTATTGACCACCAGGAGAAAATTCGAGAAATAAGAGCCGATACAGAGGCTTATCGACAACCATTCTTCCCACGCACTCTTCGCGAGTGGAACAGTGTTGGAGGGTCAGATAGTGGTATCGAAAGTACCCTCCGCCACACGCTATTAGGTGGCTTACGGAGTAAGATGTTGAGTCGAGCTTCTTCAACTACAAGCTCCAGTTGTGAAAAGTGTTAAATTACGTAAGACAAGAGGAGGAAAAGTTGGGAAACGCAAAAAAGAAAGGTACTGAAACTTCAGGGTAATTAAATCTGATATAAAATTTTATGATCAATATCAAAATCAATCGTACAAAGTAATAAAAACGTCTGTTGATGAGTGGAGTGAGTTTCTTCTGTATTATGTGCGTGCATGTGGTATGTAGTATGTGCTCTGTGTTACACATTACAGTGGACTGTTTGCATCGGGAGCCGAACAGGAGTTGGCCGTGAGCAATTGCGAACGCTGCGCGACTGCGGCGAGGAATGCGACCAGACCAAATCGATGGCCTCGGTGCGTCTCGCACGGCGAAGCCGCGGGGGGAAACACAGACAAAGGGGCTCTTTCTCAGCCTCGGGCCTCACATTTGCGGTGTGGTTTATGGCGGAGCGCGCTAGGCACTCTTATCTGCTGCTGCTGTCTCTTCAGTTCCACACTGTTATCGAGATAAGAAGCGTTCCAGCGGAATCTGGCGGCCCAGCGTCTCTAATGCTTCATACAGTAAGATCGCATACGCGACTGCCAACAGGCCGGCGTTGTTTATCGCGATCTTTAGACGTAGTTCGTGCCACACAGGCACCAACGCTAGGGTGGCTATCTGTCCCGATATATCGGGACCGTCATCGTTATGGACTTTTTGTCTCGACATCCCGACGAGACCCAATTTTGCAAAATACTGCTGCGAGCCCAAATACTGTTGAGGTTGGCTCAAGTACTGAAGTAAATTTGACTGGGTGACGCTGTGTGAAACCTCCGATTGGATCATAACTGAAAACACTGGTATATACGTGACTAAAACTGGTGTGAAGATTTCAGACGACTATCTTTTTCAGAAGTGTATGTATCTGAAGAGCTTGTAGGAAACTAAGCGTGAATCGGAAGAATGAAAGCCTTAACACACTATTGGGAGAAATGTGGTTTTATTTTCTTAAGGAAACCGAAAATCCTGAGCGTAAATGCCAACTGCTAAAATTATGCTAGTATTTGTTTTTTATTCTCGCACACAATGCCACTGTGGAAATAGTATTTTCGCTGATGTCGGTTCAGTGGACTGGTGAATTAATTCGACTGCTGCGAGGGACTACGGAATCAATAATACAGTGCCAGTTTGACTACAAGCCGACTTGCATGGGGTGTTATAAATACGTAAAAGGGAAAAAAGACTTCGTGAAAGAAGGTGAAATGTTCCGAAAAATATGATGTACCATCTGCTTTTGCCGCAACAAGTTCCGTGTAATTGTCTTCTAAGTAAAAAAAAAATATATATTAAATAAATTTTTGACTTCATTTCCACAACCGCATCTCAGGGTGACGAGGACGCAGCTAGATATGACGATCCTAACCAGCGCTCTAGATAGGTTCTTGTACTGCTCAGAGGTTCCAGACAATTACGAAGTCGAGTTGAAGAAAGAAATCTAAGTAAGACAGATGCATGGAGGTAGCGCTGTGACCAATCTTTGGTCATTACGATGATACTGTGAAGCAGCTCAGGTAATTTGTATGGGGATCGTTGAAAGTAAGAGAGAGTTGCTCTTGTAACAGCTCGTTGCATTAATTTAGAGCAACATACCAGGTGAGAATACAATTATGCTACCAGAATTGTATATTACACGTAAGCATCATAAGGAAACGCGGGAAAATAGCTCCCATTGCTGAAATCTACGAATAAAACATATGGATCTATTATCAATATGACGTTGAGCCACCTGCCACCTATGCCTTACGAGTAAGTAAGTATAGAGCTAAAGTGGAAGTAACGGTTTAAACTATCTGATCAAAACTCTCTGCAGATCCCTATGCAATGCTGAACTGACTACATGTTAGGTGAGGCGGACCCGCCATTAAAACAGGAGTCGGGGGTATTGTGTTGACAGTAGAGAAGCAATAATAGCAGAATGGGTGGGTCTAACGTGTCCTTTCATGAAATGTCACCTGAGTAACAAATCCGTCAGATACGACTGAACACTAATCAGGCTGCCCACATCGACTGTTGGTGATGTGACCATGAAGTGTGAACAGCTGAACCAATGAACCAAGACCCAGCTGACGACAAATAATGATAGAGAGGGACGGTAGAGATTTGTGGAGGATGGTTGTAAATCCCAGATGAAACCAGCAGAAGAAATCACTCGTGAGTTCCAATATGCTACCAGCAGTCCAGCTAGCACAGTGACTGTACTTTAGGAGTTAAAAAGAATGGGTACAACGATCCAGCAGCTCCTCGTAAGCCACATAGTTCTGTATTCAGTGCTTAAAAAAAAAAAAGACACTAGAGGTTGTGTAAATAACGTCGCTACTGGACAGTGAAACAAGTGATGTAGACTGATGAGTCACCCTTTATTGTGTGGCAGTCCGATGGAAGAACGGCGAATGCGTGGAGAACATTATCTGCCATCATGTGATGTACCGGAAACGCAGTAAAGACCTAGTGGTGTTACGGTATAAAGTAAGGTCACCATAGAGCACTTCCGAAAACTCTAAATGCGGAAAGATATGAATACATTTTATAGCACTGTGCGTTTGAGGAACGATTCCAAGAGGATGATTGAATGTGCCCCCATGACAATGCATCCTTTCATAAATCAGCATCTGTGACTAAATGTTTTGTAGAAATAACGTTTCTGAAGAGACTGGATTGTCCAGAGACCCGACCTGAGCCCAATGTGGGTTTAGCTGAACGTCGACATTGTTCCAGACGCCAGCGTCTGTCCTACGTACCTTCACTGGTTTCGGCTCTTGAGGAAGAGTGGGCTGCCATTCCTTCAAAGACATTCAGACATTTCATTGAACGTGTCCCCATCAGAGCTGAAGCCGTCATAAAGGTGAAAGATGGACACACCCCATATTAATGTTCACTTATAGATGTCGAGATAGTTTTGAACAGGTAGGTTATATATATATATATATATATATATATATATATATATATATATATATATATATATATATATATATATATATACCCCACATCTCGCAAACATTTGAAAAAAAAATGGTATTTCAGAACCGACAAAAACTGCTGATGAAATAATTAATTTGCAACTGGTTTACATTTTCGTAAAATATTCAGGTATCATAAAATTATTTATAATAGCCTACATGGCGACGTTCTTGCTGTGGCGTCAAATAAAATAAAAACTATCCTGCGTAAACAGTTAAATAAGCATCTTATACTGTAACGTTTTCCACCTTTTCGTGTGAAGTTAATCCGCATCCTGGCCTCCACTTAAATACTGGGTCAGAAAGTAAAATGTCTCCACACGAGAAAGTGGAACCCCACAGTAAGAACATCGTGAATTAGGCTAGTATAATTAATTTGGTAATACCTGAATTTTTTAAGAAAATCGGAACCGGCAGCAAATGAAGAATTATTTTATCGGCAGCTCTTATCAGTTTTGAAATATGACAATTTTGAAAAAGCGCTGCTGACTGTAAACAGATCACGCAACTTCCATAACTGATGGCCTGTATGCTTTCCGTGCATCGGTGCGCGACGTATTGTTTTGCCCGGTCGCTTCTTTTCCAAGTCTGCCTTCTGCGCCACGGTCGTGTCGCGACCTTCAGACCCTTGCCAGTGCGATATACGCAGCGCGGCGGTTTCCATGGACACCGGCCGCCGACCACGCCCACGCCCACGGCGTCGCTAGAGCTCCATATAGCTCCCTTGAGATCCAAACGATGCTGCATGTTACGTGTTAGTAGCGTCATTAGTGAAGTGCATACCTTTGTGTTCAGCGCAACGATATTAATTCATCTACCCAGTTACTGAAACATCGAATGATCTGTTTTAATGGCATTCGAGAAGTCTTAAAAAGAGGATTATGGAGATACGAAGCATTACGATGGGTAATTTGCTAATGGAGGGGCATTGTCTCTTTCCTTCGATCCCGATGTATGCCAATAAGCTTTTCTTACGTTTTAATGCATAATGAGATTGGCTTTGATACGCTACTCTTTTATATCAGCATCAGCCGTCATTGACTGTTGGATGACACTGGATGTAATAGTGTCTCCCGTGTGTGTCCGTTGTTGAAATGTGTTATCTATAGCTGCGACCTTCGCGGGATATCAGATTGTTATTTATTTCTTTAAACACTGGGTGGTCGTGTTCTTTGTACCTGTGATAGGAATACCTGGCCCCACAGAAAGTGGCAATACTGCAGAACTCATTTTCTCTCTCTCTCTCTCTCTCTCTCTCTCTCTCTCTCGACGTTCATGCCGCCGATGATTGATGATACGACAAATGCTCAATAAATGTGTGTCCTATTCGTGAGACTCCAGATTATCTCTAATTATTGTACCAGCTCATTGCTAATACAGGGTGTTACAAAAAGGTACGGCCAAACTTTCAGGAAACATTCCTGACACACAAAGAAAGAAAATATGTTATGTGGACATGTGTCCGGAAACCCTTACTTTCCATGTTAGAGCTCATTTTATTACTTCTCTTCAAATCACATTAATCATGGAATGGAAACACACAGCAACAGAACGTACCAACGTGACTTCAAACACTTTGTTACAGGAAATGTTCAAAATGTCCTCCGTTAGCGAGGATACATGCATCCTCCCTCCGTCGCATGGAATCCCTGATGCGCTGATGCAGCCCTGGAGAATGGCGTATTGTATGACAGCCGTCCACAATACGAGCACGAAGAGTCTCTACATTTGGTACCGGGGTTGCGTAGACAAGAGCTTTCAAATGCCCCCATAAATGAAAGTCAAGAGGGTTGAGGTCAGGAGAGCGTGGAGGCCATGGAATTGGTCCGCCTCTACCAACCCATCGGTCACCGAATCTGTTGTTGAGAACACTTCGACTGAAATGTGCAGGAGCTCCATCGTGCATGAACCACATGTTGTGTCGTACTTGTAAAGGCACATGTTCTAGCAGCGCAGGTAGAGTATCCCGTATGAAATCATGGCGGTGAGTCGAGGAAGTATAGTACATACCGACGAAACTAAAATGAGCTCTAACATGGAAATTAAGCGTTTCCGGACACATGTCCACATAATATCTTTTCTTTATTTGTGTGTGAGGAATGTTTCCTGAAAGTTTGGCCGTACCTGTTTGTAACACCATGTATAACTATGCATAGCCCCATCGCTTGTGTAAATGTGCCTCTATGTACGATTCCACTGAGCGACTACTCCTGGCAGCTAAAGCATTTTTTCCAGTGAGTGTAAAAAAATGCTTTCTTTTTTTGTATAGAGATTAGACTCGTATTCGCTATAGCTTAAGATACCGCGATCAGTCACAATAATGGAAAATTGTACTGACAGCAGGAGGGATCTGCAACGAATTGACGCATGGTGCAGGGAATGGCAATTGAATCTAAATGTAGACAAGTGTAATGTGCTGCGAATAAATATAAAGAAAGATCCTTTATCATTTAGCTACAATATAGCAGGTCAGCAACTGGAAGCAGTTAATTCCATAAATTATCTGGGAGTAGGCATTAGGAGTGATTTAAAATGGAATGATCATATAAAGTTGATCATCGGTAAAGCAGATGCCAGACAGATTCATTGGAAGAATCCTAAGGAAATGCAATGCGAAAACAAAGGAAGTAGGTTACAGTACACTTGTTCGCCCACTGTTTGAATACTGCTCACCGGTGTGGGATCCGTACCAGATAGGGTTGATGGAAGAGAGAGAGAAGATCCAACGGAGAGCAACGCGCTTCGTTACAGGATCATTTAGTAATTGCGATAGCGTTACGGAGATGATAGATAAACTCCAGTGGAAGATTCTGCAAGAGAGACGCTCAGTAGCTCGGTACGGGCTTTTGTTGAAGTTTCGAGAACATACCTTCACCGAGGAGCCAAGCAGTACATTGCTCCCCCCTACGTATATCTCGCGAAGAGACCATGAGGATAAAATCATAGCAATTAGAGCCCACACAGAGGCATACCGACCGTCTTTCTTTCCACGAATTGTACGAGACTGGAATAGAAGGGAGAACCGATAGAGGCACCAAGGTACCCTCCGCCACACACCGTCAGGTGGCTTGCGGAGTACGGATGTAGATGTAAACGACAAAATTACATTGAGGTGACAACTGCCACGTGATAGCGATACGCACGTAAACAGATGGCGGTAGAATCGCGTACAGAATGTATAAAAGGGCAGTGCGTTGGTGGAACTGTGATTTGTACTCAGGTGATTATGGCCTCACGACGGGATTTAACAGACATTGAATGCGGAATGGCAGTTGCAGCTACACGCATAGGACATTCCATTTCGGAAATAGTTCGGGAATTCAGTATTCAGAGATCCACAGTGTCAAGGACGTGCCGAGAATACTATATATCAGGCAGTACCTTTCACCACGGACGAAGCAATGGCCAACGGCCTTCACCACCTGCGTTTGCATAGAGTTGTCAGTGCTAGAAGACAAGCAACACTGCGTGAAATAATCACAGGAATGAATGTGGGACGTACGACGAACGTATCCGTTAGGACAGTGCGGCGAAGTTTGGCGCTAATGGGCAATGGCAGCAGACGACCGACGCGAGTGCTTTACTGACAGCAGGACATCGCCTGCAGCTCCTCTCCTGGGCTCGTGGCCATTTCACTTGGACCCTAGACAATTGGAAAACCGTCGCCAGGTCAGATGATATCCGATTTCCGTTCTTAAGAGCTAATGATAGGCTTAGTGTGACGCACACCCCAAGATGCCATGGACCTAAGTTGTGAATAAGGCACTGTGCATCTGGTGGCGGCTCCAAAATGGTGTGGACTGTTTTACCTGGAATGAATCGATCACTGACTGGAAATGGTTATGTTCGGCTGCTTGGAGACCATTTTCATCCGTTCATGGACTTCATGTTACCAAACAATGATGGTATTTTTATTGATGACAAAGCGCACCTCAGAACATTCAGGACAATTCGAGCGAATGACTTGGTGACCCAAATGACCCGACATGAACGCCATCGAACGTTTGTAGGACATAATCGTGAGATCAGTTCGTGCATATAATCTACACCAGCAACACTTCCGCTTTTGGGACGGGTATGGAGATATCCCATCACACCGACACCTCATTGTCTATACAATGTGATTTGATAATTCGTTGGGGAACTACTAGAACGCAATTTTATAGCGATGGGCATAAGATTTTTCTGTCACTGAACAGGACTTTCACATTTAGAAGTCCATTGCATGCATGAAATATGCCAAGAGACACTGTGATCCTAATATCATACTGTAAGCTTCCCCATAACTAGATGAGCCCGTCAGTTGTCATGTTGAAACTTCCCGCAGATTAAAACTGTGGGCCAGTCCGGGACTCGAATCTAGGACTTGACGTTGAGATGGTGGTTTACAACTTGCCGATGACTAATAAAGAATTACTGTGTTCATCATATACTTGACCTTGCGAGATCCTTGTCTATAATACAACAGTCTGCGATATTTCAAGGAGCCGAGAAGAAAACTGACCTTCGAAAATATGTCTTGGGACTTTTGTAGACAAGAGTTTTCTGTCACCTACCGGATTATGTTTTGTCACCAAACACGCAATCGCATAAAATCTGTTTCAGCAGTACTTTCTAGGAGTTCCTTATAAATCATTTTTCTTTGTCCCTTCACGGCAGATATCAGTCTTGCGTTTTTGACACAAATTTTCGTCCAATCAGGATAGAGGTCTTTCCATGTTCTGATTTTTTCCAATAAACGTCTAAAAGTTTCCCTATCACAGTTCATAGCCCTTTACCACTCCATATTTGTCTTTTTTTCGACTTCGCAACTCTGTGTACGTGAAGTTTCTATCAAGATACAGTGCCTGCTTCTATCGGACCATACTTTTAACTCTTAAAGAACTTGTTTTATGCACGTCTCCAATAAGCTCAGAATTTTCCTCTTTTCGTAGCTGAGATTCCAGTACCTTATCCGATTTTATTTAGCTTGAAATCCTCTTTAAATGTTTCCCTCAATTACTGCTAACATTTCTTTTACAACGGGAGTATTAGAGGCAGAGAAAAGCTATTTCGACGATTGTTGGCTATTGACTCGTGTTAAGAATCACAGTGGTTGAACACTAGCGTTTAACGCTTTCTCCAGGAAAGATGTCACCGAACGTTTTCCACAGCGGACCGAATAAATGACAAAATGACGAGCGCGGACCGCATCATCATTCTCAGAACGAAAGCTCGGGTGGGGGGTGGGGGGGGGGGGGGACAAGAACCTAACCTCAGAATTCCGTAGTAATCTTGAGTTAGTGGTTGCAATGCATAAAAAGCAAGGACAATCAACTTATTTAGTTACTACAAAAGTTATCAAAGAAGGCGACGTTAGGAAAAAGATGCTCTACTGTGCACATATCAGAATCTCTGAAACTAAAAAGCAAAAAACCTTCGTGAGATTTGTGAAACTGACTTTTGGCATTGTAGGTATCATCAGTGTTCGATTCGGTATGGCTGCATCTAGTCAAGAGAATTGGTTTCAAATGTACATTAATCAATCTCGTTCGATGTGCTGACTACAGATCATGTTTGAAAATGTTTGCTCATACACACAAGTTGTTCCAGTTACTGATGCCATACTAGCGAAACATTTCTTCAGTTTCGGAAACCCCGTATCATGCAAGCAATCATAAAACTGAACAAATTTCCCTTTTCTGTGCTTCTCTCTCGACAAGGCATTTGCTTGTAAATCAGTGAGCTCCAATTGTAGTTCAACTGGTACATCTTCAAGGTTACGATCAGATGGATTCTAGAACAGAAACCTCTCGAAAAAATGCTTCTTAAGTAACAAATAATTATTTTTCGCAAAATCAAGCTTGACGTCTTCAGAAATGGCAGCACAAAACCCTTGGAAATGAAGATGAAAAAGGTATTCTCCTTCCAGCTGTTCTTCAAACAAGGCCAGCTTTCTCGGAAATGCGTTGGTTATGAAGAGATCGCGGCCGGGGTTATCCTTTCCCTGAAGTTTCAAATTCAGTTCATTCAAGTGGAATGTGATGTCGACCAAATTGAAAACTTTGACAGCCAGGCAGTATCTGACAGCTGTGGATCAGCTCTCTTCTTGAGCGAGAAAAACACATGTCGTTTCAGAGTCGTAAAAACGAAACAGGATTTTACAGCAGCTGAGTCACCTCACTGCTGCGTGATAAGTCACGGAACTTACCAATTTCTTCATAAAAAAAGAAAAAAGTCCAGAACTGAAGGCGATTGGGCATGTCGCTGAATGAATTTTATATAGATTAATGCGGGGAAAGGGCCCGTGTACGCTATTTGTAAGGGCGATTTGACAGAATATGCATGCGACATGATATGTGACATCTGTGGAGCCTTGAGCACAAAGATATCCGGTTCCGGATGCCGGCAACAGGCGAAATGTAGAGATGCAACTCGTGGCTTGCTGTAGTAGGAACGAAGGTTCTCGTGACGGGTGGCCATGTTGTTGCTTTCAAAATTAGGAGGGGATTCAGAATGGTTCACGATACGCGAATTATGCTGCCGAAGCTCCAAAGTCAGGAGTAACGGCTGCACGTAGCCCTACCAACACCAGGAGTAGAGCGGGCACTTCTCGTGTTCCATACGTTTTATCAAAAAAATTTGACTACCGTCAGCAGGCCGGATGAACTCACGTCGCGGCCCGGATCCGGCCTGCGGGCCGTCGTGTGGTGACCCTTGCTGTAGGATGTTAAAAATAGTGCACTAGTTCACGTAGGCGAAGTGAGGGAGATAGTGGCTACTTTCGCAAAGTCATAGAAGGGAACGGTTGCATAACTTAATTTGGATAGCCAGAAAAGGGCTTGTGGCCGATTCTTCACGAGTAAGAATCCAGTATCTGATCTATGGAAAGATCTCAATTAGTGGCGCTCAGCTGTTATTTGAATCGGTCACTGTGATTACGCGTACAGCTGTTCAGACACAGCAACTTGCCCCCCGAGCAGTCGTGTCACCTTCTTTTTCTTCTTCTCACATAGAATGGGCTCTTGTTAAACTTGTGACAGTTCCATACAGCAGGTATAAAACAGAGAGTCCGCGCAGTCTGTGGTGGCAAATGTCATTTGGCAGCCGCTGTGCTGACACCACTTGGAGAAGACAAGCGGCCGTTAGACGGACAGTCTCATTGCCAGTTCCCTCTTTGTGGCAGAGAACTAAGGCCTGCTCGTTAGGGTTTACGAGAAGCGAGGACAAGGGACCGTCACGGGACAATAAATTGCAGCACAGCCCTGTCTAGGAGCGGAAAAGTGCTGCTATGTTTCCAAAGAAAATGAGCCATCATGTTACTCTTCTTCCTGACAGATGAAAATTGTGAAGCGGACGACACCTCGAACCCGGACCTAAGTCATTTACGGCTAAACGTAAAGTGTGTGTACAGATTTTGTACAGTTGGGAGAAGAAGAAGAAGAAGAAGAAGAAGAAAGGTGTTGCAAGATTGACGTTTCGAGTCTTGCCATGAGGAATACTCAGATGTATCGTCTAGTATGGCTGTCTTCATTCGCGCCGCATATGTGCTGCAGACACTTAATGTAGCTGTAATGAAACTCGCTGCCAGAATTCCCATAGTCAGGAAATATGGCCATATATGCTATTTTACCTTTCACCCGTGAGGGACGTGTTCTGGTCCCTAACTCTTCTTAATCGCCCTAAATTATCCTGTTACATGCGCTAATGTTTAATTGCGACGTCTCCAGTTATTGCTCAAGAGTGGCCAACGCTAAATAGCCATATTCTACCAAGTTAGTGAAGTGCATCTGCATCTCAGATGCTACCCACAGTCCATTCAGTAAAAGCGTGGTCGGCATTACACACAGATGGTTCTTACACAGCCCACAGAGGGAAACCTTGTTCTTCATCAGTGTCCATAAAGCATTAGTTTTCTTTGAATTCTTGTCTGACATACACAAGAAGAGACATGAGTGAAACTTATGTGCCGCGTTTATCAAATATCTTTGATGCCGACTGCCAAACGTTGGTTCATCGTCAAAAATATCTTTTTGAAAACGTATTGTCTTACATTAAAAAGAAGCTGCAAGGAAAAAAAGTCGTAATTTATAAACAGTTTTCAATGCATTTGGAGGTTTTTTCCACGTGAATACGCGGAAAACTTTGTCTCACGTATATGCGGAATACATAACTCTCTCTCTCTCTCTCTCTCTCTCTCTCTCTCTCTCTCTCTCTCGGACGTATGTTCTGCTTATCGAATTATGTTACCTCAGAACAGATGAACTATGAATTTGTTTTCCGCCTGCCAAGTATTATATTGCAACTCTAGTTTTTTTTTTTTTTTTTTGCTCAGTGGCAGAATTTGGCGCAAGATGCGTAAAGAGTTACTGAAGCATATTTAGACAAAACGTTTGAAGCGAGCAGTGGAAATCTATGTTAAAACCACGGAGACGAAAATCGTTTGGTAAAACAGTATCTGCCCTTACACATGTTATCATATGGATGTGTAATCGAAACGAGTTAATATAAAAACGCCCACTTTGAATATTTGTACGATTCCTTGAGAAGTTGAAAGGCTGCAGCGTAACCTACGTACACGTGTAGATTCATGTCGTAAGCCGTGGATATCGTGTCCGTGGAAAACGTCCGCTAAACACAGACCATGTTTTAATTGACCGATGAGAGTACAAATGTTGGCGAACTTGGCACTGTGGCGGCTCCCTCTCGACCAGTGAAGCAGTAACCTGACTCACGGAATGTGTACTTCATTTGGATGTGGCAGATGGCGGCACTGGAGACCCGCTCTCACGCAACTTCGCGTGTAGCTGACAACTTTCCCCTTAATAACCGTCGCTTGGTCTTCTTCCTACTGCGTTACAAAATCGCGATCTCTGTTACATTTATACATTGAAGTTCTAAGAGCATACAGAGTCAACCCGAAAACTAACGACAAAATTTCGCAAGTTGTTCAGGGTTATTTTCTGAGTTATTTTGGCACCAAAATGAAAAATGCTCTTGTGCTAGCACAAAAAAGGTGAGAATGTCCTGGACAGATTTAAGGATGTAAAAGAAGAGAACTACAGTAGCTTTTCGACGTATCTGGCGGCTTCAAAGACATTTACTTCAAAACATCTTGACATATTTGCGCTTTTTTTGTTAGTATTAGTACTCGTGTAATATAATGCGTCGTGACAAGTAAAAAGTAGCATGATACACCGTGTCATTCCCCCAGGTACAAATGCAAACCCAGAAATTTTACCTCCCAGGAAACTTTAATTATTATTACGTGTTCGCTCTTTTAGCCATATGATATTAAACATTGTTTACTATGACTCCCGAATCTTCAGCCTATAAATTGCAAGATGTAGGTGTGCAAACATCTTTAGTTAAGTGTGTGCGTTGGGAAACTAGGGTTAACTCGTAAAAAAAGCGCAAATATATCAAGAGGTTTTGAATTAAATTCCATGAAGCTACCAGACAGTCCAAAAGCTAGTTCCCTTCTTTTACATCCCTAACTCTGCCAGGACATATTCGCTTTTCTGTGCTATGCAAGGAGGATTTTTTATTCTGGTTCCTAGCTTTTAGCCTATCATAAATTTGACCATAGACCGCCATAGCTCGACAACCGATGTAGACTTTCTTTGGCTCGGGCTACTGCTGATTCGGTATAGGATGGTCTATCGAACCATGTTGCTTATATCGTGGCAGTGGATAAAGCTTAAACAGGACGACCATTAATTACATGTATTTGTGTACTTCCTTACAAATTTTGAACCAGTTCTCATAATTTTGAAATATATATATAAAGATTAAAACGTTTCTGCACGATGAGTTCACGCATTTAGGTCCACTTCAAACCATCGTATCTCGAACGATGGCTGAATTATTGGATAAAAGAAAATCGAGCTAAACCAAATACTTTTTCCTGCATAGGAACCGAGCAGAGAGACAGCGCCCCACCCCAAAAACGATTCTGAGCGCTATATTCTCAAACATCTTCGTTAAAGCGCTTCCGCGCTGTAGCGATAAGGTGGTACGCGGCGCGTAGTTACAGAGTAGTAATATAATTATGATTTATTTGCTGTTTTACCCAGTTATCTTTGTTTCTGTGAAAATATCTTTAAAACAGTAAAAAGTATGTATGCAATCACCAAAACGTACAACGCTTGACTAAGATAAAAAAGTACTGTGACGTGCTTGCCCTCGGTGCGGGATCAACACAAGTACAGCTCATGTACGTCATATGTCGCTCTTCCACTACATTCAGTGATACCAAACACGAGGTTCAGCAGAATACCTGTCCATCACGACAGGATCCAGCAGCACTGAACGCAAGCTGGAGAGTTAAGAGTAAAGAGAGTATTATTGTTTCAACAGCAGGTACCGTGAATGGAACATCCTCCAGATGCTCACGGCAGTAACACACGAGATGCTCGTTCCCAGCCGCTGAGCCATATCAATCTGCCCTTTGTTAAAGTTGCTTGTCAGTGAAATTCCCCATTTGTGGTCCTTATCGTCCCATCTGATATCCTCGCCCCCCCCCCCCCAACCCCCACCCCATTCGTCTCTGATCCACTCACTCCCTGACTGCATCAAGTGCTCAACCCCACCAGGCGGCATTCAGCCTCGCGAAGGAGGAATGGAAGGTAGAAGGGAGGAAAAGGGTGAGGTTGAGAAAGGAAAAGGAGTGAGGTAGAGGAACAGAGAACTGGAGGAGGAGGAGGAGGAGGAGGAGGAAATCTTTTGCCAGGCAGTGATGGCAGCGGAGGTGGATGTGTATGAGAAATAGTTTCGCTGATTTTAAGGTATTTTACAGAAAATGAAACCAATTTGCCGCTGTCTTCCAGAACTTCGATGGCGTTAATGCAGTAGTGGTATTAAATTTCCACATCTTCGTAACAGGTATCTGCATATTTCGATATTTTCTGTGGAGAACCGTATTGGCAAATGAGCTCACGAAACTTCCTGAAATACTGATATTTGGGATCTGTTATTAGGACCCGTTCGCGGTTGCCTTTACTCTTTATGACTGCTGAAGAATTTCTGGTCGTACGAAAGCCTCTGGGATTAAAAGAAAAGACACTCACATTGTCTTAAGGTCCTGCAGCGTTGGCAGAATTGGATTAACGTTACATTCTTTATTACGCCCCCAATCATCCGCAATGGTTGAGGCATCGATTTCGAAATACACCTAGAATTTTGTAAATCAGGAAAAAATTATTACTATACTTCTTTATAGTACTCAAATAATTCCATAAATTTGTTCGTTACTTGTTTGGGCTGCTTATTTGACTGTTAATAATACAGTGAAAGGATGGCACGTGGATTACATTTCACTTGTTCTCCACAGTTACCTTACTGTATTCTATCAAATCAGTAGAGAAAAGACTAGCCATATTTATAAGGAAAAAATCTTGCTTTAAGTTCTTCGCTTACACTAATGATGAATATCACCACGGTATTTTTTACTGGTGTGTGTGTTTACCTCCATGCACGAAACTGTACACTAGAGGGAAAGAACGGAGGAAAACATCCTAAGATCATCATGACATTTATATATACCCCCACAGCGGTAGAAGTAAAATAATAAGTTTCAGGCTGGTTCTACCAAATCGCAATAAAAAAAATCTCTGAAGCTAGTATAATCTGAACTAAGGGCTTAATCCTTAGAACCTGAGTCAAGGCTTTTCACCGTATGACCTTCTACAATGAAGCTTTTGTTTCAAAATTCTGTTAAATGCAAAATTAAGCGAATGGCATAAACCACAGATTTTATTCAACTTCTAGCATTTACTGTACCTTAATTCTATTTATGCGACTGTTGCTGTTTCCATTTCTGACTTTTTTTTTTTCACTGGTCTCTTAGCAAGCCATTGTTGCTATTACCCGTGTATGCTTGAACTACGTATCACTAAAACTTTCTTTTCCGTTAGCAGAATACTGGCGTTCCATATGGTTGGATATGTGTGGAAGCGACTAGGGTAAATCAATCATGAGGCGAAACAGCTGTATATCTTGCACTGGGCAAATAATCAACACGATGTTACGTCATTCTGTTTCCGCAGTCATATGTGCACGATCCAAGTACGCAGATAAACTGCCCTAATTCGGCGTGAAAGAAGACCGGCCAGTAACTAATGTGCTGTCTAGATATTTTTCTTTAAATTGTGATACACTATTACAGCGACATTAAGCGATAACTTGACGATGTGGATCCAGACATTTTTTCCCGGTTGGTATACGCTACACCAGACCCTCTACACTGTAGCTCTGTCTGTTTTCTGCAAGTGAATACGTCGAGGGTATTACTGTCTGAGCCTACGTTCAAATTGAGTAAGAATGTTGGCTTTGCTCTTTTTCGTAGGAACCATCCTGTCGTTTGCATAAGCGATTTAGGGATGCCACGGAAAACCTAAATCTGAATAACCAGACAGCGATTTGAAACACGGTACTCTCGAATTTGTATCCAGAGTCATAACCACAGCGCCACCTTACTCTGTAAAAATAGTTTCATCGAGCCCTCGAGAGTAAGGGTAGAATATTTTCATACATGATTCGGTTCTCTCATCCTGAGACACAAATTCTATGCTTCCTGTAAAATCTGCCAAAGCCCAATGGTTAAACCCTTATCATCGGAAGGGAAGCTGTGTGGCAGAGAGTGGGTAGGGGAGGGAGATGAGATAGTGGCAGGGTGTGTCAACATACCGCCATAGTTTGACTGCAGGACGTGTTCACGGCTGCTTTTTTTTTTGTCAATTTCAGATAAGGAAACATATTTTAAGAAGAAAAAACTGCTCAAGACATTAGCCGAAGCAGTTGATCCCGTCCGAAAATTTGGGCCGTAATTCTGATAGTACGCAGTTACGACCTTCTGAAAGTACAGATTTTAAACTTTGGCGCGCACTGTTTGTCAGTCGCTCAGCCGCGTAATACCCGAGCGCGAAATACTGTACAGTGGAGTGAGAAGTTTGTGAAATCTGTTTTAACCTTGGTAACACGCTTTGTTCTAATGTGTCAAATCGCGTGGTTTTTAACCAGTAGATGTGTCAGATTCCTTTACTTGGAACATTTTTATGTTGGGATTGAAAAATGCAATGTTTGAATGAAGCGAGTGAACTTGTCATTAAAGAAGTAACGTAGCACTGAAACTTCCCAGTAGATTAAAACTGTGTGCCGGACCGATAGTCGAAATCGGGACCTTTGCCTTTCGCGGGCAAGTACTCCCAAGTTTCGCAGGAGAGCTTCTGTGAAGTTTGGAAGGTAGGAGAGGGGACACGCAGAAACGCTGTGAGGACGGGTCGTGCGTCGTGCTTGGGTAGCTCAGATAGTAGAGTACTTCCCCGCAAAAGGTAAAGGTCCCGATTTCGAGTCTCGGTCCAACATCAAGTTTTAATCAGCCAGGAAGTTTCATGTCAGGACACACTCCGCTGCAGAGCAAAATGTCATTCTAGCATAGCACTGTATATTAACATCACTGTTGTGCGTTATTTTCTTTGTATTTTAAAGCTGACATTGTTAAAGTGAACTGCATCTTGCACAAGGTGCGCTGTTCTTTAACGTGATTGGCATAATTAAATCGTAAATCAAAAATCGTTAACTTCTGTCCGCTTCGGTAGTTGAGTGGTCAGCGCGACGGAATGCCATGCTAAGGGATCCGGGTTCGATTCCCGGCTGGGTTGATTTTCTCCGCTCAGGGACTGGGTGTTGTGTTGTCTTGTCTTCATCATCAGTCATCCCCATCGACACGCTAGTCGCCAAAGTGGCGTCAACTCAAAAAAAACTTGCACTAGGCGACGGGTCTACCCGACAGGAGGCTCTAGCCACACAATTGATTTCATTTCGTAATAATTTTAAGTTGCTTAGGTAGCTATATACAGATTGTCAATAAGAGAATATTGTTAAACCAGTAATGAATGTATATGTGCGTTACAAATTACATACTCATATTACTTCCTATTTTTGCGTAAAATAATGTTTCCGAACAAAATTTCAGAACACATTGGGCAGATGTGTTCACCTTCCTACTGGTCATATCTGACTTTCAACATCCCACGAGTAGGAGATCTTTCGTTGCCACTTCAATGTACAATCTTCGCGAACGGGCATTCGGTGGCTGGAGTGGGTCGGAGAGAGTGACAAACAAACGGTGCGCTCAGAAGTTTAAAAGCTGTACTTCCAGCAGGTTTTAACTGCGTACTACAAGAATTATGCACCAATCTTCGCCCGGGATCATTTCCTCGTGATGATACCGCGTGTGTGTGTGTGTGTGTGTGTGTGTGTGTGTGTGTGTGTGTGTGTGTGTGTGTGGTTGGGGGGGGGGGGGGAGGGGGGGGTGTTTATCCTGAAAATGTGGGATCAAGTTGTTGTTGTTTCCTTCTAAGTTTAATAACGCCAGATTAAATCATGTGCAGGCGACAATAGTCATGAGAAATTAGTACCTTCCTCCCCCCCCCCCCCTCCAAAAAAAGAGATCTATTAATACTCTTTCTCGATTTCCGCAACAAAAAAAAACTGTCTAGTTATTTGAGCCGTCTACTTTATGTAAGACATCGTTTTGAGTGCTTGTAATGTGAACAAGGTGCAGTCGTTCTTGTGCCACCGATACAATATATTTCAGAAGCTTGTTTCGAAAAGCTTTGCTTATCAGTAGCGATCGTGTCCGTTAATTATCTAAGAATGTCTTAACGGTGCCTTAACATTAGGAAACATTTCATACTTTCGGAAAAGAAACAGTATGGTTTAACGATCTCCTTCACACAGTTTTGTTCTAGCAGTGGTAACAACTTGCTTATTCTCTGATGTTTATTCACTACCATGACACTTTCGTTCATTCTAAGAAGAAAAGAAGCAGCAGCAAACTATATTTTTTCCTCGGAGAAGCGATTCTTTCATATGTGGACTTCAGTTTCGTATACCGCTGTGTGAAATAAAACTATCGGTTGATATAAGTCGGTGGTTTAGCTTCTAAGCCGCCTTTCGAGCATCGTTCAGCCCTCGCGTATCTTCGTAGACGACGTCACCTTTGACGTCACTAGCGAAAGGTATTCTGCCTTTTTGGCGTTGAGGACGGGTCCCGAGATTATTCGTGTTTCGCGCGCCGTCCGTTACGGATGGATCTCGAGATAATTCTTGTTTTCTGCACGCTGTCTGTAGATGTCATCTGTTGATATATATTTTAGTTACTTCGTTTAAGAGTAGATACCAGTCAATGCATCAGACATGACGGCCTAAATGTACTGTTCGCTTGTTTAGCGTTTTGACTATTTTTATATTTCAAGTAGTTACTACTTCCACATTGAAGTTCCCCCTGGTATTAGAGATGGCCCTATTCAGAAAACGAAAAGAAATGAACCAATCTGAAATACTTAGAGAGGCTATTGACGATGATTATACAGATCTTTCTAGAAAGAAAGAAGATCCGGATGACAGTGTGAATAAATGTTTGTATTATTCTGAGGACGATTTCAGTGACAATGACATCATTAGACCTGTAAATGAGGGTAATGTGGCAGTGTTTTCAAGTGATTGCAATAATAACGATTCTACCATGGAACTTAAACTATTTAAATTAACCTCAGAAAATGAGTACAGTATGACATGTATTAAAACATCAATATTATATTTATCGAGTATGTTACCAAAACATTCTTAGTAAACATAATAAAATCAGATTCTGGAGCAAGAAACGTTTATGGGCAGCAAGGCGTTACAGAAAGACGTTAGAGTTCACGATGTTTCAGCTCCATCTAAATTCGAAAGCAACTCCACACAGTTTCTGTAAAGCTTATTTCCAGACACACAAATTATCCCACATATCGTAGCCAAAACAACAGTCCCTTAATACTAACGGTACATATATGGTTCCAAAACGAGCCCAGATGAGAATTATTCCAAAACAGATTTTTGTGTGAACCTTTCATGTACTGCCAGCCGTTCTATGCCTATACATCTCTATATTACAATTTTCTACAGAGGGTGCCCCTGCACTGTTGTTCGAAAATTTTCATTTGATACCAGAAATATAATAACTACAATCTGTTACCAATAATAGCAGTACTAAAATCCAAACTGTAATGTAATTCATTCATTAATAAATTTAAAAGCACATTAATTTAGGACATACAGAAACAAAACAGTTACGTAACTTGCAACCGTCGGCAAAGTGGCTCATTCAGTTTCTTCTTTCGTCACCAGCGTGGTACATTTCCACTTATCTAACAGCCGTTTTTGTTTGGGCCTTACTGTTCACTGTCCACATAGATAACTGGTAGTTACCATACACAAAGTTCGACTGAAACACAGGTACCATACAATATAGCTCGTGCTACCTAGCAAGATACAGAAAAATCCACGTGAGGGCCGATGAGACGGTTAGCACTCCGCAGTCAAGGGAAAAAAATTTCGTACCAAAAATGCACTGTAACACAATCACATTTCATTTTTCACCACATCACCGTACTGTGGATTTTATACTCGCACCACAATATACGCACTAACCTAACAACTAAACAATCACCAATAACGTCTATCGCGTAATGTGAGTTCTGTAATGCTTAGCAGGCCACAGGTCAGAGACCATCTGCCCAAGAGTTTGCGGCAAAACAGTGACAACAAGCAGTGAATAATCACCTTAAGAGTAGGAAATTCCATTCAGTACGGAATTACTCAGAAGGCTTACGACATAAGTCCCTTGACTCGGCCCATCCATAATACTGAACACGGAGCTGCTCCTGTCTACAACGCTCCATCTGAAACATACCATCATGTCCATGTTATACGGGCTTCGTTCTTCTGTGATGGCAGTGACTCAAAATCTCCATCGACTCAACGACAGTAATCATTGCAAATTTCCGCGGCAGTCACTGAACACTGATTGCCCTAGCCCCACTTCTCACACACACGTGCCGTTACTTCCTGCCCCACATACAGCCCGCACTTTCTTGCTACCGCTCCACGATCCCTAATGTTGAAAACAACCCGGCTACTGCCACCGTCCTCGCAGCAATGCTTGACAAGCAACCCATCGACCGCCACACCCTATCGATAGGCAAAGACGTGCCAAGTGGCAGGTGATTTTATGCTTGTGGGTGACTTGTTCTATCATAGGGTTAACCCTTTCGAGACTGCGTCCCGGTCCTCACTTGGGTCTTGGTCAAGCCCGTTCACGAGTGAGACTCGGGTGCCGTTTCGAATATGTTGACACTGGGATCGTTTTAACGCACTCTGTTATCAACTGAAGTGTGGAAACATTGCTATATTCGTTGTAATCCTATTGAGACCCACGACCCAGGACCCGCCACCGGTGCGTTGCAGCCGTCCCAGTGTAGACACATCATATCCAGTGACGTCTCGGCAGGCTTTGCCCCCACCCCGCCCTCGGTGGCCCTGGCTGATTACAAGCGTTACAACGGATAAACACGCTGCCGGGTGACGCAATGTGAGCGATACGAACCAGCCAACAGCGCAACAGGGCCGCAAATAGCGGGAAACCTCACAAAGAACTATGTTTCAGATGTTAGGGAACGATCGATCATCTTTTACTTATATTTATTTATTCAGCGAAGCGAACTTGAGACCTGGCCAGGGTGGTGGCCACACCGTTGTGTTTACGCCAGGGGACCAGGGACGGAGAGATAGTGACAGTGCACGTTCCGATATTCTTGCAAGTGGAGAGCTGTCGCATGCTGAGAGTCAACGCGCTTATGAGCTGCATAGCGCAACAGTTAAATACTGACCACGACCTTTCTTTCGAGTATATTCCGGGCACGCTATGACTGCGGCAAGAGTATGAATCACGTTTTGTCTGAGCACACTTCTGACTACCTTAACTCAAGATCACTAAACCTTCATAAAATTTACGATGCAGATGGTACCAATTTCAGGTTCCTGCCAATCTGGTGTTGTTAGTAAATACTATTCGAGACATTATAATTGTAATCAACAGTGCATAAACAATAAATTGTGATTTCCGTTGAATAAAATTGACGATGGTTTAGTTACAATGTAACGTTTTCCCCCATTAGTGCTGTAGGATTAAATCGGATGCTTCATTTTCCGTAAAAATTTGTTGTATCACGACTTTTTTAAAACAGCTGTTTCGATCGCACGTGACTCATTAATCTGGCACCTTTTGAAACGAGACATTGTTTTTCCTCAGAGTTGAAGTCATGTTGTGGCGTTTATGCCACTTTCAGGCCCATGATTTATTATATCGTATCAAACAGCTTACGCTGTTGTAGCTATATGGACAGTGTGTGGCGGAGCGATAAGGATAGGCTGAGTTGTCATAAGCGACGACAGAGAACAGGGAGTACCGTGATCATTAGTTCCTGGACACTGCCAAAGTCACAAAAATGCTTCACACGATCTTAGAATCCGTATGAGATAGAACAAATATGTTTTCCGAGTAAACTATAACAATTCCGTCTTTACGTGGAGTTGCACTTAAATCACTAGCTCGCGTGTTGCTACCTCGAAAACCAAATTAGCATTTCCTGATGAATTGATTGATATACAAATTATTGTTAACGAGTTGCCACTGCAAGTAATGTCATCAGCACGATTGGAACTGTATATTAATATTAAAGCACTAATATAAATAAAAGGTCCGCTTCTTGACGCCCAGCGTTTTAGATGAATCCCTACTGTCTCTCAGTTCCAGTAAGACACGCCTCTTGTTCGCCCGGTCTTCCCCACGCTTTGTGACCATCTGTCGCGTCGTTCTGAGTGTCTGCCTTGTGATCCTACCTACTTGCTACTCTCCCGTAATAAAATATTCCTATAAAGCATAGCAACAAAAATTTAATAAATGTCTGTAGGAATGTGGTACGAACGCTACAAGGTGGCATCCCATGCATCGAGACTTAATTGTAGCATCGTAGTAGCATTCCTTAAAGCCACACGAAAATCACTGTATTCAAATCGCTTATTAAGAACTACTATCTACAGCGAAGAAATTCGCAGGGAACATACAGAGAGCTTTAGAAGAGAGAGGTAAGCAAGCCTCCACAGATTTTCTAGGGAAGAATGAAGTGTAATTTGCTAGTATTTACCTTTGCGGTTAATTCAACATACAACCTTCCGCAAACGAGGAGCGTGGTTAGTGTACCCGTCGCGGCTGGAACGCCTTCTTATCTTAAAGAGGAGAAACGCTACAATATTCTGTTCGATGAAAGCTGGCAAGTTTTCGCAAATTTCTGAATTTCTGGCTAATTAGACATTTATTCAAACAAATTACAGATTTACCCATACAATCAATAGGATACATCTTGGGTGCCGACTGTTGGAGTCTAGGCAGTTAGTACATATAACATCACAACTCGGAGCACCAGAAGACAACAACTATGTCGGTTGTCGAAGTGTTGGCCGGCCGGCCGTCGGAAGTGTTGTGCATAAAATGGAAACATCAGTTCGGGGGTATAGTAGCCGGAAGCATCAAGCCAACAAAACCTGGGAGATCACAGTAAATTTAATGACGTTGCCAGCAAGTCATTGCTGTTTTTCGCGAACGTATTTTCCGAAATCACTTTGTGTGCTTGCACCGCGAGGTTTCTAACGCGCGCAACGTCGAACTTAAATGTGGCTATGTACCGTCACATGTTCCAGTTTCCTGTACGGCCTAGTCTGTGGTTCGCTTTGTCGAATAGTAGTTCTGATAACTAGGTTTAAAGGTAGCTTCTGACGGCAAGAAATAAAAGTTTGCCATTAGAGAAAAGTGTTTCGGCTGTTACACCATTCCACTAGGAGGTATTAAAATATAGGTAAATGCAACCGAAGCTTTCTACTTCAGAAAAGTGAAATCAAATTATTATACTACAAACTGTTTATAACTGAGAGCAATCACCATTCTATACCAGTTTCCCAAGACTTCAGAGACTTAGTCATAGGTGTCCCTCTGTAGTTTAGTAAGTTAAGGAACACTAAAAATTTCACAAGGTGGGATAATAGATACACTGTGCTTTTGACGTGTAACTTCCAATTTAGGGAGGTAAGAGCTGCTTTTGCTGGCATTTCTACTTCTGTACTTGATTCCATAGAATCGGAGTGGAACCTTTTAAACTAGGGTGACCAAATTATTTTTGGTGAAAACCGGGACACATTCACCCGGGTGCCAACGGACACCTCATTCCACATGTACCCAGGTTTCTTAATTTTAAATATTAATGTTTTGTTGATACATTTTGTTAACCCGATTATTATAACTAATAAGAGGATACAAAAGATTGATATAATCTAGATTATCTGTATAATTAATTACCTTTAATAAACTTATACAGTAATAAAGAAATGTATTACGATTTTACAAAATTTTACAGCCATTCAACTTTTAATCAATTAATATTAGCATAAGCTTTAATATTACTGAGCACTTGTAGATGGAATTGACTGTCCTTGGAGAAAAGCGTATTTTTCACTGCCTCCAGCCTTCTTGATCATGTCTTTGTTCTTTGAGAAACAGTGATAAAACTCGGCACAATCCATTTTGTAGTTGTTCAGGATCTGCAGGATTGCTTCAAGAGAGTTCACCTCCATTCTGTTTCTTTCATCAGTCCACTGGATATTCATGAACGAAAATATTCTTTCCACATTGGCATTATGGGCTGGGATTGCAAATAAATACCTTGCAATTATTACCAACTCAGAGTAATGCTGAAGACAGTCACAGCTTTTAAAAAAACTCATCCACTTCTCATGACATTCCAATGGTGCTTTTTTTTCCATCATTCCACTTGTGAAGACTTTCTTCAACAAAATTTGTCAGTATGCCGAACTGATCAAAGAGAATGGAATAATCGATTTCAATCTCTTTACTCTTCAAATAAGAAACAGTCTCTTCAACACTTTTTCATTTTGGCACTCTCTTCAGTAACATCCAATCAAACACCGGCGATGAGGATAAATATGAGAAAAAACTATTGCAGTTTGTCTGACAAAACATAAACTACTACAATGTTCTGACAATGAGTGTGTAAGTGGCCGGACGGTTTCATAACTCTGTTACAATAATACAACTTACTACTTGTTGGCCAAAGTACCGCTCAAAGTAAATTATTGCCTGAGTGTATCAATACTGATACTGTGATTACTAGTATGGGACAATGAAGGTTTTAGACAAATAAGCTAAAATACATTAATTTCTTGTGTTTTATTTCCTTTAATATAGCGAAATCTCAAAAACTTGAGAAAGTTTCACGAAATGTATTTACAAACTGAATTCCGGGACTTTCGAGCGTCCCGAAACAAATTTTCAGGACACCGGACACACAGGGATGAAAACCGGGACAGTCCCGGTTTTCCGGGACGTTTGGTCACCCTATTTTAAATAGTACGTATGTGCTTGTTCGTCTTCTTTCTCTCTGATCAGCGTGCCATCTCGATATTACAGACATCGTCTGCTACTTTGTGGTAAAGCTAATATCATAAAATAAAAGTGCACTACTTTACGTAAGTATGAATTTTATTTACCCACGGTCTCACAACCCCTACGCATTCCACAATAAATTACGTGCATTTTTATTCTTACCTAGTTTCTGAAGACAGAAATATATAGTCCGAAGTGCCTCTACGGTCTTCGCTGAGGTCGCCGTTACTCATGTTGTGACGGCGTTCCGTAATTTTGCTTGTGCTCAATAGGAATGTTAGGCTCGACGGCCACCTTTGCCATATTCACGAGGAGTTAGTACTTTCTAAAGGACAGTGCGAATATGCGCAAATTAGCCTTTTCAGTCTGACCATAGAGTAGGAATAGCTGTGAAATGCGCATAATGTACCGCGCATGGCGTCGAAATCGAACCGAAATATTATAATGCTGTGTCACATTTTACGCTAAGGCCGAAACTTTCATATTAAATTTGTTTGCTATTTTTATACAATGTAAGTTTGCTCTATTCTTGTACATGTATTTATAAGTAACAGCAATGGTGAATAGCTGAGTTACTGGTGCAAGTAGAAATACGTATGTTTTTAATTTATTGACTTTTTGGGAAGTGCCCCACACAGCCGTCTGAATAGTGGAAAATTTGTGACAAGTTCCTGTGGGACCAAACTGCTGAGGTCATCGGTCCCTAGGCTTACATACTACTTAATCTAACTTAAACTAAATTACGCTAAGGACAAGACATACACCCATGCCTGGGGAGGAGTCGAAGCTGTGACGGGAGGGAGCCGCGCGAACTGCGGTGAGGCGCATAAGACCGCGCTGTCTGAATAGTGGAATGTCAGTTGTGACAATTCGAACGAAAGGATAACACACTACCCAGTCCCCGAGTGGAGACAATCTCTGGCCCGGCCGGAAATCGAAACCCGGCGTTTACGGTTAGCAATCCCACCGCGCTGACCTCGCAGCTGTTCAGGCGGACGAAAAATACGAGCATTGGAATTTTAACACTGAAAACTATTTATTTACATCTTATACAAAACAGATATATTTTTTAAGTCTTACTGTCTTTCAAAGCAGTCACCACTAATATGTGTAACCCTTTGCCAGCGATGTAGAAATAGTGTGATCCCCCCAGTATTGCCAGTTATGTTGATAGTTAAAGTGGAGCGATCCATTGCCCGACGAATCTCTAACAATTCTGGAGCGAATGCTATGAAATGCGTCCTTCGACTTAGGTATCAAGTTGAAGTCACAAGGGCGTACGTTCAGAGAATGTCGGAGGTGGTACAGCACATCCCAGCCCCATTGATCCAACAAATTAGTCACCACCTGCTCCATATGTGCCCGAGCATTTCCTTGTAAAATGATTGGCGGGCCCTGCAGAAAATGTCGCCGCTTCTTTCTCTGGGTCGTTCGTTTTTGGAACACAGCCCGCGACCAGCTAAGAGAAAGAAGCGGCGACATTTTCTGTACGACTCGCCAATCAACGTTCGGGCGCTTATGACGCAGGCTGTGACTGATTTGTTCGCGATGAGGCTGGGAAGTGCTGTATCACCCACCACGCTGACTTAAGCCCGTGTGACTTTGATTCCTAAATTGGAGGAAGCATTTCATAGCATTCGCTTGAGAACTGTTCCAGAGACTCGCCAGGCAATAGACCGCTCCACTCAAACAATCAATGCAACCGACGCTGCTAAGAGTATCTATGACTTCAACATCGCTGGCAGTGAGTTATATACAATGCTGGTGGCTGCTTTGAAGAACTGTAAAACTTCGAGACGTGTATCTATTTTGTATACATTGTAAATAATTAGTTGCCACTGTTAAAATTCCAACCCTCGTACGTCGAAGGAGGGAAAGTTATTCGTCATAGATTAAGTACCTCGAAGGTCTAATTATAGTTAAAATGTTAGAGACGGTGTGTGTATTGAACAGCATAGAGACTCTGTGTAATAGAGAGTTAATATCGAAGGGTTAATTTATGCGAGTCTGAGGCCATGTATTTACGAGACAAGAGCTAGATAAATTTGGTACTGTGTTTTCAGTCAATCCGTTGAAGGTATAAAATTTTCGTGCTATTGTACTTTCATGTGCAGGTAAGATTTACATATGACAGAGTCCTTTCCTGCGGCTTATACAGATCTCCAAATCATCCACCCCCCCCCCCCCCCCCCCCCTCAAAAAGTAAAAACCGTATCTTTGAATGATATGTCTCTGTAATAGCAGTGTACTGACAAAATGTGCAGAGTGCTTATGAACTTCATGCCATACAATAGTCACCTGACTTTGGAGGTAATGTTCATTGGCGACGAAATTTCTTTTTGCTCATCTGGTTACTACATATAGATTCCTACTCTACAGTCGTACTCTTGAAGAGCTCATGCTTCGTGTAAAGTGCTAATGAGCGCAAATAAAAGGAATCAGCTCTACGGCAGTGCCATATCTATGGTAGGCAATGAAAACCTCGTAACCCCATGTCTCTGTGAAAACCCATAAGTCCAGTAACCTGTAACTCAATAATCAGAGGTTTGAAAATGTATGGATTTTTCTAATTTGTCAATAACTAAGCTTCTACTATACAGCTACACATTTAGCAACTTCCAATATCATTTTATTTTTTAAAAACTGTATTTGCTTCACGTGCAAAACTAACAAAATGGAATTACGAGGTTTTAGTGCCTGCCACTGATGTAACAATTCCTTGCTCGAAAAACATGACGAGGTTGAGAATACAGTATATTAGTTGGGTGTCCGTTAAAGAAGGTCCAAGTTTCACTGGTATTATACTTTAATTGTCCGCCACCGTTTGAGTGGTCAGCATGGCTGGCTGCTGTGTGTGTGTGTGTGTGTGTGTGTGTGTGTGTGTGTGTGTGTGTGTGTGTCTCTTCGTCATAATTCTAACATCATCGACTCGCAAGTCGCTGAAGTGGGATTCAATAAAAAAGACTTGCGCCAAGTGCCCGAACTACTTGCCGGCACGGTAGCTCAGCGTGTTCGGTCGAAGAGCTGGTTGGCCTTTGCAATAAAAAAACTGAGTGAAAGGATCAACAAAGAACTTGAAGGGATGTCATGTGACGTCCGCGACCAAACACAACGGTCAACAACGAACAAAATGAAAAAAAGCGTGTTCGGTCAGAGGACTGCTCGCCCTATGTAAAAAAAACTGACCAAAGGAATCAACGATCAACTTGAACGGGTGCCTTGTGACGTCCGCCTAGACCAAACGCAACGAACAATACCGAACAAAATGAAGAGGAAAAAAAAACTCCCGGAACGGGGTCTCCCGGCCAATAAAGCCATCTCACGTGTTATTTCATTTTACTGACATGCGATCGTAGCCGCGTTACACAGCTAGTTAAATTATAATAAACGGAACGCACGTTGAACGGAAACTACGGATTCACTCGTAGCAAACCACACTGAGTGTGTGGCGCTGGAAGAGGAGGAAAAACGAAGCAGTATTCGCGCATGCGTTTACCGAAAACTGCCCGAGTTACTTTTTGAATGTGACCTTGAACCAGTACTCTGCCATGGTTTACAGTTGATACTGTTAAAATTTATAACTGGGACATTATTTCATGGACACCCTTGTATCATTGCAGGTTGCAGTATTTCTAGTAGAATCGCGAGGTGAGCTGGCGAAGCATCGCGTCCGCGAATGTCTCCGTTTGTCACGGAGCGCGTCAGTGGGGCAGCGGGGGCCCGCCTGTTGCGTCAGAGCCAGTGTTTACGACTCGCACTGCGCTCCGCTGCGTTAATTGACTCCGGCCGGTGCTGGACGGTGTACGGCACCGCGCGGCCCAGGAAGTGCCGGGCACCACACACTGCCGAGCACGTTCTCACTCCATTTGACCGGTCTCCAAATCCGGTTTTGCGCAAACAGATTTCTCAAGCTCCTGTCGCAAATATCGACACTGAAATACGAGTTTCGTTTCGGTTTTTAGCCTACACACACGGTATTGTCATGTAAACACCGCATTTCAGTCGTATTGGGTTATGTTGCTTTCGTCTACATCTACATGTACACTCGGCTAGAGAGCATAGACGTAGAGAGAAGGCATTGGTGAAATTCGCACCAGACTGGTTGGCTGATAAGCTCCGCCGCCATTTTTTTCGTCACACGTCTCAATCGATTCGTAAGTTCTCAGTATTTTCCGGAACTGAAGTATTGTTTTGAAGACTTTCGGAAAATTGTTTCAATCTATGGCACACCATTAATAAAATATTCTCGCGTTTCAATCCGCCCATGAGCTTTCGGCAGAGATCTCTACCAGTGTCAGGTGGTTGACTCATCTGAATGCTGCTTCCTTGCTTATACAGCCGCAGTGACGTCACTGGTGCCCAGTCCTGCCTCCTTCAACTCCCCAATCATAGATCCCAGGCCTTACTCAGGTGCAATCCACCATCTTTATTGAGGGTGTTGTCCGCTGTTTTGATCTGTATTGCCTCATTTACTACGCTATACCAGAAGCCGTGGGTCCGTTTATTAATAGTAGTATCGTCGAATGCAGTTCGGTGTCCGTTTTCCTGTGCATGCTCCGCTCCAGGTGATTTTTCTGGATAGCGTGGGCGGAAACACCTTTTATGTTCTTTGCGGTGCTGTTCAATAGTGCGGACAGTCTGTGACCTTTCCTTCCCCATCCTCCCCTAATCCGAGCTTGTGTTCCATTCCTAATGACCTCGTTGTCGATGGGACGTTAACACCAATCTCCTCCTTCTCGTCTTCTACATAATGTGTAAATTCCTACTACAACCACCATTATATTGTTAAAGGCTGTTGTACACTATCAGTAGCTAGCTGCAAAATATTCCCTGGACATCTTTACACATTCGGGAGCATTATAGTGACTCTCAGGTTTCCACACCAGATCGCTTTCCACTTATTCTCATAACGTGCGTGATTTGGGTGGGTGCAATAAAAGGTGTGGACAAACTGTTTAGCTTGTAGTACGATCACCTAAAGAGACTGGCTACATTACATTTGTCCGTCCAGTTCTAGAATATTGCTGCGCGGTATGAGATCCTTACCAGATCAGACTGACTAAGGATGTCGAAAAGCAACTCGTTTCATTTTATCGCGAAAAAGAGTGAGTTTGTCACAAATATGATCCTTGAGTTGGGAAGGCGGTCATTAAAACAAAGGTGTTCCTCGTTGTGACGGAATCTTTTCACGATATTTTATTCACCAAATTATTCTGGTGATTCCCACATACACTGAGAGAAATGACCGTCATAAAATCAGAGCTCGCGCGGAAAGCTTTAGATGTTCATTTTTCTCACAGTGGAGGAATAGTCTGAAAGTTGTTCGATCAACACTCTGCCAAGCGCTTGAGTGTTAAATACATAGCAGTCACGTAAACGTACATACATTCGTACTGCAGTCTTGCGGAAGCTGAGCAAACTCGGTGGCCCGTTGGGTGTCTGTTCCTATTAGGAATTTGATTGCCCCCTTCTATAAAATCTTTGCAGTTTTCCCATGGAGTGACTATACACACTGCCGCCTGGCGCCATCGAGAGGAAAGCACAGTGCGCGGAGGTGGGGTGCGCGGAACAGGAACACGACCAAGGACAATGGCGCGGTTGACTGCTGGCCGCCCAAGCGGACGCTCGGGCACAACTCACTGAAGCGGTTTCTGTTGCGACATTTTTCAGAATTTCTGCTGTGTAATGCCAGAAAGTGGGGCGCAGTAGTCAACCTGCTATCTGTGGTAGGACAATAGATTAAGAGGCAGATAGGAAGACAAAACTTGCAGTTACTTGTCGAAAGTAGATTTTATTATAGAGAGATTATAATCGAGATATTTGCCTAAGATTTCTAGGGTATTCAGGTTTGGCAGTCCAAAGTTCCCTGGCGCAGTTTTGTGTTGTATGTGTTCGTTTGTCCTTACTATAAAGTATCTGGCAGATGGAGGTTCCTCGACGTAGTTTCTGCACAATTCAGTTGCAAATGAAAGTTTTTGCGTTAACACTTCATTTATTAGTGATTAAAGTTCGGTTAGGATTTACAATTTTATCAAAAATTCCGCAAGTTGTAAGTTATTGTTGCCCATGAAAACTCCTTTGTTACCGTTGTTCGTGACTACTCCCTGCCATGCCCTGTCATTGCGGAAAGACATCAAGTATATGAGAAATATTCGCTGGAACACGTATTGAACTGTTATCAGGGTGTAAATGCCAATAGACTTCAATAACAATAATACATCGTGTTAAAAACTAGACACTCCTTGTTGTTGTTACTGTTGTCGTTGTTGTGGTCTTCAGTCCTGAGACTGGTTTGATGCAGCTCTCCATGCTACTCTATCCTGTGCAAGCTTCTTAATCTCCCAGTACCTGCTGCAGCCTACATCCTTCTGAATCTGCTTAGTGTATTCATCTCTTGGTCTGTCTCTACGATTTTTACCCTCCACGCTGCCCTCCAATACTAAATTGGTGATCCCTCGATGTCTCAGAACGTGTCCTATCAACCGATCCCTTCTTCTAGTCAAGTTGTGCCACAAACTCTCTTCTCCCCAATTCAATACCTCCTCATTAGTTATGTGATCTACCTATCTAATCTTCAGCATTCTTCTGTAGCACCACATTTCGAAAGCTTCTATTCTCTTCTTGTCCAAACTATTTATCGTCCATGTTTCACTTCCATACATGGCTACACTCCATACAAATACTTTCAGAAACAACTTCCTGACATTTAAATCTATACTCGATGTTAACAAATTTTTCTTATTCAGAAACGCTTTCCGTGCCATTGCCAGCCTACATTTTATATCCTCTCTACTTCGACCATCATCAGTTATTTTGCTCCCCAAATAGCAAAACTCCTTTACTACTTTAAGTGTCTCATTTCCTAATCTAATTACACTATTGCAATCGGTGGCTGAAAGCATGGGACTGGTAACACATTATCAACTTTGCAGTGAAATTAGTGGAAAACAACCGAAGCCTGGGTAATTAATGTTTATCTGCATAACATATGTACTCAGATATGGATCCGTACTCAGATATGGCTACGTATTTACATTTTTACATAAAAAAATTTCCGTGGTTTAACACCTGTGACAAAATTATCACGCTTACTATAGTCAATGGTCCTCGCTATCACTCAATGGGAAAAAAACCTGGAATCAAAGAACCTAGGGTTGCCAAAGAAGATAGCAGAGGTCCGCTGGCATTCAGAGCAACACACATTACAACAATGCAATATGCTTCATATTTCCTTCCGCGACTCCACAACTGTTTCCTAAGCAGATTCTCAGGGTGATTTGTAACAAAACGACAAAATCTACTTCTGCTAAACTCCCCCTAGCCTTGGGTCTTTCAGAATTCTTTGAAAGTTACCGGACATTCCCTGTAAATTCAATAAATCTCGATTTTACCTGACAACTCGCCAACCTTTCGAGAAGGTTTCGTTATGCCTTTACGACGAGAGTGAGGTCGAGAAGTGTTGTGCAAAGAATCGTAAACATTCGTTAATCTTATAGGGGATCCTTATCAATTTTTGAAGTAGCTCTTGAATAAACATGACATGTGGTTAAAGCAGCCACATACCACTAATTGTCTCGATTGTGCCACTCAACTAACTTCATACCTGTACATCGTCGACCTGTACCACGCACCTCTTGACAACAGCCCATGGCTCATTTCTACTTGTACAAGTTTCTTCACGAGAAACACAGCTTTCATTCGTTGCCATTAAAATGTGCAGAATCGTCCAGTTTCTTTTTTCTAACTAAACTTCGCTATTGGTACCACAGACGCCTTATCAAGATTATGATAACTGGTCCCACGCTTGAAATGTAGAAACATTATGTTTTCGAAAAGCAGACATGGAACAGGCTGACCAATTTTACGGTTCTCTTGTGCTGTATTCATATTGCAACGGATTTATCTAAAACAATAGCAGTTTTTTTTTAAATAAATGATCCGGAAATTAATTCTACCCGTACATAAAGAGTTGTGGAAGATATTAGGGTGAAATTTTATTACATAGAAGTAATTACAATGAAATAAAGGTGGCGACAAGTGAGTGTCCTGTACCCTATAGTAAAGTTTATTGTGAAGCTCTAACAAGAGAGAAGTATGCTTTATAGATCTCCTAATTACGTAAAATGAAACTAACGGGAGGTATAAAACCAACAAATGTGATCGTAAATGCTAAGTATTGTTATCCCTGAAGGTACAAGACACCACCCTCTTCAAATCTATGATATACGTAGTTTTGAAATTACCGTTGGATGAGATTGAGAAAGAACTTCAGGTAATCATGCAGATACGTAGTGCAAACGGATGCAGTAGTGGTAGTGACAGTGGCAAGATTTAGAAGAAAATCAAGCGCAGAAAGGTGGGAGCAGCTAGAAGAAAAGGGGAAAAAAAATCTTCGTAGCCGAACTCAAATTCTCCCCCACCACAGACAGACAAACAACCTATTAGTTCATTATCAGTTTGTAAAATGGTGGAATTGATGGATACTGGCTAGTAACAAGTGCATCAGAACCATTTTTCTCGAAATCTAAAATGTTTCGTCATTCACCGTGAAACTACGCGCCCCCCCCCCACACTCTCTCTCTCTCTCTCTCTCTCTCTCTCTCTCTCTCTCTCTCTCTAGCTCACATCTTTGGTACACTCTTGTCGAGAAATACGGAGTTCAACTAAATCCGTGGATTTGTTTCGAGAGCCGTAACTTTATAGTGTGACCGCGTACAACATTTCAATGCAGGATCTATTTTAGATTAGGAGGAAACCGAAAAGGTAATAAGTATGTTCATATCAGTAACGTATACAACTTGTAATGATAGCTCTCTCTCTCTCTCTCTCTCTCTCTCTCTCTCTCTCTCCCTCCCTTGCTTCCAAATGTGAAAAAATTTGTTAACTAGCATCTATTTTATAACACACAAAGCACCCAGCGAGTATTCGGAGAATCTGTAATGCGTTTCGAGGAACAGCAACAGCAATATCTTTGGCTTTGGTAAATCGGTTTAAAATCAAACAGGCGGATACTGAGCTAGAAGAAAGCACGTAAGAAGACAACCAGTATCTATAGTATTCTATACCCAAGTATCACTCTCCACTGCTTTCACAATAACGTGCGGGCCCGGGGATGCGTCACTCTGGCCTACGAAACATGTAGTTTTATGTCACCTAACACATAAATGAGTGCTTCAAATTAACAATAAAAGTTCTTTACTGATAAATCACTTCTGTAGCTGACTCACGAGAAAATGATTAGTAGTGGCGAACATTTATTTCTTTGCATCAGAGAATGACAACCATAGTGAAGACCACATCGATATATATCTCCAAATTATGTTGCAGAGTCATTGTGATCGTTGCAAAGCTGTTAGAGAACGGCGTGGAAAAGACCAGTTGGCCAGCTGCCAGCCATTCAGCACACGTACATACTGCTGACGTTTCAGTCTCTACAAATTTTAGAAATGAGGAAGTTCATCCTCTTCGGACATTTACGTCATTCACTCGTGCAGCATAAATTTCTATTCGGGGCTCAATCCCTCGTCAGTAACTACTATCATAGGTAATGGTTCTGTGAACTTCTTTCCGTGCCCAAATGAGTAGGGCTGGCTGTTGTAGAATCTTTGTTTCTGTTATTACTGCTATTATTATTATTATTTACTTTATCAGTGAAACCTTAACGAGATGGGAAGGATACAAGCGGGGGAGGGGGGACGACGTATTTGAAATTGTTGTTGTTAGATGTTCTTGTACATTTGCTGCTCTGCAGCTTGGAGAAATTGTAAATATATTATATTAATATCACATATTTGCGATTAGATGTTAGATTTCTGATTTGCCGTGTAACTATAAGAAATACAATGAAAATTGTAGTCTATATATCTATTTTTATATCGTATGTAAAAAGGGCAGAGACGGTAACTTCTCAGTATGTACTGACCTTTAGACTAAATTACCGGGAAAAGTGGATTAATTACGAAGACTATGAAAACTGATGGGAAAATTCGATTAAAATTTTACAATTGGAATTCTACGGACTTGAAGGCTTTAATTAAGATAAAAAACATACACGTTCTATGTATAGAGGCTATAACGTACCGAAATTAGTCTCGTACCAAAGTAACAGAAATTAAACTTTTTAACTGTTAACGAAGGAAATATAAAGCCAGGAAAGAAAAAAAGTAAGAAGGTAGTGTTGTAGAGAAGTTCAGAGTAAGCAGGTAGCGACGTGAAACCAAACTTTCTTGGATAATCAACAAATGACCATTGCTCACCTGGCACGCTTTGTTGGTAATACTTGTGATGTGGTTTGTCTTTGTTATGGTTTGTGTATCCACCATTGAGATGGAGCGTTTGCTCTACGTTGAAAATTTTGATAAGTCTCGCCAAGCATTTTAGATGAAGACTTTTGCACTGGGGCCGGATTTCTAGAACTTGGACTGCGTACTCGATTTGGTGACCATAGTGCGTGCCGGGGAATGCTGCTGATAGTGTTGGATGCCCCCTCCCTCCCCGCCTCACCCGTCACCACCACCAAACCGCCTTTTCACAGTTTTATCTCGGCCCGTGTTATACAACCGATAACCGACGCTCTGCGACAGGTGCGTCCCCACGTTTAAGTGGCGCCCTCCGCTTCTCTACACCATTCTCAGCGATAGCGCAGAAGACGTGAAAACCTTCTAAAAGGTTCTTGACTACTGCATCCTGTCGCTGTTACGGAGAATTCCATGGTCTCCTTCATTGCGCGTTCGTCTACCATTTGTCATCCTTACTGTGGTAGATTTCTGTTGTCCTGAAATTTTTAACCCCAGTTTGCGCTGTTAACCTTCAACCGCGAAAATTTCGTTGTTCTGCACACCGGTAACGCTGCATATCCCCCCCAACCCCCTCCCCCTTTGATGATTTAGCCAACTTGCTATTCACTTCATTTTACCCTCTACAATGCACATCAGAAACCTATAATAGGAGTTCGACGTGATCATTGTTATGCTCTAAAGATCAATTATGTAAATCTAATGAACTGATAAACTACAGGAGCTGTTAATTTTAGGGAGTGTCATATTAAAGTTGATAGAGAAGTTTCAGTCTTAGTTTACTACAATTCAGCAATGATATACCAAGCACTTTTATTGCTCATGGGGTCAGATACAACAAAATATTTTTGAGCACCCTAGTTAATGTACATGTCTTTATGTTGGTTTGTAGTTAATCACTGTCATTTGTATTGTTCGAAATACAAGGTGTCAGCAAAGTTCAGTGAACAGTCCTAGAAAATAAAGGGAAACGAGTTACAAACAAAATACCTATACTGGTCTTCAAAGTAATCATCGACAGGTACTATATTCTTCTGACATCAGTTTTAAAGGTGGCAGAATGAGATTTTCATTCTGAAGCAAAGTGTGTGCTGATATGAAACTTCCTGGCAGATTAAAACTGTGTGCCGGACCGAGACTCGAACTCGGGACCTTTGCCTTTCATGGGCAAGTGCTCTACCAACTGAGCTACCCAAGCACGACTCGTGCCCCGTCCTCACAGCTGTACTTCTGCCAGTACCTCGTCTCCTACCTTCCAAACTTTACAGAAGCTTTCTTCTCACGAGAGCTTCTGTAAGGTTTGGAAGGTAGGAGACGAGGTACTGGCAGAAGTACGGCTGTGAGGCATCCAATGTGTCCAGATATTTTGTCAACCCTGTGCTGCACCTCATGTGTGTTGCTAAGGCATAAAGTGGCAGCTGTACAGCCAGTTCCCAATTCTGCTTTCAGCCTAGAGATATGCAAACTACCATAGTCTGCCACTCACCTTAGAGTAAGCGCAAACTATTTGCATGATGCACATTGGAAAACACAGTAATATTGTGATTGCCAGAGGATTCCAACATCACTAAAGGTGTTGCAGCTTATTCCACTGGTGCTCCAATATTGGCACGGCATTGAAGCCTTTCAACAGTGGTCAGTGTAACTTCTAGCTTGGGTCTGCACACAACAGGCACAGTCCCTATGTATTTCTTGATGTTGAAAATACTTTATGATCATGAATAAATTTGCTGACCACTCAGAAACTAATTGAGAAAGAGGAAACAACTCTACAAATTTAACTTGCACTACACAGACGGTGGAAAGATACACAAATTGTTAAAATAAAATAATAACACTACTAAACACAGATAAGTAAACAGATGCTGTTTGCGTCTACTCAGAAGCATGTAAGCGTACCACTAAACTATGTATAGTCTGTGCACAAACTATGTTCTTCTTCTTCTGCTGCTGCTGCTGCACTTTGCTCTGCTCTCTGTCTGAAAATCTACTGCTACTCCAATTTGGTTAATCGACTTATTAGTAATTCATATTCTCTTCTGCTTTAACTTTAATTTTCTGTTGTTATGTGCCAGATATTCCGCAACAGCATTCTCAATCACGGACTTATAGTGTAATCATTCCGACAGAAATGTGATACGACTTCACTTTGTGCAGTACAGATACTAAGATTCATATGTACCAAAGCCTCTCTCGTAGCATTAAATGTATATCATTTTTCTGCTCTGAGTTTGTTTAAGCTCATCATTAAGACAAACCGAAATGCAGCACTTTGCTATTCTAGAATTCTGATTAATGCTAATATTCTATCCCAATTAGGTTTTCTCTATTTTATTTCACTCACATTTTCATTATGATTTCAAAAATGATGAGTGTTAATATAAACTATATTCATTTCATGATTGCTTACTCAAGCATAAGAGCTACAAACTATAGCCATATTGCATGCACATACATATTGCAAATGACACGTATAGGTTCCTCTAGAATGTGCAGGGGGAAAGAATGATAGGGATTCATTTTCTCAGTTAAGTAACTAAAACTGATGGATGTTTCGCACCTGTGTTAGATCCTTAGTGTGTAAGAGTGCAAAATAAGTTAACTATCTTTTATTTGCTTTGTTGTGAACAGTCACTCAGTGTTATATATCATCTATCTAATTGCAGGTGCACAAGGAAATGTTGCCAATGGACCCCAGAGTTCTGGTAGCAAGATGAGAGAACAACAGCTGAACGGTGAAAGGGGACCAGAGCCTGTTCTCACCAATGGGCATGCTGAAGATGAGGAGCCTGAAAAATCTAAGGACAAACAGTCAGTGACCAAAAATGGGTTGCTGTCAGAGGAGCAACAAAAAGAGAAATTATCCAATGGACATCCATCAATTGATGAGACTATTAGTGGTAGGGTGTCAGAGACACACAGTGAAGAGAAAGACAAAGAGAAACTGAAAAATAATGATGAACAGGTGACCAAAGAGAAGGTGAAGGCTAACTGTGAAGAGAAGGAAAAGGATGATGTAGATAAATTCAGGCAGAAAGTAAGAGACAATGACGACGATAAAGATAATGAGAAGATGGAAAAAGATGAAGCTGCTAGAGAGAGAGAAAAAGATAAGAATAAAGATGAGGAACAAAGCAAAGAGAAATCAAAACCCAAGGACAAGGATAAAAGCAAAGAGAAAACAGTAACTGATAAGGAGAAGGAAAAAGAGCGAGATGACGAAAAGAAAGAAAAGGATGATGAAGAGAAGGAAAAGGATGATGATAACGAAAAGGACAAGGATAAAGACAAAGATGATCCAGAAGTTGTCTTTATACAGGTGAGTGGTTATTCAGGATATTCATAGTTCATTTGTTGTTGATTATGACAGTACTGTGACAAGAGGGGACTATTTATATCTGTAAATAAAATTCATAAAATTGTACGGCAGTGATAAATTGTTAATGTTACAGGATATGGGGTTCACAGTTAAGATTGCAAGTCCAGGCTCAGAGCCATTTGATATTCAGGTATCAAGTATGGAACTGGTTCAAGAGATTCACCAGCTACTCATGGACCGTGAGGATACATGCCACCGTACCTGCTTTTCCTTGCAACTGGATGGTAATGCACTGGACAATTTTGCTGAGCTGAAGAATGTTGAGGGTCTCAAAGAAGGGTCTGTTATTAGGGTGAGCATTTCATATTTTACATGTTCTTATTTCTTTATCAGTGGTCACTAGAATTATTTCATTGCATGACATTACTAAAATTTTATCTATGTAACTTTCCTTAATAGAACCAACTTTTGTCTTTTTTGTGTGATGTTGATCCTAAATAACCTTCTGTTCTTTGCAAATCACTCCACATGGTTCTGGTTGTTATTCTGTTGCTATACCAATGCAACACTGTTCAGTCTCTCTCCCTCCACCCTATACAGGGGCACCAACTTTAGCACACCAGTTTTGTATCCAAGTTTATAAAACTTTGAGATTGTACCAAACGAGACAGATTTTGCAACATCAAGCAGTAATATGTTGTACTGTGCTGAACTACTCATTTATGGCAGTACTGTAATCTGTTGATAGTGCTTTTCCATAAAAATACATTGCAGTCAAGTGTATTTTGTGATCATTACGAGATAGAGAATGACATAAAGTGGAGCAAATTAAATATCTTCTTTGACCTAATGCACAAAGTGAGTAAAAATTGTAAACATGAATTCCAGAGATTGTTCCTGGCAGCAAATATGGTAAAGGAGGCTGTGTCCACTTTTCTCCAGATGTAGACCATGTCTCTACAGGAGTGCATATATTAAATGTTATTTCCTGCCAACTGGCATTATTACAACAAGAGTCTGAAGTGATCTCTACATGAAGCAGTGCAGTTAATGCAGTGCCACACCCCATAGTGGATTGACTCATTTATTTTTGATGTTCTTGTCTGTCTTAAATGAAAATGTTGAAAACCTGAACATATTGTTGAAGTATCAGTGGTATTAACTTAATTGCAGCCCCCCTCCTATGACTAATCTTTGATCAAAGAACTCTAATTTATATAAACATCTAAATATGGTTATAAAAGTTTTATGATTTAACTGGTTATGCCCATGTAACATTATTTAAAAAAGTCCAAATGACTTCCTGACATTTTCATTTGTGACTGTCATTTTCATCTCACATTCTTCCTGAAATACATTCATGTTCAGAAAAAAAAACGGAACACCTTGAACAACTAGATAGGTCGTTCATAAATAAGGAGGATATACATATGTACATTAGTACGTGCGGCACCACCAACTGGTAAAATGTGCCTGTGGCTCTCGTTGTCAGTATAATCTGAAGGTAATGCATCAGAGTGACTTGAGCAGACCTGCAGGAGGCCTTGCAGATATATTCGCGAACTGTACCGGTGGGAAATTGTTGCTAGTGTGGGATGAAGTGTTTTGTACTACAAGTGTGTACAGAATTCTTCACAGAAGGTCATAGAACATCACGAGATGGGTCAGGTCACACAACCCAGACCATCCCCCCTCCCCAGAAGCTCAACACCTCATAACACCTCATAACACGTCGTAAGAGTACACTATCAGGGGTGAAAGTCCGTCACCATTTATTATATTTATTACGGCATGGGTTCTGTAGAATGAGGTGGCCCATTGGTTAGCACACTGGACTCTCATTCGGGAGGATGATGCTTCTAACATGTGTCCAGCCATCCTGGTTTAGGTTTTCCTAAATTGTTTAAAGTAATTGCCTGAATGGTTCCTGTGAAAGGGCATGGCTGACTTCCTTCCCCATCCTTCTGTAATCTGATGGAACCAATAACCTTGTTGTTTGGTCCCCTCCCCCAAATCAACCAACCGTGTGCTATGTATGCATCATCCACTTCCCCACCTACTTCTGATGAGTGTGCTGAAATATGCTAGATGGCAATGGTGTGTGGAACGATGATACTGGGGATAGGAATGGCATCAGATAGTGTTTTCAGATGAATACAGGTTCTTTTTGTTTGAAAATGATGGCCACATTTTGGTTAGTCTCGGACAGGAGGAGTGGCATCACAGTGACTGCATTCACACAAAACATACAGCACCAGCTCAAGGCCTTATGTTGTGGGACGCTATTGGATACAACCATAAATCACAGGTGGTGCATGTCCAGGGCACTGTGACCAGTTTGACCTATGTGAATGACGCCCTGCAACCTGTAGCATACCCTTTCTGCACAACGCCCCAGATGCCATTTTTCAGCAAGACAGTGCACGACCACATGCTTCTGCATGAACGTGTGCCTTCTTGGTGTCACAAGATGTTGGCCCTTTGCCCTGGCCTGCCAGATCACCAGACTAGTTGCCAATCGAAAATATGTGGAGTATTGAAATGATGGGTGCAGGGCTGTGAGACAATGCCAACCATCAAAAGCGAACTTTGGAAACAGATGAATAAAGCGTGATGGCCACACCACAGGACACCGTTAGTGCCATATGAGTTGATGCCTTTATGCATGGAACAAGTTATCAGGGACTATGGTGGATCCTGTGCCTACTAGGCAACAGAACACATGCTGAACTGAGGTGACTGAAATGCTAATCATTTGTGCACAACATACTAATGTACATGTCCTGTGAATATTAACATTCTCTCTAGTCGTTAAAGGTGTTCTGTTTTTTCTGACCATGAATGTACACAGCAGAGCATTATTTTCTGAACTTGACTTATATCTGTTCCAAAGCTAGTCCAACACAAACTAGTACTATTGAGAGAATAAGAGTATAGGTATGTTCAATGGAAAATATACATTTACAGATAGTGTAATATGACCTTAATGTTCCTTCTATTGTTAAGAGTGACCTCCTGGATTATATTTGCATTGTATACGATCACCTTTGATTGATATTTTAATTCTGCAGTGCACCAATATGCTTGCTGAGTGTAAGGACATAGAACCATATGTGCCCAGTACAGCTGCTCAAGCAGTAATATTAAATAATAAAAACTGATATATTTCTAAAATAGCACTTCACCTGTGTAACAGATTCTGCTATCCTTCCTACAGGTTGTTGAAGAACCATATACTATGAGGGAAGCAAGGATACATGTAAGACATGTTAGGGATCTACTAAAATCCCTAGATCCTGCAGATGCTTATAATGGTGTTGATTGCAGTTCTCTCTCATTCCTCAATGTTGTAACACAGGGTGATATATTGGGTAAGTAAAGCTGATATGTGTGCTAAAAACTACTAGTAAGCAGTAGAAAATCTGACACAGTAATGTCCTTAATTATGGGAAACAAAATGTTAAAACTGCTAAGTCTACATAGCGAGAACCAACTTGTTTTGCCACCTTATTTATTATGAAAACTACAATAAACCACCAGCAGTAACACACTCTTCAAAGCAATCAAGACAATAAGGACTCCTTCTGCGGATCAAGCAAATGACTACTAATTCCTACAATTAGAGTGCCGTTCGACTCTGTACCCGTACAACTGTTCCACGTCGAAGATGACTGAGCTGGTAGAAGGATATTTCCAGGACTATTTGCACACACGTGATTGCCAGGAAATAGTTCATTGATCATCTCACCCCCTTCCTCTGCTGATGGTTGATGCCCTCTGATGGACATTGGCAGCATCTACATGTTCGTCGTCAACTGTGGTACTTGCTTGTAAACACTATTGTGTCGGCCAAACTTCGCAGCGGAGTTGGAAACCTGCATTGCTGCTCTGTCTGCAGTGTTGCTGTTGCAATAGGTCTGCTTGTGTCTGTATGTGTGGATGGATATGTGCGTGTGTGCGAGTGTATACCTGTCCTTTTTTTCCCCCTAAGGTAAGTCTTTCCGCTCCCGGGATTGGAATGACTCCTTACCCTCTCCCTTAAAACCCACTTCCTTTCGTCTTCCCCTCTCCTTCCCTCTTTCCTGATGAGGCAACAGTTTGTTGCGAAAGCTTGAATTTTGTGTGTGTGTTTGTGTTTGTTTGTGTGTCTATCGACCTGCCAGCGCTTTTGTTCGGTAAGTCACCTCATCTTTGTTTTTATATATAAAAATATAATTTCTGTTATTCACATCTGAAACAAAAATGGGGAAAGAGATTGAAACATAACTGATGTGAAAGTATAGGGATAATATGACTAAATCTACCTCCTTTAGAGAAATGTTCATACACATATGCCAGAAAGAATTGAGAATGGGGAATATCCACAGGAGACTTCTAACAATGATGTTTAGCCTGCAAAGATAAATTTTTGAGTAATTATTTGAGACTGTGATAGTGTGTAGGTGTTGGCGATGGTGGTGAAGGTGATGACCACCACTTCTTCTTCTTCTTCTTCTTCCAACGAAAAGTTCACACTCTCAGATTTCAGTGAATAAAATGGAATAAGTGAAAAGTTACTGTTCGACACTTTCTGGAGCTGTGGACTTTTTTCCTTCTCTGACTATCTTAGTTACATTTCTTTCAATTATCTTAGATCATAACAAAGTACGCAACAAGACAATTTTTTTAGGGCTATGGCCATTACCTTGGAACTTCGTCAGATCTGAGTGAAACTCTCTAACTTGATAAAAGCAATGTCCTCAGTAACATATTAGTGACAGTAAAACATTATGTATGTAAAGCACTATAATCATTTCTGTAACATTTTTTTTAGCACCAGTTTGTATGAAAGGCAAATATACTTCTCAACCAGCAGCACCTTTTTCTTTGTCAGAAAAGAAGAAGATGAGACCAGAGAGTGTAGACTGTACTCCACCAGACTACATAATGCCAGGAAGTCGTGAACGTCCGTTGCTTCCATTACAACCTCAAGCAAAGGAACAAAAAGGTCCCCAATGTGTAAAGGTGCTCACAACATCTGGCTGGAACCCTCCACCAGGCTACCGGAAGATGCATGGTGATCTTTTGTACCTTCATGTGGTCACCCTTGAAGAGAAACATTATCACATTACAGCATGCTCACGTGGCTTCTTTGTGAACCAGTAAGTGACTTAAGAACAGTTTCTACTATTTTGACATTTTGATTCAATGTTTTGTTTGTTACACTTTGTAACTGACTGTTGAAACAGGTAATTCCGTCATACAATATTACCTCCTTTTTTTTTCCTAATAACTGACAGTTGTTGATAGTGTAAAAAAAAATTATTTAAAGTCATCAAAATTTCATAAAATATTTTCTCTTTATTTTTTACTAACTTATTGTCCAGTGCTTCATTCAAGTAGATTATCTGGCTTGATTGCTTGCGCCCCCCCCCCCCCCCCCCCCCCCCTTTTTTTTTTTTTAAATTGAATTAAGCTTTTCACACTAATTAAGGCCATATAAGCTTGGTATTTTCCAAATGTACTTCTGACCAAAAAGTGATTCTGGTAGCTGGAGTCCAAAGTTTTTCTTTATCAAGGCTTCTGTACTCTTGTGGAGACATTTCCATAGCAACTTTCATCCACTAACAAATATTTCTTTATATGTAACAGAGAAGCAAAATACCAATTTTTCATGAATTTAGCTTTAAATTTTTTTAATGTAACGAAATATTTTTTAAAAAATTTTCATTCCCTATTGCACTTCCTGAGATGTTGAATTTCCGGAAACAATGAAACACCCATTAATATTTTTTTCAATTTTTTTATTTTTAACCAAAAAGACAAATACCTATCTCAGTAAAACACACACACACACACACACACACACACACACACACACACAAGAGCAAGCACACCTCATGCACCCCTATGACCACCTCATGCAGCATCTCAGCCCGAGATGTTGGAGTTGGGAGTCATGAGTGCATGAGGTGTGTGTGTGTGTGTGTGTGTGTGTGTGTGTGTGTGTGTGATGAAGGATGTGACCAAAAGCTTTATGTAAATGTCTTTTAATTGTGCCTGTCTACAACTTATCATGTCTTCTACAGGGTGTTACAAAAAGGTACGGCCAAACTTTCAGGAAACATTCCTCACACACAAATAAAGAAAAGATGTTATGTGGACATGCGTCCGGAAACGCTTAATTTCCATGTTAGAGCTCATTTTAGTTTCGTGAGTATGTACTGTACTTCCTCGATTCACCGCCAGTTGGCCCAATTGAAGGAAGGTCATGTTGACTTCGGTGCTTGTGTTGACATGAGACTCATTGCTCTACAGTACTAGCATCAAGCACATCAGTACGTAGCATCAACAGGTTAGTGTTCATCACAACCATGGTTTTGCAGTCAGTGCAATGTTTACAGATGCCCATTTGATGTATGGATTAGCACGGGGCAATAGCTGTGGCGCAGTATATTTGTATCGAGACAGATTTCCAGAATGAAGGTGTCCTGACAGGAAGACATTTGAAGCAATTGATGACGAGGACACCTGCAATGGACGAGGCAATTCTTCGTGCAGTTGACAATAACCCTAATGTCAGCATCAGAGAAGTTGCTCCTGTACAAGGTAACGTTGACCACGCCACTGTATGGAGAGTGCTACGGGAGAACCAGTTGTTTCTGTACCATGTACAGCGTGTGCAGGCACTATCAGCAGCTGATTGGCCTCCGCGGGTACACTTCTGCGAATGGTACATCCAACAATGTGTCAATCCTCATTTCAGTGCAAATGTTCTCTTTACGGATGAGGCTTCATTCCAATGTGATCAAATTGTAAATTTTCACAATCAACATTTGTGGGCTGAGGAGAATCCGCACGCAATTGTGCAATCACGTCATCAACACAGATTTTCTGTGAACATTTGGGCAGGCATTGTTGGTGATGTCTTGATAGGGCCCCATGTTCTTCCACCTACGCTTAATGGAGCACGTTATCATGATTTCATACGGGGTACTCTACCTGTGCTGCTAGAACATGTGCCTTTACAAGTACGACACAACATGTGGTTCATGCACGATGGAGCTCCGGCACATTTCAGTCGAAGCGTTTGTGCACTTCTAAACAACAGATTCGGTGACCGATGGATTGGTAGAGGCGGACCAATTCCATGGCCTCCACGCTCTCCTGACCTCAACCCTCTTGACTTTCGTTTATGGGGGCATTGAAAGCTCTTGTCTACACAACCCCAGTACCAAATGTAGAGACTCTACGTGCTCGTATTGTGGATGGCTGTGATACAATACGCCATTCTCCAGGGCTGCATCAGGGATTCCATGCGACGGAGGGTGGATGCATGTTATCCTCGCTAACGGAGGACATTTTGAACATTTCCTGTAACAAAGTGTTTGAAGTCACGCTGGTACGTTCTGTTGCTGTGTGTTTCCAGTCCATGATTAATGTGATTTGAAGAGAAGTAATAAAATGAGCTCTAACATAAAAAGTAAGCGTTTCCGGACACATGCCCTCATAACATATTTTCTTTCTTTGTGTGTGAGGAATGTTTCCTGAAAGTTTGGCTGTACCTTTTTGTAACATCCTGTATACAGTAAGTACCAATTTGTCTTCTTTCCACCTCGCAAATACCAGTTTTCCTAGTTCTAGCTTCAAAATTACTTTAATGGCGACATAGTTTCATAAAGCCTTTCGTCACCTATTTCACTCACAGTGAAATCTTGGACGATCGCTTCTTAAATGAGCCTACAGTATAACATCTACACCTTCTCCAAACATCCATTTTTATTCTTAGTGGTTTGGGCTGGGCAAAATGGAGTCGGTGAATTAGTCTCGGTGAATCAGTGTAACCATACGTCACACCCTTAAGTGTTTAATTTCCAAAAACAGTGTAACACATATTTTTTCATCTCTAACCAAGAAGCCAAATACTAATTTTCCAAAATTTAGCTTTGAAAATGCTTTTGCAATGAAACATTTTCATAAAATGCTTCATCCCCTTAGGGGCCATATCTCCAAAAACAGTGACATGTGTATGTATTATTTCTAACAGAGAAGCAAAGGACAAATTTTCATAGATTTAGCTTCAAAAATGCTTGTACATGGAAATATTTCCATAAAAACTTTATCCCCATTTCACTCACATTGAGTTGAATTATTTTTGCAAAAAGCTTTTGCCGACTATTTCACCCCCATAGGAGTAAATTTCCAAAAATGCTGAAGCCCAAAGTCTTTATTTCTAACCAAGAAAACAAATACTAATTTTTGTAGGTCTGTCTTCAAAATTACCTTAATAGTGACATTTTTCAAAAAATCCCTCTATCGCCTGTTTCACCCTCTTAGGCTTGGAATTTCGAAAAATCCCTTCTTAAACACCAACCCACGTTCTCCAAATTTAAAGTTTCTGTTCTTAGTGGTTTTGGCTGGGTGGTGATGAGTCAGTCAATGTCAGTCAGGACATAGCGTTTTGTATATGAGAGATTATGTTCTCAGTTGTTTTAAGGTGTAGCACATACAGTCCACTGTAAAAGTTTGATATTGACAAAAATATTTAAGAAGTGGATGTTTCACAAAAGTACTGTTTGTTATACAATTCAAATGTTTCAGTTTCTAGTATATTTTATATGAATAGCACTGCAGGTGCCACACTGACAATTAAAATATGGGGCATCTTTTGGTTTGGGGAAATGCCCTGATGTGATCAGAGCCCAACATTTTCCTTTCAGTGATTGCAATAAAGTTTTGGGCAATGTTGTAAATAGAAATATTTGTAGGCAATTAAATACATTTTCAGAAAGGAAGCTGAAACAACAGTTACTGTTCAAAGTTAATTCTGCCTTTTTGATGAATGTATTGAAAGGTTGGTCCCCTGTTCCTGTAGAGCAGTACCCCCTTCCTTGTAACTCCAAAACAACCTTTTCCCACCTGATAAGATAATCTTCCTCCTCCTCCTTTCCCCCAGGCTACATTCTCTTCCCCATATCCACTTCTTTGCATCCTAGCTTCTTTCCTTCCAGCCTCCCCCCCCCTCTCTCTCTCTCTCTCTCTCTCTCTCTCTCTCTCTCTCTCTCCCCCCCCCCCCCCCCCTCCCTCCAGCGTTTTCTAGTCGCCCTTTGGGTTTGACTTCTGTTTCTAAATTCTGTTTCCATGTTTCCATAGTGTGGGTTCCTCTCTGCCACCCTCCTTCACCCACCTTAGCCCCCACCCCTCCTCCCCCCTTGGTACATTACCAGCATACAAGTATGTAGCCAGTCCATGTAGAGGGACTGTTATGAACCATTCTGGCTGACGCCCCCCCCCCTCCCTCCCCCCTCCCCCCCTCCCCCCTCCCCCCTCCCCCCTCCACCCCCCGCACCTGAAACACAGGGTTCGCACTTCTAGTACATGAACTGTCACCATCCCATGTGTGCCCAGGAGTGGTTGCTCATCTTTTTGAGACATTGTAACTCCTGACAATGACAGCTGTGCCAGATAGCTATTGCCATGGCTAGGTAGTGCCTGCAGGGTGCGCTCCTGATTGGAGTGGGTGGTACAAGGGTGGACACTCTACACATGGAGTGCACTAAGATCCATACTTCTGGCCACTCTACAATGGCGACCATCTTTTCAGACAGGAATGGTTCTCTCTCTGCTCCTACATTACATTCGCTTCCTTGGCTTCACCCTCCGTGGCCAACCACTGGGAGGAGGACTAGGCATGCTGGCTTGTGGTGAAACCCATTCCCCATTACATAGTTCATTCTAGGACAGACATGGAGACTTTCGCTGTCACCAAACAGCAATCTTTTATAGAATGTATTGGAGATGTGTTTGGTGAAGTTGACTGACTTAGTAAGATGTCTGGTTCCTTACTGGTTAAAAGGTATTCTGCCAGTCAATCAGCTTCCATTTGTGCTTGTGAGAACTTAGGAGACATTCTGGTGAGCATTACTGCTTGCCAGTCCTCATATATGACCCAGGACATTGCTTTCCACAGGGATATATTTCTTCTATCTGATAAGGAACTCGAGACTGTTCTTGCACAGGGTGGAATTCAGTTCATCCAGAGAGATCCTTAGGACAATTGCATTGATACTAGTGCTTTCATTCTCTCTTTTGAGCAGGATACCCTTGTGGAAAAAGTCAAAGTTATGGTTTACAGTTGTGATGTGAAGTCCTATATCCCACCTCTCATCTGCTGTTTCTGGCCTCTCTGTTTTGGTCACATGGCTTCGTGATATGAGAAAAATCCTGTTTGCGGTGACTGTGGCCATCCTCTCCACATGGAGAGTCCTTGCATCTGACCACTCACGTGCGTTATATGTTCCAGACCACACTCTGCTCACTCACCGGATTGCCTGACCTGTAAAATGCTGAAAGGAAGATTCATAAATTCAAAATTCTCCACCCTCTGCCCTACTCTGAGGCCCAGTGGAAAGTTGGCCATCTCCACCTGGTATCTTTAACATCTACCTTTGCTTTTGTTGCATCCTTTCCTCCTCCCCTCCTCCTCCTCCTCCTCCTCCCCCCCCCTCCCCCTCCCCCTGCTTGCTCTTCCTAATCTCCGTCCCGTCCATTTCCTTTCCTCCTCCCTGGTGGTTGTCATCCATGCCCTCAGGAAACTGCTGCTTCTATTCGGCCTGAGAAGAAACCCCCTCCTCTGGCATCCGGCACCCCTCTAGGAAACCCTCTCCCTGCTGTTTCCAGTACAGGGAGCCTGTTACTTCGTCGGACACAGGACCCATGCTCTGCAGGTCTCAAGGCTGCTTGATCTCTTTCAGATCCTGATACTGTTGTGACTTACTCTCTTCCCAACCACACTCTCTCCTCGTGAAGAAGAAGAAGAAGAAGAAGAAGAAGAAGATGTGTAAATCCCAGGACAAGACCCCCCACCCCCCAATATCCCAGGGTGTGTCACCTCCTCTCTCCCAATTATGGTCTGATATTACATTCATGGATGGCCACTCCATCCTTAGTGGTAACAGAAGCTGACTCAGGACAGTGACCAATTCTGGCCTCTTTGACTAGTCTTCTTCTGACCTCTTTTACTAGTCCTCCATTGGAACTGTAATGGTTAAAATTGTCACCTTCCAGAATACCAGCATCTTCTCTCTCTTTACTCTGTAGCTCGTGTTGTATTGCAGGAATCTTGTTTTATGGATACTCATTCACTGACTCCTCTTCATTGTTCCCAGGCCTTTTGTTGGAACCGGATTGCCACTTAGTGAGCCTCCGGTGGTGTGCCTACATTGGCCCATATTGATGATGTTAGTTCATGGGTTCTTATTCATCCTGAGCTGGAAGTGGTGGCTGTTAGACTCTGTGGTAGTGATATGCAATCTTTATCTCCTGCCAGACTGGCCTCCTATGCGTCCTGCTCTTCTTGTGCTCTTTTGACAGCTCCCTCAACCCCTTCCTTTTCCTTTAGGATTCTACCTGCTGGCAGGGCTTGACCTCCACTGCCTCAATGTTGGAGCCCCTACACTCTTTTCCTCAGCCATGATCTTTCTGTCTTTAGCCCTGGATTCCTCCCCTCTGTTGAACTGGGGAGTTCATGACAATTAGTGTAACAGTGATCTTTTCTGATAGTTTTATCTTTTCTCCAGCATTACTCATCTTGATGCCCTCCTATGTGGGGTCTTTGCTAATGTGGATTGGGATGCCTTTTCCTTGGCTACCATTCCTACTGCTCCGCTACACACCACCGTTGATGAGGCCATACTCCCCCCTGCAGGTCTGGGTGGGGGGCGGGGATTAGAATAGGCCCGAGGTATTCCTGCCTGTCGTAAGAGGCAACTAAAAGGAGTCTCATGTGTTTTGGCCTTTATGTGATGGTCCCCTATAAGGTTTGACCTCCATTTTTCAAAATTTTCCCAAAGAGCAAGCCAATTGGGGCAGAGTGCCTTACATGGTGCATAGTATCCATGATGCACTGAGACCTCTCGAATCCTTCGTTGACGTGGATCTGCACTTCCGGTCATTCTCCAGCTGTTGGGCGAGGTCACCCTTCTGAGTGCATTTTCCTCCCTCCTCGCTGCAGTATTGCTTTCTGCACTGTTGACGATAATGGACTTGTGTGCACCTGATATCCAGCACAGTAGCCAGTCCATTGTGTTGGGGCTGCCATGTACCCTGTTGGTTGTTGTCCCCAGGCCACACAGGGATCGCTCTGCTGATGCCTGCACCGTTAACTCCCCACGTATGCCAGGGAGTAGATACCTGTCATCCTGGGGCATCGGGACTCCCGGCAATGGCCATCCTGCTAGGTGGCCTTTGCTGCGGCTGGGTGGCGCCCGTGGGGAGGGCCCCTGGTCAGAGTGGATGGTATCAGGGTGGATGACACGCCATGAAGTTTAGTACATCACCTTTTGCTGTTGGTAAAACACCAGCAGTCTCTAAACAGTCAAGGTCTAACTTAAATGCTAAGAAATATGACCCCAAATCATCGCCCCACCCTCCACTCCCCCTGGCCACACCATGGGAGGAATGCCAGGCTAAGGATGGCAGTGAAGCTTATTCACCCCAGTACCTTGTATGTTCGAGAGCTTATGGGGAATCTTTCATGTCCATGAAGCTTGGGTTTTTTTGTGGAGCATTTGGAGAACAAGTTTGGGGAGGTGGAGGGCTTGTCCAACATGCGCTCTGGGTCAGTTTTGATAAAAACAGCATCCTCTGCCCAGTCAAGGGCACTAATCACCTGTGACTAGATGGGGATGTTTCTGTTTCCATCTCGCCCCATAAGAGCTTAAATATGGTCCAGGCTATCATATTTCACAGGGACCTTCTTTTGCAGTCTGACGATGAACTGTGCACAAATTTAGAGCGGTGAGGTGTCCATTTCGTCTGGCGCATCCACCGGGGTCCAAGGGATAAGTCAGGTTGTCACCAGTGCCATCATCTTGGTCTTACAGGGTGACACATTACCCGAGAAGGTCAGGGTGATAGTCTACTGCTGTGATGTAAAGCCATATATCCCTCCCCTGATGCGGTGCTTTAAGTGCTGGAACTTCGGCCATATGTCTTCCCAGAGTACTTCCTGCGTCACAAGTCGGGATTGTGGACGTCCTTCACATCACAATACTCCTTATTCCATGCCTCCCATCTGTGTCGACTGCAGAGAGCACCATTCGCCTTGCTCACCAGACTGCAGGATTCTCCAGAAAGAAAGAAAAATAATGGAATACAAGGCCCTGGACCAACTGACCTATACTGAAGCTAAGAGGAAATAACAGAGGCTACATCCTGTGCATATAACGTCAACCTACACCGCCGCTACGACAACAAATCTACCATCTTCTGTTCTGCCGTATACAGTTGGCTCTCAGAGCCATCAGACTCCACCTGCCCCCTTGATAGTGGGGGGTACTTCCCTCCCTGTTGATCCTGCGCAACCTACTTCAGGAGCAACACTCACCCCCCCCTCCCCTCCCCTCCCAAACCATCGGGGACATCAGTCCCCACTTCTCAGCCAGAGAAGCGAAAGTCTTCTTCGGCTCCTCTCACCAGGAAGGGATCCCTTGGGTCACTCTCATCCCAGGTTCCTACCAGTGGCAAAGCTGACACCCACCAGTGGCTGAAGCAGCCACAGGTAGTTGGTCGTAAGGCTTCACAGTCATCCTCAGTCCATGAGACTGAATCAGTGAAGCCCTCCCAGCCAGACAAACCTAAGGAGCAGCAAGAGAAACGTATAAAGAAAAAGACCCCCAAGAACCAAGGCACTGTGTTGGCACCCCACACCACCGCTACCTACAAGCTCTGTGTCTGAGGATGAGACGGAGATTCTGGCATCCGCTGAGGACCTAGATCTCGCTGGGCCTTCGGACACAATGGATGTTGATCGCACAGATACTCATCTGGTGGCAGCAGGTGACCCTGAGGCATAAACTGCCTCATTGAGTGTTTCATGCCTTCCCAATCTCACGATCACATAATCTTCCAGTGGAATTAAGGTGGTTTATTCCACCAACTGGCTGAACTACGACAACTGTTAAGCTTTATACCTGCTTTCTGCATTGCCCTCCAGGAAACCTGGTTCTCAGCAATGTAGACCCCTGGCCTCCACAGCTATTGGGGATATTACAGGAACCATAGCGACTATAATAGTGTGTCAGGTGGAGTTTGCGTTTATGTCCTAAACTCGGTTTGTAGTGAACATGTGCCTCATGAAGCTGTGGCTGTCAGAATAAGGACGACACAGGAAATAACTGTCTGCAATGTATGTCTTCCTCCAGGTGGTGCCATACCCCTGAACATATTGGCTGCACTGACTGATAAACTCCCTAAACCTTTCCTACTTTTGGGAGATTTTAAAGTGCATAACCCCTTGTGGGGTGGTGCCATGCTTACTGGCTGAGGTAGGGAGGTCGAAAATTTACTGTCGTAACTCAACCTCTGCCTCTTCCATACAGGTGCCCCCACACATTTTAGTGTGGCACATTGCACATATTCAGCCATGGATCTCTGTTTGCAGTCCCATCTATCTACTGGAGAGCACATGACAAACTGTGTGGTAGTGACCACTTCCTCATATTCCTGCTAGAATGTATGGTGTGTTGGCAGTTGTTGGGTCCTGGAGTCACGTGGCCTACTGGCTCCATGTCAGGGCAGCTTCTGCCAGGGTCGCTCTACCACTGATAATCTGGTGTCCCTTGAGTCTGCCATCCGAACTGCCTTTTCCAGATGCCAACGTCTGGTTGCCGTATTTTTTTACTTACGTAAAGCATACAACATGACGTGTCAATGTCATACCATTGCCACATTGTAAGAGTGGGGTCCGCTCCAGATTTTTATTCAGAACTTCCTGTCACTGCGTACTTTCTATGTCCCCAAGTTGGTGCCTCCCATAATTCCCCCCATATTCAGGAGAACGGCGTTCTGCAGGGCTCCGTATTGAGTGTGCCTCTATTGCTGTAGGGCCGTCGGCCTCACCTTCTTTGTATACGATGAATTCTGCATCTCTTACTGCTCCTCAAGTACTGGTGTTGCCGAGTGGCACCTACAGGGAGCCATCCACATGGGCTGTAGCTCACGACTTCCAGTTTTCAGCCACAAAGTCATGTGTCGTGCACTTCTGTTGGTGTCGTATCGTTCATCTGGAATCAGAAATTTATCTTAATGACAATCCACTCACTGTAGTGGAGATGTATTGATTCTTTGAACTGGTTTTCGACGCCGGATTGACTTGGCCACTTCACCTTCGTCAGCTTAAGCGGAAGTGCTGGCAGCACCTCAATCCCCTCCATTGCCTGAGCAACACCAATTGGGGTGCAGATCGCTCTATGCTGCTGCAGCTCTACAGAGCCCTTGTTCAATCCCATCTTGACTATGGGAGTCTGGTTTATGGTTCGGTAGCACCCTCAGCATTGCGTTTACTCAACCCAGTGCACAACTGTGGCGTTCGTTTCAGAAGGAGTCCGGTGACTAGTGTCCTGGTGGAGGCCGGAGTCCCTCCAATGAAGGTTAGGTGGGCACAACTGCTTGTCAGTTACATTGCACATGTTCATAGTTCTCCTGCACATCCAAATTACCTTATCCTTCTCCCAACCATCGCGGTTCATCTCCTGCATCGGTGACCCAGGTCAGGGCTAACAATTACGGTTCATATCAGAGTCCTTCCCATTACCACCTCTCTTCGAGGTTCATTCATGTACACCTCCATAGTGTACACCTAGGCCGTAGATTCTTCTGGACCTTCTGCATGACCCTAAGGACTCCGTTAACCCTGCGGCTCTCCTCTATCACTTCCTCTCGATTCTCGCCATGTGCTGGGGCCGTGAAATGGTTTACACCGATGGCTCAATTGTTGATGGTCACATAGGGTTTGTGCATGTTCATGGAGGACACATTGAACAGCACTCCTTGCCAGATGGCTGCAGTGTTTTCACTGCAGAGCTGGTGGCCATATCTTGTTCTCTTGAGCACATCTGCTCGTGCTCTGGTGAGTCATTTCTCCTGTGTACTGACTCCACTGCTATCGACCAGTGCGACCCTCGCCATCATTTGGTAGTGTCCATTCAGGAGTCTGTCTATTCCATGGAATGGTCACATTGTTCAGTGGTGTTTGTGTGACCCCAGGACACATCAGAATCCCAGGCAACGAACCTGCCAACAAGCTGGCCAAACAGGCTATGTGGAAATTGCTTCTGGAGGTGGCCACTGACCTGTGTTCTGTCATATGCTGCAGGGTTTTTCGACTTTGGGAGACGGATTGGCATAACGGTATGCACAACAAACTGTGTGTCATTAAGGAGACTACAGATGTTTGGAAGTCCTCCATGGGGTTCTCTCGCAGGGAATCAGTTGTCCTCTGCCAGCTCTGCATTGGCCATATGTGGCCTCCATCGTGAGGACCCACCTCGGTGTCGCTGTGGCTCACAAATTATGGTCGGCCACCTCTTGCTCGACTGCCCACTTTTAGCCACTCTGGCAGACTTTTAACTTTCCCAGCACCCTACCTTCAGTGTTGGTCAGCAATGCCACAGCAGTAGCTTTAGTTTTACATTTAATTAGAGAGGGTGGATTTTATCTTTTGATCTAAGTTTTAGCACGTGTCCTTTGTCCTTAGATGTCCTCCACTGTAGTGCTTTTAGGGTGGAGGTTTTAATGTGTTGCAGAGTGGCTGTCTTCTTCTTTTTATTCTCACAGTCAGCCAACCACGGTAATCTGCTCTCTTCATCTTCAGCTTGCAATGTCAGCACATACACCTGAACTATTGTTGTCAGTGGTGGTTTGCTGTTGATTCTGACAAGAACAACCCTATCACTGAATTATTCACAGTAACACACACACACACACACACACACACACACACACACACACACACACTCTCTCTCTCTCTCTCTCTCTCTCTCTCTCTCTCTCTCTCTCTCTCTCTCTCTCTCTCTCCCTCTGCCCTGCATTCCTATTCATAATGAATCCTGCTCCTGTAATACCATTTTCTGTGCTGCTTTTGGTATTACCCTACACTTGTCTGACCAGAAATCTTAGTCTTCTTTCCATTTCACTTCACTGACCCATACTGTCTAGATTGAGCCTTTGCACTTCCTTTTCCATATTTTATAGCTTCCTAGCTTCCCTCTCTTGACATTCCATGCCCCAACTCGTAGAACGTTATCCCTTCATCGGTTATTCAGTCTTTCTCTCATGGTTACTTCCCCTTTCGCAGTCCCCCCCCCCCCCCCCCCCCTGCCCCATGTCCTGTGGATAAACTTTACATGTCTTTTATGCAGTGGTTTCCATTGCCTTCTGGAGCCTCATGCCATTAATCATTGCTGATTCTTCTGCCTTTAGATGCAGTTTCCCACCCCAAGGGGAAGAGTGTACCCTGAACCTCTGTCCACTCCTTCACCCTCTTTGACAAGGCTGTTGGCAGAATTAGGGTGACTTCTTGTGCCAGAAGTCTTTGGCTGCCAATTCTGATTATTAATCAAAGTTTAAGCAGTGGCAGGTTTTGAACCTGGGATTGAGGATGCTTTGTTTACTAAACAAAGTTGCTACCCATAGACCACGGGTCCACAGCTATTTAACAAACACAAATTTTCCCATTAAAGTACCATTATTTGACATAAACTGCCACAATAGAGATATTTAAGTTAAAATATTTGCAGCTTAAAGTGACAAATTAGCCCCAAGATAAAAAAAAAAGGCTGTGATGTCATTAGAAACTGGTACACACTATTTGTAATGGCATGCACCCTACATGAATAGGAGGCGCATTCACAAAATAAGTTTCCTGATGTTGTTTCCAGTAAAGTAGATGTATTTACCTGGGAAAATTGTGCATGCGCGACAGATCTATGACGTGACAATCGAATGCTGGCCAGATAAGTTCTGCCTGATGCCAGCTCCGTGGCAGCAGTGTCCGGAAGTGGCCATTTTATTCTTTCTCTCACTACCTGCGAGGTTCGGTCAGTGATGCGGTTCCTTAATGCACAAGATGTAGTGCCCATTGGAATTCATTGTCAGCTCTGTTAGGTCTATGGGCAGAACATAATGAGCAAACAGATGGTGGGTCACTGATGCAGGCTTTTTCTGGAGGTCATCAAACAGTCCATGATGTAGAGCGCAGTGGGCGACTGTCCCTCATCAATGATCACTTGGTTGAGCTGGTGCAGCAGTGCATCCAGGGGAACTGTTGCTTCATGATTAGAGAACTCAAAAGCCATTTTCTGCAGGTAACACGATTCTTGTTGCATGAAATTGTCACTAAGCACCTGCTGTTTAAGAAATTGTGTGCCAGATGGGTGCAAAGAAAGCCTGACACCTGAGCACAAAACGAAATGCGTTGAAAGGCTAAATTCACACACATTGTGTCTGTGTGGAAAATGATGTGCACACTGTTCTGTGACAAAGGGCATTCTGCTCAGAGGTGAAACAGTGAACGCTGACCGTTACGGTGAAATAATGTGGAAGCGGCTGTCACATGGTGGTTCCATTCATGGGCGGGAGACTTCTGTCACACAGATTCATAAAAGTTGACTCCATAATAACAGTTGTCACAATTCTTTTGGTGACTATGTTGAAAATTAGTTCAAACATTGCTGTACCTGTTGCTAATAAAGTTTTTCATGTAAGTATGTTGTCTATCTTCAAAAAATAGAGAATCTTACTTTTTCGATGTGCCATGTATGTCTCGTCAATTTTTCTTGCTGTAATTGTAAGCAGTGGTATTATGTCTCAGAGAATTTAAAATGTTCCCTTCTGAATTTCAAATTTTCCCTGTCTTCACTTTTAAATGCTCCTTTACAATATATTTTTTCATTATTTTTCTGTTCCAGGTCTACAGAGGATGAATTCAATCCAAAACCAGCAAGCCCAAGCCATCTGTGTCACTCATTAATAGAGCTACTGAACCAGATAAGCCCTGCTTTTAAGAGGAATTTCTCAGTATTGCAGAAAAAGCGCACACAGCGACACCCATTTGAACGTGTAGCCACACCATACCAAGTGTACACATGGGGAGCACCTCAACTGGAACACACAATTGATGCTATCAGAGCAGAGGATAGTGAGTTCACATTTCTCTTAGACATAAAACTAAATTGGGCATTGCCACTAATTAAGCATGCACTCAGAATTTTTAAAAGAACGGGAATAAGTTGTCTAATAGTAAGAGAAAGTATACCAGTCTCATATTTTGCTGCTTGGAGGAATTTCACTTTAACTTTCCAGAAAATATATAGTATTTGAGATAATACAAGGAGCAGTCAATAAGTTGTCTCTTTGTGATCTTCAGTCCGAAGACTGGTTTGATGAAGCTCCCCATGCTACTCTATCCTGTGCAAGACTGTTCATCTCAGAGTAACTACTGCAACTAACATCCCTTTGAATATGCTTAGAGTACTCATCTCTCGGTCTCTGTTTGATTTTTACCCCCCCCCCCCCCCACCCCCACACACACACACCTCTCCAGTAAGAAATTTGTGATCTCTTGATGTCTCAGAATATGTCGTACCGATCGATCCCTCCTTCCAGTCAGATTGTGTCACAAATTTCTTTGCTCCCTAGTTCTATTCAATACTGCCTGATCACTTATATGATGTACCCACCTAATCTTCCGCGTTCTTATGTAGCAACATTTCAAAAACTTCTACATTCTTTTTGTCTAAACTGTTTATCGTCCATGTTTCCCTCCCAGACATGGCTAAATTCCAACAAATATTTTCAGAAATTCTTTCTGATGCTTAAATCTATACTCGGTGTTAACAAATTTCTCTTCTTCAGAAAAGCTTTTGTCGTCCTTGCCAGTCTACATTTTATATTCCCTCTACTTAATCCCTCATCAGTTACTTGGCTGCCCAAATAGCAAAACTCGTCTAATACTTTTAGTGTCACATTTCCTAACCTAATTTCCTCAGCATTAACTTTTTTAATTTGGCTACATTCCACTATCCTTGTTTTGCTTTTGTTGATGTTCATCTTATATCACCCTTTCAAGACTCTGTCCTATTCTGTCCAATTGCCCTTCCAAATTCTTTGTTCTCTTGTAGATAATTACAATGTCAACTGCCAACATCAAAGTTTTTATTTCTTCTCTCTGGATTTTAATTCCTACTCCAAATTTATATTTTGTTTCCTTTACTGCTTGCTCAGTATACAGATTGAGTAACATAGGGTAATAGGCTACAATCCTATTTCACTCCCTTCTCAACCACTGCCCCTCAACTCTTATTACTGCTGTCTGGTTTCTGTACAAGTTGTAAATAGCCTCTTGTTCCCTGTATTTTACACCCACTACCCTCAGAATTTCAAAGAGAGCACTCCAGCCAACATTGTCCAAAGACTTTCTCAAAGTCTACAAATGCTATAAAGGTAGGTTTGTCTTTCCTTCATCTGTTTTCTACGATAAGTGTTAGGGTCAGAATTGCCTCTCATGTTCCTACATTTCTCCAGGACCCCAAACTGATCTTCCCCGAGGTTGGTTCCTGCCAGTTTCTCCATTCTTCTGTACAGAATTTGTGGTAGTATTTTGCAACCATGACTTATTAAACTAGCAGTTTGGTAACATTCACACCTTCCAGCACCTGCTTTCTTTGGAACTGGAATTATTATATTCTGTTTGAAGTCTGAGGTTATTATGCTTGTTTCGTACATTTTGCTCACCGGTGGAAGAGTTTTGTCATGGCTGGCTCTCCCAAGGCTATCAGTAGTTCTAAGAGGAAACTATATACTCCCAGGGCCTTGTTTTGGCATAGGTCTTTCATTCTTCTTCTGTCAAATTCTTCTTGCAGTGTCATATCTCCCATCTTATCATCTGTTTCCTCTTCAATTTCTATAATACTGCCCTAAAGTATATCTCCCTTGTATAGACACTCTATGTACTCCTTCCACCTTTCAGCTTTACCTTCTGTGCTTGGGACTGGTTTTCCATCTGTTCTCTCCTGCTTCATTTTCTGCACTTTTATAATATATTCTCATTTCTTATCTCTTTTATTACCTAAGGATTTCTGCTAGGCCTGCCCTTCTTACTTATTTGATCCTTTGTTTACTGAGTATCCCCAAATATTCCAACAATATGTGCCATTTGTCAATACACCAGTTTTCAATTTTTTTACGGGAAATATTGAGGGAACACACATTGAAGTTGACTCTGGATAGTATAACTCAAATATGATGGAAGTGAAATAATCGACAATTAGTGAAAGATATCTGAAAGTGGTTCATTTGTTAGTTGAATAGCCCAGTCAGCTGCTTTGATAATACCAGCTGTTGCAGTTACATTATCTGATCCAAAAACCTATTCGGTTCAACAATAATTATCTTGTACAACAAATTTTCAGCAAATGTTAACATGAAATAATCAACAGAACTACATATTTATCAGTTTGTCCAGTTTGAGGTAGTTGATTTAGAAATAACTACTTCACCAGCTAACCTGGTACACACCGTTGTTGTTATAATTTTCTTATTTTAATAAAAAAGATAATGAACCACTTTGCTTGTTGGTACACCTTTTTAAATTTTATAATGCAGAACCTACCTGCACATTCCCAAATGCTTGGCAAACCCTTGATTGTCACAGTCCAACTATAACAGTGTAGTCACACACACACACACACACACACACACATTGGAGTATTCACTACTACCCCACATGCACAAATGGGCCAGTTATGCTACTTCTAGCAGCTGTGCAATGAAACTGCAGAGACCATACAGATGGATGTGGATGCCATAGTCTTGCATCTACATCATGTATGCCTCTAGTATGACTTTCTTCACTATCAGAATATTTGGGCTATTGTCATATAAATACAAATTAAGAACATTGTTTTAAATAACTTCTTGATAATTAAAACATTCAAGTTTATTTTACATTATTATTATTATTATTATTATTATTAAGTTTTAATCTCTTCTGTTTTGGAAACTTGGATTTCGAAGCAATATCAGTTTTTTCAGTTTAGCATACTGCTTGAAAACAGGTGTCCTATTAGACATCAGTTATTGCTGTTAATCTGACCATGTGATGGTTGGAATCTCACAAGTTGCTGTCTTTAATTAGCTGTTACACACCTACATGTGGCATTCTGATCCTAGGAGAGGGAAAGAGGTAGGGACATAAATATTAGAAAAATGCCATATTATTCATTCCAGTTTAGAAACAAATTCTAGTCTAAGGATGGGAGATTTTTGGCAATATCCTTTCTCCCAAGAAAGGTATGCAGGAGAGCTTATGAAGAATTATGACAAAATAAGAGTTGCAGGGATAGATGGCAGGTTGGTAAGAGCCTTGCTTGCAGAAGGCAAGAGTATGGGTCCACATTTCAGTCTGTAAAGAACTTTTACAACAGTGCACACTGCACTTCAGTGAAGGAATCATTCTAAATACATAAAAAAAAAATTGACAGCTCTTAGTGGAAGGCACTTTAGATGGTGGAAAGTGTATCATTGTGGATTAATGGGTGACATGAAGCATGTACAAAAAATGCTGTATGAATAGTCGCAGTTCTCTTAGACCATGTAGTAGTTTTGCAGAAAGTTGTTTAGAAAATTCCTGGGTGAATACAGGAATATCCTACAGCCTCTTCTGAATATCTTCCATAGAAATACTAGAGTCATTACTCCCACACTAAACTCTCAGTTCAGAAATATTGCAGATTTATATGTTGTTGCAGTCATTATCTTTTTAGATACTGCGATAGAAGAATGGGTTATTTATAATATACAGCAGAGTGAGTTCTAAAGTTGTCCATACAGGGAATATAAAAAAATACTTGGATAAATTTTGGGTCAGGTTCCTCGCATCAAACAAGGCAGAATATTGTGCGGTAATATGTCCACCCAGTATGCTGCATTGTTCGATTTGCACTTAAGTACATTATACAAGAGCATTTTCTATTAAAATGAATTATTTACAGTATCACAACTAATAGGAACACACAGAAAATGTTCAAAAGGTACCTTTTTACCTTCAGACATGCTTTGCTTCTTGGTTCATACACATTTAAGACTCTCAAGATATACTTAGTAGTTTCACTCATTTCCTTGCATACTTCAGTAGTCGCTGCAGTGTATCCATTGCATTTCAGTCTCAGGAGAGTAAACTTGCAGGCCATGGAATTGGTTACTGATCCTCATTTACTCACCCATTCATTTGGTAAATATCAATCAGTGTGAATCTGACCGTGTAACTAATGCTTTCAGAGGCCAGTGTGCATTCTGTGGAATACCTGGAATGATGATTCCAATAAAACCTCTGGAGACATTGTCTGTTAATTGTGCGTGGAGGACCAAATCTAATATTGGAGACTGACTAGCCACCAATGTGCTCATACCACAAATATAAAAACAAATCTTTGCTGTTGTATCATCATGTCCCAATCAGCTTCTATTGACAGTATTGCCTAGAATGTTATTTCAATAACAACTTCAAAATGAAGCATTATAAATTATTTATATGGCAGTTTCTCCTTGGATTTGGTATCAGGATCCTGACTCAAAATTTTGTGTGCCGTATCGTTCATACATCCTGTCCAATAGCCTGCTGTGTCGAACACCTTAATGCAGGAAGTAACTTATTTTATTACTTGGTGTCCAATATTTACAGTGGCAAGACGGTTTTGATTTTGTGTGTAATTTTCAAAAAATAGAAATTTTTACCGTTCTGTTAAAGCTATTCATGCAAGGAAAAAAAGCAGACTTCTTACATTTTTTAAAAAAGAATCCTTATGCTTGCGAATATAAAAATTTGCTTTACGCCCAATTATTTTTATAGTCTAGTGATGGATGTTCAATTTCTTTCTGGAAAATAATATTAAAATTTTGTTTGCACTTTTTAAGTTTTTTAGCACAAAAGATATAGTGATAATTAAAACGTGTTGTTATGAAGAACTAATGCTTTTCCTTATGTAATTCTCTGCTTTTGACTGACAGCATTTTCATCAAAGCTGGGATATGAGGAACATATTCCTGGGCAGACAAGAGACTGGAATGAGGAGTTACAGACTACGAGGGAATTGCCTAGAAAAAATCTGCCAGAGAGGCTGCTAAGAGAACGGGCCATATTCAAGGCAAGAAAATTCAGGAAGTGTGTGTACTGAAAAATAGCAAGATTTATTAAGAAACAAGTAATTTTGAGAAAGAAATTTTGTTTCAAAAAAAAATTATAAGTTGCATGTTACAGTACTTTACAGCTAAAAAACATTAAAAATGTACATACATTTTCCAAGGTTTTAAAGTGATATGATTGTACTTCCCAATTTCTCTTTATTGCTACAGTAGTTTTATTCATTTTTTTCTGTTTGTAATTGCAACAACAGTGAAAGGATATATGTAATTTAGTGGTACATAAATTTTCTCTATAGATTGAAATAAAACTGATGTGCAAATCAGTGTTCACTACTAGTGAATTAATTGCTGTCTAGCCTTTCCTTTTTTTATGTTTGCTTTTGAAATTTCAAATGTCTTGGTTGGAGACATTAAAAGCTCCTTCAATCCAAAATGATGGCCTCATTCCACCCATGATTTGTGTTCTCCCTCATGTGTTCTGCTTCTGAATTCTGAGAGGGGAGGCAAGCAGAGGAGAAATGGTTTCCCCTCTCTGTATACAAATAAAGTGGACTTAAGATCTTCTTGTGTTCTGATTTAGAGATGGTGACAATATTGTGAAAAGGATAAATTACTGTCCTCCATATAGATGAGATTTTGAGTTGCAGACAGGCACAATGAAAAGACAGCTGTTCGCTTCAACCAACAGGACCTCTTCTGAATTAGAACACACACACACACACACACACACACACACACACACACACACACACCAGTGTGAACATTTTCTAATTGAGGACGAGGCCTTTCGGTTGAAAGCTTAAAAGAGTAGCACTCTTTTCGTCGTGACTCAATGTCTCCTCTATATGGTGAGTAACAATCTATCCTTTCCGTAATATTGTTGTTATTCCATACTGGCCATTCCATTGTTTGTTTCCTTTCGAGAAAGGGTGTGTTATGTTGTGGTCAGTCCAAACATTAGTTTGATGCAGCTCTTCACACTAGCCTACCCTGTGACAGCCTCTTAAACTCTGCGTAAGTACTGCAACCTATGTCTATTTGAACCTACTCACTGACAACCTAGCCACGATCTCCCTGTACAACTTTGAAGACTATCTCCCCCACCAGCACATTTCTGTCCACTACTCTTCCAAGTCTCTGACACAATTAAAATGCTCTTAGAAAGTTTTTATTTCTGCCACCTGAAATTTGATTACCTCTCTGAATTTCTCCTTGGTTTCCTTCATAATGTGTTCCATGTACAGATTGAATGATGGTTGAAAAACTTCAATCTTACTTTCGCACAAGTTGTAGATAACATTTGCACCCTGTCTTTCATCCCTGCTATCTTCAGAATTTCAAAGGATGTATTCAACTTGACATTGTCAAAAGCGTTCTCTAAATCTACAGATGCTGTAAACAATAAATGTTGGTTTGCCGTCCTTCAACCTTGCTTCTAAGATAAGTTACAGGATCTCTCATGTGCTTGTATTTCTCTGGAACCCAAACTAATTTTTCCTTAGTTAACCTGCCAGTTTCTCCATTCTTCTGTAAATAATTTTCATCAGTATTTTCCAACCAGGACATTCATTTCCAGAATTATTAAGATGAACCTGTTTCTTTAATGTTCTGTAATTAAATAGGTGTGAGCATTCAGTTCAATTTAGTTGGGTTGTCTCTAAGGTATTTCTCAATGAAATGAAGCTTTGCTGTATAGATGTGACATAAAGTTTATAAGAAATATTAAGATTTTGTTCATAGGTAGAATACACGATATGAAAAAAAACTTTGATCTAGGTTCACAGCTGAGTGAATATTTTTCATTTTGATGTCTTTAACAAATAAAATGAGGAACATTATTAAATGGTTTTCTGTACTATGAACACGATCTGCATGTGGAACTGCATCTAAACCTTCTGGGCAATAATACATAAAGAGGAATTGTAGTTGCATATGTAATGACATAGATAGCGAGGTTACTGTTTTGTGTATTACTTTGATGAGGGTTGTCTTCCCAGTGACAGGACTGAAGTTGCAGCAGGTGTGGAAAAGAAGACAACTGTCATCAAACTGTAGGTATTACTGTTCGTTGGTAGGTCTGGCATGTACTGAATCGTCAGAGAGACTAGGCAGCTGAAGATCCATTAATTACCTTATTTTCGTGTAGTATTAATATTCTCATCAATTTGGCTCACAGTGAGACTGAATTGCTGAAATGCTAGGAAAATCTGAGTTTTTTCACTCTGAGAATTCACATGGTTGCTTCCTAGTAATATAACTTTTTTAAAAAAGTTGACACTGATACGTGTGATGACTAAGTAGTTGTCGTTGCTCCTAAGGCTTATGGTTTGCCATCACTAGCTACAGACTACATGTTTCTCATCTAGTTTCATGTGGATATGACCTATGTACATGCTGATGATGTAGTGTTAGGAGTTTCAAAGTATCGATCATAAAACAAAGAGTATGTAAATGATGTTACTAGAGAAATATGTGACACAGTCTTACTGTTGAAATAGGTGACCATCCATAGTAAATAACTCCAAATTATTGGCAATCACTTACTTCAAAATGTTGAACTTGTTTGTTTGCAAAATCCACATAATATATTTGCTTATGGCAGCAGTTTCCTCAAGGCCTTTCCTTACTTCCTAAATGACTCGATCCCAGATTCTGTTTGCTAATATACAGGGTGGACAAAAATTGTCACAATATTTAACCCTGGATAGCTGATGCCAGTAGAAAACAAAATTACTAATGTTGTGTAAGTTGACAACACACAATTTTTAAACTATGGAAACTTGGCACTGTGTGCTCCGATTGGCTGTGGGATTGCCCTGTTGCCAGATGCTCTAGACCAGGGGTTCCCAACAAAATTTTCTCGAGGACCCCCACTCGTCGAGCATGATTGGTGCTTTGTCATATCACAGGATCAAGTACCTAAAAAAGCCAAATTAAGAGTCTTTTTAAACGTTTTCTATGTGTCAGTTGGCTCTAGGAAGATGATAGATGCAGAAGTTAGCGTTTGCTAAAACTCTGCTCATGCAGGAAGTGGCAAAAAAAAAAATACTGTTATCATACAAAATATATTTAATATATCTAAAAACAAAGTTTCTCTTTAAATATGTCTGCTTGTGTCTGTATATGTGTGGATGGATGTGTGTGTGTGTGTGTGTGTGTGTGTGTGTGTGTGTGCGCGCGACTGTATACCCGTCCTTTTTTTCCCCCTAAGGTAAGTCTTTCCACTCCCGGGATTGGAATGACTCCTTACCCTCTCCCTTAAAACCCACATCCTTTCGTCTTTCCCTCTCCTTCCCTCTTTCCTGATGAGGCAACAGTTTGTTGCGAAAGCTTGAATTTTGTGTGTATGTTTGTGTTTGTATGTCTATCGACCTGCCAGCGCTTTCGTTTGGTAAGTCACAGCATCTTTGTTTTTAGATATATTTTTCCCATGTGGAATGTTTCCCTCTATTATAAAAATATATTTAATATATCTTTTATTCTAATAGCATCTTGCGGACCCCTTTGCTCTAGACAACACACGTGCCCGTATCATGTCGGGGCACTGACAGGGCGAGGGACATTTGTATGTGTGAACTGACAACCATAGAGCTGCCCATCAACCAATGAATGGCAACAGGGCAATCCTGCAGCCAATTGGAGCATGTGGCGCAAAGTTTCTGTAGTTTAAAAATGGTGCGTTGTCGGCCTACACAACATTACTAATTTCGGTTCCTACTGGCATCAGCTATCTAGGGTTAAAATTTCATGACACAATTTTTCTCCACCCTGTATTTTCTATTCTGGTTCTTGTGTATCTGTCTTCTTGTGCCTAATAGGAAAGTTTTCCCTGACTTTTGGTTGTAGCGTGATTTGTTGAAAGAATTTTTATTGGAATGTATCCAAATGCAGAGGTATACATGCAAATGAGTTAACAAAGGAAAATACTTACTATCCGACAGCTGATATTTCGGTAGAAGTACATTTTATATTGAGACAGGAGAGATATAATGGAACAATGGTCTATGGTTTCAGGTTCACAGTGACTTTGTCGCAGCTGCAACTCGAGGGGCTATGGCTGTTATAGATGGCAACGTAATGGCCATCAATCCTGGTGAAGAAGCAAAAATGCAGATGTTTATATGGAACAATATATTCTTCTCACTTGGATTTGATGTCAGAGATCACTATAAGGAATTAGGAGGAGATGCTGCAGCCTTTGTTGCACCGGTAGGTCTGATGTTTGGTTAAAGTTGCCTTTTTCCATTCTTGGACAAGAAATTTGTCCAAATGTAATATTTAATAGGAAATTTTTTTACAAACTGTGAAAATAACAGTGATGGTTTGTAACACACAATTATATTTTACATCATTAATCTGAAAAATTGCATTGTAAGCCATGACTTTGTTTTCATAAACAATTTAGTGTACACATTTATGACTGTGGTCTACATCTACATCTGCATCTACATGATTACTCTGCAATTCACATTTAAGTGCTTGGCAGAGGGTTCATCGAACCAAAATCATACTATCTCTCTACCATTCCACTCCCGAACAGCACGCCGGAAAAACGAACACCTAAGCCTTTCTGTTAGAGCTCTGATTTCTCTTACTTTATTTTGATGATCATTTCTACCTATGTAGGTTGGGCTCAACAAAATATTTTCGCATTCGGAAGAGGAAGTTGGTGACTGAATTTTCGTAAATAGATCTCGCCGCGACGAAAAACGTCTTTGCTTTAATGACTTCCATCCCAACTCTCGTGTCATATCTGCCTCTCTGTCTCCCCTATTACGAGATAATACAAAACGAGCTGCCCTATTTTTGCACCCTCTCGATGTCCTCCGTCAATCCCACCTGATAAGGATCCCACACCGCGCAGCAATATTCTAACAGAGGACGAACGAGTGTAGTGTAAGCTGTCACTTTAGTGGACTTGTTGCATTTTCTAAGTGTCCTGCCAATGAAACGCAACCTTTGGCTCGCCTTCCCCACAATATTATCTATGTGGTCTTTCCAACTGAAGTTCTTCGTAATTTTAACACCCAGGTACTTAGATGAATTGACAGCCTTGAGAATTGTACTATATATTGAGTAATCGAATTCCAATGGATTTCTTTTGGAACTCATGTGGATCACCTCACACTTTTCGTTATTTAGCGTCAACTGCCACCTGCCACACCAAACAGCAATCTTTTTCTAAATCGCTTTGCAACTGATACTGGTCTTCGGATGACCTTACCAGATGGTAAATTACAGCATCACCTGCGAACAACCTAAGAGAACTGCTCAGATTGTCACCCAGGTCATTTATATAGATCAGGAACAGCAGAGATCCCAGGATGCTTCCCTGGGGAACACCAGATATCACTTCAGTTTTACTCGACGATTTGCCGTCTATTACTACAAACTGCGACCTTCCTGACAGGAAATCACGAATCCAGTCACACAACTGAGACGAAACCCCATAGGCCCGCAGCTTGATTAGAAGTCGCTTGTGAGGAGCGGTGTCAAAAGCATTCCAGAAATACGGAATCAACTTGAGATCCCCTGTCTATAGAGGCCTTTACTTTGTGCGAATAAAGAGCTAGCTGCGTTGCACAAGAACGATGTTTTCTGAAACCATGCTGATTGCGTATCAATAGATCATTCCCTTCGAGGTGATTCACCAAATTTCGAGACAATGTTTCGTTGTGGAACCTATTAAAGGCATCTCTCATTGAAGTCCGTGCCAAATTTCGTGCGTCTGTAAATTTTAGCCAATCTTCGGGATTTCGCGTTCTTCTGAACTTCGCGTGCTTTTTCCGTTGCCTCTGCAACAGCGTTCGGACCTGTTTTGTGTACCATGGGGGATCAGTTCCATCTCTTACCAATTTATGAGGTATGAATCTCTCAATTGCTGTTGCTACTATATCTTTGAAAATGAGCCACATCTCGCCTACATTTGCATAGCCAGTTCGGGAGGAATGGAGATTGTCTCTTAGGAAGGCTTCTAGTGACACTTTATCCGCTTTTTTAAATAAAATTATTTTGCGTTTGTTCCTGGTGGATTTGGAAGAAATGGTATTGAGCCTTGCTACAACGACCTTGTGATCACTAATCCCTGTATCAGTCATGATGCTCTCTATTAGCTTTGGATTGTTTGTGGCAAAGAGGTCAAGTGTGTTTTCGCAACCATTTACAATTCGCGTGGGTTCGTGGACTAACTGCTCGAAATAATTTTCGGAGAAAGCATTTAGGACAATGTTGTGCTGTCTAATAATGTGATCTTTTTACTTTGTTGATGCATAGAAAGCATCTTTGATAACAAACTAAAATGGCAATTTTGACAAAATTGTTGATAAAATAATTTTTCTTCTACTTGTCATTAAAAAGGGGTACATACATATTGCTATTGCGCTATGTTGTAGTATTAGAGCTGTTGCAGGTCCATGCTGCAGAAAGAGAGATATAGAGAAAGACTTTATTAAACAGATTATATAGATCATTTGAATACCATGAACAAAATATAAACTGTGTATCACTTTATATAAAGAAACATTTGATGTTTACTGTTTTCTTCAGTAGTTCAAAGGGACCCTAGACATTTTAAATAAGTCAGGTATAATTAATGTATTTTTAATGTGTAATGAAACATTTTTGTAGTGCGTGAATATGGTTATTGGTAGAATGTGCACAAATTCACTTGGCTTGCTCCTGTATAGACTGCAAGGTAGAGAGAATAGTAGTGGTGTGGTTTCCCTTATGAATGTGCCATTGCATGGTAAAAGAGGTGAAGGTCTGTTACACACGTTTTCTATAATGACTCATGAAATGATTCTATGGAACAAGAACTTAAACTTCACACGTTAACGATGTCTAAATACTGGAATCATTTATGTACTGACAGTGGCAAAATGTTTTGCAGTCTGGTGAAGTCATGAATGTATAAACCATTCAATTCAAAATTACTTTAATGCCAGTTAACAGGAGTGTTGGCATTATGACTTCAACAAATGCAACTGCTATAAAGCAGAGAGAGAGAGAGAGAGAGAGAGAGAGAGAGAGAGTGTGTGTGTGTGTGTGTGTGTGTGTGTGTGTGTGTGTGTGTGTGTGTGTGTGTTTCCAGGAGCTCCTCCCAAACCCCCAGATGGATTTCAACTAAATTTGGCACAGAAACAACAGATCTCACAAGTATCAGCACTGTGGGTTTTATAATCTACTAGCTCCAATAGCACTGGAGATATGCACAAAACCGTATTTTTTCCAACCCTTCGCAAATAGACTGCCCTTCACAACAGGCAGGTTTTATGGGACCAGTATAATCTGCCATAGCAACCTACTTTGCAGGGCAGCCTACATGTCAGAGCCAAGAAATGGAGATGTAGACTGTCCTGCATGACAGGTGTTATCATAGTATTGACCTGCTTTGCATGGCAACCTGTGCGTCAGGAGCACATAAGTGATTTTCAAGCTCTTGATGTATAACCTGTTCAGCATGACAGGCATGTTGTGGGAGTAGTACTGGTCTGCTTTACTGAACGGTGTTGCAGGGGCTACACACACACACACACACACACACACACACACACACACACACACACACACGGGGGGGGGAGAAGGGGGGGGGAGTCAGATGAGGTCAGAGAGAGGGGATGGAGGAAATGGACAAAAGGGGGGATGAGGAGGAGAAGATAAATAGACAGAGAGAATGGGGGGGGAGGTGATAGATATGAGGTGGACACAGAGGGGGGGGGGGGGGGCGCGGCAGGAAAGGGGATGTTGTTTTCAATTTATGTGTCAAATGCATATGTGGGCAAAAATGTGGGGAAAATGCTAGCAGGTAAATAAAGCTGAAAGGTATTTGTCAGTAGTAAAAACACTGTGATATATCACAAGCTCTGGTTGACCCAAAGTGATATGGTATCACTAGATTCAGTGTGTATATACCAATTCTGTCGCATTACAGTAGCCAACAATGTTGTTTACTACAAGTCTGACAATATAATATAAAGGGTATTGCATGAATGGTATGTGTCAGTCCCCTGACAACTGGTTTGTGAATATTATGTAAATATAAAATTCTCTTCTTCTTCTCCTTCTTCTTCTTCTTCTTCTTCTTCTTCTTCTTCTTCCGTGTCTTTTCCTGGAGTAATGAGTCCTTAGGAAGTACTTCTAGCTATGTACCCCCCCCCCCCCCCCCCCCCTACTCTCTTTATTGTGTGTTTGGAATAGCTAGTAGTTGCTGCAATCCTGTCAAGTACTCCTTATAATGAGATCTTTTTATTTCTTCCTCTGCGTCTGATGACATTAATTTAATGGAATTTTATATAATAACGTGTGCCCGAGTATGAACATCTATGTTGGGTGTACTCTATGGTGCCAGGCTAAGAAGTAAAGAGACACCAATGAGAACATTCAAAGTGTTCAGGTCAGCAGGTGTCAGTCAACTGAGGGCACTTGCCCCTTTCAAACGAAGGTGGAATCTCCCAGCATTCTGTATGAAAGTGTGTTTGTGTGCAGTGGCCAATTTACTTTGTGCAAGCTATAAAAGGTTGTATCGGATTTATTAAAAATTACTGTAGAATTAAAAATCTAATTCCTGAATTTACAACTTTTCTTTCTCTACTTTTCGTAAGCTCTTAATCTAGAATATACAATATTTTAAAGAAAAAACGAGTGTCCCATTCCTGCCCATCAATCAGGAGTGAAACTGAGATTGCCACTCTGAATTTGATGTGTTATTTATAATCTCATATTAGCATATATTAATTTTCCTTAGCATCTATTCATTTCAGGAAATATGTTCAGTTGATAAAAAATTTACAATTACTTTTTAGCGAAATGACTTGCAAGGCGTCAGGGTCTACAGTGCTGTAGACCTTCCTGGCTTATACACGTTGGGAACAGTGGTGATTGACTATCGTGGCTACAGGGTGACAGCTCAGTCCATCATTCCAGGTATTCTGGAGCGTGAACAAGAGCAGTCGGTTGTATATGGCTCTATAGATTTTGGAAAGACAGTAATCTCTCATCCTAAATATCTTGAAATGGTAAGTATGACAAAAATTATATTTAAAAAACATGTTACATACTACAGTGGTTGCATTTTTATACATTTATTACTTTATGGCTGTTATATTACTGGTCCACATCACAAGCACTCTCTTAGAATTCATTGAATTACTATAACAATGGAAACTCCAGAAAGGAATATCAGATAAAAAATAAATAATGGAAATTTTAGTCTTGTCCCACCCTGGATAATCTACTATGAACGCCCATGCTCAGCACCCTTATTCGTGGGCTACAACCACGGTATATGAAGTCTGTTCAAAAAATTCTGGAACTTGGGCCACAAAATTTTTCTTTGTCTACCTTTTACTTATTTTGCATGGTCTCCTTCAGAATTCTGTCCTCCACAATTGATACATCACTTCGACGCAGTTTTCCCTTCTGTAAGCAGTTTCGGTATGCCACTTGCTGGATCCCGCAAAGTACAATCTGCAGCTCTTCTTTTATCTCGTCTGTCATTACAAATCTTTGTCCTTTCAACGGGGTTGTCAATATTGAAAATAAAATAAAGTCTGCAGAGGCCAGGTCTGTAGGATGAGGCAGTGCAATGACTTCATTTTTTGTGCAGTAGTCACACACCAACAGGGATGGATGTGCGGCTGTATTATCGTGTTAAAAGAGCCATGAATTCTCTCACCACATTTCACGCCATTTCCCTCTCACATTTTCTCACAGGCATCACAAGATGTCCCGATAGTACCATAAATTAACAGCTTGCGCCCCCTCCCCCCCTGCGGCACAAAGCTTTCACATCCTGCAACTACCCTCCCGACCTGATACAAAAGCAAATAACCAGAGCCACTTCCTCATCCCCCCCCAAACCCAGAACCTCCCACAGAAGAACCCCGAAAGTGCCCCACTTGTACAGGATACTTTCCGGGACTGGATCAGACTCTGAATGTGGCTCTCCAGCAGGGATACGACTTTCTCAAATCCTGCTCTCAAATGAGATCCATCCTTCATGAAATCCTCCACACTCCGCCAAGAGTGTCTTTCCACCGTCCACCTAACCTTCGTAACCTCTTGGTTCATCCCTATGAAATTCCCAAACCAATTTCACTACCCTCTGGCTCCTACCCTTGTAAACGCCCCCGGTGTACAACCTGTCCCATGCACCCTCCCACCACCAACACCACCACCACCACCACCACCACCACCACCTACTCCAGTCCTGTAACCCGAAAGGTGTACACGATCAAAGGCAGAGCCACGTGTGAAAGCACCCATGTGATTTACCAACTGACCTGTCTACACTGTTAAGCTTTCTATGTGGGAATGACCAGCAACAAACTGTCCATTCGCATGAACGGACACAGGCAGACAGTGTTTGTTGGTAATGAGAATCACCCTGTGGCTAAACATGCCTTGGTGCACGGCTAGCACATCTCGGCACAGTGTTACGCCGTCCGGGTTATCTGGATACTTCCCACTGACACCAACCTATCAGAACTCCGGAGATGGGAACTTGCCCTTCAATATATCCTCTCTTCCCGTTACCCACCAGGCCTCAACCTCCGCTAATTTCAAGTTGCCGCCACTCATACCTCACCTGTCATTCAATAACATCTTTGCCTCTGCACTTCCGCCTCGACTGACATCTCTGCCCAAACTCTTTGCCAATAGAGGGAAGCATTCCACATGGGAAAAAATATATATATAAAAACAAAGATGAGGTGACTTACCGAACGAAAGCGCTGGCAGGTCGATAGACACACAAACATACACACAAAATTCTAGCTTTCGCAACCAACGGTTGCCTCTTTCCTGATGAGGCAACAGGGGTGTGTGTGTGTGTGTGTGTGTGTGTGTGTGTGTGTGTGTGTGTGTGTGTGTGTGTGTGTGTGTGTGTGCATCAAAGATGATGTGACTTACCAAGTGCTGGCAGGTCGACAGACACACAAACAAACACAAACATACACACAAAATTCAAGCTCTCGCAACAAACTGTTGCCTCATCAGGAAAGAAGGACGGAGAGGGAAAGACGAAAGGATGTGGGTTTTAAGGGAGAGGGTAAGCAGTCATTCCAATCACGGGAGCGGAAAGACTTACCTTAGGGGGGAAAAAAAGGACGGGTATACACTCGCGCGCGCCAGCACTTGGTAAGTCACATCATCTTTGTTTTTAGATATATTTTTCCTACGTCGAATGTTTCCCTCTATACACAAATATTCCGCACGTCCAGGGCTTCGCTGCGATGGAGCATTTCCTTTCACGCCGATCACCTGCCACCCTACCTAAAACCTCTTTCCTCATCACCTTAGCCAGCTTCATCCTGACCCACAACTTCTTCACTTTTGAAGGCCAGACGTACCAACAATTAAAGGGAACAGCCATGGGTACCAGGATGGCCCCCTTGTACACCAACCTATTCATGGGCCGCTTAGAGGAAGCCTTCTTGGTTACCCAGGCCTGCCAACCCAAAGTTTGGTACAGATTTATTGATGACATCTTCACGATCTGGACTCACAGTGAAGAAGAACTCCAGAATTTCCTCTCCAACCTCAACTCCTTTGGTTCCATCAGATTCACCTGGTCTTACTCCAAATCCCATGCCACTTTCCTTGACGTTGACCTCCATCTGTCCAATGGCCAGCTTCACACGTCCGTCCACATCAAACGCACCAACAAGCAACAGTACCTCCATTATGACAGCTGCCACCCATTCTACATCAAATGGTCCCTTCCGTACAGCCTAGGTCTTCGTGGCAAACGAATCTGCTCCAGTCCGGAATCCCTAAACCATTACACCAACCACCTGACAACAGCTTTTGCATCCCGTAACTACCCTCCCGACCTGGTACAGAAGCAAATAACCAGAGCCACTTCTTCATCCCCTCAAACCCAGAACCTCCCACGGAAGAACCACAAAAGTGCACCACTTGTGACAGGATACTTTCCGGGACTGGACCAGACTCTGAATGTGACTCTCCAGCTGGGATACAACTTCCTCAAATCCTGCCCTGAAATGAGATCCATCCTTCATGAAATCCTCCCCACTCCACCAAGAGTGTCTTTCCACCGTCCACCTAACCTTCGTAACCTCTTAGTTCATCCCTGTGAAATCCCCAAACCACCTTCCTTACCCTCTGGCTCCTACCCTTGTAACTGCCCCCGGTGTAAAACCTGTCCAATGCACACTCCCACCACCACCTACTCCAGTCCTGTAACCCGGAAGGTGTACACGATCAAAGGCAGAGCCACGTGTGAAAGCACCCACGTGATTTACCAACTGACCTGCCTACACTGTGAAGCTTTCTGTGTGGGAATGACCAGCAACAAACTGTCCATTCGCATGAATGGACACAGGCAGACAGTGTTTGTTGGTAATGAGGATCACCCTGTGGCTAAACATGCCTTGGTGCACTGCTAGCACATCTCGGCACAGTGTTACGCCGTCCGGGTTATCTGGATACTTCCCACCAACACCAACTTATCCGAACTCTGGAGATGGGAACTTGCTCTTCAATATATCCTCTCTTCCCGTTACCCACCAGGCCTCAATCTCCGCTAGTTTCAAGTTGCCGCCACTCATACCTCACCTGTCATTCAACATCATCTTTGCCTCTGCACTTCCGCCTCGACTGACATCTCTGCCCAAACTCTTTGTCTTTAAATATGTCTGCTTGTGTCTGTATATGTGTGGATGGATGTGTGTGTGTGTGCGCGAGTGTATACCCGTCCTTTTTTCCCCCTAAGGTAAGTCTTTCCGCTCCCGGGATTGGAATGACTCCTTACCCTCTCCCTTAAAACCCACTTCCTTTCGTCTTTCCCTCTCCTTCCCTCTTTCCCGATGAGGCAACAGTTTGTTGCGAAAGCTTGAATTTTGTGTGTATGTATGTGTCTGTTTGTGTTTCTATCGACCTGCCAGCGCTTTCGTATGGTAAGTCACATCATCTTTGTTTTTAAAAATATATATATATATAGTGTGTGTGTGTGTGTGTGTGTGTGTGTGTGTGTGTGTGTGTGTGTGTGTGTGTACCTGTCCCTTTCTCCCCCCAAGGTAAGTCTTTCCGCTCCCGGGATTGGAATGACTCCATATCCTCTCCCTTAAAACCCACATCCTTTCGTCTATCCCTCTCCTTCCCTCTTTCCTGATGAAGCAACTGTGGGTTGCGAAAGCTTGAAATTTGTGTGTGTGTGTTTTTGTGTTTTTTGTCTCTATCAATGTACCAACGCTTTCGTCTGGTAAGTTACAGAATCTTTGTCTTTAGATATATTTTTGTTTATTTGGTCACAAAAGAATCTCATAGCTAAGAGCTGAGTGTACATAGTAATTGTATCTCACCACAAGGCTCTGGTTTTTCCACACTAATGATAGTACCTTCACCAGCATAACACACAGAGGACATTCTCTTTGCCAGTATCTTCATGTTTTCATTCGATGTCAACTGATGATAAATATTCAGCTCTAAAAATATTGCTACACAGTATGTGGACTTCTGTTCATGTTTAATGTGACAAGAGTAACTTTTCTACTGTAAGCTGAAGTATATGTAATTTGTTTTCTTTATGTTCAATATTAATTTATTACATACTGCCCACACATAATTCAGGATTTCATTTGCTATCTCTTTAAGAATTCTGCTGTTTCATAAGTGACTCCATACTGCAGTGATTGAGAAAGAGAATTTTTTCTTCATGTCTTATATTTTCTTGAGAGTTACTGATATATATTAAGAAAACAACTGCTTTTCATATAATACCCTGAGAAATTTCTTTCAACAAAAAAATTTAGCATAATCTGAAGTGTGTGCTCTCCCTACATTTTGCACTAGATTTTTCTAGGTATGATTTCAACCAATCATTAGCTATTCATTTTATATATAGTACATCTAATTTGTTTACTGGTATTTTGTGGCCAACAGTGTCATTCGGACTATTATTAAACCCTTCTTTACTATCATATAAACAACTTTTTATTTAATTTTTCTTATTCAAATTAATGTTATTTTAGAGGCATCTGCAATGCAAATGTACATATAATACAAGAAACCAAAGTTACGCTTTCATTAGAGGGAGAGTTGTATTGAGACTTGAAGACTTAGCTGTCCATTTATATTACTGTATTCTGTTAATATCATTTGGTATTTTTGTTTCGCAGCTAAACAAGGCTGGACAGCAATTGAAGATCCTGCCACATAAAGTATACAATGACAAGCATGAGGAAATAGAGCTGTGCTCTTCAGTGGAATGCAAAGGAATTGTGGGCAACGATGGACGTCACTACATTCTCGATCTCCTTCGAACATTTCCTCCCGATGTCAACTTCCTCAAATGTGAGTCTAAATTGCATGTCCCTTCATTTGTTCTAGTTTCATCTGACTGGCTATAACGTATCTTATGCAATAATTAATTATACATTAGATTGCAAAAGGTTCATGTAACAGTTAAATGTTAGTGTACACTGATCAGCCAGAATATTAGGACAACCTATCTAATAGCTGGTACGTCTGTCTACCTGTGGCATGGATAACACCGGAGACGTGTCATGGAATGGAAGCAATGAGGCCTTGGTAGGTCGCTGGAGGGAGTTGGCACCACATCTGCACACAAAGTTACCCATTTCTGTAATTTCCAGGGAGGGGGCAATGAGCTCTAATGCCACATGCAATTACATGCGAGATAAACTCAATCGGGTTCAGATGTAGCAAGTTGGGGGGGGGGCTACAACATGAATTAAACTCACCACTGTGTTCCTCGAACTACTCCATGACACTCCTGGCTTTGTGACACGGTGCGTTATCTTGTTGAAAAATGCCATTGCCATCTGGAAACATATTACCATGAACGGGTGTACATGGTCTGCAACCAGTGTACAATACCACTTGGCTTTCGTGATCCCTTGCTTGGGCTCCACTGCACTCGTGGATATCTATGTGAATGTTCTCCAGAGCATAATGCAGCCACTGCCATCTTGTCTCCATCCCACAGCAGTCTGCCCTCACTCAATCACTCAGACTCAGATCGCCCACTTTCCCCATTCTACACATGGACAGCTTGCTACACATGGACAGTACAGTCACCAATACTACATGCGCTGTACATGTCTGACTAGCAGTCATTCCACACCAGGTAATGCTGCTATGGCCTTGATGGATTTATATTGATAGTAGGTCGGTGGTCATGATGTTCTGGCTGATCAGTTTGTCTTGTTCTGTAATGTGTGAAAAATGAAAATGCCATGAAAGTTGTGTTTTTCTTGTGCATCAAACACTCCTCCTCCACCTCCCCCCCCTTTCACTTATGCCGGCTGGGTTGGGGATTTCCTCTGCCCAGAGACTGGATGTTTGTGTTATCATCATTTCATCATCATCATCATCATCATCATCGTCATCATTATTCATGACAGGCTAGATTGGATTGCGTAAAAATTGAGACTTTTCTACAGGTGCTAATGACTGCGCAGTTGAGCACTCCACAAACCAGTATTCATCATCATCGTCGTCATCCTCGTCTTCCTTTCACTTACGGGAAAATTTATAATTCAAAACATGATGAATGTGAAACTTGGCACACACTTAAGTCATAGATCAATGTAACTGAACCAACAATAAATGTCTGTACGTAGTCTTAGTGCTACATTCTCGAAGTATAGTGTGAAAAATCTACTTGGCTTTTGAAATGAAATTCTGTGATTAGTTTATTACTCCACAGAGTAAAAGTGAGAGAAAATGGCAGATACAGTGACAGATTTAATCGAATGCTGTGGCACATCTACATCTTCTCCTCTAGCTGGCCAAATATTGCTTATGAAAATTTCATCTACTACCTGGATTCAAACCTCAGAACCAAATGGCATTCTACAAGTATTCATTAGTGAACTCAGCCAAGGGTGCAGGTATACGGTACATGGTGCATTATTTATTCTGCATCTATAATCTCTGCATCTGGATCTTTCTCAGATTGAACAGGCCTTATGAAAAACACTGCTCATGAAGCCCCACAATGGCCAGTCTTAGGTACTCAAATACATGCCCCCTTCAGTTGCTTCACATAGTTGTTCTACTCTGGCAAAAAATTTTAAGAGATTGTCTAAAGCAATACAGACAACATTTTTTATGGACAGTGAACTTCTATCTGATTATTTTATGCTTTACTGTAAATTAACATCTCATTGTATTCCGATAATGTATTCAGGCTTACTAACTACAGTACTGAACTGCTTTCATTAGCAACTTACAACTTAATCAGTGAAACACCTTCTAAACAAGCATGTTGGCATGCAATGTGGCAGCGTACCGAACGTGACAGGTGTATCAGAAACCTCAATAGTACCATTAAATTTAAGAATATAAGTGAGTTTTGTTTTCTTTTAGTATGGAAATAGACAATTTCTGGACTGAAGTTCCTATGCAAACCTCTTCCACAACATTTAGAAGTTTGTAATAATAAGCATGGAGTACCCAGTGTAGGTTATTGATAATTATATTCCAAAGTACTATAACTGGATTTTTTGCTACACACCAAAATTTATCACCATCATCAGTGTCTCTTTCCTAGCATTTATGTTAATTATTAGCGCATCATATTTTCAGAGGTGGAGAGCTTAGGCTGGCCAGTGCACCAGACAAAAGGACATTAATGTGCTGTGTGTATTTGATCCTGGCCTGGCTAACCTCCCTGTTTTGTGAGATAGTGGAAGGCTTGTTAATCTGTATCGGCAGGTAATTGTGTTAAGATTTTTCTGCATTCTTGTTTCTGTTGTACTTGGACAAGGCATAAGTTTGTTACACAGACCTATATTAACGCAATGAACAAGATCTTTAAATGAGATTGAGTTTTATGTTGGTGGAAATAGACACTGTTAGTCTTGAAAATTGAACAATAGTAACCATGTAGAGTGTTTTGTCTTCTCTACAGCCTGCAACTGATAAAAGCAATCAGTCTGTCTCAGGCAAACTGAGACTAATGTAATTCAGTTGAAAATGGATAAAAAGACTTGATATTATCAAACAGGTGTTAATAGTTATAAACTACATTTAAATTTCATTTTGTCCAGTAATATGACAAGCTAAAACAGAATCAGCATGTTGACAAGCTGACCAGGAAATGCTGTTAAACACATTTTACACTTTGAAGTTGTGTGTTAAGGATTTCTTTCCAACAAACTTAGTTTGTTATGATTTTTTTTTTTTTTTTTTTTTTTGTCCGTACATTTCGTGAACCAGCTGCTGTTATTGCTGCAGTTTAAGGTGTAGTTCACTGAAATATTTAGTGATTGCTACAGAATTTAAATAGATTTATTTGTATTTCCTTTTATGTCAATAAAATCTGAGAATTTGTTTCAAAGATAATATCTGTTTTAACATCCTCACTACCACCTCACTTTTCGTTAAGAAGGCACATCTTAGGGATCTGAAATTAGTTATACCAAATACCACTTAAATTGCCAGTGATTATGTGCACATAACTTCATAACATTGAATTTAACTACAAATTTCATAATACTTGTGAATTTAATATATTTGCTCTGTTGCACACACGTTTTGTTCATAATGAAAAACCATTGAATTTTCTGATTGTATCTCTACTTCTGTTGCATTTTCATGGACTATTGTACTGAATCACGAACTATTGCAGGGACACTATCAGTACAATTGCAAGATAATCAAAACGTATCTTAAGCCCAAATCTCTTAAAAGCTTTATTGGCAGTTTGGAGCACATTGTAACCATCTTTTTCCTCCAAATGCTGTAACGTTTTGTGTAATTCCATGTACATAGGGAGAAATGACTATAATAATGCATTAAGAGGAGACAGAACTATCATGGAAAGATGTAGATGCTCACGTTTCCCATATGCTATTAGAGTGTGGAATGATAGAGAAATACTCTGAATGTAGTTCTGTGAATCATCTGCCACACGTTTCAGTGTGAATTGTAGAGTAGCGATGTGGATGTAGAACTGGTGGTTATTCCTTTTGGGAATTAGATTGCCAAACTTTTCTGTCAGCCGTGACTTCCATCCATTGCATTGATTGAATAACAGTTGTTCTTGGCAAATGAACATTGTCAAAGCCATTCCTCTTATTTTTTCCCCCCAGGACATATGTCTGCAATATTTGTCTTTGCTAAGTATCTCTTCAAGATGTATTCTTCATTGGCAGGTGTAGTGTTGCCCTCCCCCACATCTCTTCTTCATAATATTTTACTTCTTTTAATAAGCTGCGAGAGGAGTAAGATGTACAAATAAATTTTTTTTCTTATGTTCATTTTCTCATAGTTGGCTGCAGTTCATCACGTCTAGGGGTAGATTCTTGAGGCTGAAATTTTTGACTTTGTAGGTTCCAGATGACATGATAACTATCAAGTAAGCCTGCTGTGTAATTACTGTTTTGTTTTCTTTATTATGATGTCACATTCTTCTTTATCGCCCTGTCTTTACAATTTCCACTTCCATAAAATTACGTTGTTATTGCCAAAATTAAAAACATGTCCAATCACATCAGAGGCATACGCACTATTTCTCATTCTGCAGTACTAACAATATTCCAAAGAGTTTACAAAACAAGAGTTTACAAACTTTTTTGACAAAAGAAGAATCTTCACAAAGTTATGTCATTATTTTATAAATGAATCAAGAAATAAATTTAATAATTAGCATTAGATTTTGCAATTAATAATAGGAATTTTAAGTATGCCAGATATTTCATAATATCAAAAGTTTCCAAAACAAAAGTAATTTTAACTGTGTGTACAGAGTTAATACATATCGAATGTAGTAAAGTAATAAAATATTTCTTTTACACATTTTAGTCTGAAATTGTTTACAGAATCATATGACATTCTTTTAGTTAAACAGCTGAGATAATATTAACCTGTTTAAAAGATAGGAAGTATTTTTGGTATCGATAACTTCTGCTAAAGAAAGGTGATGTTAGAGGGGGCATCCCTTTATACAGGCATCAATTCATTACAACATGCAGATAAGCCCTCACTTAGAACACAATAATAATTCTCCATCCAGTTGCCTTCAGACAATCAGTTCTCTATATCTACTCATAGTCCTATTTATTTCATTTTTTGATAATCCCATACATTGTCCAAAATTTACAATTGTTATTCATAACTATCAGACAAAAGTATGTGTTCCATCCCAGGTACTGAATAGAATAACATGCCAATAGAAACATGCAATCACCAAATGGATTTAACTTTAATATAACCGTGTTACATATATATACACCTCACTGGTCAATTAGTAGATACCTCCATAGGATAAAACATGATGTATTTTGCACAGATCTTGTGACATCAGATTAACAGAAGCTTATAAAACATATTCTGTTTTCTACTATCGTGACTTGTACACACTATATTGAAATAGCTTAGTGTTGGATGAAAAGTAGTGGAAGGCTAAATGAAATCCCACCCTTGTCTGCTCCCCTCTCAGCCTCCTCTGCATTTCTGAACTGGGTTAGTGGGAACTGGACACACCATTTGGTTCTCTAATTCTCCCGGCCGGAATCTGCAAGGACCCATTTTTCATTGCATTGCTCCTTCTCTCTCAAGCAGTTCCTCTGCCAGTATGTTCCACAATGCAAATGTGGTGCCAAGCTGGTGCAGGAGAGACATTTTGGTGTTAAGGAGTTGGTGGTCAGCAAATTGAATCTGTCTGAGGGGTTTAGGTTTTCAGTTGATTAGGAATGATTCCTGTAAGCAGCACTTGAGGGTACATTGTAAGTTAATCATGATTGTGCCACAGATCTGTTTGCATATCTTGCTTTAAAAGAAGAGGTAATTGTGGGGAAGGATATAACTAGTCATCTCTATGGAAGAGGCTTCAAGACATCTAATTACAAAGAAAGCTGGTTCAGCTAAATTATTGTGGACTCCAATGGTAGCTTCACAACCTGCTCATTCTGAATCCCACCCCTCCCAGCCCCCTCTGCTGTTCTGAACTGTGTTAATGGGAACTGGACATATCATTTGGTTCCTGATTCTTCTGGCATGAATCTGCAAGGATCCATCTTCCACTGGATTACTCCTTTTCCCTTACAATTTTCTACATTCCTTTTCCCGCTCCCATATTTTAGCAAGGTTTCCGTGCCTATGTACTCCCCTTAACAATAGTTTGCTCTTGAAGTGAGTGAACGTTATGTTGCTGGACAGTGATTCACAGTCTCCATATATTGTGCCTTCCTACGCCAATGGTCCTTTCTTCTGAATCCATTTCTATAGCTTGAAATAATGTATGTGTGTGTGTGTGTGTGTGTGTGTGTGTGTGTGTGTGTAAAAGAGTAAGTACTAAGCAAGCAATAGTAGATACATTATCTTTTTCTTCACTTTAGTGGAAGGAGAGGAGCTTTCTAAGGAAGTGCAAGCCTTGGGATTTCCAGTTGAACACAAACATAAGTTATGTTGCTTGCGTCAGGAGCTGATTGACTCGTTTGTAGAGTAAGTAACAAATTTTTCTACTATTAACTGTCCTGTAGGCTCAAAATATTTTAATCTCAACCATATGCATAACTGAAACAAAATAATTTTATTGGCAGGTCACGATACATGATGTTCATAAAGTATGCTGCGTTACACCTCCAGCAGCTAGGTGTAAAGAAACAGCGTGAGCGTGAAGCTTTACGTAGCAGCCAGGAGAGGGATAATGCCGTGGAACAAGAAGGCAAAGTGAGAAGCTTTCTTATTAATTTACTAATTAACACTACATTCCTCTTAATGTTCCAGATAAGTAGTGTAATGCATGTAACTGAATAATGTTTATACAGTTCATTATTTTGAAGATCTTTTTTTAGAGATAATGCCCTCAGAAACTGATTTATACCTGCCTGTTTATTCTAAAATATTCAAGGAATATTACAAAGCACGTTAGAACAACTTAAAAATTTTAAATTCCATCATGTGCATTTGGTAAGCAATTTAATGGGGATGTGTTGTATCTTTTCCAAGTCTGTACTTCACGTAAGCATTTTGGGTAACTCATTAAATGTAGTTGTCGAAATTCTTTCAATATTTCCATGATTCAATTCCTCATCATAGATAGATGTAATTGTTCATGGTGACGATGCAGCTTATCAGCAACAGGTATAGTTCGTTATCTCATGCACACACTGTTGTGATTTAGATAGTTACTGCCACAAATTGGGGATTGGGTAGGAGGGAGGGGTACTGTCTCATGCACATATTGTTGTGATTTAGACAGTTACTGCCACAAATTGGGGATTAGGTGGGAGGGAGGGGTACAAGGAGGACAGTCTGACATGTTTTCCTGTTGGTACAACATTTTTGCCTGCCAGTATCTCCATGGTTCACATACGCTGCTATATACACTAAGCTGCCTTTCCAACAATGACAAACAGTGGATTGTTTCGTGTAAGTGCTGTGAAGTTTATGAAACCAAATTTGACACAATGGCAATGAACAGTTTTAAATAGTTAAATGAACTTGAGAAGATTGTGGTTGAACTATTTGTAACGTGTGAATTTCAATTAAAAAATTAATGTACCAGAGACACATCAGTATGAACCATATGCTATTTCAGTCATTATACGTGTGCTGACAGGAGGGAGATAAATTATATGTTTAGTGTGTTTGGTGACCAGTTTAGTGTGTTTGATGGCCACATTTTTTTTCGCTAATATACTCTTCTGCATGTAAGAATGGTGTGACTGTACTTCTGGCTCTTAAAATATCACATAATATTTAGTGTGTGTAGGAATATTGCCAGGCAAATCATCCCATCAACAATATGTTTGAATTAAGTACACTCCTGGAAATTGAAATAAGAACACCGTGAATTCATTGTCCCAGGAAGGGGAAACTTTATTGACACATTCCTGGGGTCAGATACATCACATGATCACACTGACAGAACCACAGGCACATAGACACAGGCAACAGAGCGTGCACAATGTCGGCACTAGTACAGTGTATATCCACCTTTCGCAGCAATGCAGGCTGCTATTCTGCCATGGAGACGATAGTAGAGATGCTGGATGTAGTCCTGTGGAACGGCTTGCCATGCCATTTCCACCTGGCGCCTCAATTGGACCAGCGTTCGTGCTGGACGTGCAGACCGCGTGAGACGACGCTTCATCCAGTCCCAAACATGCTCAATGGGGGACAGATCCGGAGATCTTGCTGGCCAGGGTAGTTGACTTACACCTTCTAGAGCACGTTGGGTGGCACGGGATACATGCGGACGTGCATTGTCCTGTTGGAACAGCAAGTTCCCTTGCCGGTCTAGGAATGGTAGAACGATGGGTTCGATGACGGTTTGGATGTACTGTGCACTATTCAGTGTCCCCTCGACGATCACCAGTGGTGTACGGCCAGTGTAGGAGATCGCTCCCCACACCATGATGCTGGGTGTTGGCCCTGTGTGCCTCGGTTGTATGCAGTCCTGATTGTGGCGCTCACCTGCACGGCGCCAAACACGCATACGACCATCATTGGCACCAAGGCAGAAGCGACTCTCATCGCTGAAGACGACACGTCTCCATTCGTCCCTCCATTCACGCCTGTCGCGACACCACTGGAGGCGGGCTGCACGATGTTGGGGCGTGAGCGGAAGACGGCCTAACGGTGTGCGGGACCGTAGCCCAGCTTCATGGAGACGGTTGCGAATGGTCCTCGCCGATACCCCAGGACCAACAGTGTCCCTAATTTACTGGGAAGTGGCGGTGCGGTCCCCTACGGCACTGCGTAGGATCCTACGGTCTTGGCGTGCATCCGTGCGTCGCTGCGGTCCGGTCCCAGGTCGACGGGCACGTTTACCTTCCGCCGACCACTGGCGACTACATCGATGTACTGTGGAGACCTCACGCCCCACGTGTTGAGCAATTCGGCGGTACGTCCACCCGGCCTCCCGCATGCCCACTATACGCCCTCGCTCAAAGTCCGTCAACTGCACATACGGTTCACGTCCACGCTGTCGCGGCACGCTACCAGTGTTGAAGACTGCGATGGAGCTCCGTATGCAACGGCAAACTGGCTGACACTGACGGCGGCGGTGGACAAATGCTGCGCAGCTAGCGCCATTCGACGGCCAACACCGCGGTTCCAGGTGTGTCCGCTGTGCTGTGCGTGTGATCATTGCTTGTACAGCCCTCTCGCAGTGTCCGGAGCAAGTATGGTGGGTCTGACACACCGGTGTCAATGTGTTCTTTTTTCCATTTCCAGGAGTGTAGAACAACTGAATAGCAAAAATAAATGAGTTGGTTTCCACAAAATTCATCTGTGTTTTAGTCCACATGAGACTGCAAAATGATGAACCAGTATTTCAGCCACTATTGCAAGGGGCCTTCATTCAGTATGTAATACTTCTGGTTCAGTATTGGTAACAATAACGTATGAAGTTCATTTGTAATACTGTTGATATGTCAGTTCACAGTTTTGCAGTATGTGTCGTGTACAAGGTAGAAAAATGATGGTCAACCTGATCCCTACCACCCACTAGTGGACATTTAGACTGTTGTGGTAGATGATGGGGGTTTCAAAAACATTTTCATTAGGTTTTCATAAAATTTTGAGATAAAATATTTTGTAAGTAATTAGGATTATGTTTTCACTTTCTGTAACCCTGCTTTGTAGATTTTGTAAAGTAAAGTGACTTCCTACTTAAGAATCACCATTACTGAGGAAAAGGCGGACAGTTAGAAAATTTTACTATAACAGATCCAAAGTGGACAGAAGGCGAAAAAAGTTGAATATCTCTACATAGAAGCTGATTCTTGGTGCAAATGAATGTACAAAGAAACTAGGTCTCTATACACCTGTTACATTTGGATGATACAACTCTGCAACAGGAAGTAAGGCTGTTGTGTATTTTTTCCACCATTTGAGGGTATTCGCAAAGTTTATTTTCTTTTAAATATTGTAATGGAAAGTGGTGATAGACTGCAAACAATTTAGGTAACAACACACCAAACAGTAGAGTCACTGAGCTGTTGACAGTGACATAAATAAGACTGAAAGTTTCTCTACCCCTCCACCTCACCCTGTTTGAGACACAAGATTTTCTATAGTAATGGCCCGTAGTGGTCACTGAAGCATTCTCAGAATTTATGGGACTAAATGGTTGGAGCTACTGACCAGGTCTCAGCTTGTGATCCTAAGGTCTGTCAGCTATTTTTTGGATGAAGCTCCTAGGCCCACTGTCAAACAAATGCACCAAATAAATATCAGAACTTTTTCCCTTGTCACAGTCATTCATTCATCGGATTATCTGCATTGCGGCAGGTTTTGAATGCATAGACCTCCATCCTTCTGTGTTCTGCATTCCTCTTCTTTTTTTGGAACCCTTCTTGTGGGCTGCTGACATCTTCCAGCATCTGGATCCTTCTCCTGCCCTTCCCTCTTTTTCCTGGAATGAAGCCTTCAATTGCCTCTACTCGAAGGCAATCTCTTATTAGATTGTGGCGTATCCAGTTTAGTTTCCTGTTCTTCACCATCAGCAGCATCCTCCGTTCTTCTCCAACTCTCCTCAGTACTTCTTCATTCCTGACTTATCAGTCCAACTGATGTTCTCCATTCTATGCCATATCTACATTTCACAAGCTTCAATTCTCTTCTCATCCTGCTTTCTCAAAGTCCTTGTTTCTGCTCCAAACAAGGCCACGTTCCATATTAATCACATAACCAGTTGCTTCCTTAATTCCTTGTTTAAATAACTAGTTAGGAGTCTTCTTCTGCTTTTGAAATGCCTCTTTTTGCCAGAGCCATTCTCACTTTGATATCTTGTTGGCAATCCATGTCTTCTGTAATCCAACTTCCCAAATACTTGAATGCTTTTACCTGTTCTATGTTTTCTGACACAGTCACAATGATGTACTGCAATTTCTAAAAATTTACACTCTGTAGTGTTTTTACAAAAACTTTCTATGTACAGCAAAAGGGGTCAGTTTGGCTTTGCTTTCATTTCTTCTGTGAATTCTACAGTACAGAATGTGGTTTTGTGGTGAATATCCCAACTGTCAGTTGGCAGCTGTAGTAAATGATCTATGAGAATATGCCATTTAGTAATCACAGAGAGTCAGAAAACGTGAAACATTATTACTTGAAGCATGCAAATTTAGCTTCCCATCTCACTGTTCTCATTTTCTTTGTTTAAGGAGGACTCCTCAGTCATGCATTACTAGCATAAACTTTCTGATGAGGAAATCTTGAGCCTTCCAGAGAATTCTACAGCTGGTTCTGACCTGTGTTATCTGGGGGTGATAAAGACTTTGTGTCGGTTACTAATGAGGTTAAAATCACATTTTGAATGGAATTTTAGAGTAAGATGCAGTTACTGATCCAATTCAGGGAAAACTCAGCCCTCTGAGAAGGTTCAATCAAATGCTTCCGCATCAAAGGCAGCTGAAGTTGGAACAGCGAGAGAAGTTTTGAACACACAATTTTTGTCGTCTGTAAGTAAATTCGTTATGAACATCCTGAAAGTGTGAGAATGGCTCAGTATTTAGCTCTGCTAATGAGTCAACAACTCTATTTTCAGTGCTTTCAGAACTCTCAGTGAATCAAGACTTGTTAGATTTTAGAAGAAAAGAAGAAAAAAAAAAAAAAAAAAAAAAAAAAAAGGGCAGTCAACTAATTGAGAACTAAAGAACAGTGCTTGGACTGTGCCACTCAAGAGTTGGGGGGGGGGGGGGGGGGATTGGGGAAAGGTTTACCATCATGTATGTCTGTGGTCTCATTGGTACAAAAGAAACTTAAGCAGATGGAATTCAGTCATGCAGTTGGGGGAGGGGGGGGGGGGGGGCTAAATTAAACAAGGACTCAGTTCCAAGAGAGAAATATCATCTCTGCAAATTTCTTCATTTTTGTCAAAAAATCAACCCTAGCTGTTGACTCTGATACACAGCTTGTGAGAAGCTTATTGGAAATTAAGTTTTATCACCCTGGAGACAATATAACCATCACTCCTGAACTGTTACTCCAGCACATGAAAGCTAGACAAATAATAGATGTATCAGATCTTACAAACAGTTTCTTTACAGCTCTTGATCTAGTTAAAAAGCTACAGGAGAAGTAAATGCCTTTAATGAGGAAAATAAACAATATTGAGAGATTTTTGATGATATGAAGACTAGTGATTGGTAACAAGGCCTGTACCTTGATTTCGGTTGTATATTAAGGAAAGAAAAATAAGGATGTTGTTCTTCTTAAGCACTTTGCTTTCAAAAGTGGCAGTAAGCAAACGAGAAGAAAAAGGCAACTGTCCGTTTCTATAACAGCACAAAATATGGGGACGGGGTGAGTGACCAAATGATCTGTAAATACAATGCAAAGATTAGTGTAAGATTGTCACAAATTGTCTTCTGTATTGTGGATAAATGTTTAGGCACAGTAGTAAAGCAACCCAAGAAAAAGAAGAACTTTAAGTTAAAGCCAAATGCTAAAATAGGCCCCTAAAGAAATATGATGTCCAAAAAGAGCCTAGTTTGTACTAATAACAAGAAAACTACATTGCAAACATTGCAGTTTACAAGACATTCAGAGGTACAACTGCCGAACAATGAATAAAAATTATATATGCAAATAAACGATTAAAAGAATCATTTTTTCATACAATATTGACACAAAACCCACACCCACAACAGTAGTACAAGTTTATATGCTAACTAGCTCCACAGATGAAGAGATTGATGAAATGCATGACAAGATAAAAGAAATTATTCAAATAGTTGAGGGAGATGAAAATTTGTGATGGGGTCTAAAATTCAATAGTAGGAAAAGGAAGAGAAGGAAAAATAGTAGGTGAATATGAAGTAGGGGAAAAGAATGAAAGACAAAGCCAACTGGTAGAATTTTACACTGAGAGTAATTTAATCACAGCTAACAGTTTAAGAACCATGAAAGAAGGTTGTATACATGGAAGACACCTGGAGACACCAGAGGATTTTAGAGTGATTATATAATAGCAAGACAGAGATTTTAGAACCAGATTTTAAATTGTAAGACATTTCAAAGGGCAGATGTGGACTTGGATCACAATTTATTGGTTACAGACTGTAGATTAAAACTAAATAAACAGCAAAAAGGTAGAATATTAAGGAGATGAGACATGGATAAACTGAAACAACCAGAGGTCGTAGTGTGTTTCAAAGGGAGTGTTAGGGTACAATTGACAAGAGCAGGAAAAGGAATATAGTAGAAGGAAGATCGGGTATATTTCAGAGATGAAATAGTGAAGGCAGTGTTGGATCAAATGGGTAAAAAGACAAGGCGTAGTAGAAATCCTTGGGTAACACAACAGATATTGAATTTAACTGATGAAAGGAGACGATATAAAAATGCAGTAAATGAAGCAGGCAAAAGGGAATACAAATGTCAAAATAAGATTGACGTGAAGTGCAAAATGGCTAAGCAGGAATAGCTAAAGAACAAATTTTAATATTTAGAAGCATATACCACAGGGGAAAGAGAAATACAGCCTACGGGTAAATTAAAGAGGATTTTGGAGAAAACTACCTGTATGAATCTCAAAAGCACAGATGGAAAACCAGTCCTCAACACAGAAGGTAAAACTGAAAGGTGGAAAGAGTACATAAGGTGTCTATACAAGGAAGATGTACTTTAGGGCAGTATTATAGAAATGGAAGAGAACATATATGAAGATGAGGTGGGAGATATGAAACTGGAAGGAGAATTTGACAGAGCAATGAAAGACCCAAGTCAAAACAAGGCCCTGGGAGTAAATAATTTCCTGTTAGCACTACTGATAGCCTTTGGAGAGCCAGCCGTGACAAAACTCTTCCATCTGGTGAGCAAAATGTATGAAACAAGCATAATAACCTCAGATTTCAAACAGAATATGTTCAAATTCCAAAGGAAGCAGGTGCTGGAAGGTGTGACTGTTACCAAACTGTTAGTTTAATAAGTCATGGTTGCAAAATACTAACACAAATTCTGTACAGAAGAATGGAGAAACTGGCAGGAACCAACATCAGGGAAGATCAGTTTGGGTTCTGGAGAAATGTAGGAACATGAGAGGCAATTCTGACCCTAACACTTATCGTAGAAAACAGATGAAGGAAAGGCAAACCTACCTTTATAGCATTTGTAGACTTTGAGAAAGCTTTGGACAATGTTGACTGGAGTGCTCTCTTTGGAATTCTGAGGGTATCGGGGACAAAATATAGGGAGCAAAAGGTTGTTTACAACTTGTACAGAAACCAGACAGCAGTTATAAGAGTTGAGGGGCATGAGAGGAAAGCAGTGGTTGAGAAGGAAGTGAAATAGAGTAACATAGGGTAATAGGCTACAATCCTATCTGTACATTGAGCAAGAAGTAAAGGAAACAAAATAAAAATTTGGAGTAGGAATTAAAGTCCAGAGAGAAGAAATGAAACCCTCGATGTTGGCTGATGACGTTGTAATTTTCTATGAGAGAACAATGAATTTTTAAGAGCAATTGAACTGAATGGGACAGTGTCTTGAAAGGATGATATAAGATGAACATCAACAAAAGCAAAACAAGGGTAGTGGAATGTAGCCAAATGTAAAAAGTTAATGCTGAGGAAATTAGATTAGGAAATGTGACGCTAAAAGTATTGGACGAGTTTTGCTATTTGGGGAGCCAAGCAACTGATGAGGAATTAAGTAGAGGGAATATAAAATGTAGACTGGCAATGGCAACAAAAACGTTTCTGAAGAAGAGAAATTTGTTAACATTGAGTATAGATTTAAGCATCAAGAAGCCTTTTCTGAAAATATTTGTTGGAATTTAGCCATGTCTGGGAGGGAAATATGGGTGATAAACAGATTAGACAAAAAGAAAATATAATCTTTTGAAATGTGGTGCTACAGAAGAAAGTTTGACAATTAGGTGCGTAGATCACATAACTAATGAGGCAGTACTGAATAGACCTGCGGAGCAAAGGATTGGTCGGTATTACATATTCTGAGACATAAAGAGATCACTGATTTACTGCTGGAGAGAAGTGTGAGGAGTAAAAATCGTAGAGGGAGACCAAGAGATGAATACTCTAAGTAACTTAGAGATAAAGAATCTTTCACAGGATAGAGTAGCGTGGGGAACTGCATCAAACCAGTCTTCTGGACTGAAGACAACAACAATGATGACTAAAACAAATAAAACAAATTTAATAATATTAGTGATTTTTTTGTGCGAGAGTCAAAACAACAGCTCACTATTCTATGACTAGCACATTCTCAACAGCTAGAATGTTAACATAGCCAAGTATTCCGATGGCTATTTTGCAGGTTCTTTGCACTTAACCACTTGATGAATATTCATGATTAAACATGTCTCTTGCATTATTTTTCTCTGATTACTGATGAAGTACTGTGAGAGTAGATAAAATAATAGTATTATGTACCTTACCTGCATCTGCCCATAACAGCAGTTAAGACAGTCCCCAGAACTACCACCTTTTTCATGGTTTTAGCCTGTGATGAGATTTAGGTATTTTTTGAGTATGTAACGGGATTTTTAAATATGTATATATACTTTCATTCAATAGCTTTTTAATTTAAATGTTTTTGTGTATGTCTAAATATCATGCTCAAAGCTATGTAAGATTAGTGTTCACATGAAGATTTTCTTGTGCAGGATAAAGACTCAGTAGACAAATCAAAAACCGAAAGTACGAGGAAAAGTCCAGAAACTGATGTAGTGGCTTCAACCGAGAATCAAATGGAAGCTGATGAAGCAAAGAAAATAGTTGAGAGTATTACTGATTCTATCTCAAATGGAGAGAAACAAGAATGTAAGCTCACACTGTACTTATAAATGACAAATTTTTATACTGTTTTTGTTTACATGTGCTAGAGGTGGGTAGATGAAGTAAAAGTAAATAAAATTGATTCTAGTTCAGTATGCTGCTCTGGTGTAATATGGGAGTCAAACGGCTTAATTAATTTTTTTTTTTCAACAATATTATGCAAAGGATGGTTACTACTCACTATATAGTGGTGATGCTAAGTCGTGGGTAGGTACAACAAAAAGAATGTGAGAAAATGAGCTTTTGGCTAACAAGGCCTTGGAATTATATATATGACACACACACACACACACACACACACACACACACACACACACACACACACACAAGACCACAGTCTGCTGAGGCCAGACTGTTAGCGGGAGCACATGATGAGAGAAGCAACCGTGTGGTGGGGAGGGGGAGAGAGATAGCAGGGTAGCATTGGAGGACACTGAAGTGCTGCTTGTGGGAGCATACTGGGACATGGTGGAAAGAGAGTAGGGCAACTAGGTGCAGACAGGAGGTTAAACGAAGGGCACAGGGTGGGGGGTGTAGCAAAAAGGAGAGAAGTAAAAAGACTGTGGGTGTGATGGTGGAAAAGAGGGCTGTGTAGTGCTAGAATGGGAACAGGGAACACTAGATGGGTAAGGACAATGGTTAAAGAAGGTTGAGGCCAGGAGGGTTGTGGGACTGTACGATATATTGCAAGGAGAGTTCCCATCTGTGCAGTTCAGAAAAGCTGGTGTGGTGTGAAGGATCCAGATGGCACAGGCTGTGAAGCAGTCACTGAAATGAAGGACGTCACGTTGGGCAGATTGTTCAGCAATGGGGTGGTCCAGTTTGTCAGTGGCCATTCATGCAGACTGACTGCTTGTTCTTTGTCATGCCCATATAGAATGCAGCACAGTGATGCCAGCTTAGCTTGTAGATCACGTGACTGGTTTCATAGGCAGCCCTGTCTTTGATGGGATAGATGATGATTGTGACTGGATTGAAGTAGGAGGTGGTGGGAGGGTGTATGTGACAAGTCCTCCTTCTAGGTCTATTACAGGGATATGAGCCATGAGGCAAGGGGTTGGGAGCAGGGGCTGTGTGGGGATAGACAAGGATATTGTGTAGGTTCGGTAGGAGACAGAATATCACTGTGGGTGGGGTGAGAAGGATAGTGGGTAGGACATTCCTCATTTCAGGGCATGAGCAGAGGTAGTCAAAAGCATGGTGGAGAAAGTGATTCATATTTTCAGTAAGACTTGTAAACTGGAAAGTCTTTCAGCTTGAGAGAGCGAGGGAGAGGGATGGAGGGAGGGGGGGGGGGGGGGGTAGGTAGTAGGTGCATCAGAAGAGGAGTATTTACTCGCAGCCCACGAACCAGAGTTTCTGGCAGCTCAGATACACTCTTAACTTTCATAACTTATAAAAATTTTATCAAACTGAGAATGATCAGAAACAGAAAAGGAAAGGTAAGACATCTGAAGGTTGGAAAAAAGGACAGGAAAGGTGCTACAAACCCTGGATTGGTAGTCAGGGGGGAGGGAGGGAGGGAGGCTGGGCTGCATTTTACAGTTGACGTATCATAGTGCACGGCAGTAATGTAAAGTATCATTTCAGAAATATTGCTTCTCCCATTTATACTTTTATATTCATAGTGTTCAAAGATATACAGCTGTTGTGTTAATATGTAGCAGGAAATGAGCCAGCATAGACATATATGAAATATTAAAAAACATTACGGGGGATGGTTGGCATGGCAAGTATTAAATATACTGGTTGGTATTAAAAACGATAAGTAAGGCTGCTTAAAACCTGGGTGTTTCTTTGACCACCACAATGCTCTACCAGAAAGGCTTTAATGAAGTAGCGTTCTTGTGACCTTCAGTTTAATACAGGACAAAATGACAGTGCCACTTTTTCCAAACTGGATTTCCTAGATCTGACCTGTATTTGAAGATGGATCTTGAGGTTTGTTGTACAACATTTATCTGTATAGTCAGCAGACCACATCACACAAATAATATACTAAAATAAAAATTAAAGTTGTGGACAGTTAATTGCAAAATGTAAGTAATACGTGAATAAGAAATAAAGACCATTTTTTGTTATCACACATTATCATTCAGTTATACTTACTCATCAGTCCAATATATGAAATGTATGTAATTAAATTTTTTTGATGTATGTGTTTATAAACATTTAAAAAATGCATGTAATCTAGCATTCTAATTATACGCAATAAATCGGTGTCACTAATAATTTTCAACATACCTTAAAATAAGGAAAATTGGTTTCATGTCACTGCTTTAAGTTTTTATTTCTATTGCTGCTTCTGTTAACGATAAATTAAAAAAAAATTGTAACATGTTACTAAAAAACATACTTGTACTAAACCATAAATGCTTATAGTGAATGTCATTAAAATGAAAAACCGTTATTAATGCAAAGAGATTAAGAAATTTTATGGTATTTGAATTGTGTCAAAGGCCATTTCTCATGGCAATTGTCCTTAGCAGTAGTTGCTTCTCTGGCTTGCTACTGTTATACAAATAAGGAAGTTATAACATCTAAAACAAGCAAAGGTAATTGTAGCACAATATAGGTTAATTGTTTCCTACTGTTGTCGTCTAATTACAATTTTTTTCAATAACATTTTTTATGTAGTAATGTGTGAAAATTCTGATTTTTGTAGTGGAGGAGAGCACAAAGGAGATAGTTCGGAAGGCAGCACTTGCTGTTGGGTCTCTAAAGGAAACTGAGTTTGACATCCGCTTCAACCCTGATGTCTATTCTCCTGGAGTTCAGCACATTGATCCAGATGGGGAAAGGCTTAAAAAGGAGCGTCAGCTAGTCAAGGATGCTTGCGAGTTCCTCCTTACTGTACAAATACCGACACTTGTGAGTATACGTATAATGGCTGTGTCAAATTATCATGAAATGTTCCTATCACAGTTGTCTGCATCACTGGGACAGTTTGTGTAGAACCACTGAACTAGATGTCACAGTGAACTCTTATCCAGGAGGGCAGGATTCAAATTATCAGGTTTAAGTTTCCAGAGGTTCTTGTTTCCGCAAATGCCAGAATGGTTTTTTCAGCAAGACAACAGCTGATACTCTTCCTTATCCTTGTGAATCCTAGCTTGTACACAATCTCTTCGATGAATTCATTGTTGAAGGATGTTAAATGCTCTTCTTCCTTCCCTCCCTTTATGTGTGACTAGACACAAGATGAAAAGTTTAATCATTCACGCCATTTGGCTCTTGTAGCACAATAAGCTTCTCATTTAACAAATTACAGATCACAACATGTATTTAAACACAGATTACTAAAAACTGGAGCCATTCTTGCACAGATATCCTTAAAATCCTATGTCAGCGTAACTTTATTAATATTATATCCTATACTGAATGTCCCTATTCCAATTTCAGTTTTTAAACTTTTATAAAAATTGTGTTATTGTGGAAGACATATGTATCTTCAAAGTTTACTTCCTAAGATATTTATTGAGAGTCTTGTATCAAATTAATTTTTATTATTGTTAACATGACATAACATGGTATGAATGTGAAGTGCTGCCTTCAGTCTGATAAAAAGGAGATGTCAGTCTTGCTTTGATAAAACTTTGCATGTTATTTTGTCAACATTTTTTCTGGGTTGTAATATAACTATCAGAAATGTGTCAACATTCCACATCAGCAATTCATTACCAACACCTCAAAGTGATACATAGATGTCCTGTGAGCTGTGATAAGAACAAATATCTTGTAAAGTTCCAAAATTATAGATGTAATTTGTAGACCTGCTTGACTGGATTTGCATAGCATGTACCAGATGAAGCACAGTTCATGTTTTAGTCCCATAATATGCACTTCACCATACTAAATGGCAGGGAGTTTGAGACTCCTTTTGTCATAGTCTAACATTACAAATTTTCATGAACATGATGATTTAGATTATACCCCTGTGGTTTTTTTATTATTTTCAAAAAATATTTCATGCAACACCCAGGTTCTAACTAGTAAGTAGAACTTCTCAGCATTGATGTCATCAGGGCTACAGCACTTGCTGTAATTGTACAAATATGGAGGAATCAGTATGGTAGGGCCATTTGTTAAGGGAACTACTTGTCATTTAGAGGTAGCTACAAGGTAATCTAAGCATTGTATATCCCATGTCCAAGCAGATTTCTTAGGAAAACTGTGCTGTTACAATGAGGTGGTCAAATGTATTATGAATAATTTGTAAAATTTTTTGTTGCTTAATTTGCAGACACTTTCTGAAATATATAACTTTTCCTCTCCTTGCAGATTCGTGATTGTCTTGATCATTCAACAGCCCCACTGGATGGAACTACCCTTTCTGAAATGATCCATAATCGTGGTATCAACATTAGGTATTTAGGAAAAATTGCAACTATGCTGGCAAAAGTGAAGCAGCTGGAGTATTTATATAATATAGCTGCCTCAGAGCTAGTGACCAGGGCAGCAAAACACGTCTTCACGACTTACATGCAGGTACATAATTTTCAGTCTGTTGCATGAAAGTAATGATTTTATAAAATGGTAGTAAATCATAACATAAAGACTGAACACTATATGTTAAAAAAAATTCATTTGTCCGCTTGTTTGTTGCAGAGTACAGAGCTGATGAACCTGTCTGCAGCAATAAGTCACTTCCTTAATTGTTTCTTGTCTGCCTGTCAAGTACCTCATCCACAGCAAGTTGCTGATGAGGTAATACTGTATCCTAATTTTTGTAAAAAGAAGACAATTAAAATGTGTGCAGTAAATAAAAAAATCAGTCAAAGTACAACGTGGTCATTTTATCTCATAGTAATACTTCAGTATCACCACTAATGATTTTAATGTTCTTGGTAACAGCAAGTAGAAACGCCATTTGATCTCGGTGTATTCTCTTGTGTTAAATTATTTTTTCCCATTTGAATTACTGCTAGAAGTTGCACTCAATCTTTCTTAAATCACTAGTCAGGCTGATAGATAATTTTAATTTAATTCATCAGGTGTTCACACTGTCTTAACATTAATTCAATGCAGATTTGATGGAGCACATTAAAATATTCTTATTGCATTAACTATGCAATTTCTTGCTTAAGATATTTTAACATTAATATCTGCAGCATTCTGTTCAATGTATTTCCTGCCGTCTTTAACTGAACACACATTCATGGCTGTGGAATATCTTTTGGATGCAACTGAGAACACTATCAATAGTTCATAAACCTCAGAGTTCAAGAAAGCCACCCATATCACTACGTCTGAAAGTGCCTTTCAGTCAGTGTCATGTCATAATACTTAACCTGTCCGAGCATTTAGAAATGTGTAATATTTAGCAATTATAGAATGTCTGTTTCTAATACAATAATTCCAGGGGTCTTTGTTATATCAGTATGTCTCTGTATCATAGTTCACTATACCATGAACGATGAGAAAAAATGAGCACAAAATGGGCATATGAATGTTTGATTGTACCATATGTGTAATTTTTATCCATTATATTGTCAACTTAAAGTGAAGTAGATCTCTGCCATATTCTAGTTATCATTTGGATCATTTCCTCTAAAAGTTCTGTCTCCTGCATTCAGAAGTGAATTTAGTTTAGACAGATTGTATAGACAAATTGCAGGAATGATGTACTTGAGGTACTTTATGCACCTAATTGCTACCATCTTTTCAGACTTCCACAAACTGCCATGAAAAATGCAAATTAATTTTGCATGTCATTACAAATGATCAGGCAACCATGTTAGGTGCCCATGTATAGACTGCAGCAGAACTTTTGATTTGTCAGACAATTTGATTTTGTGAAATGGCAGATCTAAGCAAAGTTCAGCTCAGTTGTGTGTAAATGTAAAGCTGGCTTTTTTCTAGAAACTGTCTTGTACACAAAACCTCTAAAGCATTGCCATGGTCTGGATGATGTGCAGAATACTTTCGCTGGGTCTACCTTTTTTTTTTCCTCGCTGCACTGCTGCACATATGTATAGTCTTGGACACAGATGCTTGACAAATTTCACCCACTTCTTTGTAAAGTGTTGTTCAGAGTTCCATAAAGTGCCTAGTAAAAATCATAAGCTGTACACAACATACTTACCCCAGTGTCACCACCGAATAGCCTGCTCAGGTTTGTATTCAATAAATCCAATGAAGTTGTGTGTCAGCATTGTGTTAATGACTCTGAACTTTTTGAAAAGGAATTGGTGGTGTCTTCTCTTTAGGTCAAGATTATAATTGTGAACTGTTGCACAATGAACATTTGAATCCAATAATTTCGCTGACTGTCATTAGTCTCACGGCCAGCTGATATGCTGGAATAAGATGATGTGGTTCAAATGGTTTTGAGAACTATGGTACTTAACATCTGAGGTCATCATTCCCCTCCAACTTAGAACTACTTAAACCTAACTAACCTAAGGACTGCACACACATACATCCCCGAGGCAGGATTCGAACCTGCGACCATAGCAGTCGCGCAGTTCCGGACTGAAGCGCCTAGAACCGCCCGGCCACTGTGACTGGCTTATGATGATATGCCTGAACGATATGAGCACTGTGGATGGTCTGCTTTTTATCATTACAGAGCAGTACTCACAGTTTTGTGATCATTCCTGGAGTTGTGCATGATGGGTCAATCCAAATATTTTTCATCCTTGGGAGATTTCCCCTAAGGTTGACACTCCAATGTTATAGGGTTTTTGTTCAAAAGCCTATTTTAGCATTTGACAGATTTCATCTGCAGCTTTTCTTTTTCAGCTTGAAACAAATTTTTAATGCAACTCCTTTGCCCCTTAAAGTTAAATATTTAAATATTGAGACAGTAGAGCATGATGTAATAAAATCAAATAAGTGTATCGCAGCTGGATTTTGAGACACTCCCTGTTAAAATAGTCTCCATAAAACTTTTAGAAGCAGAAGTTGGTATACTAGTGCATTGTGTTGGAAAAACTAGGGCATGTTTCATACTCTGGAATCTTAGAGCATGATAACCAGTCATAAGGAAGGGTCTTTGCCTTTCATTGATGATTAAAAGCAAAATAGACAGTGCATTAAAATAAATTTTGTTCAATGAGAAAAAGAATAAAGTTACATAAAATAGTTTATCATTTTCATTCTTCTGATTCATTGATTGCAATTGTTCATGCAGCTACAAACAAAAACCTCAAAGCGCCGAAACAAACGCAAGGGCCGTTCTAATCCTCTTGTGAATGCTGACAATAATGAATGGGCTAATCTAACTCCAAAGTCTCTGTGGAGTCAACTGAAGAGTGAATTAAAAGCATACTATGACTGGGACTTGCCAGCTGATTCTATTGAAACAGCTGTTGAACATTTCTCTTTCCAAAAGATATCATTGCTTAGGTATGTACACAACATGTTTGTGGTCATTATAAGTCTGTTCAATGTGCAGCTGTGTAGTTCATACAAATTGGTCTAAATTACATCCAGAGTTCACAGAATATATATGTGTTTGTGTAAGTTTAAAAATTATATATTTGTTTTTGTGCAATGTTTAAAAATTATATATTTGTGTTTGTGCAATGTTTAAAAATTATATATTTGTGTTTGTGCAATGTTTAAAAATTATATATTTGTGTTTGTGCAATGTTTAAAAATTATATATTTGTGTAATGTTTAAAAAAATTTAATAGCAATTTAATTGTTTCAGGTCATTTTGTTTAAAAACAGGAATACAAATTATGTTGAGAGAATATAGTTTTGATAATAAGAACAGGTTAACATTTTTTGAAGAAGACATTATTAATATTTTCCCTGTTGTAAAACATATCAATCCTCGGGTATGTATAATTACCAATAAACCACTAGAAATGTTTTGGGGCAGAAAAAATGAACAAATATTAAAAGTTCTGTACATTATTATTATTACAGTAAAACTTCTGAATTATGGACATCTATGGGAAAAATCAAAATATCTGCTTTTAAAATGTGTCCACTATTCATAAAGGATAAAAATACAGTATAGAATACAGTATGTACAATGTACTGTGGATAGAAAAGTACTATACTAAGATGTACTATATAAATAAATTAATGAAAATTTATGTTTGTTTAAATGCAGTCACTGCTGGATTTGTGATGGTAATGCACCTGTATGTCGTACCAGCATATCTGATTTAAAAAAAAAAAAAAAAAAAAACAGAACTGCAAATTTTGAGATGTGGTATGATAGAAGTTTTGCTGTGGTTGACTTCTAAAATGCTCAGAAAAATGATAAACAATTTTAAGAAGCCTAAATTTCAAGCACTAGCATAATAAAGTATTAAAAATTTTTTCATATATCCTGGAAGGTTGGTTTGAAATAATCATGTAATTTTTTTGTGAACCAGACTCATTTTATGTAAATGACTTCTCAATGTGTGTTTCAGCTGCAGAAGTTATACTGGGTCCCTCTTTGTCACATTTTACTGAAAAAATTGTGTTTCAATTTTCTTAGTTCTTCAACTGCTTGCTTGTTTGGATGTGGAGTAAAGTCCAATTCAATTAAATCGTTGTCAACTTCATTCTGTTGTCCAATCTCAACAGTCACCACAGTCTTCTTGATGAAGCTCTTGTATGAGTTCACTTATGTCAGTTGATGTATTTTTTATGAGCAGTTTATCATCAATATTGGCATATGCCTCAGGTCCACCAAATTCCTCTACTTAAGTCTGAAATTGTTTTCTTCACATTATCAATCACTGAAGTACAGCCATTAAGAATGAACCATGAATTCTTGAAACAGTTGCTGTTTGTAGTGGATATTACTTGTCTTAAGACTGGAGAAATCCATAGAATTACATCCAGTACACTGATAGATTTTCTGAGTTCATATCCGGACAAAATTCGAGACAAAATATGTCTCAACACTTTTTGCACGTAAAACACTCTGAAATGTTGAATAATCCCCTGATCCAGTGCTTGTTACGTGAAGTTGAATTTGGCAGCAAAAAGATTATTTTTGCATTTTTTAGTGCAGCATCATAAAGGAAAAGGGCATTAGCCACAAGCAAAATCACCTTGCTCCTTTGTCTTTTCATTGTTATATCAGATGCCAGCAACCATTTAGTCATTATTGCCCTCATCACTCCAGATGGTTTATTAGCATTCCGCTCCACGTTCTATTTATTCGAATGAATATCCTTAAAACATCTAGACTTGGCAGCCTTAACAATAATGAAGAGCTTTTCAAATTTGCCTGTCATATTAACTCATAGTAGTATGGTGAGTCACTCTTTTGCAATTTTGCTTCTTGAACAGTTTTCATCTTTCAAGGTCATTGTTTTATTGGGAATTTTTCTGAAGAAAAGATCAGTCTCATTACAGTTAAAAATGTTTCCTTCTTCATAATCATCACAAATTCCTCTTACACTTTTTTGCCACTCTAACATGATGTTTTCGTTCGCAAACTGGATTCACCACACATGGTTGGAAAAGAGATATTGTGTTCATTCCTAAATTTGTCAAGTCAACCTACATATGCTTTAAAATTGTGAAGTCCTAAGTCCACGGTGGTAGTAAATGTGAGTGCTGTCTCATGGATCAGAGATCGAGGACCTGATGACTTTCATGTATATCCACTGCAGGTGGGGATTATGTTGTGAAGTGGGCTGTGCCTGTATGTTGGGCACTGAGAAGGCACAGCTGATTACACCTGTGGTGGAGAGGCTGTTGGTTATGAGAGATAGCATAGCTGCTGGACAGGTCTGGAACCACATGGAAGCGACAGAGAAAGTCTGCACCAATAACTGGTTCGGCTACATCTGCGATGATGAATGTCTAAGTGAATAAGTCACTGAGGCCAAGGACTAGTGTTTAGACATGTGATTCTTAGACTTGGATTGTTGTAGCATTTGCTGCACAGAGTTGCATGGATGTGTAGGCTGGCATCTGACATGGTGAAAAGGACACCATTATGCAGACCTCTGAACTAGTGTTGGCGAAATACAGTCGGCCATGGCCATGATGCAGTCACATACAGAGAGAGTAGTGTTGGGAAAAAGGCAGGGTGATACAGTCTGTCGTCATTTTGGGTGTCCAAGTGACTTGGATATCCTGCATGGTCCAGTGTGCCTCTTGGTAATTGTGCATGAAGTTTGGGAAACTCCATGGCGTAAGACAGTTGCAAGCAGAATCGGCATATCGTGCATGGTACCAGCAAAAGAGATTCTGTGCAGGCTCAGCGTGGTCAAAACATTCTGCACAGGCATAGTCAGTGGCATTATCTGCAGGTGCAGTGCAGTTGGTGGTGTTCTACACAGTTGTGGATGCAGCAAGATAGTGGGGGTATGTTGTGACTATGCAAAGGTCATCCCTCTGACTGAATACATTGACATCAGAATTGATGGAAGTCAAGTGAGGTTGGCACAGCTCATGGTAAGCAGGAGGTTGGTTGTGCAACAACTGTAGTCACAATTCATGCTCTCTGCCATTGCTGTCAACATTATTTATGTGTTGTCCATGCTCTATGGTAGAATATATTTTATCAGCAAGTTCAAGACGTGCATGCTAAGATTCATGTTCATGAGTGACCAAGCAAGTTAGTTTTACGGGGGAAGCTTCACAACCCAAAAGGTCTGTAACATGTGGTCGAGCATGAGGAGGAGATCAATCTGTGGGTGGAGGCAATGCCACAATTTACATAGATTTCTTCCTCCTCCGGGGAACATGTGAGGCTGCAGAGTACAGCAGCTTTCCCGGGAGGGGAAGTGGGGGGGGGGGGGGGGGGGGGTGCAGAGGTTGGAGGGGAAGATATCACTTATACTTACAGTATTCATGTGTTCCCTCTAGTGGCTAAGCAAAACAATGAATTTTGTACAAGCACTGATGACATCACTTGAAGCAAAATGCTGTCCACAGTGGCAAACCACAAAATTATTGATCTGGCCAAAAAAGGAGGTAGCTTGAGATGTCTTGTGGCCAATGGTTTGCCAAGGTGACATTCATAGTGGAAGAACTGTTGGGCAAGTATTGTCCATGTGCAGCATGTCATGACGTTCGGTAGGCAAAGTAGGAGACAGTGCAAACTGGCTGAATGAGTTCCAGAGAGGTAAGATTCACATAAGACACGACTGATACCTGTTAAAATGTGAGTAGTCACAAATCCAACTGGTTAGATTGCTGTAACTATGGAATAGCCTGGTCTGCGAGTGAAACAAGGTCACATGTAAGATCAAATAGTACACTGTCTGATACAATCCGTTGTCCAGAAGAATATCACTGTCACTTTTTAACAGACAAGATTCATGCAAGATGTTATCCATTGCATCTGATGATGTGACATGAGAACCATTGTCCAACGCCATAAATTGCACATCACAATGAGGGGACAAAGGCAACACAGTTGCAGTGCAATAGTCATAAATATTTAAATTATGTGTAGACACGGTCATCAGGGTTACCAATGTAGTGCTACAGTGTACACACTGTGATGGCAATGAATAATCACACAACCCAGGTACAATATAGCAAACTTATGAAAAGGACAGTTATTACTCACCATATAGCAGATATGCTGAGTTGCAGATAGGCACAACAAAAAGGCTGTCAGAAGAATTTTCGACGAACAAGGCCTTTGTCAGAAATAGACAAAATGAAAGCAAGTGCGCGCGCGCGCCCCACACACACACACACACACACACACACACACACACACACACACAAACCCTCGCACATGTCACAACAGTCTCTTGCTGCTGAAGCTTCAATGGCTTGCAGTGTAGCCTCAGTAGGCAGAGACTGTGGTCGTGATCGTGTGCGTGTTTTGCCTATCCGATAAAGGCCTGGTTGGCCGAAGCCCTTCTGACAGTGCTGCTTCTGTGCTTACCTGTGACTCAGCATCTCCACTATATGGTGATTAGCAGCTATAATTTTCATAGTATTGTTACATTCCATCCTGGATGTTCCATTGATTGATGTGGCACATTTTTTTAACAAAACAGGCCTACACATCAGAAACATCCGGATTCAACAGAGACATCAAACAAACTGATAGTTTTTTTGCGCAAGGTGCCATTTGACTGGCAGCAATGTTGCTTGATGACACAGTGTTCACACAGGTCTTTAATATGTTAAATCATAAGGATCACAGTTTTTATATAATGGTTTTATTATTGTTATCTTCAGTTATTTAGGGAAAGTACCAGTGCTGAAAGAAGCATTACTTACATCTAAAAGCAAAAAACCAATATATTTGCTGTGATCAATTACTTTGTCCGGAATTCCATCAGTATCAGGACAACAAATTTTTTAGTTTGCTGATGGCATTTTCTTGCTCTTGGATTACTACAGGATACAAAAATGCAGTATTAGGATTTATAGTGATGTTATGATTAATCTTTATACGGCCTTGGGTTTTTATAACGTTTTGTGCTATATGTAAATTACAGTTGAATCTGTTGGCAATAGGTAAAGGATCATTTATAGTTTTGTCCTTACTTTTAATAACAATGTTGTTGTTTCTTAATCTGCTTCTGGCTAAGCTTTTATTTATCACTTTTCAGACTGATTTCATTATTTTTGTTACCCTTGTTTCTACTGAGGAATAAACCATTGTTTAATTTTTTGTTACGGCAATGACTTTAATATACAATTTCTGATAACAATTGACATACTGTTTCAGAGCTCGATTTAGCCTTGCTGATTTACTTAACTCTCTAAGTTGCTCTCTTTGTTTTGTAATCTGCTGTGTTATCCATGTGTTAGTTTGCTTTTTACTTTAATTTTCTTAGGAGAGACTGTGATTTTTTTATAGTTATGTTTGTAACAACTCAAAAATAACTCAGACTTCATATCTACAGTGTCATGTTTATCTGTATCCCAGTTTAGGATTTTCAATTCTTTGTTAAAAGATTTAATGTTGTCATCTCCTGTAGATGTATTTCTCACTTGCCCTGTAATTTAATGTAACTGTATAAATAAAAAATCTACTCACATAGCAGAGGCAGGAGAATACATGTGAAAGCTACAGAAATGGGCAAGCTTTTGGAGCCAGTGGCTCCTCCTCCTGGCAGAGGGGTTGAAGGGGAAGGAAGAGGGATGACTAGTGATGTTTGGAAACGAAGAGAATTATGGAAAAGTCACCCAGAAGCCCAATTCAGGGGAGATTTATTCTACAAGTTTCCGTACACAACACTCAAACTTTTTTGTCGCACCAAAACTAATTTCTTTGCATTCAGTACCTTGTGTGACATATGCTTGTTCATCCACCTTTAAGAGTTTCTCAATGAAAGCTGCTACCCATTTCAAATCCTGTTATTTTGGCAGTACAAACTTTGTTTTCGTTTAACCATTGTTCACTTACACATAAAGTTGAAATATCCTTTAGATGATCAATCAAAAGTACTTCTAATTCAGAAATCTTATTTATTATACCCTAAATGTTTTAATAAAAAAGGCTAATAATATGATGATATCCTTAGGATCTATCAGATTGCTGATCTCATTATTTGATGGCTGCCTGTCTGCAATAAAAAATTCTTGAAATGGCCTGGTGGTGACCGTCTTCCTTTGCTTAAGGGGCAGGTGGTTTTTACTACTTCTTACAGTTCAGCTGATACTGTTGTTGATGGTACCAGGGGGGTGTAGGCTTTTCTGCTTGAAGACGATGGTTGCTGTGCTGCAGATGATGTTGCTGACTGGGCTACATGAGGCAAGAGAATAATGGGCTCACTATACTTGCATCTATATATATTTCTAGGAACTTTCAAGCAGTAAAATGTAAATGTCAGAATGAGTAAAACTGATGAACATACAGCTGAATCCATGTGTGTGCATGTGGCTAGGGCCTCCTGTTCAGTGTACCAGTTGCCTGGTCAAGTCTTTTTAGCTGATGGCACTTGCGTGACTTATATGTTAATGAGGATGAAGTGATGATGAAGACAACATCCTGCTGCTGAGCAGAGAAAATGTACAAACCAACCAAGAATCGAACCTGGGCCCCTCGCATGGCATTTTGCCACACTGGCCACTCAGCTACAGGGGGAGACATTAATCCACTATAGCTGTATTTATTGAAGTCCTTGTAGTTGCACACTACACGTTTCACAACACTTTTAGTTGCATCTTCTGATTCATCTATGTAAAAAAAAAATTACCAGTACTATTACTGCAGTGAGTGAGTAATTACGTAGGATAAGTTATTTGTGGATTGAATGAGTTAGAAAACACATCAAATTGGAATTGGATTAACCAGAGTACCAACCTGCTTAAAGTTAGACATAAAGTGGTTGCATTACAACCCTCTGATAAGGGGCTAGTTTTGCATAATGATTTTGAACATATTGTGGCATATTGCAGACTAACATTGTTGTTACATGTAGCTAATGTAGTTTATGATTGAAAAGGTGTAATGGTAGATGCCAACGTGAAGTATACTCAGCAATTGCAAAAATTAAAACCTACATGCACACCTTTAGTGTCACGCCGGCAGGAACCCCAATGAAAGTGATAAAATTGACTTACATTCAGCCGTAAACATATGGCTTATTCACCCAAAATTTAGTTCAACTAACCTTAAAGCCAATACTGTTCAATATCAAATATGCAGATAGCCTTTGCAGTCAAAGCATTACTGTTGTAAATTGTAAATGTTTAATCCAAATCATGAGAGTGGCCCTATAATAAAACTTATGCCGTAAAGTGGTAACTATAATGAAAAATGTCTATCTGCAACGTAGATCAAGACGAATATCACAGCCACCATAAACATACATGACTGAACTTACAGATGACCGGTGCTGTGGTGAGAACCCAATACACATCCTTAATTGAAGAAAACAGCTGAGACTGCTGTTCATAATATCAATATATAGATCACATCAAATTAGTGGTCTATTGTGTGACGTAATGTCAGGTATCAGCCATGGTAATTGAGTGGTCTGGGAGGGCACTATACACTACACAAGCAATTAAACCCAGTTAATTAACTAAATAAAGTAAATTCAATACAATTAGAGCAACTAAAAGTGTTGTAGTTGATGACCAAATTGGATAAAGTAACATATGACCTTGGGCTACTAATATGTTCATGACATTGAAATTACAGTTGTCGTTAAAATTGAGCTATGTACGAGTCCTTCAGCTGTGGTTGTCCTTGGTCTAAAATTATTTGCAATTCTTGCATCTGCTTAATGAATTATGGGAGTCTTGAATTTTGTAGTCTGATACTGACTTTCCCTTGCTACTTCGATGTAAAAAGTGTTGTGTGAAATGTTTTCTCTCCAGGGAATCTACAGACAATAATTGTGAATTCTGGAATGCTTTTCGAATCTTTTCAAACTGACTATTGGCCTTAGCGATTTCCTCATTCACAACAGAATTGCTTATAAGGTAGTGTCTATAAGATTGCCTCTGTCAGATGGTTCAGAGTACGGTACAGGATCATTCTAGCCTTAAAATTGCTCTTAGCTCATGTTTGTGTACAGACATAAAAATGTAGCTGCAGTCTGTAAACTAATCATACCTCAAGATAGAGAAGTCCTTGCTCATAGCTGTTTCAAATAACATCATTCTGGACGATCATGTTAAATGTGGAAACTTGGTACTTTCTGTTAGATAATGCTAGCCCTCTTACTGAAATGTTAATTCACAAAATATTTGACAATATCAACAGCTGGTACAGCACCAACAGATTTTCACCTTTCTGATAAGGCTCAATGCGTAAAGTTTAGTACTTGTCATTGAGTAACAGTATCTACATAACTGTAATCCGTTCAGATAATGAAATATAAGTAAGATAGTCCAAAGTTTCTGAAATTACAAATGGATAAAACTGCCAGTGGCTCCTCCTGCAGGTGGAAGGATTGAAGGGGACAGAAGATGATGGAGGAAAAGGACTGAAGAGGTTTATGAAATTGGAAGAATTACAGAAAAGTCACCCAGAACCCCTGGTCAGGAGAGAGTTGCTGTACAGGATAAGAAGGAAAGACTGACGGACTGGGGACTGCACTGGATGAGATTTGAAATCTGAGAGCTTAAAGGTTTAAGATCAAGTAGTTAGCAAAAAAAGATAATTGACAAAACATTGTGCAAGAGTTAATAATAGTGGAAAGCTAACTGTGTAATACGTGGTAGAGGTGGGGGCAGAGGAAAATAGACGGGTCAGAAACTAAAAGATATAGAAAATTAAAGGGGAGTGAAGAAAGGAATAGTTACTGAGAAGAGCCCGCCCGGTTGGCTGTGCGGTCTAACGCATGGCTTTCCAGGCGAGAAGGAGCGCCTCGTCCCGCTCGGCGGATTTGTGTATAGGTCTGGTGAACCGGCCAGTCTGTGGATGGTTTTTAGGTTGTTTTCCATCTGCCTTGGCGAATGCAGGCTGGTTCCCTTTATTCTGCCTCAGTTAAACTATGTCGGCGATTGCTGCACAAACAAGTTCTCCACGTACACGTACACCGCCATTACTCTACCACGCAAACGTAGGGGTTACACCCGTCTGGTGTGAGACGTTCTCTGGGAGGTCCACCGGGGGCCGAACCGCACAATAACCTTGGGTTCGGTGTGGGGCGGCGGAGGGGTGAAGTGGACTGTGGTAGTCGTCGTGGGGGTGTGGACCACTGCGGCTGCAGCGGGGTTGGAGCCTCTCAATCGTTTCTAGGCCCCCGGTTTACATACATACATACTTACATACATACATACTGAGAAGAAATATTGAGACTGAAGAAGCACTGAGGTGATTATTGTCATGTTGTAGAGGATGCTCTGCAACAGGGTATTGTGCGTTGCTAGCACACATCTTATGACTATCCTATTCAACCTAACTGATAACTTGGTGGTAGACATAACAATGTAGAAGGCCAAACTGTTTACATAACAGCTGGTACATGACGTGTTGTTTCACAGGTGGCACTCCCTTTGATAGTGTATGTGTCAGTTACAGGGCTAGTATAGGTGGTGGTGGTAGGAAGGCGTGTAGGGCAAGTATTGCAGTGGGGCAGTCACAGGGGTAGAATGTGTATGTAAGGGAAATGGGTGCAGAAGGAGCATAGAGTTCTGACCAGGATATTGTGGAGATTTGGGGGAGGATATGGCTTTGTCCCCCCCCACCCACAGATATATTGTCAGAACCCTATATTCCGTCTGCCCACTCCTACACTATAGCTCCAACCCCTGTGACCATTCCTGCTTTAAGATCTGCCCTACGCACCCTCCTACCACCACTTACACCAGTTGTATAATTGACGACACGTATACTATGAAGGGGAGAGCCACATGCGAAACGACACATCTTGTGTAGTAGCTGTAAAGCTGTATGTAAACACTGTTCAACTTTCTGCAATGTTCAATGGTATGACTACCGCCAAATTCTCATTTTGGTTGAATGGACATTGGCCCACACATCCCATCTGGGTTCTTCCCTCTGACACAGTTTCTCAGAATTCTGAAGGTGTGAACTGGTGTTCCAATCCAATATGTCCTTGTTTCTTACCGCCCACTTGTGCTTAATTTATGTTAATATCTTCAGTCTCAACATTCCTTCTCAATAACTATTCCTCTGTTTTAGTTTTCTACATCTTTTATTTTCTGACCTGTCCATTTTTCCACTTCCACTATGTATTATGCCCTTAGCTTTCCATTCTTACTAGCTCTTGCACTGTTTTGTCAGCAATCTCTATCTTGCTTATTGCCCCATCTTCAATGTTTAAGCTTTCAGATTTTCAAATCTGATCCTGTGCATTCCCCAACAGTAAGTCTTTTCTTCTCATCCCATCCAGCGCCTCTCTACTGACCTGGGGTTATGGACAAATTTCCTGTAATTTTCCCATTTTCTAAACCTTGCCAGTCCTTTTCCTTCATCCCTCTTCTGTCCCCTCAATCCTTCTGCCAGAATGAGGAGCCACAGGTTCCCAAAGCTAGCACATTTCATTAACTTCTGTGTGTTTTCTCTTGCTGCAACTTGGTGAGCAGAACTTTTGTCTAACCAATTATATTTTCAAAAATTGATTATTTTTGTTGATGTATTGTTTTGACAAGTTTTTTGCAGTACACCTACTCATCCATTTTTTTTTTTGTTAAAATAATCAGCATCTTGGTTATGGAGGATAGCCTGAAGAGTAAAAATTGTAAAGGGAAACAGATGATTGAAAGCAGTCGACAGGTTCATATGGAAGGTTGCCGTTTTATGCAGACATGATGATATGTGAACAGGATAGACTAGTGTGGAGAGCTGCAATGAATCAATCTTCAGACTGAAGACCACAACAACACAGCCATTAATTAAATAGTTTTTTGTTAAACCAATAATCCTACTTTATTAAAGAATGTCTGCACAGTTCTGTTGCACTGAACAATATCTTCAGAGATTCTCAGAGTAATGTATTTGGATATAAATCACATTGGCACCATAGTATGCCATAATCTAAAATTAAAAGGAAAGTTTACACGAGAAAACTATAACATTATGAGAGAGAATTGCAGGAAGTATTTGCCTAAAGGAAGCAAAATATTTAGTACTGCTGACACACACACACACACACACACACACACACACACACACACACACACACAGTCCACAACTACTTTTTTTGGGTGGGGAGGGGGGGGGAGGAGGAGGAGGAGGAGGAGGAGGAGGATACTTTCAAGTAGTTTAAAAATGTACAGGTCACTCAGACTCCAGGATGAGTGGGAACTACGTGTTACGAGGAAGTACTGTTTTAACACATTTTGTATTAGATAACTTTCTAGTTTGTATGTTTGGCAGTTTGGTATGTGTGCTGCTCTGACATCAGCTTTTCCTTTGGTTTATGTTGCCTAAATATTGACCACTATGTATTAAAAAATGCACACACTCATTGCTCTTAAAGAGAGAGAGAGAGAACTGTACATACCTTCCATTCATTATTTATCCTTTTTATCTTTTAGGCAACTGATGCTTACAACTTTTACACTACTGGCCAGACAAAGATTCAGCAAGGATACTTAAAAGATGGGTATGAACTAATAAGTGAGGCTCTCAATTTGCTCAATAATGTGTATGGAGCTATGCACCCTGAAATTGCACAGTGTTTACGTATGCTTGCACGCCTGAACTACATAATGGGTGAGCATGCTGAAGCAATGGCTTACCAACAGAAAGCTGTTCTTATGTCGGAGAGGGTCAATGGCATTGACCACCCTTACACCATTACAGAATATGTGAGTATACTTAGTTATAAAGTGGGTATTCTTACCTGATCATTAGAAACAGCCAAAATTGGCTGAATTATCATGGAAATTATCTTTCTTTGTACAACAAAGATTGTTTTTCTTTACATATGTGCATTTAGTAAGACTAAGACTGACAACATCTTAAGACCAGCTGACCAGTCTGAGGACAAAGTTAATTCTTGTATGGGAATGGGGGGAGAAATGTCAGAGGTCCAAGTATTCTAACACCACGTGGTGTTAATTTAAGGCTTGTTTTCAGATAAGTTAGTATCACACTATATTAGTGTATCTCCCCATTTAGATTGTGATTGGCTAATTGATTTTACTCTTCGTCAGGATTATGAATTCATCATAATATCAAAACCTTCACTAGTATACAATAATAAAACAAAGTAAAGATGGAACATTCTCTTTTTTTGAGATAGAACCACACCTTCCACTGGAACAGAAGTAAACGTACTAGTGCTGGCGGATGTAGAAATACAGTCATAAATTAAGAAGAGAAACAGAAAATGGAACTCTAGGTTTTCAAACTCTTATGTACTGTATTCATTAGGAGAACTTTCACACTTTCCATGATTGGATTTGTTTGAGAGGGGGGCGGGGGGCAATTTTTCACAGTTCGTACTTTCTTCCAATGCCCCTCTCAGGTACATGAGCAGTGTTCAAAAGAAAAGGTGTGAAACACTGTGAGTATAATTGAAGTGCTATGGGTATAATTGTAGTAGTCACCAGAGGCCAGAGCACAACTATCCCACTGTTTCACGAGCTGAACTAGTCCCTGTTCCCTAAATTCCTGTGGCTCTGACAGGAGCCAGTCCTCTGCTGTGTCCTTCAGTCCATTGTTGAAGTGCTTAGCTTTTAGATGTGTTTAGCAGACCTAACACATGGAAGTCACTGGGTGACATGTTCGGGCTGCAGGATGGGTGCCAAAGCTGCTCCCACATGAAATTGGCCATTACATGTTGTGTAACCTCGGAGACTTGGGTTATTGTGCAGCAGAATCACTCCCTCCATTAGCAACACAGGCCGTTTGCCCTTCGTGGACTTACGTAGGCTATGGACAACATACTTTTTAAAAGAGGTATCCAGAACCTAAAAATACCTTTTAGCATACTTACAGCAATATTAATGCACTTCCTATGTTGTGTACCATTGACTTTTACCACCCCAAAAAGAAAAATTAAAAATAAAAGTTTCATTTACTGTTGCTGACTTTTACTCTCGACATACTTTTCAAAGACATACTAATGTGTAAGGAGGACCCTGAACCTTGAAATATTGACTATGTCTTTCATTGGGGACTGTGATACTTACTATTGAGACTTAAATTGTTTTAAGTTCAACTGAATAATTTAAAACGTGTGAAATCTGGTAGAAGAATTCATTAAAAACAATAAATATTTTTTCATAATTTTAAAATATAAAATACCTGACTGGATTAAAATATTTTTAAAGGTGGACATAAAGTACCCCTACACTGGTACTGTGAGCGTTAAGGGTTTTCCTCAATTGAGGAAGTCAATGAGTATTGTACCTCAGACGTAGAAAATATCTTGTCTGCTGAGGGCACAGCTTCGAATTATTTTTTAGGGGGAGTTGATGACACATTCTTCCGCAAATTTCAACAAGCTTGGTTGTTATGACATTTCAAACCTTTCCATTTGAGCACTTCTTATAATATCCTGTCACTTCTACTTTTAACATACCACAGCTGCCCAAGATTTACTAATAATAAATATTCAATAAAACATGTATAGTATTTTAAGATGATGAAAATAATGATAGTAACTTGCTTACATTAATCCTCAGCACGTTGGTTTGGCATAACTTAAAAGAATAATAATGTACCCAATTCAAAATAAGAGTTTGCTGTAGGTTTGCAGGACAAAATTAGACTAAGTGCTAAGTGCAGAAACAGCATGGATAAAAGAGTGCTGAAGGTGGAGAAAAAAAGAATGCTGAATTGAGAGCAGAAGAAAAAGAACTGATTCAAATTAACATGTTCCTCACATGGTCAAAACTGGAAAGGTGATGGAGGAGGAGGAGGAGAGATTCATACTGTTAATAAAGCAAAGATGAAAGTGAAATAGATGGACATAAGTAAGTGTGCACAATAAGGGGTCAGGATTCGCAGTACGAACAGTGGATATGTTTTACACCACACATAGCAAGGGAATCTCAACTCAATTCCTCAACTATTTAGTAGTTTGTTGTTTTTACTCCTTAAATTTATATTCCACCAAGGACTTTGCATTACCATGAAAAATATGTAATGCCAGAGAGGGGAGAAATGGAAATAAAAAAGAACAGTTGATGGACAAAATAGAGGATGGCAACAAAGAGAGGACAGAGACTGTGTGCAAGAATGGAAAAGAGCCCAATTAGCAAAAAGTTTGTAATAATGGAGATTCCACCATAGGAAACAATAAACAAGCAAAGACATGAATTGAGGACAGCCAACCAACAAAAAGCAGCCCACACTCTTGGTCCAATGTAAATAAATAAAAAAAAGAAAGAAAGGAAAAATGCAGCTATCCATTAATCATCTGCAGGTAGATGAGAGGTTGTCTAGTCCAGCAGACCTTCTTATGATAAAATATATCTGTATATAATAATATATTGTCTCTTGATAGTCAGATTGCATAAATGTCCATTCTACTGCGATGGCAAAATGACTGCTACTGACGTTTGGTGTGAAATATCAAGTAAAACTTAAGACATGGTCAGTTTCTGTTCTATTGAGTTTGTTTCTGTCCTGTTGTTTTTGGTGTTTTATCGTCTGTCTGACCTTCATGAGATACTTTTGTGTCAGTAGTTGATTTTTATTTAGTTATTTATCCATCCTTAGACAATGTACATTCTATAGATGTCTTTGGTGAATGTACAAATTATGGTATGAAGTCTAAATATTTTCTTAACAAATGCCACATACATTATTTAATAAGCATAGGTATTTTGACCTAGAACTAACATACACAAATACAAAGCTCTGCATACAGCAGACATAAATACATAGGCATAAATACATAATACATGAATGGAGAAAAAATATGTCATCAGGCATAACTTATGTTAGGTGTTCCCAACAATTCTTTGGTTTTCATTTAAGATATTCATCCAAAGTGTAGAAATAATGGTCTTGCAAAAACTGTTTCAAAGTTTTTTGTAAGAAATAATACATACTGCTAATTATTTTATATTCTGTGGCAGCTTATTGATTATAGTGCCTCAATAATCAGGACTGTTCCCGAGCTTTTAGCTTTTTTTCTATCTAAATGGAGGCAATGACTCAACCTTGTGTTATGATCATGAATAGTGTTATTAAAGCTATAATTGTCAAGATTTTTTCTTATATACATTATAGTCTGAAAAATAAACTCGCAAGGAACAGTCAAAATGCCCAGGTTTTTAAATAATTCTTTGCAATGAGCCTATTTATTGCATTTAGTCATTATTATTTCGGCTCTCTCTCTTTTAATCTGAAAACTGTTTGTAGGTTCTGGGTACTATTTCCCCAAAAGATTATTCTGTAGCTAAGGATGGCATGCACATAACCAGAGTAAGCTGACATTACACAGATGTCACTGCATACTGATGCAAGAACTCTAAGCGTGTAGCATGCTGTGGAGACCCTGTTTGAGATAATCATGACATGTTCATTCCATTTTAGTTGGCTGTCGATGTACAGTCCTAGGAATTTAGTGTTAGCTACATCTGCTATTGAAGTGTTGTGTGGTTTTAAATTTATGGACTCATACTTCTTGTTTATTCCAAAGCACATGCTGTTTGTTTTCTTAATGTTGAGAGTTACTCTGTTCTCTGTAAACCATTTGTAAACATCTGCTAGTGCTTCATTGGCTTTTTCCAATAGCAGATCTGTGGGATATATTATCTTTTAGAGAATGTTACAATGTTAAAGATTGTTCAGTGGTTGTGATAACCTTACAGGCTTCTCTTTTCAGAAGACCTGGTCATTTTTAATTTTTTTGAATTATTCACAGTAATGTAATACAGCAATAGTGTTAAATTAGTATTAAAATAATATCTTCATTATAAATACAATTATCTTCACAAACTTTGAAATGAATGCTTATTTCATATCGCAGAACTCTGATGACTGTATTTTTGTTGCTGTCAGTTTACCATTTACCACAATATGCTTTAGAGCACTAACTATGACAATGATGATGATGACTATGATGATGATGACTATGATGATGATGACTATGATGATGATGATGACTATGACTATGACTGTGACGGTGACTGTGACGGTGACTGTGACGGTGACTGTGACGGTGACTGTGACGGTGACTGTGACGGTGACTGTGACGGTGACTGTGACGGTGACTGTGACGGTGACTGTGACGGTGACTGTGACGGTGACTGTGACGGTGACTGTGACGGTGACTGTGACGGTGACTGTGACGGTGACTGTGACGGTGACTGTGACGGTGACTGTGACGGTGACTGTGACGGTGACTGTGACGGTGACTGTGACGGTGACTGTGACGGTGACTGTGACGGTGACTGTGACGGTGACTGTGACGGTGACTGTGACGGTGACTGTGACGGTGACTGTGACGGTGACTGTGACGGTGACTGTGACGGTGACTGTGACGGTGACTGTGACGGTGACTGTGACGGTGACTGTGACGGTGACTGTGACGGTGACTGTGACGGTGACTGTGACGGTGACTGTGACGGTGACTGTGACGGTGACTGTGACGGTGACTGTGACGGTGACTGTGACGGTGACTGTGACGGTGACTGTGACGGTGACTGTGACGGTGACTGTGACGGTGACTGTGACGGTGACTGTGACGGTGACTGTGACGGTGACTGTGACGGTGACTGTGACGGTGACTGTGACGGTGACTGTGACGGTGACTGTGACGGTGACTGTGACGGTGACTGTGACGGTGACTGTGACGGTGACTGTGACGGTGACTGTGACGGTGACTGTGACGGTGACTGTGACGGTGACTGTGACGGTGACTGTGACGGTGACTGTGACGGTGACTGTGACGGTGACTGTGACGGTGACTGTGACGGTGACTGTGACGGTGACTGTGACGGTGACGGTCGACTGTGACGGTGACTGTGACGGTGACTGTGACGGTGACTGTGACGGTGACTGTGACGGTGACTGTGACGGTGACTGTGACGGTGACTGTGACTGTGACGGTGACTGTGACGGTGACTGTGACGGTGACTGTGACGGTGACTGTGACGGTGACTGTGACGGTGACTGTGACGGTGACTGTGACGGTGACTGTGACGGTGACTGTGACGGTGACTGTGACGGTGACTGTGACGGTGACGGTGACTGTGACGGTGACTGTGACGGTGACTGTGACGGTGACTGTGACGGTGACTGTGACGGTGACTGTGACGGTGACTGTGACGGTGACTGTGACGGTGACTGTGACGGTGACTGTGACGGTGACTGTGACGGTGACTGTGACGGTGACTGTGACGGTGACTGTGACGGTGACTGTGACGGTGACTGTGACGGTGACTGTGACGGTGACTGTGACGGTGACTGTGACGGTGACTGTGACGGTGACTGTGACGGTGACTGTGACGGTGACTGTGACGGTGACTGTGACGGTGACTGTGACGGTGACTGTGACGGTGACTGTGACGGTGACTGTGACGGTGACTGTGACGGTGACTGTGACGGTGACTGTGACGGTGACTGTGACGGTGACTGTGACGGTGACTGTGACGGTGACTGTGACGGTGACTGTGACGGTGACTGTGACGGTGACTGTGACGGTGACTGTGACGGTGACTGTGACGGTGACTGTGACGGTGACTGTGACGGTGACTGTGACGGTGACTGTGACGGTGACTGTGACTGTGACTGTGACTGTGACTGTGACTGTGACTGTGACGGTGACTGCATAAGCCTGGTGTCTCATTAATGAACAATAAAATTGGTAATCAGTAGTGAGATGCCATATTATATGTTTTATATTCCATTTCTATTTATTTTTAACATGTAAACAAAATTTTCACTGTAATGAATAAAAAAAGTTACGAAATACACTAAAAAATAAAAATAGAGGAAAATTATTTTGTGTGTGTGTGTGTGTGTGTGTCAGTAAATGATCCATTTGTTTTTGTTCCAGACACATCTTGCTCTATACTGTTTTGCTAACAGTCAAGTGAGCACTGCACTGAAACTCCTATATAGAGCACGATACCTGGCACTGCTTGTTTGTGGCGAGAACCACCCCGAAATAGCACTACTTGATGTAAGTAAACTATACATTTTTTATTTATTTTGTATTTATGACTATGCAGACTGCAATGGTTTTGAAAGTGATCACTGGAATGATTTTCATTAAATAAATACTGTTAAGAAAATATCCCCCTTAAAGTGGCAACAAATGGAAACATGTGGAAAGATGCAATTGCTAACTTTCAGATACAGGGATCCTTTTTCTGGTGGAACAGAAAAAGTGTTAGAGCAGAAAGAACCAGTAAGGTGTAGAATGGGTTCTGAAATAACCTTGTTGTCTCTGAAATCCCAGAGGTTTTCCACACCATAAATCTGTATCTGCAAATGCTTCCTAACCTCCATAATCTGCATACCTACCAGCATCTAAAGATACAGTCATCCAAGTACTTCCTCCAGAACCAGACATAACAAGAACAGAGAATGTCCATTATAATTATCCAGGCTGTTATGCCGTGGTTGGTTGATGAATTCTGTGTCGATTCCCAACGTTTCGTCTCCGACTGCGGGAGACATCTTCAAGGGTGTCCGTAGCTTGACGGAAGGTCCAACACACCTACTGGTTCGCTACTGACTACCGCTAAATTCCGTGTCCGCGCGCTCCCACGCCGCGGCGTGACGTCACGTGTTTTGAAAACGTCAGTGCAATTGGCCGCTGTCCGTTGCCGTAGATCACCGTTGCCATCACCCAGTAGTGGACGGGTGGTACACATCTTCTTTAACACCGGCATCCATATACTGTTTAATTTCACGCCCTCCTCCTTTCGATTGAAACTATTTGGGTGTTAGCAATTTCGATTGCCTCCCTGTAGAGCCTTTCGTAATATCCGCTTGTGGCAGCTAGTACTTGCGTCTCCTTGAAACGAATATTGTGGTTCCCTGGCTGGAAAGCATGCTCTACAACAGCTGATCGTTCAGTTTCTCCTCTTCTACAATTTCCCTTGTGCTCTTCCAAACGTTTAGAAACCGTTCTTTTAGTGGTACCCACATAAACATCACCACAGCTGCATGGGATCCTATACACTCCAGCTTTTTCCAATGGTTTGCGAACGTCCTTGGCAGGCTTAAGGTATTCCTGTATCTTCCTGGTGGGCTTGTAAATTACGGTAATATTTCGCTTCGTCAAGATCCTCGCTATTCTTTCCGTTACATTTTTAACAAACGGCAGGAAAACCTTAGATTTTGCAGTAGCCTGTACGTCAGTATGATTTCTGCGTGGCTGCCTCAACGCACGTTTTATTTCGGTGGACGAATATCCGTTCTTCATTAGTGCATTGTGGAGATGTTCCATCTCAGCATCGAGCAACTCGGGTTCACAAATGTTTCTAGCTCTGTCCGCTAACGTCTTGATAACACCCCGCTTCTGTTGTGGGTGGTGGTTCGAATCCCGGTGCAAATAACGGTCCGTGTGCGTGGGTTTGCGGTATACCGAGTGGCCCAAAGTACCATTTTAGTTTCTAAAAACAAGCACATCGATGAAATGTAATTTGCCGTCTACCTCCTCCTCCATTGTAAACTGAATTCTCGTGTTTATACTGTTCAGATGTTCGTGGAACTGGCTTAGTTTCTCCCTACCATGTCTCCACAGCACAAACGTGTCATCCACGTATTGGAACCATACATTTGGTTTTTTGCTGGCAGTACCTAAGGCCTGTTCTTCGAATTTCTCCATAAAGAAGTTTGCAATTATGGGACTTAGGGGGCTTACCATAATCTACATTTTAGTATAAGAACAGAGAAATCAAAATGACATCTTCTAAATACATTGGGACTTTCAATAATTTGTTTGTTGGAAGCATCAGTAACTTCATTTCTAACCGCTTTCAAGCTTTTGTACACACGAAAATGATGTCGATAATAGCAATAACATCTCCTTGAAATTGCAGAGGCCTGCAAACAACTTGTCACTGTTTGTTATCTATCACATCTTTGCAATGCTGAGGAGATGTTGTTATCGCAATCAATGAGGTCCCAATATTTTTTTTAAGATGTCACTTTGATTTCTCTGTTCTTGTTACATCAGTTTTTGGAAAAATTATTTGGATGACTGTACTGTAGTGGCTGACAGTTGTGCAGATTTTGGAGATTTATAAATATTTACAGGTATTGATATAATGCCATGGAAAACATTAGGGATATTGGAGAGAACAAGTTTTTTCAGAATAAGCAATAACATCAGCAGGCAAACCGCTAACCATGCATACAAGGATGAAAAGTGTGTGTGTGTGTGTGTGTGTGTGTGTGTGTGTGTGTGTGTGTGTGTGAGAGAGAGAGAGAGAGAGAGAGAGAGAGAGAGAGAGAGAGAGAGAGAGAACAGCAAAACAAGTGCCATGATCAATGCAGTGAACTACAGATTATCCATGACTATAACAACAGCATACTGCTGCATCAACAATATATTTTGCTGCCAGCTTACAGGGACATTGACTCTGTAGTGTGGCTAATACCATGGCGGTAAAGTGCAGACAGAGGAGTGTGGTGCTGCAGCTATAGGGGGCTTTCAGCACTACATCAGTACAGAACCTGTATGTGGTGCTTCGGGTATACCCAATAGACTTAACTATTAAGTATCGTACAGCAACATAATTGCTGGAAAGGGCTAGACCAGACAGTGAGAGACTTCTTAGGGGAAGGAAATATAGACCTTGAGAGAGTTTGAAACATAGTGTAAATTCCTGGCAAAGATAGTGAGGCAACTGCAACAAGGCGTGTAGGGTATATGTGTTTTGCTCCAACATCAGGGAGCAATTAAGCATGAAACATGTCAATTCCAGCCAGGGAATAGTTCAGTTCTTAATTGGCCATGGCCTGTACCTCATGCATTTGCTGCACATAAACCTAGATCAGGAGGCTGGTTGTGGCTTTGGAGAGAGGGGAGATCCCTAAGCACACATTTCTACACTGTTATTGATGGTCACAGGAAAGATGACTAACACCCTCACTCAGTGACACAACAAAATCACTCTGAGACCAATCTCAAGAACAACTGTGTAGATGGAATATCTACAGCACTTCATAAAGAGTAATTGCATGGTGAGAGTGCAGATGACAATGGACACAGGTGATGAGTGTCTCCAAAGACTCCGAGTGTCAGAGTGGTAGCAGATTGGATGACAGTGGCACAAGCATAGGCGCGCGCACACACACACACACACACACACACACACACACACACATAGAATAATGACAAAATGTATAGTTACTGGACTGTCATGAAAAGAAGTGTTCATTAGACAGTAATATTTGAATGTAAGAGACTTGGGGAGGGTACGTGGGGAAGAGGATAAGGAGAGAAGGTGGAAGTCACAGTGGAGAGTAGTGGGGTGGAGTCCAACTGGTAAACCCATTGAAGGGTGGGCAGGAGGTGCATGATGGTGTGCAGCTGTGAAAAGAATGGAATAGGAGGGATGAACAGGGGAAGAGCAGATAGTGACTGCATAGGAAACCAGGAGCTGGGACTGCTGAATCAAAAGGGGAGGGATCCCAGCATCAACCTGAAGACTATTGACAGGGCTAAATGGATACCACAATGGTGAACTGGGTCCAAGAGGTACAGCATGGAAGGGGTGGGTGATCCATAAATTTGACAACCATAGTCCAGATGAGACAGAACTAATGCTCAGTAATGACAGAGAATGGCCGAACGGTCCACAGTCCACGCGCCAAGAGGTGTGGGCAAGGAAGCAAAGAACATTGAGTTTACAAGAACGGCCAACCTTCAGATGACAGATGTGGGGGCAACCAAGTAAGCTTGTTGTCAAAAAGAACAACTGAGAAACAAACTTGAGGACTACAGTAAGCTATTGGGCATTGAGGCAGTGACCTGGGTCAGGATGGACCACAGTACAGCAACAGAAATAAGCTTGTTGTCAAAAAGAACAACTAAGAAGCGAAACTGGAGGATCACAGTAAGGTAGTGGGCATAGAGGCAGCGATCTGGGTCTGGATGGACCACAGTACAGCAACAGAAATGCACCACTCTCAACTTAAAGGGAGAGAACTGAAAACCATGTGAGTGGGGTCCATGTGCAAGCATGCCAGATGACATCCTGGAGCTGTTGTTCTGCAGAGGCCAGTGAGTGGGAGCTAGCTCAAATACAGAAATCATCCCCATATGAACCAGGGGTGACCAACATCCATTAATAGCGATTAGAATAGGACACACAGTATGGAGTCCTGTGGAACGCCATTCTCCTGGGTCTGCAGAGAGCTGAGAGTGGTACCAACTCAAACTGTGAATGACTGATGGAACAGGAACTGGTGAATAAAAATTGGGAGAGGGCCCTGAAGACCCCACTCATGGAGCGTAAGGAGGATATCATGGTGTCAAGCAACGTTTTAGGGCTTACAAAGATCTAAGAAAACTGCGGCAAGATGGTGCCATTGAGAAAAGGCGTGCCAAACCACAGTTTCCAATCAAAGCAGATGATTGATCGGACACCGTCCCTCCTGAAGCCACACTAGTAAGGAGATAAAAGATCCTAAGATTCAAGGACCCAATTAAGCCAGCAAGCCACCATCCATTCTAGGTACTTGGAGGGGAAATTGGTCAGGATGACTGGCTGATAACTATCAAGGGATGATGGATCCTTGCCAGGCTTAAGGAAAGGAACCACGATACTCACTCTACAGTGAGAGGGGAAAGTGCCTTGGAACCAAATATGCTTAAACACCTGGAGGAGATGGGTACAAAGGCCACCTGTAAGGTTAAGGCCTGGAATGGAAGACAGCCACTGAAAATCACACTTGTGATGAAGAGACAGAAGAACCTAGAGAGGAGACAGTGTTGCCAACATACCCGTTTGCTCTGTTTGATTAAGGAACGGGCTTTGGCATGAAGATATTAAAGGTAATAAGACCAGCGGAGGATAGGCACCACTTAAGAATTGCAAGTTGTGGTGATGATCACAGATAGCAGTGGCAATGGCCATGCTCCAGCGTGGGAATGGCCGATGGCGAATGGAGCCTGTCGAGCAGGGAACAGAAATGCTAGCAGCATGGATTATCTTATCAGACAAATATATGTGACTTCATCAATACAACCAGGCAAACAAGATGGAAACATGACCTTGGAGGTATTTAGAGACCAATCAGCATAATGGAGAGCCCAGCGAGGTGACCTGGTCAGAGGGAGGTGGTAAGGGAATGAGAGAATGAATGGGAAGTGGTCACTATCACAGAAGTCATTGTGCGGTGACCAGTGTAAGGAAGGAAGAAGGGGAGGGGATGTGAGTGAAGGATTCAATGCCAGGAAAAGAACCATATATGGCACTAAAATGAGTAGGGGAACCATCCTTAAGAAGGCACAAGTTGTAGTCAACAAGAAAGTGGTCAATGAGGAGCCCCTGACTAGATGAAGCAGCACTGCCGCACAAAGGGTGATGAGCATATCTCCGAGGAGGAGAGAAGTGGGAGTTGCTGAAGGAAGGCACTTTGGCAGCAGATGTAGGTGACCTGTTAGGAAGGAAATAGAATTTGCAAACTGTGACAGCAGAGTCCAAATGGACTTGAACAGCAACTGCTTCCGATGGAGTACGAAGTGGAATCCATGTACTAACAATATCCATATGGAGCAACATGAAGACGTCACTGGTAGCCCTCAAAGAGCCAACCCGGTTCCGACAGAAAGCACGGGGCTCTTGAAGGGTCAGTGAGTGAACATCAGTAAAATGAAGTTCCTGGACAATGACTCAAGGTGATTAGTAAATGGCAATAAGGAATTGCAGCTCTGGGAGGTGATGGCAGTGCCCCATTACAGTTACATTGGAGAATCGTGGAGCGGATATCCAAATGGGCTAGAACCACTCAGGCCGTTGGGTTGCCATCTGTCACTGACGAGAGTGGGGTAGCATCCAGAACAGGGTTTCAGGCTCAGGTTGAGACAGCAGAAGTTGCATATCCGGGGGCACTGGGGTGGGGGAGCTTGTCCTGGGACCTCTGTTGTTTCTCCTTCTCTTTCCTAGGTTGAGGAGGTTAGGGAACAGAGGGAGAGCATGGTTTTGCAAGATCCAGAACCGAAAGAGAGTTGTGCGTAGCAAGTTGGGGTAGAAGGCTGCTGGGCTGAAAGATGCTGGGGAAGGAATCCTGGGGGGGGGGGGGGGGGGGAGTCCAGTCACCAGCAGTCACTCAAGAAGAGGGGGGCCACTTCTTCGGCTGAGGAGGGGTAGCAGCCCCCGGAGAGGACGACATGGGAACTGCAGGGGAAGGGGGGAGGAGAGAGGGACAGGACTGTGGTAAGGAAGAGGGAGGAGGGGGAAAGGACATAACAGAGGAAAAATTAGAAATCATCGAACAGGACGAAGTTGGTCTATTTCTGAGGAGCCTCAATGTCAGATAAACAATCCAGGGAGTTACATTCTTGTATCTTCTTTTCTTTCTTATAAGCTGGGCAGTCTGATGAGCATGGAGAGTGACAGTCGTGACAATTTACACACACAGGTGGTGGAACATGGTGGATCCCCTCCTGGAGTGGGCGTACACAGTCACCACAGAGAGGGTCTGCCGTACATCTGAAAGACATGTGCCCGAAACGCAAGCTCCAAAAGCATTTCATGGGTGGCGGGATGGATGGCTTCACATCACACCAATAACACATGACCTAGATCTTCTCTGTGAGGGTATCTCCCTTGAAAGTCAGAATGAAGGTGCCAGTATTGGTGCAGTTGTCCTTTATGACCTGTCTGCACACGCTGAACAAAATGTAAGCCCCATTGTTCCTGATTGGCCCAGAGTTCATCATCACTTTGAAGGATGCGGTCTCTCTGAAAAATGACTCCATGGACCATATTCAAAGAATGATGAAATGTAATGGACTCCAGGATATCACCAAGATGATCCCAAGAACAAAGAGCTGCAGATTGGTTGGGAAAAGAAGTTCTGATCAATAGGGGACCCGACTGCATCTTACTAAGAGTTTCCATTTCATCAAACTTGTCCCCCTTCAATATTTTCAACAAAAAATAATGGCTTTGTGGTGGTGAACGTATCCCTGTCCATCATAGTACAGATCAGGTAATGTGGAAAGCGTTTTGCCCCCAAGCCAGGGAGCCTGCCCATCATCTCAGGGTGTAACCAGGGAAAGGAAGGCCACAGGGTCATAAGAACATCACTCCATGATCACTTACCACTTTGAAGAAATGGACATAGGAGAACAGCCAAATTTTTGGAGTGTGATATGCCTCATTTGCAAAGCATATATCCTGATACCACCCAATTCGATGAGGGGCTCTACGCATGGGTGCCACCCAGCTACAGCAAAGGCTGACTGGCGTGGCGGCCGTTGCTGTGGGGTTCCGATATTCCGGAATGACAAGCAACCACTCCTAGGCATACATGGAGGAGGCAACAGCTCAGGTATCAGGTGATCCCTGTGTTGTTAGGGGGCTCAGTCAAATGGGTACATAACAGCCCCGCCACACAGACTGGCTACATACACATGCTGGTGACTTATCAGGGTGGAGGAGGCTATGGGAGGGAAGGAAGAGGGGAAGGAAGGGGAGAGAGGAATTCACACTGTAGATGCAAGAGAGGGAGTTCTTCCCCAAATGGGTCACATTACAGAAAGAGAATTTAGAAGTGGGGGGTCAAACCCCAAGAGGGACAAATAATGCCTAAAAGGAAGGATGACAGGAAAAGCAAGGGGAACAAAACCACAAGGAATACAGGAAACCAGGTCGATAACCAGGTTGAAATAAGTAAGAACACTGACAGAGGGGAAGGAGGGGAGGTATGGGGAAGAAAATGCAGTCTGGGAAGTAAGAATGGGCTGCAATAGCTGAGGGCTCCATGTGCACCATGCTTGAACTCGTGAAAGAACCATAAGCCCCCAGGGGTCGGAGAATGTAGAAAAACTGGTGTGCGAGATGTGTCAAAGCCATCTTCAAATGTTATGTTGAAAACTTGTGTGTGATATTTCATGTTCTACATTGTCAAGAGAACAAATCTGTTTTGCTACTGATTTGTTACACTTTTTTCCATAATTTCCACCCTGATAAAATTTTTCTGAAATTAAAAACTTTTCTCTGAAAATCCTAGGTTACATGAAAATGTGGCTCTAATTAGGTTCATGGGTTATATGTGTCCCACCCAATTTACAGAATCTGCCAGATTACAATTTTTTTGTGTTGAAAATGTATTACTTATCACAAAGGAAATAGTTTCTGACCTTTTATTTTTCAGATTATGCAAAATAAAATTTAACCATGAGAGTAGGAAAAGTTAGTGTGAGTTGACATAAAGATGACAATTTAAGTTGCAGACACACACAATTAAAGTGTCATCCATGAAGACGAATGCCTTGTTATAATGTTATGGCATGGGGATAAAAAGTATATTGCTAAAAGAAATGAACTTCAGACTGTATGGCACAAACCAAGTGTTAGACATTCATATCAACTATTTCAGAGGTCTTCAGTTATATCTCTGTCAGAGAGGTCAAAAGCAGAATGATACATCGTATGGATAGAGGATCTAGTTCTCATTGCTGTGCTGCTATCGTTAAATCAACAATTACGGTCTGCCTTTGTAGCAGCTGTTTATTTCCTATCATTAAATTTCCATTTCTGTTGACAGCAATAACTAAATATGTTATAAAAATTCATCTTCTGTGTCAAAGATACATAATATATCAAAATATATGAAGAAAATCTGTTCAAAACTTGCAAAGAACATAAATTTTAATAAAACTGAAAGCAAAGAATATAGGGATATTAAACACAAGGTATTCCATTTCTGGTTTCAGGAATTATAAGTGTGGGACTTGTCAGTATATTTCAATGTATTTTTCTTTTAATTTCACATTAAAGTTTTATATCTGAAATGCTTTCTAACAGTTTATTTTACAAATCAAAATATTTGAGACAAATACATTCATTCAAATTGTTTATGTATCAGTGTTCTATTTAAAATTCAGTAAGAAATTGTAATTAACTGCTGTGATATTTAGTTCTCGGTCTCTTTTGCAGAGCAACATCAGCCTGATCTTGCATGCTGTAGGGGAGTATGAACTTTCATTACGATTCTTGGAGAAGGCTTTAGCACTCAATATCCGGTACTATGGCCCGAAGTCCCTAAAGGTTGCTGTTAGTTACCATTTGGTGGCTCGTACACAGAGCTGCATGGGTGACTTTCGATCTGCCCTAAACAATGAAAAGGAGACATATGCAATCTACAAGCAACAGGTATGATGATCCAGTACTAATAAAACTGTAGTTCAGTTCAAACTTATTCTTTCTTTTTGTTAGTGTGTTATGTTACTGAGATGTGGATGAGGATAGGTGGTTGAACTAAAACACACACATCATTACTGTTTATAAACGTATCCATATAAATGTGCACATATACTGTACAGAATGACACTACTGTCACATCACAGTACTTACACAGAGACAGTTTGGTGCAAACTACTCAGTTGCCCCAATGAGCACAGACAAAAAGAGAAACATAAGGTAGAAATCCCTTTGGTTTCAGAGCACACTAGAAATAGTGCTGAATTCAGATGGTGCCCAACACGTTAATTAAATAGAATTAAAATAATTTTTTTAACCATATACACATCTATGAAATATCATCATTCATCCTTATGCACACCTATTCCAAAGCCTTTGGCAAATGGATCGTATCACTGCGGAAGACCCAGGTGGTATTCCTGTCGTACACACTCCTCCAATGTATGGTATTCTGGTCTTGTCATATGTCTAACTCACCCTACCATGATCGGGGTCAACTGTGAAAGCAGTCATATCATACACCAAATCCGCTGTAAGCTTTTCACAACTATTTATGTAGGCATGACCTTGAAGCTGCTGTCCACCAAAATAAAAACCATTTCCAGACTGTAGCCAGGAGCAAACTTCCGCACCCAGTAGCCTTTCTGTTATCATCAATAGTTGTGTAACAATGTGATAGTGGATGTCTAATTAAACACAGCTAGTCAGATAATCATAGGTTGAAAATCTACCACAGTAGAAAGCTATAACACTAAAATCAGGGCAGTAACAATGAGTGCACAGAAGTGTGCTAACTAACAGGTGTGTGTTATGATAAAGAGTACAGATACTGTTGAATTAACTCGAGTTAATTGCTTAAGCTCCAATGTCAAAACTTTACAACTTTAGATTTGTCTATTGAGTGAAGCTTGATTACTAATTAGCTGTTCAGCCAGGTGGTTTTCACAGCATAGTCCATAATGGATATAGTTGATGTTTTGGCAATGCCATAACTGTCATTATGATAATAAACTGTGCTGCAAAAACAACACTGCAGTCAAAGCTGAGATGAGGTGCCATAAGGTGCAATGTCAATAATAATAAAAATCTAATGGCCATAAAGCCCATGTGTTTTAATATTTGCTGATAAACGGAGAACAATAAATTAACTTCCATCCTGAAAAGGTGATTAATAACTACAAACTAATATTGAGACACTTTTTGGAAAGGAAACAAGAACTTATTTTTAAAATGAAACTTTCGCTTTTGCAAATCATATTTTTCACAGGAAAAAGAAAGGGGAAAAAAAAAAAAAAGGCAAGCCTGCCTTTGTGAATATTTCCCACAGTCTCAGAAATTGTTGTAACGAACTCTTTAAGGGTGCATACTGGATTTTAGTAAACATGCATTAACCCTGTGTTTGTGGTAGAGATTAATGTTGGCTATTATTCAAATGCTAATTGAAAGCTTTATTTTTTGAAATAGCAGAGATCATCATCATCAAATCCAAAGTCCTCACTATTGTTTTCTATCCTGCATTGGGGTTTCTGGATGTAAGCGGTCTCATTTCTCTCAGATGTTAGTACAATTGCAAACCTTTTGGGTATTGGTAGTCTTCTGTTTTGGAAATGTTGAGCATACCATCTTCTCGCACCAACAGTGCAGCATCTTACTGCTCTGTAAGCATTATGAATGTTGGCTAACTCACTGTTTACATAACTGTGCATGATTCATTATTGCAGTGTGATACAATAAATGACAACTAGCATAGCACTGTGTAATAGCTGATTAGTGTAGCAGAAGTACACTAACAGACACATCCAACTTCGTTTCCCCCCTTGCCATGGAACAAACGCCTTCTCACTTGTTGTTGTTGACTGACTGCTGTTTATGGCTCTTGTGTGCAGAATGGAACATTTGCAACTTATGGTTATTTGGTGAATGTTGCTTGATTTAATGTGTCCCCTGTCCTGCTCTGACCATTGTTGCAATAGGTCTCCCATAACGTCAAAACTGTTTCCTACATATGAAAAGACTTAATATCTGATGCAAACTTTCACATTATTGAAACTAAGAAGGGGACATTACAGATCAACACTCTTTCAATTTGTTTGTACTTAAGGGATTTCAGTAGAACTGTTTAGTCTCTGGAAATAAAAAAAAAAGATTTTATTTTCAGTATGATGATTCCGCACTCACATTTTCATGGAATTAATAATTAAAAATCAAAAGCTATCATTTTTATAAAAAATTCTGATTCAATATTTGTTAATTGACAATTTTATTTGGTATGGATATGGAATTTAACTGGAAGTTACAAGAAGGTTACTGCTAATGAGATTTGAACCAGCAACTTTACAATTACAAAGATTTTTGTTCTTAAAAGTGCTCTGAATTCTTCTAAACTTCAAAGGCAGTTGTTTAGAGTTTCCTTGGGAATTACATCACACTGATTTAGGCAAGTGAAATCCAGTCACTGACTTTCAAATCTTATAAATATGAAGAAAACTGAAGAGGTGCAGTCTGCAAGGGCCCCTAGAAAATAGGGGTAAAAAGGGGAGGTGGGGAGTGCATTGAAATGGAAGTTTCATACCTACAGCATTACTCACTTTAAATATGTAATACTTAGTTTCATAGAAACGTTGAGCGCTTTTCATGTTTCTTTGCACTGTATAAGAACATTTCCTTCTTCACTCTGGTTGGTTTTAATGTGATATGCTTTGAACTGCGTAAATGCTTCCCCAGCACTATGCTCCTGTTGTAACACAGACATAGGTAAATTCTTCACTAAATTCAGAATACCGTATTATTGAATTATGTGATGCAACCGATACTTTTTTCGTTAACCAGTTTTCAATTTCTCCAATTTCCTTCAATGTATTTTAATTTAAAATTGTTTCTTTCAGCTAGGTGAATCGCATGAAAAGACACGAGAATCTTCGGACTGTCTTAGACACCTAACATCTCAAGCTGTGGTGTTACAGAAAAAAATGAACGAAATCTATACGGGGAAACCAGGGGCAACATTGCCTCCAATACAAATACAACCTCCTTCAATGGGCAGCGTTCTTGATATGCTGAATGTCATCAATGGAATTTTGTTCGTGCAGATCAGGTTTGTAAAACTGGAAATTCTCCCCTTCCCCCTCCACCACCCCTGTATGTATGCTTTATAAAGTTCACATCTGCTCTTTGGTTCTTCTCTACATATCGAAAATGTGGAAGTGGAACCAGTAACCTGCTTTCAAAACTGGGTAAAAATGTAATGTTAAGCCGGCCAGGGTGGCCGAGCGGTTCTAGGCACTACAGCCTGGAACCGTGTGACCGCTACGGTCGCAGGTTTGAATCCTCCCTCGGGCATGGATGTGTGTGATATCCTTAGGTTAGTTAGGTTTAAGTAGTTCTAAGTTCTAGGGGACTGATGACCTCATAAGTTAAGTCCGATAGTGCTCAGAGCCATTTGAACCATTTTGTAATGGCAAACCGAAAAGTAAGCTTAGTTTTCATGTAATATGGTAAGCAGTCAACAACTGCCACACTGACTTGTGCTGTAGGGTAAGTGTGCTTAGAACTGTGATAGTAAGAAAGGCACAGTACTAAATTCAGGACAAAATTTACGCTGTGTATGGATGAAATAGGATGAGTGAATAAGTAAAGTGTTGATTTTGTCATTTAAGAGTGGGAAGGTTGCAAACTGTTGTGACTACATGACAAGTGTACCGCAAGCCATATGTTTATGGAGTTCCAAAGCTCCTTCCCGAGAACTATAAAATTCAACAGATAACAACTCCCTGGACTTCCTTTTTCATTACAGTGTAGAAAGAGATGATAAACTAAAAAGATTTGATGGGATGAGACACAGGTTTCCTAAGCTAAAACAGCAATCCATGGTACGGTGTCACTGCACTTCACCCAACAAATAACAAATAAAAATGTGCCAGACTCTGTCAGCCAGGAAGATTGTGGCTGTAATTTTTTGTTCTGTTAAATGATTCGTGTATCTCAGTTTTATGTAACACCAAAGGATGAGAAAATTCAAAAGCTTCTGTGAGACTTTCAAAAGACAATCATTCAAAAAAGTGGCCCTGTTTTTTTATTGCCAGTGTAGTGTTTTTGCATGACACTGCTTGGCACTGCCTGGTGAAATATGGTATCCCGGCTGAGACACAAAGTTGAAATATGGTATCCCGGCTGAGACACAAAGTTGAAGTATGCTCACTATTTTTTATTTACCTAAATTTGGCATATTTCGTGACAGTACCTCCTCCATTATATGTTTACAAGGCGATATTGGTCTTGGCTTCAGTTGTCTAGTGGAAGTATGATTCCACAATGCATCTTTGTCGGCTGCAGAAATGACCTGGTTCAATGTGTCTGCCTCATTTTTGGTGCTTCAAATACCATTTCTTCGAATGTAGTTTCTTCTTAAAGTTTATATAAAAAAAATAGTAACATAATTCAAAATTATTTATGACGGTGACCTGCACATTGTTCTACTGTCAACACACACCAAGAGTTAACTGCCGACTGACTATAGTCAAAGACGACTCCAGCGTCAAAGACATTTTACACAACACACAAGCTTCCACTTGTAATCAGTCTCTTTGCTATTCTTCGACACATTTACTAATAGTAATCAATATGCTTTCACTCTCAAAAATATAAGTAAATTAACATATAATAAGGCAAATTATAATTAAAAAAATTCTGACAAAAAATATAAGAAAACATTTACAATTTGGTATCGACAAATCCGGTATAAAATAACACATCTCCCAGATCCATTACAACTGCTCCCCAGGGCTTTTGTTGTTATGGACATATACGACAAAATCCCGACCACTCTCAGTAATGGATCTGTATTACACAATTAGTACATTAATGATGCAGTCTGATAACCTCTTCCAAATTTGGACTCTTTGAATCTGTGGATTTGTTACTGGCTGTTGTTGCAATGATTCTTCCCCATCAATCTCATACACAAAAAAATCAAGTAAAGAAATTATTTGACATGACAAATATACATGGTATAAAACATACATGAGAAATATTCTAACATACAGCATACAGATTGAAAATAATATAATAATAGAATAAGATTTAAATTTTTTTTATATTAATGTTAATTTCATTATGCTTACATATTGTACAGTAAAAATGATACTGAACATATATAGTGTAGTGTTTTTGTTTTCTATATATTTGCCTTTCATATATTTTTACTTCTGATTTTCTTTTTTTGAAATTTTTTTACTCATGTTTTTTTGTATATTTTTTTGCTTATGATTTTCTTTTTAAAAATTTTTTTTATTGTTTTTACTCATGTTTTTTTTGTTTTGTATATATTTTTTGCTTATAATTTTCTTTTTAAATTTTTTTAATTTTTTTACTCATGTTCTTTTTATTTTGTATTTTTTTTGCTTATGATTTTCTTCTTTTAGTACAGCTAAAGATACATCAGTATTATCTAAATTTTTTTCAATTGTTTATGTACACTTGCCTCTCTACTACAATATTACTACAAGTCACATTCTTGTGAAGAGTACTTTCGCTCCCCACAACATCAATATAAACAACAATAAATTGCTCATATATGATGAGGCTTTATCTAAAATTGTTTTTGAAACTTATACCTTTGCATGCATGTCCTCACATGCATGCCTTCACCCACAGACTTTGCTTCCAAAAATTAGAAAAATTCAGAAATGCTCACTAGGGAGACTTTTTTTGTAAAAAAAGTAAAAATAAATCTTTCTCTCATTCTCTGTTACAACAGTGTTTTTTCATCAGTTTCAATTAACATGTGACTTCAAATTATTAATTTATACATGCAAATATACATACTTGATTGTACAGGTAGTCCAGTGGAGGACTTTTGTTTTAGATGATAATAGGTTATTTAAATTTTGAAATTATGATTTCTGTTTATATAGTTTCAGAGAGACAACATTCCTGAGACCAAATAATTTCTTTGACTTAGGATACACCAAACGATAAGCATTAGGGTGTGGATTTTCTATGACTTCAAAAGGCCCAATATATATATCAAAGAATTTTTTAATTTCTGAAGTTAACATTTTTGATTTTTCATGAGATTTGACCAGAACAAGATCCCCAATTTTGAAAGTGGTTAATCTTACCCTATTGTTATGTCTTTTATTCCTCTTTTTTCCCCTTGTTTCCTCATAGTTTCCCTGACAATATCTTCTCTCTATTGCATAGTTAAAGGTGTACATTTAGGAAATTCAATAAGTTCTGATATAAGATTTGGAGGTCTAATATTAAACATAACCTCATACGGTGAAAATCCTGTGGAACTATGTTGTAGGCTATTCATAATATCTTCAAAATTTCGATTGTGCTCAAACCAGGTTGGATGTTTATGGCTACAATAGGTTCTACAAAGTCTCCTAATTTCCCTCATATATCTTTCTGCAGGATTGGTGGATGGAGAATAAACAGATATAAGTATATGCTCCAGTTTTGATCTTTCAATAAACTTTTTCCAAATTTTAGAGGTGAACTGTGAACCATTATCTGATAATATAGCTTTTGGTTTACCCACCTGTGTGAAATAATCTCTCTCAATTTTTATTATAATTTCATGGCTAGTAGCTTTTTTCACTGGATATAATTTAATTAATTTTGAAAATACATCTACCATAACAAATATGTAACAGTGACTACCTTCACTCTTTGGTAACATTCCATATAAGTCCACTGCGATAAGATCTAAAGGTTTTTCCGGAATAATGTTTTGCATCTCTCCACCACATCTTTGATTGCTCACTTTAACTCTCTGACATTTGTCACAGGTTGCCAATTCTTTTCTTACCTTCTTTCCAATATTGTAAAAATAAACATTTTCTTGTATCTTTTGAATGCACTTCTGTATCCCACAATGACCAAAACTTTCATGTATGTAAATGATCAGCTTATCAGCATCTGCCTCTGGCTAACACAGTTTCCAATTATCAGAATCTACATCTGTTCTCCGAAATAAAATCTCCTTATGTAATTTGTAAAATTTTCAAGTGTCTCATACCCCTTCTTGCCTAAACATTCTTTGATTAATTTCCAACTCTGACCCAAATTTTGATTTTTTTTTCTAATTTTGTTACACATAGCTCTAATTGTTTTCTCATTTTCCACCCCTTTCAAGTATCTAATTTTAAATTGCTTTTCCTCCTCTTGTTCAAAAATCTCCTTTTCTCCCCCAATTGGTAACCTTGAAAGTGAATCAGCTACTACATTCTCAGAACCTTTCATGTGTTTGATTTCAAAGTCAAACTGTTGCAGAAATATTGCCCATCTGGTCAATCTACTGTAGTATAATTTGCACTCTTGTAAGTAACTCAAAGCTTTGTGATCTGAAAATACTATGGTTTATGTCCAATAAGGTAAATTCTAAATTTTGTAAAAGCCCAATGAATTGCCAAAAGTTCCTTCTCTGTGACTGTATAATTTTTTTCATGCTTGAGCAACATTCTGCTTGCAAATGCTATGGTACAATGTATCTTAACTCCATTCTCTACTCTTTCTTGAAATAACTCTGCTCCATCCCATAATTACTGCTATCAGTGTTCAAACAAAATGGTAAATTAAAATCAGGTCTGTGTAATAAGTGTTGCTTCCTCAACTCTTGCTTAATTTTATCAAGCTCTTCCTGACAACTTTTATCCCAAACCCAAACAGTGTTTTTCTTAAGTAACTGACTTAAACATGGTGCATTCAGACTCTGATCACTTATATGTTTTTGGTAATAGCCGCATAACCAAAAGAACGACTTTAATTGTTTTTTTATTCTTAGGAATAGGAATTTCTGAAATTGCTTTAATTTTTTCTGGATCTACCAAAATTCCCTTGTCTATGACAACATGACCCAAAAATTTTAATTCAGAAACTGCAAATTTACACTTCCCTAATTTCAATGTCATCCCCCCTTTTCTAAGTTTTTCACAAACTGACTTCAAAATCGAAAAATGTTCCTCCCAATTTTGCCCTGTAACCAAAATGTCATCTACATAAATTATCAGTTTCGACACAAGTTCTTGCCCCAGTACATGATCCAAAGCTCTTATAAATTTGGAAACAGAAGAATTTAACCCAAATGGCACAACACAATATTGGTAACTCTTACCATTGTACAAGAAAGCAGTATATTTCCTAGAATTAATCGAAAGTGGTACCTGATGAAAACCCGAAGTTAGATCCAAACTTGACATATATTTTATATCTGTAAATTTATAGAGTAACTCATCAATATTTTTGGGATGGTCTGTCTGTCTGAACAAAATTTTGTTTAAGTGTCTAGAGTCCAAAACCAATCTTACTCCACCATCTTTTTTCGAAACTATTACTAGAGGATTATTATATGCACTGATACTCCTTTCTATTATATTATATCCTTCCATCTTTTTCAGCTCTTTCTCAACAGCAGGTCTTTTTGATATTGCAATACTGTATGGTTTTATGAAAAATGGTTCATGAGGTTTTACCTGAAGCTCACACTGATAACCCTTTACCCTACCAGGTATGTCACTGAAAACATCACTGTATTCCCACAGCAGATTGTCTAACTGTTGTTTTTGCTACCCAGATAAATTTTGTGTTTTTCAAATTTACTAAATTCCCAAATTCAACTTCATCAGTATCAAATCTATGAGTTTCAATATTCTCCAATCTATTTTCTTTTAGTAAATTGATACTGTCAAAATTTCCATTACTCTGATCACCAAGTGTGTTCACAAAATTTGCCTGAATGTATTCCCTTTCACTAGTTTCTATCACTAGTTTCTATCAAAAGTTTTCTTTCAACCCAATCAAATGCTGTATTTACTTTTACTATCCAATTCATACCCAAAAGAAAATCCTCATTAAATTCCTGAATTACAAAACATCCATGTGTGAACAACTTGCCTTCAATTAAAAATGTCACTAAAGCTTGGCTTTTTACCAATTTACTGCTCTTCCCAGTAGCACCTTTTATCTTTACCCCAACAACTGGCATTTCAACAAAATCTTTCCCCACTTTCAATTTCTTGCTTAACCTTTCAGATATTCCCGAGATCCCACTTCCTGTATCAATTAAACATTTACCAATCCATGACCCAATTTGAACTTTTATATAAGGACTGCAAAATTAATCACTTTTCTCAGAACCTGCATCCTCATGTAATAAATCACTATCAATTTCCCCAAACCTATACTTATCAGAATCATATGGTATATCATTACATGTATTATTTGTCACAGTTATAAAATTTGCCCAAGATACAAAATTGTCATTAGTACTCTCTATTATCTCAAATAGCCAAGAATTTTCATCCAAATCACATTGTATACTATTGAAGTACTTATCCTTCAGCTTTTCAAAAATAAAATATCTCATCTTTTTCCACCACTCAGGACATAAGTTTCACATACATTAATAAGCATCTTTCTAAAGTTCTTGTCAAAAGAAATAGTTTCACTGTTCAGCCATAGATTCATAAGACGTGTGTGTGTGTGTGTGTGTGTGTGTGTGTGTGTGTGTGTGTGTGTGTGTGTGTGTGTGTGTCATTAGTATCTGTAAAAGTTTCACTTAGCCTACAAGTTATACATGTGTCATCATTATTTGTGTAGTCAGATTCTTTACCAACAACATCAAAATTCACACTTTTACATACACCCAGCTTGTGAGCCTTATTCATCCTGGTAACATCTCTGGGAATTTCTATAACATTTTCACTATTTAATCCATTTTCAACCATGTGTATACCCAACTCCCTATTTAAACTAATGAAATACCTTTCCTCAACATCATCATCAATACCATTACTATCATTATCAACTTTATCATCAACATCATCATTATACATATTCAGGTCATACACATTCAAATTATTCCCCAAAATATAATTTCCCCTTTCTAAAGTTACCAGATCCCTTTCACCAATATTTTCATTCTCACAGCATGCATTCTCTCTTTCATTCACACACGTCTCTTAACTACTACAAATTACATCATCTGACAAATGGAGGAGGAGGAGATTACTGTTTAACGTCCCGTCGACAACGAGGTCATTAGAGACGGAGCACAAGCTCGGAGTAGGGAAGGATGGGGAAATCGGCCGTGCCCTTTCTAAGGAACCATCCCGGCATTTGCCTGAAGCGATTTAGGGAAATCACGGAAAACTTAAATCAGGATGGCCGGACCCGGTATTGAACCGTCGTCCTCCCGAATGCGAGTCCAGTGTGCTAACCACTGCGCCACCTCGCTCGGTCTGACAAAGTGTTGTTCTTTTTTGCTCAAGTGTAAAACTCTGTTAAATTAAATGAATCACAATTACTTTTATCTATTGCATATTCTTGTGTACTGAAAATTTTATCTTTATCAATATCATCATTATTTTCCTCTTGAAATTTCTTCAATAAGTAACAACTAATGACCTCGTGTGATAGCTTAGGTTTGGAACTGTCATGTTTGGGTTTATGATAGTCACATCCATTGGTCCTTTCATCATGCTCACCTCCTGCCTCAAACTTGCGGACCTTCAAGGGGGCGTCTACTAGTCTCGTTTTTTATTTCCTGAATTACAACTTGTTCCTGCTTGAACTGCTGATTGTGGTTCTGCCAATGTCCCTGATCAACATTTCTGTTCCCATTCCTATGCCAAACATTACCTGATAGTTGGTAGTTTCTATTGTACTGATCTCTAGCAAAATTTCTGTGATTTTGATCCCTAAAGTGTTCTCTATTTTGTTGATTATTTCCGCGAAAATGTTGTTCTTGTTTTGGATAAAAATTATGGTCCTTCCTTTGAAAATTGTTATACCCCATGAATTTTGACTGACACCATGATAATTGTTTTGTTCCCTTTTTTGAAAGTTGTCATTTCCCCAATTTTGACCATTATCTTTCTGAGTAAACCCACTGTGTGTTCTTGCTGTTACCCTATCCAACTTTTCAATATAATTGAGAAACTGCTCTACATTACTATCAGGACAATGAACTAAACTCAACTGCATTGCTGAGGGCAATCTTCTCTTTAAGGTATCAATTTTGATCAAGTCATCCAAAGGTTTTGTTAAATGGATAAGTTTTTGAAGTTCACTTTTGCAAAATTGTTTCATGTTCCCATCTGATTCTCTATAGTTTCTCCCATTCAAAAATTCACTTTTGATTCTAGTTTGTTTAAGATCATCCCAAAAATTTTCCAGAAATTTTGATTCAAATTCTGAAAAGGTCATCCCCAAAGTTACAATCTGGTTTGCCCAAGTCAAAGCTTCCCCTTTCAAGAATTTTTTCACAAATCTAATTTTCATATCATCTGGTGAGTGAGGTAAAAAACAATCCTTACAATACCGTGTAAAATCAACGGGATGTAAGGGTCCATCTACCGAAAAGTGCTTCACTGGAATATTAGATACAAGATTGCATGTGTTGACATTGTGATTTTTGCTTTGAAATTCAATGTCAAAACTTTCAATTTTTTCGCTAAGTTCTTTGACAGATTTTTTGTTTTCTAAATCATTGCACTCTACTTTTTTTTTCTAGAGTAACCAAACGATTGTCAGTTTCTTGTTGTACATTTTTTACTAAAACTTTTGTGTTCTCATCCAAATTTTTAATTTCCCCTTTTATCTCATTAAAATCAATTAAATTTCTTTCCCTATCTGCCAGTAATTCATTTTTTACAGTATTAATTTCATCGCTCAATTTAACATCAATTTCATTTACTTTTGCTTCCACAGATTCAATTTTTTCCTCAACACTGCCAACTCTGTTCGAAAGATCACCCACTTGGGTATTGACTGCTTGGACTTGCAACAAAATGTTGTCAATTTTTTCATCCCAGTAAGTCTTATTGTCGTCAACTGATTGTTTAATTTCTTATGTGAAATTTACAAGAAAACTTTTTAAATCAAATTGATCGGTTCTTTCTGTTTCATTTGACCTGTCCTGATTTTCGAAGTCTATTAAATTACTACTTTCTACTGTAGGCACAATACTCTCGAAAATCTCATAAGTCATTGTGAAGAAAAAAATTTATACACAACAATACAAAACAAGATAAAAATATTGTTTTAACAAAATACGAGGTTTTTGTGACTTATCTGGAACACTCTTCTACTGTTGCAAATCCACGTTTTCCATCCATGTGATTGTTGACCAAAATTCTTTAAATTACTTCTTCTGTCGTGAACTACATTTTTTGCCGAAACACTACTTCTCCAAAACTTTTACTTCCCGATGAACACTAATACTGTAACACACATTCTGAAAAAACTGGTATTAACACACACAAATTTTCTTCCTCGTAGCACTGTTGAAGATCTCGTGAACACAATATCCCGGCTACAGTCCCCAGTTGAAATATGGTATCCCGGCTGAGACACGAAGTTGAAATATGCTCACTATTTTTTATTTACTTAAATTTGGCATATTTCGTGACAGTACCTTCTCCATTAGATGTTTACAAGGCGATATTGGTCTTGGTTTCAGTTGTCCAGTGGAAGTATGATTCCACAATGCATCTTTGTCGGCTGCAGAAATGACCTGGTTCAATGTGTCTGCCTCATTTTTGGTGCTTCAAATACCATTTCTTCGAATGTAGTTTCTTCTTAAAGTTTATATAAAAAAAATAGTAACATAATTCAAAATTATTTATGACGGTGACCTGCACATTGTTCTACTGTCAACACACACCAAGAGTTAACTGCCGACTGACTATAGTCAAAGACGACTCCAGCGTCAAAGACATTTTACACAACACACAAGCTTCCACTTGTAATCAGTCTCTTTGCTATTCTTCGACACATTTACTAATAGTAATCAATATGCTTTCACTCTCAAAAATATAAGTAAATTAACATATAATAAGGCAAATTATAATTTAAAAAATTCTGACAAAAAATATAAGAAAACATTTACAATTTGGTATCGACAAATCCGGTATAAAATAACACATCTCCCAGATCCATTACACTGGCAAACAAAGAATTATTGTTGATTCCAATGATACACTCCTTATATTGTGCTGTACAGCCCACACTTACTTCAAAGAGATTTCTACTTCTTCAAGCATGTAAAAAAGTGGTTTAGGTTCCAATGCTTTGCTTCTGACAAAGAACTTACATATTGCCATGATGTGGCTGCTATCTACTGTGGCAGAATTTTATAAAGAAGGATTTGTCAACTCAGTAGGAAATAAAAGCATACACAGAGTATGCCATTCGTGCCTGCTTGAACATACATGCAGATGCTAGCTAAGCCTGCAGGTTGCACTGTGTCGTATTTGCCCATAAACATCAACTGTGCAATGTTCTCAGTATATTGTCATTCATGGTCTGAAGAGTTTCCTCTGTAGTTGAGTGCATTATGCCAGAGCTAAATGAATTCGAAGGTGGGCAAATTTCTGATGCTCTTATGGTGGATGCTTCCATAACAAAGATAGCAGAAGGGTTTGCTATTTCAAGATGCACTATATTGAAGATTTATACATCATACAGGGAAGGTGGAAAAAATCATCATCCACTGAGTCACAACACAGACAAAACTCTGTTAAGAGTGATTATGATGGACAGTCATTCAAGAGGGATAATAGCTGAAAAGGTCACAACAGAACTGAATGTTGCATTCATAAACCCTGTCAGCACCAAAACAACATAAAGGGAGCTCCATAAGCAGGGAATTGCAGGGTTAGCTGGAATTCCAAAACCACTCATTACTGGTGCACACACATGTAACAGGATAACATGGTGCCAAAGCCATAAAACCTTGACTGTGTAGCAACGGAAGGACGCTATTTGATTGGATGAGTCTTGTTTCACACTGTTTTCAACTTCTGGCTGAGTTTATGTCCCAAGTGTGAAACATGATGGAAGTTTGGTGATTATTTGGGCAGCCACATCATGGTATTCCATGATCCCCATGGTTATTCTGTGAGGTAGCATTGCTGCCGACAGTTATGCGATCACTTTGGCTGATCGGGTCCATCCCATGTTACTGTGTTTGTTCACCAATGATGATGCTGTTTTCTAAGACAACAAGGGCCTCTGTTCACACAGCTCGCATCGTCTAAGATTGGTTTTGTGAGCATTAGGATGAATTGTCGCATCTCTTCTGGCAACCACAGGAGAGAAAGGTGTATGATCACTATCCATCTCCATCATCATTACCTGAATTTGGCACTAGTTTGCAGGAAAACTGATAAAAGATGCTCTCAGAAACCATACAGGACCTGTATTTACCCATTCTGAGATGGCTGGAAGATGTTTTGAATGGCAAGAGTTGTTCTACACCACATTAGGCATGGTAATGTGTTGTGTTTTTCGTGTTTCCATACCTTTGCCCACCCCTTGTATATGAATGGTGATTACGTAGAGAAATAATACAAGACATTTTCTAATAAATTTGCTTTAAGCAGTCCAGTATTTCATTTATAGCCCAACTGAGTTTGCTTTTCAGATATATCTCATATGTACTTATTCGAATGGTGACTGATGGTAAGCAAGTTGAAAATGACAGTAAAAATTTGTCGTTGAAATTAATACCCCTTGTGTAAAGGCACAGGAACTACAAAAAATGATATGGTATGCGGCAGAAAGTTGACAAATTCATAAATGATGTTCCATATATGACAGACAATATGTGAAATTTGAACGGGAATCAGAAAATGTTAATATTTCCAACTCTCATGCTGGGACCACTCTTGTTATCTGCACATAAATGACCTGATGGATAGGGTGAGCAGCAATTTACAACTGTTCAGTGATGATGTGTATGGGAAAGTACTGTTTTTGAGTGACTGCAGGATGATCTGGACAAAACTTCTATTTGTGTGATGCATGACAGTTTGCTCTACATGTAGAAAAAATACACTTTAATGGAGATGAGTAGGATAAACAATCCCGTAACATTCAAATACAATATTAGTGGTGTGTTGGTTGGCACAGCCACATCATTTAAATATCTAGGCATAGTGCTGCAAAGTAATATGAAATGGAATGAGCAAGTGAGATCAGTAATAGGAAAGGCAAATGATCGACTTCAGTTTATTGGAAGAATTCTAGGAAAGTTTAGTTCACTTACAATGGGCACCCCATACAGAACACTAGAGCGACCAATTGTTGAGTACTGCTAGTGTGTTTGGGAGCCACACCAGGTAATGTTAAAGGAAGATATCAAAACAATTCTGAGGTGTGCTGCTGGAGTTGTGATGGTAGGTTCGATCAGCATGTGAGTATCATGCAGATATGACTTTAAATTGTACTTCAGAGATGATCCGTGAACTCAAATTGGAATCCCTGGAGGGAAGATGAAATTCTTGTCACAAAACACTGTTGAGAAAAATTTAGATAAGTTGCTTTTGTGACTGACTGCGGACTGATTCTGCTGCTGCTGATGTGTGTTTCACGTAAGAACCACAAAGACAAGATATGGGAATTCAGGGCTCATATTGAGGCATATAGAAAGTCATTTTTTTGCCTTGCTCCATTTTTGAGTGGAACAGCAGTTGTACACCATGCGCTGTGTGGTGGCTTGAAGAGTATGTATGTAGATGTAGATTTAGATGGGTATATCATAAATTTGATTAGCAGCAATCTGTTAATGTTAGCCTGCAATAAATCACCTTTTACAGTATTAATAATGATTTTTAACGTCTTGGAACTTCATTATTGTTATGATTTATGTTTATGATATGTAAATTAATTGTATAACTAACCTATGGCTTGTCTTCAGTACTTAAATGTTTATTGCTATCACAAGTATACTATTTATGCAAACCTTGCATATTTTATTGCTTATTATTTTTGTTACTACAGATATTGGGTGATCCTCTGTTAATGTAAAGATTTTCTGTACTTGTTTACTTAATAATATGATGATTATTATATGTCCCAATGTGTACTTCTTTTTGTCATTACTGGTGTGTGTTCTTTATTTCCTTAGTAATAGCCCCAATTTCTTTTGCAGTCAGCAAGACATCGAAAATTTCAAGGCTGAAATTGAGAAGCGTCAGCTGAAGGAATCTTCTCCAGCACTCTTGGACGAAAAATCTGAGATTCTTTCAGAAGTAATAAAAGATGCTGAAAAGAAAAAAGTTGTGAAATCAAGTTGAAAACAGGCTGAAAAGGCTTAGTGAGGCCATAGTGCATTCATCATGTGTACAGACAAGGGCAATGATTTCAGAGCAGATTACTAAGAGTCCAGTGACAAGGGTAAAGGTGTAAAACTGCAAGGGAAAAAAGCGAAGAGTGAAATAAGTGATGTGAGTGTGTGCCTACTGTCAGTACTTGACATACCTTTGTGGAAAATGACAAGTGTACACCAGAGCTGTAAGTTTTCAGTTTATCCCAGAGTGCCATAGGAGTTAACTCTCAGCTCTGTTTTTGTATCTCTGTGACAAATTTATTAGGAGCTGTGTTCCTAGAAGCTGCAGCACACCATTCTTCTGGGTTACAAATAGTTTGTCCATACAAGAACACAAGTGCAAAGCATTGTGTTGTGCTGGAATCCTCTGCAGCTGTCAAATAGTGCCCAGGGGCAAGTAACTGAAAGTGGCCTAGTTTGTGTGTGCGTGTGTGATGTGGAGTCAGTAAAATGTTACTGATTTTATTGTTACTATTTGAGAAACATTGTTAATGTTATATATGCATTATGTACAGTGAGACACCTTTTGGGCTAATGCATACAGTATTTTATTTTTTAAAAATACAAGAAATTATATATAAATGGGTTTTTGTAACTTTGTTGCATACGTTTATCTGTTCTCTTGTTGTTACCTGTGGACTTAAATAGCAATACTTGTTACATGTTATTTGTAATACCACATCAGAATGCATTTGAGTATTCCTGTGAGGTGTTGAGAAAAATGTGAAACATGTGCATTGTGCCTAAGATGGCTTTGCACTTGTGAATTGTATCATTTTTCCCTCTCTCGTAATGAGAGAGGTAGTTTCTCTTTGTTTTCTGTTAATGATGGTCATGCAAACAATGACTAGGTATTTTGGTACTGGGGATTGAAAAAGGTACCATTGGTGAAAGATTCTATTATAGAATGTACACTAAATTTATAACTTGTATTTATGGTTGGGTGATGATGTTGAAACTGACTACTCAGGATACGTTATTATTGCTGTTACATACCTGTTATCTGTTGTTGAGCTGCACTGATAAGTAGTAGTTTTTATTTCACGTCTGTACATTAAAAACTTGATTCTATTGGACAAAAACAGAGTGGTGAGCATTTACACGTCACTGAAGTTCTAATAAAATATCTAGTCATTCATTATTCGTCATGCTAGAGAAACTACAAATTTTCTACAGAAGTCAAGCTTCCTTATGATTAAAGCAATTTTTTTTAAATATAGAAGCACAGCGCATCCTGCAGAAGAATGTTATGAATTTGATAGTTACTGTGAAACACTTATTACCTGAATTCATTTGAAGTTTTGTTTGATTTTTCTTTGCAGAAAAGATTTTCAGTGAAGAAGAATAGTAGTAATGTTTACTGAATTATCTGAAAACCTAATCATACAATAGGGTTGCCATTTCATCAGACACAATAGTAGCTCTTTACTATTGTTGACATATACTGCAATTCAGTCACACACTATTTCGTATACATATCTTTTCCATTTACATAATGTTCTGCTTTTATTTCCTAGCCATTGTGTTTGATTGATGTATACCATTGTAAGAAGTCATGCGTATTGTGCGCGCATCGTACATCTTATTTCTGAGAGTTGAAGAATCTCATATTGGTTTCACTAAAATATTCTGATACTTTACACGCAGGTGTTTTTTTTTTTCTGGAAATGCTCACCACAAACTATTTTTTAAATGAATAAAGTTTAAATGACAGGTTATTTAACAGTTGCAGCCTGTGTTCTGAGGAAGTTGTTGGTGTTACTGTGTAAAGCCAAAGAGTTGTTTCATTGCATATGCATAGTAGTAGTTCTTCCTGAAGAAGTGTGAATATGTTAGTGATTAGTAGCATGTACTGACTAGAGACCTGATTTATCTTTTATATATAGTTTTAGGTATTCTGAAAAATTATAGTTTTATAGTTCTTTTGGCTGTTGCTTAATGTTTGAATTTTAAACTTTCGATGGCAGTATAGTATTTTTGTAAATATTGTAGTGAACTTATTTTGCTGAGTAGGTACTTTGTACTGTATCCAATTAGTTGACATTCCATAATAGTTTTCACACATTTTTTAACACTTCATAACAGCATACAGTCCTGGTGCTGGAAATGGTTAAAAGTATTTCCGTTAGTTCAAAAAATGTAATTCATTTCCATTAAAAATGAGTGTCAAAAATAAAATTGTATACTCCTGGAGAATACAGCTTCCACAGCAATAATGGAACGTGCAGATTTTTCAAGGTTGTTAATTATATTAAGAGTATCACTGCTATAGGTCCAGGAATAGAATTATTCTCATCTGTATGCATATTAAGAATGCGCACCATTCAAACAAGTCATGATATTGTGACAGTCTTGGTGTTCAGTTTCATAAAATAAGCAACAAAATATTCAATGAAAATTAACATGTCTAAGGAGTGTATTCTGTTTAAAGAAATGGTTTCTTCGTTTTTGTTAATAAGGCGTGGTTTTCTTTAGAGTGAGTCTGTGGTATTCACTAACAAAGTTGAGGCTTACAGGTGATGCTTCCAATTCCTTATGAATCAGAGACTGCTGTAATTGGTGCTAAATAAGTTCTCACTTACGCATCGAAGGATACTTAAAAACTCATTCTGTTCGTCACATTCAGGAACATAAATCTGTAGTTTTATGTCTGAATGTTACATGTAGCTGAAAAAAATGATTCAGCATTGTTCTTACATTGCGCTCTCGATAAATGTAGTGTGCCTTAAATAATGTAAACTGGAAAAAAATAATAATTTTTGAATACATATCTCATTGTGCATGATAAGTGAGGTTAACCTTTTGATATGAGTGTTTACATTACACATTGTTTCATTCTTTTGTAAGCATTGACTAGTCATTCATTTACTGTTGCACATTTTTATCATTATTACAGAAACTACTGAAAATTTGAAAAGCACACAATCAGTTAAAGTTCAACCAGTAAATTAGTTGTTTGCTCAGTGATTTAATAAAATTAATAATGCACTTAATTTGAAATTATGCAAATTTTTTTTATCTGAATGGGGCTTTTCACTGAAGGAAGGAGCTATTATCGTGAATATCAAAATTTTTCAAAGAAGTTATGTAGTATTGGATATGAAATCTGAGACCACATAAGTGTTTACAGAGATTGTTCCCTACAAGGTCACAAACATGAGAAGACCAATTCCTCAAATTTTATCTCTCTTACGGCACAAGATATGTTGTTATATCAGTCTCAATGAGAGTAGTTCACCATATTATAAATTTCATTGATATACGAATCACTGTTAGAACTGGTCATATTCTTACCAATGTGACAAGAGAAAACCTCTACTGATATGTCTGAATTATAGCACTTCCACAGAGAAGAAATATGTAAAAGCACTGTTACCCAGTACCTAAGAATTTAGCTATAGTAAAAGTAAATTACAGTTTCAGTATACCCATTATGGATGACAAACTGCAACTGTGATTTAAACTGGCAATTTATTTGTGCATAAATATGCAACCAGTCACTTTTTTGGATTTTAGATAAGTTTTGTTGTGCCATTAACTAGTTTTTAAGGCATTGGAAGCTCATGATCAGATGGTGTTACAGGAGCACCACATCATGGACCAAATGTAGCTAGACTGTATGGTGATGAGGCTGGCTGAAATGACTGAAATTTAATAACTGGTAACAAAATGTTTATGAAACAGAAATGATGTTATATTTTTGCTAATTACAGTGCACTGCGTTGTGGTATCCATAGCAAATTTATACCCACAATGTACATTATTGAGTGCACACAAATATACACAGTGTTTAGCTGCACTTGGTATCACACTTGCACACAGAATGTAAACATGAGGTGTAAATACAATGTTGTTCCTGTAACACCTCCATCTGATGAGCGTGCTGTGGCTTTACAACTAATTAATGGTACAATAAATTGTATCTAAAATCCAAAAAAGCAACTGGCTGCACATTTATACCCAGCTAAATTACCAATCTAAATTACAATTGTTTGTTAAAACAATAGTTTAAATAAACTTAACTACAGACTCAACAAGGTTTTTTTCGTAGTAACCTTTTGTTTAATGACTGGTACTGTTCAGTAAATCAAAGTTTGGAATCACTATGTAAATTAAAATTGATAGTGCCAATCTTATGGGAGTACATATGAAATAAGTTAGGAAACATTAAAATGAGTGCTGGTCCTCTCCCACTATTCTAAAGTGCTTACAGGAAGAGAAAAGGTGAAACTGAGCCTCAAAGGACTTACCTGTGGCAGTATTTTAAATTCATACAGTTAAATTTGTTTTCAGCTAGTTGTGACTGTTAATAGGTGTTCAAATTCTTAGAATTCATTCATTTTAAGTTGCTGTTCAATACTTGCAGTCTTTCAGCATTATCCCCAATTTCCTAAATGGGCATCGAATAAATTTTACAATTTATGTAGTATTCAATTAATAACTCCATAGGGTGAAGTGGTTTTTTAGTCACTGCCAGTGTAAGAGAATTTCTGAGTATTTAAATCTGAAATACATATTCTGCTCATTCTGCCAGGTGAGTTATGAGAACTGGTGATGTGAATTATGCAGCTTTTTAGGCACTTGATTGAGAAGTTTGAACCTTAAAATTTGAGGAAAGATCAACAAGCATATTAAGCAGCAATGGTTTAGAAATTCAAGGGACATACAGGGATTGATTGTTCTCATTTCTCAGTGAAAGAAGCATGTAAAATGGCGTTCAAAATGTGAATGTTGTCAGTCTCACACTGCAGAACCAGTTTCATAGAACAGATTTCATAAGAATACTACATGATAAATGTTGTCACCATTTTTCGGTACCTATGTTTGTGTGTTGCTCCTTAAATTCACTATAAGTTTGTATTTGATCATGTTCTTTCCTATTAATAATAATAATGTGCATTTCTGCTATTTTGACTGAATTGCTGCTGTTCCGCCCTGTTTACTAGTTATCACACAAAAAAAGAAGGAAACTGAAGCCTCCTTTTCTTTACCACATTGAAGAGTGTGACCCCCATTTTTCAGAATATCTGTTCATTAGAACATGTGTTCCAATAATGCATCTCTTTCTAGAAACTTTTACAGGAGATCATAAAGTGAAAAACATTGCTGTAAGAGATAAGATGATCACAATTTTGAAACTGTAATTCAGTTTCATTTGATAGATTAACTTTATCTCAGAGACAGTAGTGCTAGCGGTAAAAGTTTGGCTAATGAGCCACTGGTGTATAGTTGTCTCATTTGGCATTTTGTTATACTTTTTGTACAATATAAAAGAAATTTGCATTCATGGAGCAATAATCATAACAATAAAAAGGGCTGAAACTCACTGAAAACTCTAGTATTCATCTGTAATATGCTGATAGCAAATGGTATATGGTTGTGTGCTTTTTAAATTCTGTAATTAAGGAGGGTCCTGAGAAGTGTTAGAAACTGCTTTATGCTGTGAGATTATGAAAAGTGTGTTCAGAGAAATCTGAGTAATTATTCTGGAATGAGGAACATCTGTAGGAAATGAAAAATTTGATAGTCTAGGGGCAGGAGCCATAAAATGTGCATCTGATCATGTCATAAATAAAATAGAAATTTTTACATGACTTGTGTTCTGATTAGCACACCTATATATGAGAATCCTGTCTACAATATGAAAGCTTACTTTAACTTCGTACCTTTTTTTTTTTTTTTCTACCAGATTTCAAATGGCTGTAGATATGTACAGACTATTTGAATCAAAATGTCATTAAGGACTTATGTTGACTTTTCTCATCATAAGCACAACTTGTCAAGTGGATTCAAGTCTACTGTAAAAATCACAATTTAAGTAAAATATGTAATTTAAAATTACATCGAATGCTGAAAGTAAAAATTAGTGCTGACTAACCAAAGAATGAATACAAAAGCATGGCATTTCTGTGTCACACAAAAAAAAACTAAACAGTGCAATTTATCTGAAAACACAATTGCAATTGCCATTTTTGTCAGTAATGGTACATTAAATGTAAGATTGTAATTACTTATTTTTAAACTCAGTGTGTGCCCAGGATAAACCCAAAATAATTATCACTCCAGAATAAATTTGTTTAAATGATAAATATTAAAATATCCTCAAAATTCTGGGTTGCTTATTTAGATTCTTGTTGGCACATGTTTAATGGTTGTTGCATATTTGAGGAATAATGCCTAACAGTTGGACAACTGGTTAAAATCAGCAATTATCGAAATACCATGAAAGTCATTATACAAACTGCAGTCACCTCTTAAATACGTAACCCACTAAATTATTTGGGAAGATATTCTGTTTGAGATATCTATCCATGCTTGAACAGAAACAAACTGTGAATCATAAATCAGTGATATGTATGTGGAAAGCAGGAAAAATTAAGGGTCTTCAGCTGTTTGTTCCACAGCTATTCTGTGGAAAGTATTTCTACTATATAAAATATTTACTAGCAATGGATTGATTGAATTATGAAGGGTGGGGGAAGGCAGCATGAAACAGGCAAGAAAGAAAGCAGAAAAATAAAACAGACTGGAGAGTTTTGAAATACTTCCCTTTCACAGTTTTTTATTATTATTATTATTATTATTATTATTATTATTATTATTAATCTCTACAGCTATGCGCACATTTTTGTTACTTGTCGTAGAACAGTGACTCCAGTAACAGATAGAAATCTGTGATAACATTGCAGTTAGATCTGTCAGTAAAATCAGTTCTTTGTGATCAGCTGCATGGTTCACAGAAGTGTAGAACACCAATTTTTAAAAAAGCAACAAATTGCAATACATTGACAGTTTAGTTATATAATTTTGAATATTCTGTAAAACTAGTGCTTTTTCGCTTTTCTGTATTTAAGGTTATGTGATAAACCTTATCATACAGAATAATAATACCCAGGAATAACAGTACCTGAGGACAAGAAATGGAGTGAATGACTCCATCCCAAGTATATGCACTAGGGACAGGAAACAGAGAAAAGAATCATGGAATTCTTTAAGAAATTAGAGAATGAAATGCTGGATGTGGAAGCAGTAGTGACTGGAGACTTAAATGCACAGGTGGGGAATGAGACTAGGGAAGTATGAGAATTGTTCTGTTTGGATATGGGCAAAAGAATGGTGGAGAGAAATTGGCCACTTTTTATGAAAGAAATGGTATGATTGTGGGCATTATGGGGTTCCGGAAGAAAAATAGCCAAATGGTGACATTATATGGTTGGCGAGAGAGAGAAGGATGAAGACCATGATTACTTATGTTCTGGTGGAAATGCAAAATTGTAGACAGTTAGTGGATGTAACTGTGGTCCAAGGAGAAATTTTGGTGGAAACTAAGTAGGTGTGCCAATAACAGGTAAAATGGGAAAAAAGTGCTAAAAGATAAGAAATGTGGAAACTAAAATAAGTGGCAGTACAGGAAAAGTTCAGGCAGTTACTTAGCTTAAATTTCGAGTACTTAACGTGAAAGTGTGGAAGAGTAAGTTGAAAAGAGACATTTGTAAGTTCTGCAGAGAGCACCTGTGGCAGGATATCTACAAGGGCAAAGTATGAGGAGTTTTCAAGGTGGGATGAGCAAATGTAGGAAGCAGAAAAAGGAAAAGAAGGCATGGATAGAAAAGAATGGCACCAAAAAGGGAGAAAGCAAAAGGGAATGGAAAGCAAGAAGAAATGTAAGAAAGTGGCAGTGGAGGAAAGAGGAAAAGTTGGGAGGATTTCACATGAGTTGGAAAAAGAGAGCTAATAATGCAACCAGAGGAGATAAAGAAAATATGGATAGTGTGCATTGAGAAACTAGTAAATGTGAAAAATAGTGATGAAAAGAGAGCAGAAGTACAGCAGGGGGGCCTGAACCTGGCAGGAGAGAGAGATACTGCAATGTTAGGAGAACTAGTAGTGGATGAATTATGTGGAGATAAGGGCAGCTGGACTTACTGGGTTACAAGGATAATACAAATTGCTACAGTTCATATGGACACAGGAATGAGTGTCTGAAGACTGGAGAAAATGGGTAATAATTCTGTTGTCACTTATTTTTCTGTCTCTGTTCTTGGACAACTAGTGACAGATCACACTTATAACACAAGTAGAGGATACTGGAAAGAGGATTTGGGGGGGGGGGGGAGGGGGGGAGGCAGTGGAAAGTCAGTCAGAAAATGAGCACTAAGGCCTTTGACATTGTAGATCAATAGCAGACCCAATCATTAGTATGAGAGAGATGATGGAAAGGGTTTGGGAGTATGAGAAAGATCTGAGGATGACATATAGGAAAGACATATGATAGTATTCCATGAGAGAGGGCATAGGAAATTTTAAGCAGAAAAGGAGTTGGAAAATAAGCAATTGAAATTCTTCTTGAAATGCATAACAAAAGATTCAGCTGTGTCCAGACCCAAGTTACAAGAACTGATTGCTTAAGGAATGTTATGGAGCTTGTACAAGGAAGTGTGCTGTCACTGTTACTATTTCTAATGGTGATGGATTATATCATGAAAGAGACAAAAGAAGCATGTAGAGGGAGGGAGATGAAGTTACTGGTATTTACCAGTGAAACTGTGTTACGGGGAACTAACAGAAGGATGTAAAAGGACACCCGTACATATTAAGTGAAAAAAAAAATGAGAAATAACAAATGAGGGAAATAACAAATTAAGGAAACTGAAATTAAGAGCAACTTCAAATGCCAGTCAGGGGAAATGAGGTGCCAATGAATTCACAGGGAACTGAATTTACAGGAAAAGTTGGGTAATTCTGAGATTCTATATGGGGGGTTGAACTGTTCATTGACAGAAATAAATGCTTTTGAGTCAATTGTTACAAATCACCCTTCTTCCAAAACAACTGGATGTGGAGTCATTTAAGAAAAGGTGAAGGGCACTGAACTGCAGAATGTATGTTGCTCTCTGGTGGTTACGTCCGGCGTGCTCGCAAACCTTGGTACTCTTATTTATTGTTTGCATGTTGCTACCAACCTTTTGTAATAAAACATATCATGGAAGGAGAACATACATGCTTGATCAGATTTACTTGAAATGATTTTAGCCCATCAGTTGTTTTCTTGAGAGTGACTGCACATCACTGCAAAACAGTTCATATTTTTTTTGGAAAAGGATAAGTTTATAAAGTTCTTTGCAGTTTCTTTGTAATTGAAATATAAATGACTAGACATAGCTGGAGTTGATTTTATCAAATGAACTAGGTGACACAAGAAACCACTATTACATACAATAGTTTCTTCATTGTAATACAACTCTGTTGGGGCACCACGAGTTCTCCCAGCAATGTCAGCTGGCAGCCAAATTCCCAGGGGTTGACTCAATGTGTTCTTCACAGTTTAAAAAATACTGTAAATCTACACTGTGTATTAGCATTCTTCCCTGAAAAAAACTTCAAAATTCCACTATGGCTTTACACATGGAACAACTCTTGACTTGCGATGTGAACTCGACACTCATAATAATCTAAGTCTACACAGCTACTAGCCATCCAGAAGTTCTAACTTCATAAGTTTGCATCCTGAAGACAGAGCGCTTCACACTTTTGAGTCTAAATGCCACCTCCTCCAGGTTCTCATCCCCATCCCCCTGAGTATGGATACCGAACTCTATCTTACTATGCTATCATACACTACTACTTTAAGCTTGCCCCCCCCCCCCCCATTCGCTCTTCCCCATTATGCTACTCCATCTTAGTGATGTGCATTACTTTACTGTTTAATAAATAGACCTTTTTAACCAACTGAACATCATCAATAACGTTTACAAAAAATCACTCTCAAATGCGTAATAAAAATATTAAACACCACACAGCTACACACAAATAGCTTCTCATAAAGCATTGTTTTACAAACTGTCATTATTGATATGTTAATAATTGTAAGTGAATTGGTTGTTTTCTCTGTCTGTTATTCAGTCACAGTGTTCAATCAAGATAATAAACATGTTTCATTTTAATAGTTCCAAACTATGCACTGCTCAATTTATTCTTGTACCATTTCTTAACATGAATATTCTATTGTTAACCTAATCCTTTTCTAAATTCACATTTTTACTATTGAATAAGGATGCGGAAATTCAGAAGTAAGGTGATCTAGTTTTTCATGCTGTGGTGTGTGCATTAAATGTTTGTAAGTTTGCTTTTGAGAAAATTCCACCTCAGTCACCAGTTACAAAAAATGCTGCTCCACGCTAGTTGAGAAAGCCAGATGCTTATTTGGAGTTTCTCATGACTGGCTAAATTTGGCTGCAGTGCTACATGTTCTCTCCTTGCTAAGTGGTCCATACCCTTTTTTGCTGCATGCCAGAGTTCATCCAGTGTAATAGCAACCCTTTACACTTTCAGTACTGAAAATACATTGGTCCTATTTACAGAAAGAAATGTTCCGTCTTGCAGTGTTTCTGAAGGAAGCCACTACAGAATTTTTTAAAGCCAGGTTATGAGCTCACAGCTTAAGTTTGCACTCTCCAATGCGCTGTAGGCAGCATTTCTTGCTGCAAATCTTCAGCATACTGAAACCCACACTCAGGAGTTCCTCAATGATGATTTGCATGCTTTTCAATGTGCACCTAAGAGTATCATTCTCCACATTGAAATTTTTAAGTCTGTTCAAACCAGATAGATGCAGGTGTTGAGAACTGCACACTCTTGAGGTTCTCAGGCTTCAGGTCTGCTTCTTGTTGCACAGTTGTAAGTGTGCTGAAGTGTAATCTTCACGTGAGAATTTGTCACAGAACTGTGATCTCATCATTCAAACAAAAAATAGGGTTTTTAATTACATAAAAAATAAAAATACAGATGATGTTTGAAAACATATTTTGTAGATCATTACTAAATATACAGGCTTTGGGTCTTTCATACTAATTTCACTACAAAGTAGTACTTGGCTGACTTTCTTGCAGTGTCCTGCCTCAATGGCCAAAGCATGAAGAATGTCTGAATTAACACACGATGAATCACTGCTATGAAAGTCTATTTGTATTACATTCCAGTGACAAAACTTGAAAGTCTGTCTGTATGAGGATTGCTCATGTAATTGAAGTTCCTGCACGGTGACACAGCATGTTATGCAATTGCATGTTACGCAATGGTGATGGATGACAGTAGCAAAGGAATTTCCAGGGAAGACAAGACCTTAAAATGTACACAGTTGCTGATAAAACAGTAAATTCTAGCTAATGTTGGAATAAAAGCCAATAAATGATGTGGGAAAACAAAAAAAATCTTTTGCAACCATGAAAACAAGTAAGCTAAAAATTTACATTGCAAACAACAAAAATTAATTCTGGGAATCTCCAGCCTGGTGAAACCTGGAACTCTATTGATAAAATGACACCACCACCCTTTCATTACTCAAATTATTCCCATGCAGACCTGATGTTAAATGGCATAATTTACTGTCCAAGCTTTCCATACAGAGAGGGCATGGAATATTGAAAATGCAATGTGAGTATGTCATGCTATCAACTGAATGCATATGAGGAGGAGAATGGGCGAAGGAGAAGTGTTATTGTGTGAAAGTAAATATAAATCTCTGAAAAGCATGGGAATACTTACAAGCACAGAATAACTATAGCCAGAAGGATAATGGGCAGGACATAAATATTTTGACATTGTCATGGTGCATAGAATGGTTGGTAATGATGCAGTTTTGAGCCACAGCTGATACAGTGTGCTGTAAAATGTGAGTAGATTGCTGATGTTCGATGCATTACACTATGCACACTTAAAACATAGAAAGTATCCTACAGCACTAGTTTTCCACCCATTTAGAAGATGGATCGAAGATAAATTGTTCCCACAGGAACAATGTGGTTTATTCTGACTTCCACAAATCTCCCATCACTATTTATTTGCTTATGAGGCTACCTGTGTTTAACAACACCAGCTTATAAGACACACACAGAGGCTAATTCTAAAAGAAAATTCCCAATCAGTTATCACTGCTGAAAGCTGCTAATGTAATGCCATGAACCTCCATACTAAATCACAACACTGGCCTTTAAAGGTCTGAATATGCTGATGAAATTACACAGCCACATAAAGGAGCATTACTTGAGAGAGTTCCCAGTCTTTCTGCTCTTGAAACACAGTTTGTCCAGACACCATACATTTCAAATGTCAGCCTTGGGACTGGCTTATTTGAAGGCATAACCAAAAACAAATCTGTAGTACAGCATGGGCACCCATGTGGCACCCTCTTATGCCACCCTATTCATGGACCGTCTAAAGGAATCCTTCCTAACCACCCAGAATTGCAAACCCTCACTTGGTTCAGATTCACTGACGACGTCTTTGTGATCTGGGCTTAGGGCGAGGGCACCCTGAACACCTTCTCCCCCATTCACTTCACTTCACTTGCTCATCCTGTACCCAACAAGCCACCTACCTCAAACTGCCAAGAAGTACCTTCCTTAGAGCCTACCCACTTGTGGTTGCTGCATCTGTAATGATGAGCAGTCCTCCTCGAAATATACCAAGGGCCTCTGAGGCCTTCACAGACCAAAATTACCCTCCCAACCTTACACAGTAGGAGATCCCGCATGTTCTCTCTCTCCAGTCACCTTCCAACTCCCCCACAGCCACCATCTATCTACGAAGGAGAATTCCCCCCGGCAACTCGGTACCACTCAGGATTGGAGCAATGGGATCACATTCTCCACCAGGGTTTGGACTAACTCTTGTCTTGCCCTGAAAGGGGAATATTCTACCTTGTGTACTTCCTACACCCCTGATCCCAACCCCCCTTGTCTTATGGCTCATATCCCTGCAATGGACCTAGATGCAAGACCTGTCTCATACATACATCGCCAAACTGTGGCAAAGAGGTAGCTGGACCACGCAGTTACTGCATATGCTTCCCAGTGCAGTGTGCTTCACTCCAATGAGTGCTTCACAATCTCTGCTGTGTGGATCCTTCCTACCAACACCAGCTTTTCATATGTGTGTACATAGTATTTGTGTGAAGACATGGTCTTTTGGCTGAAAGCTTCAATGTGTAGCAATATTTCTGTTGTCCCTGTCTGTGACTCAGTGTCTCCTCTACATGGTGAGTAACAATCTACCCTTTTCATAAGATTATCATTCTGGATTTTCCAGTGTTCGATTTAGTCCTGAGAAACTGACAGACTACCAGAGTTGATCAAAATGTCCCTTTGAATGCTAAAACCTTTCTTCTACCCTCAATGAAAGCAAGAGCTGGGTTCCCAAGTTCCCAGCAATCCCTGAAATTGTTTAAAATGCAGGCATTTGCAGCAATCAGAGCTGTAACAAGTTTGCGTGGCATCTTGTTTCAGCCACAGGCCTTTGCACTAGTCCAGCCACCTAAGGACGATTTGGAAAACCATCACATCAGGAACACCTATGGAATCGGCACACACTCACCAATGGCTGAACATCTTTTACACTGAGGACTGCAAATGACTGGATGTGAGGGCCCCTTTAGCCATCACTGAGGCAACAAGAGAGAGCTGAATGATGCAGTTCATTAGCTTAGTTTGAGTGGTAGAGCTTAAGAATGAAGGCTACATTTAGTTGTTAGTTTTACACTCACTGGAGATAGAATTTTTATTCCTATGACAGAGCTACAAGCAATCAGATCAATTATAAGAAAGCAAATTTTAAGAACATTTCAGTATCATAAGTCTTTTTGTCATCCTCTTTATTGGTCTGCCCTGCTCGCATACAACACAGTATTGCAGGTGGAAACAGATTGACGTCAAAAGTGTGTGAAATCTTACTAATTTGTAATGATTTAGGTGGTCACATTATGGATTCTTAGTTGTATTGAAACAGACTTTCATCATAAGGTTATCATGATTTGTAATTCTTTGGGATTAGTACAATGCATATTTCCTAGCTGTTTTATGGTAGTTTAATGAACACAATAGGTGAAAATAAAAGGGAAATTTATTGTCAGCAATATCTTCTCTCGCATTATTTCAAACAGTCGAGCAATGTTCTGATAGTTTTTCAATGCCACACCTTTAGAATCATATCAGTTCGGAATTAAAGATGTCATTAAGCCAATTTTTGAAAGTGAATTTTCTTTGTGGTTCTTCAATAAGGAACATAAAAGGTGATCATCTGAGGGTGCTATATGTGTAGAGTGGAATCACTTCCCAACCCAGCTGCTAGATAGCATCTTCTGTACAATGAGGAGAGTGGATGTGGGCATTACCATGCAGTAGTAACACTTGACACAGAGTTATGGGTTGATTCTCTTATAACCTATTGTGACTGCAAGGCATCTCAGGTTGTTGGCAACAAATACAAACTTCATGATGGACACATCCCTAGGGAGCAGTTCATAGTACACCACCTTCTTTATGAGATGAGATGGAAAACATGCCTTATTGCCTTTTGTGGTCTTTCACATGACTTTGCTTGATTTTTTAAATAGCTCAACCATTAATTTCTTTTTATGAAGTTAACATAAAGGCGCCCTACCTAGTCACCCATAAACATTTATTTGGAAGGCAGCTGCTAGCAGCAAAGAAGCATGTTTATATGGCCACCATATGCCCCCCCCCCCTCCTGCCACGCATTAAATACTGATGGGAAGGTTCCTTTTGTATCCTTCCAAATTGGAGGTTCTACACTCACTCTCTCATGACCTCGATGTTGATGGGATGTTAAACCGTAGCCTTCATTCTTGTCTCGTTTTTCAATTTTGAAACTTGCTTATTGAATGTGGAGATTAATCAATGTCAAATTAATCTCCTTGAAACTACGAGGGTCATTTTTATAGTAAGAACCAACAGCAGATCATATCCGTGCATCCGCCACATGACATGTTCATTGTCGGCCACTCTTGGCCAGTCTCTCACTACGCCACCATTATGTTCCCCGTCTCAGTTGCTATTGGCTGTATGGTTATACTGCTTCATTTGTCGCCATGTCAACCAGTAAACCCACCGGCTGTGAAGTGCGCTCAGTTATTCAGCTCGTAAATGCAAAACAAGTCCTACTGAAATTCACTGGCAGCTTGTTGAAGTTCATGGTGCAGGTGTAACAAATGGTGGAAATGTGCATAAATGGTGTAGGTTGTTCAATGAAGGAAGGGTAATGTTCATATTGAAAAATGATCTGGACAGCATATTGTCATGAATGAAGACTTAACACACAAAGTTAATGAGGCATTTCATCAAAACAGGTACTTTGGTGTTGACAAGCTCCATCAGAAATTTTCACAAGTTTCAAGAACAGTAGTTTTTTCATATTGTTACTGACAAACTTCACTATAAAAAAAATGCGTGGAAGGTGGGTGCCAAAAATGTTGACAGAATAATAGAAAACAAAGTGAATGGAACACTCTCTCCATTTGGAGTGCTATCACAAGGATGATGAAGAATTCTTGAGTCACACTGTGAGGAGTGATGAAAGGTGGATTGTACACCACACTCCAGAGAATAAAGGTCAGTCCAGTGAGTGGCATCATTCAAATTCCCTGACAAAACCATGAAAATTCAAATAAGAAACTTCAACATGGAAAATCATGCCCGTGATTTTTTGGGACCTGAAAGGCAGTCTTCTGTTAGACTTTTTACCAAGAGGAATGATGATAAAAGCTGAGAGGTACTGTGAAACATTGTTGAAACTTAGGCGTGCTATTCAAAATCACTGGTGGGGCTGCTCTCTAGCAGCATCGTTCTGCTTCATGACAATGCTCAGCCTCACGTTATGGCAAGTACAAAGTCGCAACTGCAAAAGTTTCATTGTAAATTATTTCATACGTCTCCAAACCTGAAGGAATTTCTTGGTGGAAAGCACTTGGAAAATGATATGTTGAAAGAAACTGTTATGAACTAGTTCAATGCTCAGGTGGCCGAGTTCTTTATGTCGGGATCCAAAAGCAGGTGTTTCAACTTGACAAATGTTGTAAATGTTCATGTCAACTACGTTGAAAAGTGAAAAAAAGTTCATATTGTACATTGTGATACAATTTCCATCCATAAATAAAGTTTCTCTTACTCCATTCCAAATCAGTTCTTACTTCAAAAATGACCCTCATAGAAAATCATTTTCTGACATGATTATATAAATTTTCCTGAAGTATTAATTGACAATATCCTTGTCAGGTCTCCAGCTGGACAATATAATCACCTTGACAATATTTCAGTAGTCCGTGTGGCTTGTTTGGTTCTCTGCTGGATATAAAAGAGCTGCCTTTCATGGTATGACTCAAATCTGACGAAATTTAGCAAACTGCATTCTCATCAGAAGATGGTGGCCAGATGAACCTATGAAATATCATATCAAGATGATTGTATAAGGGATAGAAAAATGAAAATGAGACACATGGAAAAAATAGAGCTGAAAATATGTTTATCCCGCTGTGAGATGAGATGGTCAATGCCTTCACGGAAAAAATGTTTGCAGCTGCCTGCGGAAACAGGATTGTGCCCAGGCATTGATATCTTCATCTGATGCAAATCGACAGCCATGAATGTCTCAAAAACTGTGGAAATCACTTGGGGAGAGATTGGGACTGTATGGAGGATGTGTAAGGACTTTCCAGTGAATCTTCTGTAGTGTAGTTGAAACAACCTTGGCAACATTTGAGTGGGTCCAAGGTCCAATCTCAATATGGGCGGGCCAACATGTTGCCAAGGTTGTTTTGACTATGATGCAGAAGTCTCACTGGGAAGCCATCACACATCCTCCATACTGCCCCAATCTGTGTCCAAGCGACTTCTGTATTTTTCAAGCCCTGAAGAGACATTTGTGGTGATTGATTTGCTTTGGGCAAAGTGGTGCACACCTGGGTACAACTGTGGTTCCGTAGACAGCCACAAACATTTTTCCATGAAGGCATTGACAGTCTTGTCTCACAATGGGATAAAAATATTAACAGTTACGGCAATTATTTTTGAAATAATAAACAGTGTACCTGTTTTTTTCCCTGCCATCTGACTCATTTTCATTTGATTCCCCTTATATGACCAGATTGCAAAACAGACAAAAATAATATTTTCTGATGAGATTCCTTATATGGCACTCGTCCCATGCATGGGAAAAATATTTCGAGGTGCCTCCACTGGCCTAGAGCCCTCTGTCAAAACACAAAGGAAACTAAATGTTACACTTTTTTTGTTGTTTGATGTTCCATTTTTAACAGTTAAACAACAGTCCTCATAACCTTCAAATGTGCAACATTTAATGCATCACAACAAGAATAATACTATAACCTCATAAAAAATTATAATTGGTAAATACTCTTGTACCAACCCACGGGCCAATAATCCAACCAAACGCAGCATGATCTTTGCACCAACATTTTTTAGGTAAGTTTTATTGGTAGGAGTATGTTACATAATTAGTATATTAATACTTAAATAATCCTGAAGTCATAAGTTGCAAGAGCAATTGTCATGCCACTGTTGTTACTGCTTGGTGTCCACTAGACACATCATAGATATTTCATGTGGAAAATCAAACTACAACAATAAATAATTCTATGCTTACCAGTGTGAGCGCAGAAGCGTGTGCTGTAGACCATGGGCTGAAGATGTGACATGTTGTGATCACCTTGGCTGATACTGGCTGGTGTCACCTACATCAAGAGTAAATTCTTGAGAAGAAACTGTTCTGACACAAATACAGAGCCATAAGCTCTTTCATAGAAAATTTTTTGGAAGGTTTTGCTATTACTTGTGGTTCAGAAAGTGAAGTAAATCATCTTTGTGCTTCCATCGTACTGATATTTTTAGCACAGGTACGTGGTTAAGAAAATAACGGAAGAAGGAAAACACACATCATCACATCACCAATTTTCATACTTCTGCAGGAACACACTATTTATGCAAATGTGAGAGATGCTATCCAGAAACTACACGCCTTTTGGTCATTGATGAGAAATCATGTTTTCATTCTGACATGATGACTGAGTCCCAGCACAGTACAGTGCTGAACCACTACATGACCACCCACACCAGATTGTCAGCTTCTAATTCCTTCAGTTTTGTGTGCAGATAACTTTTTTTCATATTTTTACACAGAGTATCTACCATGAAAAAGAAAATAAAAAATTTGAAGCTTGAACAAAATTTTATTTCTTATAAGTAACTCAGCAACTCTGGTTTTGATTTCCACAAAGTAAACTGCCCGATTCTCTGAAAAGACATCCAATTTCATCCCAAGCCTGTCTCTCTGTGTGTCATTTCTGTGGATTCTGAGGTTCTGATAGTCTCACACAGTGTGTCTTAATCTTTTCGATAAGTGGTTCGTTTTTAAAACTCCTGGTTTGTTTCTTTCGTATGTTTTTAATGCAACATTCTCAAAAGATTTATTTACAAAAAAAAAAAGCAATCTTTTCAAATGCTAGTTGTTTGCTTGAAAATGTGATTCCAACACTAGCAAAAATGTTCTTAAAGTAGCTTAGATTTAAAATAACATCTTTTAAATTCAGATTTTGATGACATTAATCAAACGGAGTCTTATTTTCGTAGCCACGTTTAATATTAGTCTTCCTAGATGAAAATTGAGTTCTCTTGACAGATTAAGCATCAAGTCTGCTGTGTTATTTAGTTTCTGGGGACATTTAAGTTGAGATCCCTGATTTGGTCATGTAATGTAGTGGTAATTGGTGAAAGTATCAGCACTGACGATACTCGTCTTTAAAACTGAATCAGAATTCCACTAAAGGTATTAATTTAAATTTTTCTTCGAATGATGACTCAGATTTCAGTTCAGTAAGTTTAACATATTTGTGCTGGTATGATCATGTTAGATCATGCATTAGATACTACAATACTGAAGCAGGTATTGTATCACACAATACAGCACTATTTTCTGTGTACTGGGTGCTTCATTTGAAGTTTGCATGCTCAAATGTCAGCATATATAACACAGAAATTAACATCAGGATACAATTTTTGACATCTGCACTTTTGTAATATTATTATGTCCTGTTTATATTCTTATGAGTTGATATAGGAAAGAAAGGTTTCTGATGAACTGTAGTAACACTATTTTGCAACATGAATATACATAAACATAAATCAACATCTATATCTATACTCTGCAAACCTCTGTTGAGTGCATGGCAGAGGATATGTCACATTGTACCACTTATTTGGGCTTCCTCCCTTCTCATTCATGTATGGATTGTGGGAAGAATGAATGCTTAAAATGTCACCATGTTGATGTAATTCATCTACTCTTGTATTCGAGATCCCTGTGGGAGCAATATGTAGGGCGTAGTGATATATTTCTAGACTCATCACTTAATGTTGGTTCTAGAAACTTTCTAAGTAGCTTTTCAAGGGATAGTTTGCATCTTTCTTCAATCATCTGTAAGTCCAGTTCTTTATTACATTAATACAAGCATCACCTTTTATGTAATTTGCTTAACACATTGACTGCCACATACATAGTGATGGATGTTTCATGTCCAGGCTGGCAAGCACACATCAAGCATGAGTGAGTCCCTTCTGCGGTCACCGGTGGCATTGTGGCAGTCAATGTGTTAATGGGTAGAAAAGGCAGAGTAGGCAGGAGAGTCTGAACTAGAGTTCTATTACAAACAAAAATACAAAAATACATACACTTTTAACTGTAATTCCATAGTTTTTTCTTTTGTTATTCCCCCTCCCTGTGGAGCTGTTGACTCTTTTTTTTCCAAGTTATTTTCTTGAATCTTCTGAAAAAAGGCATGTAAGTTATGTGGTATCTTCAAGTAATGTCCATGCAACCCCACAGTTCCACAGAAAACAGCTTAAGAAATGCTGGTCTACTGGTTTGTTTTTTGTTTGGTATATCGAAAGTTTTGTGTTCGATTCTCGCTTAAACTAAAAATTTCAACATGCATTGAAAGAACTGCTTCACCTTTGGCAATGCTAAGTGAAGGGAGCTGGGCTACACTATCGTTCAGAATCAACATGATGTCTCCCCCCTCCCATTACCTAATTGTTGTTTAAATTAGACTATGACAAAGGTAAACATATTTGATCAGTGGTATGTCGGACTTCCTAAATTAGCTTATCCTATTAGCAAAATATGGTGTCTCATGTTTTCAGTTCAAATAATCATATGTGATGGATTTTGGCCCCACTACATGATAGTATAATCATCATAAACTATTGTAACCCTTGGATGCATGAGTGTTCAGGCTGACATCAATGCATGATGGGGGACTTAGGAGCCCTGATTGAGATTTCTATAAATGTCATTATTTTTCAGTCTTTTTACATTTATAATGAAAACTTGCTGTTGTAAATGAGTGAATGCAATCTTATAAAACACTTCTTTAGTTAGTTTAAATTAGGAAAGTATTAAAGAAAAGGTTTGGACATTAATTTTAATAGAATATGTTTACTTTATTCTTTACTTATTCTATTATTAATTTGTTGTATAACAACTTATATCAGCATTTATATAAACTAAGAATTGCACATTGGTAAGGTACAATGCAAATCATTATGCATGAAGCATCCAAATACAAAATAGAAAGAAAGAAATTGGGTAAGCTGCTTAACGCATAGACACAAGAAAAATTAAGCTATGCAGCATTTTATTCACATAAAGACTAGATTGTGTGTCACAAAGGTGTACACATTACTGGAAACAATCTTCAAAAACAATCACATTGCGTTCATTGCATACATTGTTAGAACATTTTGAACGACACTGAGCAGTTTTCCTTTCCAGTTCAGGTGGACACAATGAGTATAGTCTTTTGGGCATTTTTCTTTGGTAGATGATATCTATTTCCTGGCTCCTTTTGATGCAGCATCTAGCCAATGCTTCCAGGATGTTTCTTTGCAAGTTTGGAGTTTTGGCTCTGGACTCCATGTGGACGAATAGTTTATAGGGCCAAGTCTTCCAAAAAAATTATTTTATATGATTTTTTCTCATTGTGATATTCTGGATGTTGATTTATGAATAGAAAGAATTTATAGCTGCAACATTCATTACATTAGCCCATGAAACAAACTGCCATCTCCTTGTCTCTCTTTTGCAAGCATAAGCACTTACCCTGTGGTCAAGAGAATTCACACCTGATTTTGTTTTGTTATAAAATAAAACCATTTCTGGTTTCTTCTTTCTGTAAGTCTCATCAATTGTGGTAGCATGATGTATGGAGCTTAATAGCACTACACTTTTATTCTACTTTGGTACACAACTCACAACAGTCAAGTCATCTCTGAATCCAAATTTCATGTGATGTGGTTTGTTACAGCGAAGAGTACAGACTGCTGTAATTTGTAATTTCATCCTTCAATAAATCTTGAAACAGGAAAACACTTGCAAAGTAGTTGTCTGTCATGAAATTAGTTGACCTTCCTCTAAGTGTCTTTGCCAGGGTCTTCACCACATGAGCTGCATCATTAGCTTGATGATGGTGATCTGAATTTTTTCCAGAGTACACTTGCCCATCTACATAGTATGATGTCAAAGAGTAACAGAGCCAGAATATCTTTAATTCCTGGCTTGCTTGGAATAAATTGCAGAAAGCTGCAACACCCTCTGAAAAACATTAGCTGCTCATCTATTGTGGAGCACTTTTCTGGATAAAATCTGTTTCTGCAGCTGTTTATGAGTAGTTACCACAAATTTTGGAAAGCTGCCATATTATCATCCTGGCTCCTAGCTTGTCGGGTGCATCTACTGTTTAATCTCTTAGCTCTTATTATTTCTACAAACCTGTTTATAGAAGAAGTTGCCATACAAACAGGGTTACTAGTTGAGTCGTGAAACATTTCTCTTATATGAACATCCCAACTTCTATAGCTGCCAGCTAATAGGAGAATCCCAAAAAATGTGCTGATTTTGTCATTTTTGATGGCACACAATGTCTGAGCTTTTTTAGCTGCTGAATGTTGTCCTTCCAGATTTGTGCAGTGAACTATTTCATCCAAAATATTATTTGTGATTAGCTAACATCTTCTGGGGCTTGTGTATTTGTTACCCTAACAAGACCGGAACAAACTTTCATTGTATTATGGGTAGGTATTCTACTAGAAGGTGGTGGTGTATTGCTCCACTGAGTTCCATCGTGTCCGCTGAAAACATTTGCAGGCTGGGCTGCATTTACCACATTATTTGCATTTTCATTCTAGGTTGCGCTTGACATATTATTTGTATATCAAGATGGGGTGTACTTGCTACATTATTTGAATTTGCAGGCAGTGCTGTATTAGCAGGCCAAGCTATCATTGGTAAGCCTACATCATTTACATCCTAAGATTCTTCACTACTTTCTTCATACTCTGAGCTGTCCACCATGGGTCTATGTGCAACATCAGTTTCATCTTTGGAAGCAATACTATATTCACATTCATCCAACCATTCAGAAATAACCATTTGAAGCACCTGGACCATCTTCATTTCTAGTATAAGTAGGTTGTCTTTTTGGAGAAGTACTAAATGAGACCATACTGTGTAGAAACGAATGTTCCTTTGTAAGAAAGAAAGAAAGAAAGAAAGTGTAAATAGTTACTTTGTCTGAGAAGAGAGAAAAACAGAGAGAATAACAAACATAATTACTTACATCAGCTATGAAAGCAACTCCTTTTACTCCTGAGCTCAACTTCAACTATGAGTACGAAGCCCATTACTGTTGTTGCTACAGTCTAGCATGTGCAACATTTGAAAGTATAAAAAAATATCACAGGTGCCAACATTCACAGACTGGCTGAGAACTGCTTGCTAAACCATTAGATTACAATAGGCATGAAAAGCCCCCTTCATTCACTGTATGCATAGCATTATGAGAACACCGTTTTCATATAATCTTTGCTATATTAAATACAATTTTATCGTGTTTCTTAATCCTAGGTGTATTTTTAAGGTTTTCATAAAACAGTGTCCAATTATAAATGTTTTAATATGCGTAAAGGGATGACTAATTCACTCTTGCACCTGAAAGGGCCCAATCAAGCATCCAAGAGTTAACAGAATAGTGGCCTGGCTGGTCTAATGGGATGCCGGCACGGTAGCGCAGCATGTTTGGTCAGGGGGTTAGCTGCCCTCTGTAATAAAATACTGGGTGAATGGATCAACGATGAACTTGAACAATCTTCATGGGACATCTGCCATGAACAAATACAATGCTCAATTAATAAACAAAATGAGATTTTTTTTTAAAAAAGTGGGTAGAGTGCTTGTCCTGATCCTGGAGATACTGGGTTCAATCCCACATAGTAGCAGGCATTTTTCCTCATTTTCTCCTCCACTACACCCACAAGTCTAAACAACAAGAGTACAGGGGATCTTTTCCAGGGGGTAAAGGACGTCCAGAGCAATGGGCTTCCTATTACTGCAGCAAACAAAAGGCTGTACACTATCTGCAGTCGCCGGCTGGAGTGGCCGAGCAGTTCTAGGTGCCACAGACTGGAACCGCGCGACCGCTACGGTCACAGGTTCGAATCCTGCCTCGGGCATGGATGTGTGTGATGTCCTTAGGTTAGTTAGGTTTACGTAGTTCTAAGTTCTAGAGGACTGACAACCTCAGCAGTTAAGTCCCCGTAGTGCTCAGAGCCATTTGAACTATCTGAAGTCAGGCCAGAACCCCATTTATGGATTGGGTGGCACAGACTTTTTTTTCTTTTAATAAAATACCGAATTTTGATCAAATAGTTGTGGCCATAAAGGTTCAGACTTGATAGTTAACTTTTGTGGTTGTGGGTTTATAAACGAAAAGTGGGCTAAGTACCTGTTCTTACTTCAGAAATTACAAATTCATTTTTCCATTAAATGCAAACTCTAATCCTCCTACTAACAGAACCACTATACTCAATAACTCAGCTGTTATTTGTTTTCGATACTAGTGTTTCGACATCAATTTACAAAGCCTTTATTAATAATGTGTCTGTACAGGAAATTGTCTTCAATGGTATCACAGCTAGCTTGTATGTGTCTCGTATTTAAATTAATATTAGTAATATAACCCACGAGTGTTAAAGGTAGCGGAGATGGTAACTAAAATGAAATCTTCACTTGCAAAAACACTACCAGTGATCTGCCACACCAATCAGTAGCTATCTTTGTGGCTGATAGAGCTAATGGGCACAAACTGTCATGCGGCTGGTCCAAAAATTGTGGGGCAGTGTGGCCTTTACCGATTTTTAACAGAGGGTGTAAAGCAGAATCCCTTTTGTCCGTTCTGAGATGAGTAAATGCTGTTAATACAGTCCTAGCTAGCGTGCCAGTGAATTGCTTATTTAAGTAGAATCCTGTGTATGAATTTTCTCTTTAGGGTGGCATGTGTAGCGATGGTTCGAAAATCGAGAACCATGTCTACCAACACACGCTGGTGTGGCCGCTTAAAAGCTATTGGAAAAATAAGACTACAACGCAGTTAAAAGATCCGTTCACGATGTACTGGCAACATCTTGTCATACGGTACAACAAAGCGCTCATCGCAAAGAAAGTAGCTACAACTGGCTGCGATGCTCATAGGTTATCCACCTTGCACGTGTTATTTTAGGACATTAATTTTTCTGTCAAACCGTTTGTGCTTAAAAGTCGATTTTTCTTAGTACACAAGTTAGGGGAGTAGCGAGGCTGGGGTAAAGGGTGCACTGACCGGGGCTAACGAGGATAACAGCTCCCTGGCACCGAAAGCAAGAAACGTAAAGAATCTACGGAAAAAATCAGCAAAATCGATCAATCAAGTGAAGTATTTTCCTGTATCAGAACTGGTTTTTAAGTCATTCTGAATGAAATGCAAGTCACTTACACAACTTTAGCTATCATATGACGCTGGGTTCAGTGCGTCTGCGAACTCGTAAACGAAAGCAGATATGGAATGCCATGTTAAAGGCACAGTCTTACGTTAAGACTATGGTTAAAAGTCACACAGAAATTTGTAGTTTCCAAGAATGATTGCCTATCGAAGTGGCGGGGTCCAAACGTTACATATCGAACGTGCGATCGTAAATCGATCATGTGACACTGGTGGCGGGCGTTATGAGTATGCTTATGGTGGTCGCTACAGCAACGACAAAAGAAGAGCGTTACAAAAATACTTGTAATTGCAAAGGAAACGACTTACCCCAGGGGGGTGAAACTCATATAGGGATTTCCGGTAACACGACGTTGGTTTGGTCCCAGGCCACTTGGAGCGCTGCAAGTTTCGCAATTTATAGTCTCGTGTTCCTATTGGATGACGTAGTCTTCCATTATTGTTTTGATATCGTAGCAACGTGATCGTGATTTTTCGTTTAAATTGCAGTGTAAGTATGTTGGTATTATTCTGCTTAATTTTTGGATGCATTCGTAATATTTGATGGTGTGATGATTCAGTATTTTTTACTTTTGTTTCATATAGAACTTTAATCTGTTTGTAAACCACCTTGAAGCTGTACTGGCCCATTTAACAACCAAAAACAAAGAAATAGTGGTTGCTGGTGATTTCAATGTAGATTTCCTTAAAGACTCTCCCAATAAGAACCTATTTGAGTTAGTAACACTATCATTCAACTTAATTCCCACAGTAAAGTTCCCCACTAGGATAACCACTTGCTCACAAACAGCCATTGATAATATCTTTATAGAAAAGTCAAATGAACAAAATTATATTACAAAACCAATAGTCAATGGCCTCTCAGACCATGACATGCAGTTCCTTCTGTTAAATGTTAATACTGAACAGGATATAAAATCTGTTAAATCTGAGCTCAAGAGGGTAATCAGTAAGCCAAAAATTGATTATTTTAGGACACTCCTCAGAGACATTCACTGGACTGATGTTTACAGTGCTCATGGCATGAATGAAAAATATAACATTTTTGCTAATAAAGTGCTTACCTTATTTGAACACTGCTTTCCCCCAAAACTTACCAAGGTTAGAGCAAAGTCTACAAAGAAGCCATGGATTACTCGAGGAATAGGGGTATCTTGTAAAACAAAAAGAAAACTGTATCTGTCAATCCGAAACATTTCCAATGTTGATGCTATAGCACATTATAAGAAATACTGCAAAATATTAAAGACTGTAATACGGATGTCAAAGCAAATATATTACAAGGAAAAGATAGTCATATCAGATAACAAAATAAAGACAATATGGGATATAGTGAAGGAGGAGACCGGTAGAACCAGACATGAAGAGGAACAAATAGCATTAAGAGTAAATGATGCATTGGTGACAGATGTGTATAGTGTTGCAGAACTTTTTAACAAACATTTTATAACTGTTACTGAAAAGATGGGGTTGTCAGGTTCGGTAGATGCTGCTATGGATTACCTTAGACCAGACATTTCAAGTAACTTCCATAATATGAATTTGACCCTCACTACCCCAACAGAAATAATGTCCATCATAAAATCTTTAAAATCAAAAACATCTAGTGGGTATGATGAAATATCAACAAAGTTAATTAAAGAATGTGATTCTGAGCTAAGTAACATATTAAGCTATCTGTGTAACCAGTCGTTTATCAGTGGAATATTTCCCGAATGGCTGAAATATGCTGAAGTTAAGCCACTGTTTAAGAAGGGAGATAAAGAAATAGCATCAAATTTCCGTCCAATTTCACTGTTGCCAGCATTCTCAAAAATTTTCGAAAAAGTAATGTACAGCCGTCTTTATAACCATCTTATCTCAAATAACATACTGTCAAAGTCACAGTTTGGATTTCTAAAAGGTTCTGATATTGAGAAGGCTATCTACACTTACAGTGAAAATGTACTTAATTCATTAGACAAAAAATTGCAGGCAACTGGTATATTTTGTGATCTGTCAAAGGCATTTGACTGTGTAAATCACAATATCCTTTTAAGTAAACTAGAATATTATAGTGTAACAGGAAATGCTGCAAAATGGTTCAAATCTTATATCTCTGGCAGGAAACAAAGGGTGTTATTAGGAAAGAGACATGTATCAAGCTATCAGGCATCATCCAACTGGGAACTAATTACATGTGGGGTCCCACAAGGTTCCATTTTGGGGCCCTTACTTTTTCTTGTGTATATCAATGACCTTTCATCAGTAACATTACCAGATGCCAAGTTTGTTTTGTTTGCTGATGATACAAACATTGCAATAAATAGCAAATCAAGTGTAGTCTTAGAAAGATCAGCCAATAAAATATTTGTAGACATTAATCACTGGTTCCTAGCCAATTCTTTGTCACTAAACTTTGAAAAAACACACTACATGCAGTTCAGAACTTGTAAGGGGTGTCCCAAGAGTATATGTCTAACATATGATGACAAGAAGATAGAAGAAGTGGACGGTGTTAAATTCTTGGGATTACAGCTTGATAATAAATTCAACTGGGAGGAGCACACCACAGAACTGCTGAAGCGTCTTAACAAATCTCTGTTTGCAATGCGAATTTTGTCAGACATAGGGGATATAAAAATGAAAAAGCTGGCATACTATGCTTACTTTCATTCCATAATGTCATATGGGATTATTTTCTGGGGTAATTCATCAAGCCAAGCTAAAGTTTTCCGGGCACAAAAACGTGCAGTAAGAATTATATGTGGTGTGAACTCAAGAACATCCTGCAGAAGCCTGTTTAGGGAACTAGGGATACTAACTACAGCTTCCCAATATATTTATTCCTTAACGAAATTTGTCATTAAAAATATATCACTTTTTCAAACCAACAGCTCAATTCATGGAAGCAATACTAGAAATAAGAATAATCTTCACAAGGATTTAAAGTCACTTAGTCTTGTACAAAAAGGTGTGCATTATTCAGGAACACACATTTTCAATAACTTGCCAGCAGCCATAAAAAGCTTAACAACCAATGAAATTCAGTTTAAGAGAAGCCTAAAGGATTTATTGGTGGCCAACTCCTTCTACTCCATTGATGAATTTCTGAGGAAAACCAACTGATTTGTATATAAGTACAACATAACTTCTGCACAATTTCAGTGCAGTAATGTGTTCACTGAAAATTTGTGTGTGTGTGTGTGTGTGTGTGTGTGTGTGTGTGTAAGTATAATCTAACTTCTGCACCATTTCAGTGCAGTAATGTGTTCATTGTAAATAAGTATTACAGTAGTTGTATTACATGTTTCTTACCTTATAAATAAATATAAAACTTTTTTATTTTAAATTCAGTGCAATAGTATTTGTAAAATGACTCTTAGTGTTCACTAAAAAATGACGATCATTCCACTTGGGACCTGTGGAATGGTACATTAGCTTATTTGTTTTAGTTTAAATATTTGTCATGTATTGTTGTTTTTCTGACATGTTCCACATCCTGGAGGACCTCCTCACTACGGATCAATTGGAATGAAAGTAAATCTAATCTAATCTAATCAGATGATGTATCATCACATTCATTTTCAGTTTATTGAGCACCCGTTTTATCATGTACAATGATATGGGATTTGTCATATGTTACATACAGAAAAAATATGAATAACAACATATTGTGTAAAAACTATCAGTGAATAATCTGAATTAAATATATGGGCAAAACAATTATAGCTTACACGATATAAATTTGTAACAATATAGGACACAAATAAGTTACATATATTCTGTGTATAATGGACAGCAACAAGAAACAATGATTATAACACTCTATATTGACAGATTAATTAATTTTTGTGTGTACATAAAAGAGTCTACCCCACGACACAAGTTTGTATATGAGTAACTTATAAGATAGGTGAAGGCACGCTATCTTTCTGAAGAATTCATATATTCACTAACACTGTAAAAACTATTACTGATTAACATTCTTTCGAGTTCACTTTTAAAACTGCTCAGCTGCTGAATCCTTTTTATTTTTAAGGGAAGAGCACTATAGAGAATTTTTGGGTGGTATATTGCACTCTTGTTGTATTGGGCTTTCTTATGCACTTCTCTGTGAAATTCATTACTCTGTCTTGTTGTATAGTCATGGAACTCATTGTTTAAAGAAGAAAACTGGGGGTGAGACTTCAGAAAGCATATACTTTCATAAATGTAAATGGATGGAAGAGTCATGATTTTATATTCCTTGAAAATTTCCCTACATGGATCTCTAGGTGCAGCTCCTTTTATGATTCCTATCGCTCGTTTTTGAATAATAAAGGAGCGTTTTGGCTGACTTGAATTGCCCCAAAATATGACACCATATCGCAAAAGACTGGAAATACGGAAGCGTCCGATCTAACCCGTCGGCTTTGACCCATGACGTCACAAATATAGCGGAAACGACAATTCCAATATGGCGGATATAGAAACGTTGCATACGTATCACAAAGACGAAAACACATAGAAAAACAACACTCACAAAGGTTTCACAAGAACAATCTGCTAACATTGATAGCAAACAAAGATAATAATAAACAAGTGGTACTCAAGGCCAGCCAGGGGGGGGGGGGGGGGCTGCGCCCCCCCCTGACCCTCCCCCCCCCCCCCCCCCCTCGCCAAAAAAAAACTCCCAACCTAACCTCATATTCAGGGCTACGCTACAGATCAATGTGTAGGTCAATCAAAAGATAAAAAAAAGAAACAAATAAAAAAAAAACAATATTGATTCATTAGACATAACGAGTAGCGACAAAACATATAGACCATAAAGATTACAATCTAATGGCAAACTGATAAAAGCCTCATAGACGACATTAAAACAAAAAGTACAGTAAAAAGGTAAACTATATATTACAGGCCCTAAAACTCCTACTAAGGTAACGTCAACGAGGCAACATCTACAAACACGCCACACTCACAAACCAAACTCCGTGCCGTAATGACGTCACACACCACAACACCCTTACGTCACGGGTCAAAGCCGACGCGTGAGATCGGATGTTTCTGTTGACCCAAAAGAATATGCATAAATGCATAATATGTACAAAATACTGTTTGATCACTGCAGCAATTTTTGAGCATTCTAAATACATAGCAACATTTACTTAACTTTTTATTGAGTACATCTATATGCTTGTCCCATTTTAGATGCTCATCTAACCAAATTCCTAAGAATTTTGTATTCGGCATTTGTAGTATATTCTGTTGGCCTAGCTTCACAGTTATATTGGGCTTCATATTATTTGAAACATGTCTGTAATTCATCCATAATGTTTTCCCCTCATTCACAAATAAACTGTTGTCCCTGAACCATTTACTTGCTTCAACTGCTGTTGTTTAAATTTTGCTGTTAAGGTCAGTCTCATTCTGAGCTTTAATAAAGAGACTTGTATCATCAGCAAAAAGTACACAATCAGCTTGTGTTAAATAGTTTGGCAAGTCATTTATAAATATCAAGAACAACAGGGGTCCCAACACCGATCCTTGGGGCACCCCATAACTAACTTCCTTATAACCAGAAAAGTATGACTTTCCATCATGAACTATTTCTACTTTCTGGGATCTGCCAGATAAATATGACTTAAACCATGCATGAGCAGTACCACAGAGTCCATAGCAACTAAGTTTTTCGAGCAGTAGTTTATGATCAACAACGTCAAAAGCCTTTGATAAATCTAAAAAGACCACACAATTTACTTCATTATTATCAATGGAATTTAGGACAAGTTTTAGAAAGTTGTATATAGCTGTTTCAGTTGATTTATTCTTTCGAAAGCCATTTTGTTCATCGACCAATATTCCACTTTTTTTTTTTAGGAAAGTAGAGAGTCTTCCATACATTACTCTTTCTATAATTTTTGAAAAACAAGATAACATTGATAAAGGCCTGTAGTTTTTTACATCATAATGATCCCCATTTTTGTATAATGGTTTTATAATTAATTGTTTCAGCTTTCTAGGGAAAGTGCCAGTACTGAAAGATGCATTAATTATATCTACAAGAAGAGGAGAAATATATCTGCTGTGTTAAATGATTTTGTCTGGAATGCCATCGGTGCCACAGGATAATTTATTTTTTAGTTTGCTGATGGCATTCTCTACCTCATGTACTGTTACGGGATACAAAAACATAGTTTCGGAATTCAATGTGATGTTACGACTGATGTCTGTACTACTTTGGGTTTGTATGAGGTTTTTAACTACACTTGTAAAATGACAGTTGAATATATTGGCAATTTGTAATGGATCATTTATAGTTTTGTCCTCAGTTTTAATAACAATGTTGTTTCTTACTTTGCTTCTTCCTAAGTTACTATTGATCACTTTCCAAACTGATTTCATTTTTTTGTTGCCATTATTTCTACTGATATATGAATCATTATTTAACTTTTTTGTTGCAGTGATTACTTTCTTGTACATTACGCTCTGTGGACTCTTGTATATTTGTTCCTGCAAAGAAATACAATTTCCGTTGCTCAGTTTACTTAAAGGGTAAGTATATTTCTTATTTCTGTTAATATTTCCTCGTATTTCATAGAGAATCCCATGCTAACAGCTTTTGTCATAGTTGGTATTCAACTTTCCGAATCCTGTAATGGAATATAATTCTGGCTTTGATTCATCTTCCTTTTTGCCACGAAGTACTCTTAGTGACATAATAAGTACCATTTATTGTGCCGTTCAGTACATACCAAATATTGGACGTGTCACAATTGATTCGTAATGCCTCGAGTGTGTTCTATTTCCCGTTTTCGACAGTAAATATTCTGTACAGTACATAACACTCTATCCAGGTAAAAAGTGTTTGTTGCTGTTGTATCGACAAAGGTTCTGTTCTCACATGATAAGACATTCGTTTGGAAGTCACACTAAGCAGGTCCTTCAAGCAGCTGGACATTTACACGATTATTGTGGCAATATCCAATGCAGTAGAAATCTTCTCGCACTTTAATGCTCAACACATTGTAATACAGATTTACAGCTGTAACTGTTACTGATAATGTACAGTTGAATTTGGTATCTACCATGGTATCTAGGTGATGAAATACACTGAAATGGTACAATAAGCAGTGTTTGTACTGCCTAATAGCACTGTTTAACGAAGTAGTGTTGAATATAGAATATAGTGCAACTACGCCCACGCAGTTATATATAGAGTGATGTGCATATCCGTAGTAGAAATGAGAATTTGTTTCGTTTTTTCACTATTTTGTAGCAATACCACATCAGATTACAAGCCATGATAACAGTTATCAATACTTCAGTACAGGATAGCTGCATTTAGACATAGGCCCCTAAGCTAATATGATTTTTGATAGTGAAATTAATTTCACATTGAGTTTTCTTTAACATTAATCAATGTAAACCATACCTGATCTTTTTTCTCGTTCCTAATTTTTGGTTTGAATAACATTTCAGACACATGAGGATGGATCGTACAGGAAGAGAAGAATCCAGTTTGAGATTGAAATTGAAATACTCGTGCAAGTTTCCCAGATGCGAGAGTAGTTATTATGTGAAAACAAATTCCAAACACAAGAATAAACATTTCTATAAATTTCCAGCTGCATCAAAAAGTGAGACTTTAAAGAAGTGGAAATTGATCTGTAATATAGATGAAGGTGTCAACTGTAGTTATTATTACGTGTGTGAGGATCATTTTTATGAAGCAGATTTTGTGAACTTTACTAGACACAGGCTAAATCCTGGTGTTATATCAAAGCACATGGAATTGGTGTTGTATCACCCTCCCCCCACCCATCTGTGTTACACTGGTGGTGGTGGCGGTTTCACCACATCGGGTGCAAATATAAGTGTGCACGAGACAGGTCACAATGCAAAATCTACAGTAATACAACGAAGCAGTTCCCCTTTACAGAGCACAGATGATGGTGAGTACAGCTTTTTATCCTCACCTGTTTATGATGTTGAAAGTAGTCCAGGTGTAATGGGATCTGGCGTTTCTAAACGTGATTTAACCCCAAGAAAACACAAAATGTATAAACTGCATAGAATTACAGTTTCCAGAGTGTGTAAATTGAAAAAACAGCTGAAGAATGAGAGGAATAAATTGAAAATTCTAAAAGAGTTGTATGATGACAGGAAATTTCAGTTAATTGAAGAAGAGTTGAATAATGTGACTAAAACTTTTATTAATAGTCAGTTAAGAAATGCCAATATGCAGCCCACAGCAGTACGGTGGTCTGTACAAGATAAGGCATTTGCTTTATCTATTTATAAGCGTAGCCCCCGCTTGTACAGATATTTGGCCACATACTTTTCCCTTCCATCTGTCAGGCTGCTCAAGGGAGTGCTTTCCCACATACCATTTGATACAGGACTTAATCCAGCTTTATTAAAATTTTTAGCAAGAGAAGTAAGTAATATGCATGAAAATGACAAGTATTGTGCTCTACTTTGTGATGAAATGTCTCTGGATGATGGTATGTACTATGATGCACACAAACAGCTAATCCATGGGTATCAGGACTTGGGTCATTTAGGACGTTCACCTGTAGCTGCTAGTCAAGCATTGGTTTTTATGCTGAAAGGCATTCAGAGAACTTGGAAACAAGTTCTAGCATATTACTTTACCGCAACCACTTTCCACCACACCCATTTGAAATCACTCATTGTTCACATCATAAGTGAACTACAGAATATTGGGTTCAAAGTGGTTTGTACTGTATCTGACCACAATGCAACAAATCAAAAGGCCCTTAAGCAACTGTGTGAAGCAAATTTGTTGAATCCCCCGTATATTTCATTTTGTCGTCAATAATCAACCAATTGTTACCATTTATGATGTACCACATCTGCTCAAAAACACTAGAAATGCTTTGATAGATAATAAAATTCAATTTGAACCTCACAAAGCAGCAAAGTTTGAGTACATCAATACAGTGTTCTTTTTGGATAAAAAAAAAAAAAAAAAAAAAAAAAAACAGTTCAAAACTCTACACAAATTATAAGCACAACACTTTAACTTTTCTGATTCCCATGTCAAAATGAAGGTAAAAGTTGCTGCTGCACAAATGAGCCATACTGTTGCAGCTGCAATTGATACATATGTTTCTACTCACACGTTACCATCCGCAGCTATACACACAGCTGAGTTTGTGGAAAAGGTAGATAACCTCTTTGATTCACTCAACAGTAATGAGCAATATCTCAGGGATGGAAAACAATTTAGGTGTGCTTTATCAGAAAATTCGTCACATTTAGAAATGTGGTATAGCATTTTGAGGGAAATAGGCAGCTGGCAAATAATAGATTTAAAAACGAGAAGAAATAAGACTAATATGTTTAGCTTCATAAAAGGTTGGCAGATTACATTACAGTCTATTATTTTCTTGTGGAAGACCTTGAAAGTGGTTGGCTTTAAGTACTTAAATTTAAAGGTGTTCAATCAAGATGCCTTAGAAAATTTCGTTTGTTGTATAAGACAACATGGTATTGCTAATACAAACCCAACTTGTTTTCAGTTTGTACAAGCTCTGAAGACTTGTGTTGTCAATCATATGACTTTGCCTTTCAAAGCCATGAGTGTAAGTATCTGTGAAAATGATGATTACACTCCCTTGAGCAGTTTGTGTCACTTTTTGGCAGCTAGTGGTAGGAGTGAACATTTAAGTGAATGTGAGATGAATGAGACTGATACACCTGAGCAAATTTATTCTTACTCAGGTGGTATCATCGAGTCTGTAGAAGGTCAACAATCCTTAGCCTATGTAGCAGGCCATGTACTAAAAGCCATAGATGTACCAGATGATTGTGAAACATGTAATACCAGTCTCTACTCTTCTGTTGTGACTGAAAATCATTTGTTTACCTCATTTAAAGAGAATAGTGAGGAGCATTCTCATTTGAAATATGCAAGTGAAAGAGTCATGATTTTCCTAAGGGCACTCCATGATCAGCTGTATGAGTATCTAAATAGTCATGATCACACAACAAGACTACATGATAATTTTAAAAAAAGCATTTGTTCTGTCTCATACAACAATTTGTAATAAACATGACATTGAAGAGACACTTCTGAAGACAAGTATTCCATTTATAATATACAAGTAGGGTGAAGGCTCTAGTTTTGGCCACTACCCCACCTATGGCCACCTTGATGTCAAATGTTAATTTTTAAGCTTGTCCAGTTCTACCAGTTCAGCCAGTTCTACTATACATTATTATAAACTTTGTGAAACGCTCTATTCATTTGTCTACATAATCATTCTTTTGTCTGTTTTTGTTTGGAGACACCATTTTGTGAAATGGTCAGTGTTGAAGAAGTTGGGTTTTGCAGAAGTTTTCTTTAAGCAACACATGATCTGTTTTTTTGTATTTTACATGTTTAAATAAAACATCAGAAGAAACTTAACCTGTTCAGAGGTAAGGTAAGACATTATATTTTCATTTCTTTTAAGTTTTATATCACTCAGCCTAAAAACATGTTATCAAAAGTATGTGGCCATTAACAGATCCATATTTAGCCCTGGTTCCGTGTTATGGCCATGCATGTGGCTGTGAGTGGAGACATATATGTGTCCTGTTTTGGCCACTTCTAAAAACTCTGAGGTACGTCAGGAACTACAGTTGTTGTTGTGGTCTTCAGTCGTGAGACTGGTTTGATGCAGCTCTCCATGCTAATCTATCCTGTGCAAGCTCCTTCATCTCCCAGTACCTACTGCAACCTACATCCTTCTGAATCTGCTTAGTGTATTGATCTCTTGGTCTCCCTCTACGGTTTTTACCCTCCACGCTGCCCTCCAATGCTAAATTTGTGATCCCTTGATGCCTCAAAACATGTCCTACCAACCGATCCCTTCTTCTAGTCAAGTTGTGCCACAAACTTCTCTTCTCCCCAATCCTATTCAATACCTCCTCATTAGTTACGTGATCTACCCACCTTATCTTCAGCATTCTTCTGTAGCACCACATTTCGAAAGCTTCTATTCTCTTCCTGTCCGAACTGACATCTAATTTACCTACGCTTGTAAGATACAAAATATGCAATAGGCACTATTCAAATATGCAACATTCTTTAACTCCATCTTTGTGCATTATTTATAGGAAAAATGAGTCAATTAAAGAATAAGAAGTTTCAGTATTCTCCCAGCAAAGTTAAAGATGCTCTAAAGGCTATTGATGAGGGAATGAAGGTTGTTACTGCAAGAAAGTTGTACAAAGTTCCAAGGACAACATTAAGAAACAAAATTTCTGGTGTATCTCCAAAAGAATCTACAGGGCACTGTGGTCCACATTCTGTCTTAGGAGAACAAATTGAAAAACAATTGGTGGACTGGGTTTTGGACTGTTGTAGCATGGGATTTCCAGTTACTAAAGAAAATATCTGTGCAAAAACTTATTGAGAGTGCAGATAAGGAAAGTTGTAAGGCTACATTTACTTACAGTCGACCTGGAAAAAAGTGGTATTACGGATTTCTTAAGAGACACAAGGCTCTGTCGCAAAAACATGCAGAATATGTCAATAGGGCTAGAGGTTCTGTTACAGAAGAGAAAATAAGAAACTGGTTTCATGAAGTATCCATCACTTTAAATGATATGGATGTGTTAAATGAGACAAATAGAATTTTTAATATGGATGAAACTTCTTTTTTTTCTGGCTCCTAAAGGGGAATTAATCATAGGTCCTCGTGGTCATCATGTTTATGATGAGTCATGTAACTCTGACAAAGATAACGTTACTACATTGTTTGCAGTGAATGCTGCTGGAAAATTTGCTCCTCCCTTAACACTGTTCAAATATGCAAGGATTCCAGCATCATTGGTGAAAGCAGCTCCTCCAAACTGGGGCATCGGAAAAACAGAAAATGGGTGGGTGACAGGTGAAAGTTTTTTTGAGTATATAACAAATGTATTTGATCCATTCTTGAAAGAAGCTGAAATTTCCCGGCCTGTAGTAATATTTTTAGATGGGCACTGTTCTCATTTGACACTTCATTTGAGCAGATATTGTAGGGAAAATCGGATCATTCTAGTTGCTCTCCATTGCAATTCTTCACACATCTTGCAACCATTAGGTGTAGCTGTCTTTGGACCTATGAAAAAAATGTGGAAGAAGATTGTTCAGAAATGGCGTTTTGAAAATAATGGCACTGAAATTTCAAATTCTGATGTACCTTCTGTTCTGTCACAAATTATTACAGAACCTAAAATGCTGACAAATATTTGTGCTGGTTTCAGGGCAACTGGTCTGTTTCCATTTAATGTGAACAATGCAGATTACAGCAAGATAGTTGTTCGTAGTATACCAGCCTCAACCACAGTTCAGTCAAATGAGGAACTTCAGAGACATTTCTCATATATAGAAAAGCAAATTGATCCTGTCCTTCTAGATGAGTTCAGAGCAACCAAGAGAAGGAATCATGAGTAGGAAGGAAATCAAGAAGCATTATTACTTTTCAATTTCTGGAGAAAAATAGCTGATGAGGTTGAAATACATGGTGCTAGTGGTAACACTGATGACATTCTGACAGATAGCATAGCGCCTTCCTCTGAAGGTAATCAAACAGAGAATCTTTCACAAAACACAGACAGACTTAATCCTTCATCCATTCAAAATGTTGATAATATTGACATATCTTCAACACGCAGCATTTTACAGAATTCAGATATTCCTTCAACACCCACCAACAGTCTTATTCCTGCAGATATATCAACAGCCCCCAATAGTATTTCACATAATTCAGGTACTCCAACATCCAACCATAGTCCATCTTCACTACATATCCAAGTGACACCACCAAAATCATTAGCAACAGTTTTTGAAAGTGTCATCACGTGGCCAGAACCCAAACAACAAGGCACAAAGAGAAAGAAAGAACATACACCCACTGCTGTGACTAGTGACAAGTGGGTGCAATATCACGAACTGAAAGAAAAAGAGAAGCAGGAGAAGGAGCAGGAAGAAAGGAAGAGAAAAGCTATGAAGGAGTTAAAGTCCAAAGAGCATCACTTGGCATTATCTCATATAAAAAAGGGGAAAACAAGAAACAGACAAGAGTTAAGTGATAGGCCAACAAGTTCTTAAGAGGAAGAAGGACAGACGGACAGTGGAAGCAGTTTAAATGACAACGTAGAAGGAGATGAAGATGAAACACCAGAAAATGTGAAACTATCTTCAAGTGAAAATTTGAAAGTAGGGGACTTTATTTTGGTAAAATTTAGTTTAACAGGAAATAGAAGAACAAGACCTCCAATTTTTAAGTATGAATCTGTAATTTTGAAAGTGCTTTCTGACTCTGAATATGAAATTCAGTGCCTAAAACGTTCTAATGTTCAGAAAACTTGTTTCGAATACATTGAAAATGATGTTTCGACTATAACGGGTGAAGATATTATAGGGAAACTGCCAGATCCAGTCTTGATGCAAGAAGGACGTTCATTAAAAACAATGTTCCCTGGTTCCATTGATACTCGTGAGAAATAAACTTGTCTGGAAGTTGATTTAAGTAATTACTGGGACAATACTTTGCCTAATGGTTTTTTTTTCTATTCATTCAGTTTCTGTACCTTTTACCCATTTGATGTATGTTTGTTGTCTGTTGTCTTATATACTTGTATAAAGCACAAATTACTTTCTGGCACATGGATTGACAATTATTTTAGCCATAGTTTTATTATAATATGGAGTGGCCTTAAGTTGGGAAACAACTGGCCAAAGGTAGGGTTAACGTGGCCAAAACTGGGGAAATGCGCCATTTATTTTTTAATATTTTTTTCTGCTTTTGTTATACAACTTAGAATATTTGTTTTTATATGGTTGTAATGTGTAGACTTTGAAGCAATAGATACGATTTTTTGAAGTAATTTGTACTTTCTTCCTATACTAAAAATGTGATGTATCTCGAATTGCCCTTAATGTGGCCATAACTGGGGCCTCAACCCTGTGTGACAGAAAAGAAATTTACAAACAAGAGGAAATTGTGTATGCAACAACTTAAAAAGAAGTTCAAATCATGTTAAAAGTCTTTGTATTTCATATTTCAGTGTTTATTATGTGTACAATGAGAGTAAGCTCCCTATACATATACAAATGTTGTGTTAAAAGCAGAGAATTACATGTTCTTGTATAAAAATCATGCCTTTGATTTGTTATGACAAAATCTGGTAATTCAGCAGGAACATAACACTTTCTAGATGTGATGATTGGACTCTAAAAGTATAATGAATAAAGTGCTGTCGAGGGGAATTTGTGTTAATTTTCAGTAGTGTACCAATCAAAGTTTTGAAAGAGGAAGTAAATAAATAAAAATGTTAAAAATAAATGTTGTTCCAGCGTCTTCTTTCATTATTTAAACACTATGTGTGTTGCCAAAATAACAGCCAAGTTGCGGAAAAAAGAAAAAAAAAGTTATGTTTTGCAGTTCATTTTCTTTGTGTATCCCATTGGCAAAAACATTTTGGCTACATTCATGGAGTGTCTACCTGCTCTGTTCCCAATTTGTTTTTCAGTTGATGTAAAGTAGTATTTTGTGTGTTTCATAAATTTATTTGAACTGTGCAGAAGTTCAATTTCAGATGACTGACTATCCATAAATAACAACAGAAAAAATAATAAATCGGATTTTGTAGACTTTACAGTACATCCTTGGTTTGTAGCACAGATTTTTTTGTAAATGACCTATTGGTTATCCTTTAGCTGTGTAGTTATTTATTTGTGTAACATACTATTCCACTTTTGATCATGCGAGTGGACATAATGTGCTTTATAGGATATGTGGAAATGTAAAAATCATTTATATATGCATGCAATGTCAGATGATTTTTTAGTCTGACATGTGCTAAAGCTCGTTTATTTCCACATGATAATGGCCACACGGCCAAAATCGCAATGTTGAGTTTTACAAAACAATTTCACCGTCAAAAGCTGACGTCGTAATTTACGAAAATTTTCACAATTAAACTGCAGCTACGAGTAGTTAATGTTTGTTATTGATTGAGATTTCTTTTATATATTACTTTGCAAGATCTCAAAAATCTTTATTACTGCACTAAGCGGCCCACATTCAAAGATTAAATGGAAAAATACTGTCCTCTAATTCGCGTATGTAGAAATAAACATAAGAGATTTTCGCGCCATATTTTTTCGTATTGAAGTTCACAGACAGGCCACAAGTAGCGCTGGTGTCGTTCTGTGTTTCCGTATAATAACGTGGTCTTTGCACTTCTACTATACTGGTGTTCTGTGACTTACCCTACTCTTCGTCGGTGTTGGAATCACGTGAAAGTAAGTCCATTAGCGTGGTCTGGATGGATAATTTGGAAGAGTCGAACCATGTATTCTTCCTGATACTCGTTCGTTTTCCGCACAGTCCACAATGAAATTGTAAACGGTATTTCAGCTTAGATTAGATTAGATTAGATTTACTTTCATTCCAATTGATCCGTAGTGAGGAGGTCCTCCTGGATGTGGAACATGTCAGAAAAACAACAATACATGACAAATATTTACAACTAAAACAAATAAAGTAATGTACCATTCCACAGGTCCCAAGTGGAATGATCGTCATTTTTAATGAACACTAAGAGTCATTTTACAAATACTAATGCACTGAATTTAAAATAAAAAACGTTTTTTTATTTATTTATAAGGTAATAAACATGTAATACAACTACTGTAATACTTATTTACAATGAACACATTACTGCACTGAAATGGTGCAGAAGTTAGATTATACTTACACACACACACACCCACACACACACACATACACACAAATTTTCAGTGAACACATTACTGCACTGAAATTGTGCAGAAGTTATGTTGTACTTATATACAAATCAGTTGGTTTTACTAAGAAATTCATCAATGGAGTAGAAGGAGTTGGCCACCAATAAATCCTTTAGGCTTCTCTTAAACTGAATTTCATTGGTTGTTAAGCTTTTTATGGCTGCTGGCAAGTTATTGAAAATGTGTGTTCCTGAATAATGCACACCTTTTTGTACAAGACTAAGTGACTTTAAATTCTTGTGAAGATTATTCTTATTTCTAGTATTGATTCCATGAATTGAGCTGTTGGTTTGAAAAAGTGATATATTTTTAATGACAAATTTCATTAAGGAATAAATATACTGGGAAGCTGTAGTTAGTATCCCTAGTTCCCTAAACAGGCTTCTGCAGGATGTTCTTGAGTTCACACCACATATAATTCTTACTGCACGTTTTTGTGCCCGGAAAACTTTAGCTTGGCTTGATGAATTAACCCAAAAAATAATCCCATATGACATTATGGAATGAAAGTAAGCATAGTATGCCAGCTTTTTCATTTTTATATCCCCTACGTCTGACAAAATTCGCATTGCAAACAGAGATTTGTTAAGACGCTTCAGCAGTTCTGTGGTGTGCTCCTCCCAATTGAATTTATTATCAAGCTGTAATCCCAAGAATTTAACACTGTCCACTTCTTCTATCTTCTTGTCATCATATGTTAGACATATACTCTTGGGACACCCCTTACAAGTTCTGAACTGCATGTAGTGTGTTTTTTCAAAGTTTAGTGACAAAGAATTGGCTAGGAACCAGTGATTAATGTCCACAAATATTTTATTGGCTGATCTTTCTAAGACTACACTTGATTTGCTATTTATTGCAATGTTTGTATCATCGGCAAACAAAACAAACTTGGCATCTGGTAAGGTTACTGATGAAAGGTCATTGATATACACAAGAAAAAGTAAGGGCCCCAAAATGGAACCTTGTGGGACCCCACATGTAATTAGTTCCCAGTTGGATGATGCCTGATAGACATGTATCAAGCTCTTTCCTAATAACACCCTTTGTTTCCTGCCAGAGATATAAGATTTGAACCATTTTGCAGCATTTCCTGTTACACTATAATATTCTAGTTTACTTAAAAGGATATTGTGATTTACACAGTCAAATGCCTTTGATAGATCACAAAATATACCAGTTGCCTGCAATTTTTTGTCTAATGAATTAAGCACATTTTCACTGTAAGTGAAGATAGCCTTCTCAATATCAGAACCTTTTAGAAATCCAAACTGTGACTTTGACAGTATGTTATTTGAGATAAGATGGTTATAAAGACGACAGTACATTACTTTTTCGAAAATTTTTGAGAATGCTGGTAACAGTGAAATTGGACGGAAATTTGATGCTATTTCTTTATCTCCCTTCTTAAACAGTGGCTTAACTTCAGCATATTTCAGCCATTCAGGAAATATTCCACTGATAAACGACTGGTTACACAGATAGCTTAATATGTTACTTAGCTCAGAATCACATTCTTTAATTAACTTTGTTGATATTTCATCATACCCACTAGATGTTTTTGATTTTAAAGATTTTATGATGGACATTATTTCTGTTGGGGTAGTGAGGGTCAAATTCATATTATGGAAATTACTTGAAATGTCTGGTCTAAGGTAATCCATAGCAGCATCTACCGAACCTGACAACCCCATCTTTTCAGTAACAGTTATAAAATGTTTGTTAAAAAGTTCTGCAACACTATACACATCTGTCACCAATGTATCATTTACTCTTAATGCTATTTGTTCCTCTTCATGTCTGGTCCTACCGGTCTCCTCCTTCACTATATCCCATATTGTCTTTATTTTGTTATCTGATATGACTATCTTTTCCTTGTAATATATTTGCTTTGACATCCATATTACAGTCTTTAATATTTTGCAGTATTTCTTATAATGTGCTATAGCATCAACATTGGAAATGTTTCGGATTGACAGATACAGTTTTCTTTTTGTTTTACAAGATACCCTTATTCCTCGAGTAATCCATGGCTTCTTTGTAGATTTTCCTCTAACCTTGGTAAGTTTTGGGGGAAAGCAGTGTTCAAATAAGGTAAGCACTTTATTAGCAAAAATGTTATATTTTTCATTCATGCCATGAGCACTGTAAACATCAGTCCAGTGAATGTCTCTGAGGAGTGTCCTAAAATAATCAATTTTTGGCTTACTGATTACCCTCTTGAGCTCAGATTTAACAGATTTTATATCCTGTTCAGTATTAACATTTAACAGAAGGAACTGCATGTCATGGTCTGAGAGGCCATTGGCTATTGGTTTTGTAATATAATTTTGTTCATTGGACTTTTCTATAAAGATATTATCAATGGCTGTTTGTGAGCAAGTGGCTATCCTAGTGGGGAACTTTACTGTGGGAATTAAGTTGAATGATAGTGTTACTAACTCAAATAAGTTCTTATTCGGAGAGTCTTTAAGGAAATCTACATTGAAATCACCAGCAACCACTATTTCTTTGTTTTTGGTTATTAAATGGGCCAGTACAGCTTCAAGGTGGTTTACAAACAGATTAAAGTTACCTGCAGGTGCTCGATATACACTTAATATTATGAAAGATTTTTTGTGAAAATCTAATTCTGTTGCACATGCTTCCATATGCTGTTCTAGGCAAAATTTATGAATGTCTATGTTCTTAAATTTATGACAGTTCCTGATGAATGTGGCAACTCCTCCTTTCTCCATTTCTGATCTACAAAAGTGAGATGCTAACCTAAACCCTGTAACACTTAAAAGTTCTATACCAGTGGTCACATGATGTTCAGAGAGGCAGATTATGTCAGCTGGGTTTGAAGACTCTAATTCATCTATGCATATAGTTAATTCATTAATTTTATTTCTCAGTCCTCGAATATTTTGATGCAATAAAGATAGCTGACATTTCACATTGTCTGAGTTAAAATTGGGTGGAGTTAAAATATCTGCTGACAGTTGAAAATTCTTAACCAATGGCTGTTTATGCTGATGTAATAAGCTGGAATTATGTTTTTTGATTTCTTTTTCAAACTGAAGGTTTGTCTCAGTTCTAACCTCTCTTAAAATTTGCTTTCTTTCTGTCCTCCCTACCCTAAAAAAGGGTCTTTTCTGAATCCTATAACCACTGGTATTTTACCACTCATGACAGTGCCTCCCCCCTTTAACTTTCCTGCTATTTCCCCAGCCCCAGCATCGAAACTGTTCTTACGAAGTCTACACAGTCCATTATTTCCTCGTCCTGTAGTACTCCATATTTGCGACAAAAAGTCGAACAATTTTCTACGCTGGATAAACATGGAATTAAATTTTTCCATATGAGAGAATCCGCCGAAGAAACGTCAAGAGCACCAGACATCCCACTCACTAACCACATAAATCGTCTGGTATTCCCTAGCAGTTCACAAATAATTTGCGGAGGTATGTAATTTAGAGCAACTAAGGGAACGACGGGAAACATAGAAATGACGATCACAAATAACTGATCTTACGATCGCACGTTCGATATGTATCTTTTGGACCCCTCCACTTCGATAGGCAATCATTCTTGGAAATTGCCCAGAAATGCTATAAGTAATTGAATTTGAAGTTGTTTAAATTCATTCAATGAAGATAAACTTCGCGCTCACCAGTGAAAGCTGAAATTGGATCGGAAACAGTTAACATCAGTCCGATGTCATACCGTCTTTGGACTGCTATAGCAAAATTGCTACTCCCGTCAGCCACTGCTGCCAGCCTTTGAAGTGAACGATTAATATTTGTTGTGTCAGGTGAGGAAGTATACAATAGCGTCATATACAAGTACTCACTGCTACAGATTATTTATCACCAAAATGAAACAGATGCATGAAATAATGACGTTTCTTGCCAGCCCTATTGCGCACAGATAAAAAAATGACACGCGCGTGCGGTATTTTTTGGCCAGAAACACTCTTTTGGGGAGTTCGGTCGCATAATGCAAATATTTTTATTTGATGCCCCTTCAGAGACTTGCGCTTCAATAACGATGAAAACACACACACACGCACACACAGTTGACAACAGACCTACAATAAACTTTGAAATTAGTCAATAATCGTTGGAAACTCTTACAAAAAGGAATTATTTTTATGCTACATGCTTGGAAAACGTTTCAGGACACCTTCGTGACAAACTCGACTGGTCGAGCATACACAGTGATCACTTAGCATGAGAAGTAGGAGAATGTATTTTTTTCCTCTAAATACAAGATTTATAAAATTCTTGCTTCTCCCACACAAACTGTCTCAGACAAACCTTAATAAACAGTGTGGATGAGCGGGTTACAAAATCAGATTACCCAGAATATAACTTCTGGATCGAAATTGTCCTTACTAGTAAATATACATACCTCTAAGAATTTAGGTTACACGTCCTTACAAAGGTACAATCAATTGTGTTTCAGGTACAACTTAACGGCGAATATCAGATGTTTGTTGGCGGCTTACCTTCTAACTACCGTCAGTTCACGGTTTTCACAAGATTTTGCTCCGTAGGGATGGACACATTCGCTACGGTCGCAGGTTCGAACCCTGCCTCGGGCATGGATGTGTGTGATGTCCTTAGGTTAGTTAGGTTTACGTAGTTGTAAGTTCTAGGGGTCTGATGACCGTAGCAGTTAAGTCCCATTGTGCTCAGAGCCATTTTGATGGACACATTAATGTTGTTCGCCAGTCACTTCCTCTCACACTGATATTCAGCATAAAATAAACAATGGTTAATATGGTACTACTGCTACTTTACCGCTTATTTCTAAAAGCATGGTCGCAACAATTCAATCAGTTTTCGAATTCGTTAACGTATGTGTCAGAGTCGATTAATTGTGTGTCGACATCAGTCAACTTTGTGGCAAACTCGTTTTATGTGTGTTTTTTTTTCTTGTTCAAATACAGGTAATGTAAATTTATTTTTTGTATGCTATGTTACAGGAATCAGAGCGAAAACTAAACGCTAATTTGATTGAAATGAAGTTCGAGCTGCTTAAGCAGTTGATGCAAAATGGAGATCGAAAACATAAATACACACTGTTGACGATAGGTACGTATAGGAATCATATTACTGCAGTTTTAGAGGGCACTGAGCAAAAATGTACACCTGTAGGAACCACCTGGTGACACGATGAAATTGCACAGTGCACTCTGGCGTGACGAATGTATCACTCTCTCTATCAAAAATAATTATTAATTAGCCTCAGTAGCTTTAGTGGTGACCCCAAACAGTGAATATGAAGAAAATTACGATATACAAACAAGAGAATTCAACGACTTCAGAAAGTTCATGGAGGAATGAAGAGATGCAGCTCGTGAACCTTCAAGAACAGATACATGAACAACGTGAAGCACTGAAGTTAGCATTGGAGACGCCTATTACTCCAACGTCAAACACGCGTGCGGCCGTACAAACCAACAGCCCTACGGAAAACATGCAGCACGTAAAAATTCGAACACCGCAGTTCCTGCCAGACAAACTGCAGCTATGGTTTGCAATGACTGAGCTCACGTTTGCCCAAAGCAAGATCAATGATGAGCAGGCGAAGTTCGCCATGACGGTGAATGCGCTGGTTGCTAGAGCAGCAACCGCAGCAGAAGATGTAATACTCCGACCTCTAGCAGAACGACCGCACGCGGCGTTGAAAAATGTATTACTCGCCAGAATGCGTAAACCGTTAAATCAACGCATACGGCAGGTGCTTAAAGAAGAAGCTATAGGTGACAGGACACCGTCGGAATTTTGGAAGCATTTGCGCGGTATCGTCAACTTCTACATCTACATTTATACTCCGTAAGCCACCCAACGGTGTGTGGCGGAGGGCACTTTACGTGCCACTGCCGTTACCTCCCTTTTCTGTTCCAGTCGCGTATGGTTCGCAGGAAGAAAGACTTCCGGAAAGCCTCCGTGAGCGCTCGGATCTCTCTAATTTTACATTCGTCATCTCCTCGGGAGGTATAAGTAGGGGGAAGCAATAAATTCGACGCCTCGTCCAGAAACGCACCCTCTCGAAACCTGGACAGCAAGCTACACCGCGATGCAGAGCGCCTCTCTTGCAGAGTCTGCCACTTGAGTTTGTTAAACATATCCGTAACGCTATCACGGTTACCAAATAACCCCGTGACGAAACGCGCCGCTCTTCTTTGGATCTTCTCTATCTCCTCCGTCAGACCGATCTGGTACGGATCCCACACTGATGAGCAATACTCAAGTATAGGTCGAACGAGTGTTTTGTAAGCCACCTCCTTTGTTGATGGACTACATTTTCTAAGCACTCTCCCAATGAATCTCAACCTGGTACCCGCCTTACCAACAATTAATTTTATATGATCATTCCACTTCAAATCGTTCCGCACGCATACTCCCAAATATTTTACAGAAGTAACTGCTACCAGTGTTTGTTGCGCTATCATACAATAAAGGCTCCTTCTTTCTATGTATTCGCAATACATTACATTTGTCTATGTTAAGGGTCAGTTGCCACTCCCTGCACCAAGTGCCTATCTTCTGCAGATCTTTCTGCATTTCGCTGCAATTTTCTGATACTGCAACTTCTCTGTATACTGCAGCATCATCCGCGAAAAGCCGCATGGAACTTCCGACACTGTCTACTAGGCCATTTACATATATTTTGAAAAGCAATGGCCCCATAACACTCCCCTGTGGCACGCCAGAGGTTACTTTAACGTCTGTAGACGTCTGTCCATTGAGAACAACATGATGTGTTCTGTTTGCCAAAAACTCTTCAATCCAGCCACACAGCTGGTCTGATATTCGGTTGGCTCTTACTCTGTTTATCAGGCGACAGTGCGGAACTGTATCGAACGTCTTCCGGATGTCAAGGAAAATGGCATCTACCTGGGAGCCCGTATCTAATATTTTCTGGGTCTCGTGAACAAATAAAGCGAGTTGGGTCTCACACGATCGCTATTTCCAGAATCCATGTTGATTCCTACAGAGTAGATTCTGGGTTTCCAGAAATAACATGATACGCGAGCAAAAAACATGTTCTAAAATTCTACAACAGATCGATGTCAGAGATATAGGTCTATAGTTTTGCGCATCTGCTCGACGACCCTTCTTGAAGACTGGGACTAACTGTGCTCTTTTCCAATCGTTTGGAACCTTCCGTTCCTCTAGAGTCTTGCGGTACACGGCTGTTAGAAAGGGGGCAAGTTCTTTCGCAGAAGAATTGTCAGATGCGACGCTCAAACACCTCTGGCTAGATCAATTATCAAGCACGGTAAAAGCCGCACTAGTAACTCGTGAATAAAACAAAATGCAGAACCTCTTGGAGATAGCAGACAAAGTCCATGCGACCATAGGCAAACCACAGATGGCTTGCATGGCAATCTTTAACGGGGAAGAAGCGCCAGAAGTGATAGCAGCAATACAGGAGACTCAGTACGGACGTCAACAAACATATACAAGAACTAACAAGACAGATGACATTATTGCAGCAACAAGTCTCACAATTGTTACAGAATGAAAACAGCAAGGCCAAAGACGAAATTAACAAGGACGGGTATGTTGGTACCATCAACGCTTCGTGAATAGAGCAACAAACAACAAAGTATTCGCAAGCCATGTGTGTACCCAAACGTGTGCGGGGGTCATCAGTAGGCGCAGCGGGCCGCGGTAGCATGGAAGAACGCCTGCAACAACGAGGTGAGACAGACACAGACTATGGACAGGTGAGTAACGTCAATAATTTTCTTACCACCATCGAAGGGCTTGATGTCAGAGATGTCAAGGTGAACCGTTGCTATCTACACTACTGGCCATTAAAGTTCCTACACCAAGAAGAAATGCAGATGATAAACGGGTATTCATTGGACAGATATATTATACTAGAACTGACATGTGATTACATTTTCACGCAATTTGGGTGCATAGATCCTGAGAAATCAGTACCCAGAACAACCACATCTGGCCGTAATAACGGCCTTGATACGCCTGGTCATTGAGTCAAACAGAGCTTGGATGGCGTCTACAGGTACAGCTGCTCATGCTGCTTCAACACGATACCACAGTTCATCGAGAGTAGTGATTGGCGTATTGTGGCGAGCTAGTTGCTCGGCCACCATTGACCAGACGTTTTCACTGGTGAGAGATCTGGTGAATGTGCTGGCCAGGGCAGTAGTCGAACATTTTCTGTATCCAGAAAGGCCCGTACAGGACCTGCAACATGCGGTCGTGCATTATCCTGCTGAAATGTAGTATTTCGCAGGGATCGAATGAAGGGTAGAGCCACGGATCCAACACGGCGTTCCGTATTGCCCTCCTGAACCCACCAATTCCATATTCTGCTAACAGTCATTGGATCTCGACCAACGCGAGCAGCAGTGTCGTGATACGATAAACCGCAATCGCGATAGGCTACAATTCGACCTTTATCAAAGTCGGAAACGTGATGGTACGCATTTCTCCTCCTCACACGAGGCATCACAACAACGTTTCACCAGGCAACGCCGGTCAACTGCTGTTTGTGTATGAGAAATCGGTTGGAAACTTTCCTCATGTCAGCACGCTGTAGGCGCCGCCATCGGTACCAGCATTTTGTGAATGCTCTGAAAAGCTAATCATTTGCATATCACAGCATCTTCTTCCTGCCGGTTACATTTCGCGTCTGTAGCACGTCGCCTTCGTGGTGTAGCAATTTTAATGACCAGTAGTGTAATAGACTCGGGATCCGATGTGAGTGTGCTCCCCTTTACTGACGGATAGCACTCCACTGATACAGTTAACCGCAGCAAATAAGTCGCCCATTGTTGCACATGGCACAGGTAAAATTGAAGTCACTTTAGGTTTCTTACAAAGCAGTCAGTGTACCTTCATTCTGGCGAGGTGTCAGAGGCGATATTGGGTGCAGACTTTCTTTGTGACATGCACATTACCATAGATGTCGCTAATGCACAGATTAAACGAAATTAAGAGACGGTAGATGACATCATATATAGAAGATGAACATCAACAAAAGCAAAACGAGGATAATGGAATGTAGTCGAATTGGGTGATGCTGAGGGAATTAGATTAGGAAATGAGACACTTAAAGTAGTAAAGGAGTTTTGCTATCTGGGGAGCAAAATAACTGATGATGGTCGAAATAGAGAGGATATAAAATGTAGATTGGCAATGGCAAGGAAAGCGTTTCTGAAGAAGATAAATTTGTTAACATCGAGTATAGATTTAAGTGTCAGGAAGTCGTTTCTGAAAGTGTTTGTATGGAGTGTAGCCATGTATGGAAGTGAAACATGGACGATAAATAGTTTGGACAAGAAGAGAACAGAAGCTTTTGAAATGTGGTGCTACAGAAGAATGCTGAAGATGAGATGGGTAGATCACATAACTAATGAGGAGTTATTGAATAGGATTGGGGAGAAGAGGAGTTTGTGGCACAACTTGACTAGAAGAAGGGATCGGTTGCTACGACATGGTCTGAGGCATCAAGGGATCACCAATTTAGTATTGGAGGGCAGCGTGGAGGGTAAAAATCGTAGAGGGAGACCAAGAGATGAATACACTAAGCAGATTCAGAAGGATGTAGGTTGCAGTAGTTACTGGGAGATGAAGAAGCTTGCACAGGATAGAGTAGCATGGAGAGCTGCATCAAACCAGTCTCAGGACTGAAGACCACAACAACAACAGATGGCATCACGGAACGTGACACTTACCGCTCTGGCAAACATAACTGTGACGCGGTGTCACATGCCGTAAATGATAAGACGATCGCAGAAAAATCCGCAGTAACTCACAAAACTGTACATTGCATTTACACCACGCCCGGTCAGCCAACACATCAACGACCGCGCAGGTTAGCACCCGATCGGTTCGTGGCAGCAAAAGCAGATTTCGAGGCATTACTGTCATCAGGTCTCATAAGTAGATCAGACAGCCCGTGGGCGTCACCCATAAATTTGGTAAAGAAAAAAGATGGGTCGTGGAGACCATGTGGCGATTACAGGAAGTTAAACGCAGGTACTATACCAAATTGTTACCCAGTGCCTAATATTTGCGATTTCACAAATGAATTAGCTGGGGCAACGATCTTTCGCATTATTGATTGTAAAAAGGCTTATCACCAGATACCGGTCGCAGAAGAAGACACGCCCAAAACAGCAGTTATAACACCTTTCGGTTTATTCGAATATGTCGGAATGCCTTTCGGGTTAAAGAACGCAGCTCAAACATGGCAACGATTTATTGATGAAGTGTTGCGCGGACTGAAAGGATGCTTCGCATATCTTGATGATATTTTAATCTCATCAACGAAGGCAGAAGCACACGAGAAGCAACTGTCCGCAGTGTTTGCCCGCATAAATCAGTACGGAATAATAGTCAACAAAGCAAAATGCGAACTGCGAAAACTGTAAGTGATGTTTCTGGGATATGAAGTTTCGGCGGAGGGCATACGACCGCGAGAGGTCAAGGTAGCAGTAATCGACAACATGAACCGCCCCGAGACTTACCATTAACTCAGAAAATTTTTAGGCACGGTGAATTTCTATAGACAGCATTTGCCGCGAGCTGCTCTAGCACAAGCGCCCTTGACAGAAGCTCTCGCAGGTAAAAATGCAAATGGCAAACGACTTTTGCAATGGAACGTGGATATCGAGAGAGCATTTCAACACATAAAGGTCGAGTTAGGAAAAGCAGTACTCATTACTCATCCAGTACCAACAGCACCTCTGTCAGTAGTAGTCGATGCCAGCCAAGACACGTTGAGAACCGCACTCCATCAGAAAGTAAACGAGAAATGGCAGCCTTTGGGTTTTTCCTCACGAAACCTTACAGACCCACAAAGGAAGTGGAGCGCATACGACAGAGAACTATTAGCGATATATGAAGCCATCCGGTACTTTCGCCCGTATGTAGAGGCGAGAGCATTTACTGTATACACCGACCATAAACCAATAACCTTTGCATTCAGTAAGGCACAGGATAGCTGTTCTCCACGTCAATTTCGCCAATTAGAATACATCAGTCAATTTACTACAGATATTAAACATATCAAGGGTGTCGAAAACATAGTCGCCGATTTCCTGTCGCGGGTCTCGGTTATTTCAAAAACCGTAGACTACGATAAATTAGCCACAGCACAAGCTAATGACGCTCAACTCCAACAGTAATTACAGGACGTAACAACCGGACTTCAGTTAAAATTAAACCAGCTGGCGGGCACGAATGTGAAGATATGATGCGACATAGCTACGAACAAACCCAGGTCTCCATCCCAAGGCAATTACGAAAAGAGCATACACGGACTCGGTCATCCGGGTAGCAGAGCCACTATCAAACTACTCACGGAGCGTTTTGTCTGGCCGAGTATAAGGAAGGATTGCCGCGATTGGGTAACAACATGCGTGCTGTGCCAAAGGAACAAGATTGGACGGTATGTACACAAAGCAGTTGGAGATTTTCCCCCGGTAAAAAAGAGGTTCTCCCACGTTCATTTGGACATTGTGGGCCCTCTATCACCTTCGGACGGCTACAAGTATTTGTTGACATCGGTGGACCGGTATACAAGATGGGCAGAAGCTTCTCCACTATCGGACATCTAGCAGAGACGGTAGCTCGAGTTTTTTTGGCTTCTTGGATCTCCCGTTTTGGATGTTCACTATACGTGACAACCGATCAAGGACGACAATTTGAATTCACTTTATTCCAACAATTAGCCAAGCTCTGTGGATTCCGCCATCACCGCACCACCGCTTATCACCCAGCGAGCAATGGCGTGGTTGAGCGGTGGCACAGGACATTAAAAACAGAACTGATGTGCCATAAGGACAGATGGACTTCCGCGTTGACAGTGGTGCTGCTAGGTCTCCGAACTGCCTGCAAATCAGACCTAGGTGCATCCACGGCTGAACTGGTTAACGGAGAGAACCTCAGGCTGCCGGCAAAATTTTTCGTTGAACCGACGGAAGCGACAGCGGGTGACATGCCTTACGTCTCGCAAGTCCGCAACCACATGGCACAGCTACGACCGACACGTGGTTCTCGACATGGCACCAACACGCCATTCGTTCACAAGCAGTTTAGCGATTGCCCTTACGTGTAGCTGAGGACAGACGCTGTACGAACACCTCTTCAGCCGCCATATACTGGGCCTTATAAAGTACTCGCGAGAGATGAACATACGCTGCAGATAAACCATGACGGGAAGCGACAAACAAGTTTCCGTTGAGAGAGTTAAACCGGCGCACATGTGACCAGCAGCTGACGAAGAAAATCAAGACACTAGTGAAGAACCGCCACCTACATAATATGGCGAAGAGGTGTTGCCCGTAGAGAGCAACACGCCAAACCAGAAGCAGGAAACCACATCGGAAGACCCATCGTTCTCAGAGAAGTGCTCTAGGGCGGGCATAATTATAAAATACAAGTATCCTTATGTGCCCGGAGCTCCGCTCTACAAAGGGGGGGGGGGGGGGGGGGGCTGGGGGGCTGTGTAGTGCGCTGAACCGCCGATCCTGTCGCAGCAACGATGTCTGCAGCAGGGGAAAGAAAGGCAGTCTGCAAACCAACAGGCTTCACAACAGCCTAATCGTGTACCCAATATCGACGGTCAGCCGCAGATCAAATAACAACTTCTTTTCCTAGTTGCTTGACAAATCCATAAAGAAAAACATTAAGCTGTTGCAAATTCAACCTAGAAGAAAAGGATAGACGCAACAAAATTCACCAGTCCCTGTTGAAGAAACGTTTTATCGTAAAAAAAATTCTGACAGCTCAACAAAGTCACAGAGTTTCTATACGTTCGTTGTGCGGTCTGACACTCCTTGATATCTTTGCCAGAATAAATTGAGATTCTCATAATTTTTCCTTAAATAATTAATTAATGTCACTAAAGGATCAATCTTGTTCTCATTTAAAGAGGATAAAGTTTTAAAACAGAATTTTATTACACTTCACAGCATCGATTATTTTCAAAATATCAATACGTGTCGACTTCTCGTTACTAAAGCTTTAAACTAGTTAATTATTGAAGATCATCCATACTCCTGATAAAATTCTGCCAGAATCTCTTCAAGAAGTCAAATTCCACACATAAGTAATATTTACGATGTATGTCGTAACAACAGAGTCAACTGACTGTTTTAACTTCCAACTCGAAGTTTATTTAACCGTTGATAACCAACTGACACCCAATTACAAACTTTATAATTCCACATTCAACATTGAACTCCTTTTCAATTTAAAAAAAAACATAAAACATATTTTAATAATGGTCAGCGTGATGTTTCAACGGTTCTTCCAGCCGCCGGCCGTCGACTACGGTGCAATAGTGGTTAGCTCTCGTCGTCCGCCGCGTCTGGAGTCCCAACTGGATCATCTTGCTGCCACGCTCGACATGAAAGAAAATAAACAAAATCTTTTTAAATAACAAGTCTCCACTTAACATACTACAAATAAATAAATACATATATTAACATTTCTTACCTGGCGTCGATCAAGCGGTAAATAAACGCGATGTTTCCTGATTAGACTTTTGAAACACCACAGTAGGAACCGCCTGGTGACACAACGAAATCGCATAGTGGACTTTGGTGTTTATTCTGTGAAGAATGTTATTTACAATGTGTTTACTCTTTGGTTTTGTTCTAGCGCTATGCCATCTCTTTTGATGTATCTTGGGTTTGGTATTGTTCCTGTGTTCAGCGACATGCAAAAATAAAGTTATACTCTTGAACGCATTACTCTCTCTCAAAAATAATTATTAATTAGCCTCGGTGGTTTTAGACCAAAATATAGTGACTACGTTGCTTGTTTCGTTCAAACAACTCTGAACGCTCCAAGATCATGACGTTTATTACGGAAAAGAACTGATGAACTTGCGAGACGGGCTGATTGGAATATTTCAACAAAAGGAACGGCAAGTCATTGAATACGTCTGCATTGAAGCTAACCAAGTTTTACCGTCTATGAATGCAGACCACTTGTAGTCTACGTTGCCTTCAATACTAGAGCAATATGACGCGGAAAAGTCTCCAAACTCACCAAAACTGTCAGTAATAACCGCTGCTTACGGAACATCACTTTATCGTTTAAGCGACAATCGTGTTCACAGACGAAAATCTCTATTGGTAGGCTCTATTGGTAGGATGCAGTTCGGATGGATCTGAAAAACTAATTTGTCACTGGGAAAAGATTAAAACCAAGAATGTTACCAACTGAATGAACAAAAAAACATAGGTGGTGGCCGCTATTTTCACTTACTGGGTTCTCAGTTTTTATCAGTCTTTTTTTGTGTGGAAAGCATAAAATTGCAATTGTTGCTGATACTTATGGGTACATCGCTCTCTGAGCATGTTTCTACACAGAGGAGGAAAAAACTTATGCTGTTACCACCTGACACAACACTCTGTATGAAAGTAAAGTTTTTGTGACAAGTGTGTTCTTGGTATTTAGCGACCTGAAGCAGTGTTGAAGGCATGCTTAGTGAATAGCATAAAGATCGTAGCCGATCTGAACCGACGTCCTTCACTATAAGTGTCTACTGCATCATATTGCTCGTTTAGTTAGATATGAGGCTGAACACAGAGTTGATATAAAGAATGCAAGATGAAAATTTGTCTCCTGATAAACAAATGAAGATGATTGCAGTGAAATGACGATTTTCTTACGTTATTAACAGGCGAAATACCCTCAGACTTCAAGAAGAATATAATAATTCCAATCCCAAAGAAAGCAGGTGTTGACAGATGTGAAAATTACCGAACAATCAGTTTAATAAGTCACAGCTGCAAAATACTAACACGAATTCTTTACAGACGAATGGAAAAACTAGTAGAAGCCAACCTCGGGGAAGATCAGTTTGGATTCCGTAGAAACACTGGAACACGTGAGGCAATACTGACCTTACGACTTATCTTAGAAGAAAGATTAAGGAAAGGCAAACCTACGTTTCTAGCATTTGTAGACTTAGAGAAAGCTTTTGACAATGTTGACTGGAATACTCTCTTTCAAATTCTGAAGGTGGCAGGGGTAAAATACAGGGAGCGAAAGGCTATTTACAATTTGTACAGAAACCAGATGGCAGTTATAAGAGTCGAGGGACATGAAAGGGAAGCAGTGGTTGGGAAGGGAGTAAGACAGGGTTGTAGCCTCTCCCCGATGTTGTTCAATCTGTATATTGAGCAAGCAGTAAAGGAAACAAAAGAAAAATTCGGGGTAGGTATTAAAATTCATGGAGAAGAAATAAAAACTTTGAGGTTCGCCGATGACATTGTAATTCTGTCAGAGACAGCAAAGGACTTGGAAGAGCAGTTGAATGGAATGGACAGTGTCTTGAAAGGAGGATATAAGATGAACATCAACAAAAGCAAAACAAGAATAATGGAATGTAGTCCAATTAAGTCGGGTGATGCTGAGGGAATTAGATTAGGAAATGAGGCACTTAAAGTAGTAAAGGAGTTTTGCTATTTGGGGAGCAAAATAACTGATGATGGTCGAAGTAGAGAGGATATAAAATGTAGGCTGGCAATGGCAAGGAAAGCGTTTCTGAAGAAGAGAAATTTGTTAACATCCAGTATTGATTTAAGTGTCAGGAAATCATTTCTGAAAGTATTTGTATGGAGTGTAGCCATGTATGGAAGTGAAACATGGACGATAAATAGTTTGGACAAGAAGAGAATAGAAGCTTTCGAAATGTGGTGCTACAGAAGAATGCTGAAGATTAGATGGGTAGATCACATAACTAATGAGGAAGTATTGAATAGGATTGGGGAGAAGAGAAGTTTGTGGCACAACTTGACCAGAAGAAGGGATCGGTTGGTAGGACATGTTCTGAGGCATCAAGGGATCACCAATTTAGTATTGGAGGGCAGCATGGAGGGTAAAAATCGTAGAGGGAGACCAAGAGATGAATACACTAAGCAGATTCAGAAGGATGTAGGTTGCAATAGGTACTGGGAGATGAAAAAGCTTGCACAGGATAGAGTAGCATGGAGAGCTGCATCAAACCAGTCTCAGGACTGAAGACCACAACAACAACAATTACAAGTTTCGCAGAAACGTAAGTCAAATGACAACTAGATGTATGCAGTAGGTTTGTTTACTGTACAACTTCTTACAGCAATTGTGTTGTGTATGTTTTGTTCAATGAATAACCTACAGTTGCAAAATACTTTGTAGACACGTTTATTACCAACGGACAGTCTAACCAAAGACAAATGTTCAAAAGTGTGCGAATTCCTAAGGGACCAAACTGCTGAGGTCATCGGACCCTAGACTTACACACTACAGAAACTAGCTTTTGCTAAGAACAGCACACACACCCATGCCCGAGGGAGGACAAGAACCTCCGGCGGGAGGGGCCGTGCACTCCGTGACATGGCGCCCTAAACCCCACGGCCACTCCGCGCGGCTGCCAAAGACAATAAAGGTTTATAAGGAGACTGTAGCTTCATTTTCAACAGAGGACGAATAGGCAGTTCATATTTCTCTCGGGGATGATCCACATGTTGCTCGCCGCAAAACAGAAGCCACAGATGAAATCTTCCCGAAAGTGCGCAACGAAGTATTGGACAACCAGTAATTATAAGTATATAACTGTCGGCGTAATATAGCAGGTGGAAGAATTAGATTCATTTTCGTTATAGAATGAACAAAGTGCAAAATGGGCGCTTTGCTGAATTGCGCCCTGAAAAAAAAATGCGGAAACGTCTCGGTAATAAACTGCAAAGACGTAGATCTATTTTCGGTAGCAGGCTTCGAAGCGGTTCTTAAACTGACACTTTTGGAAAAGCTGTGAACTACTGAATCTACCTTGCCTGTCTTAAAGTATGAAGGCAGCAAGCTGTGTTTTATGTGATAAGCACACCAGACATGAAATTAGTTACCCTTGGGAGACATCTCGCTAATATCATGCACAACGGTTTAGCTTTGGTAAGGGCATCATTTTGGCGAGGAAGAGAGCCCACAAGTTTCTGCAATTATCCATTTCCAGGTGAGGGCATTCATTGACTATTAGATCCCATGTTGTTGTTGTGGTCTTCAGTCCTGAGACTGGTTTGATGCAGCTCTCCATGCTACTCTATCCTGTGCAAGCTTTTTCATCTCCCAGTACCAACTGCAACCTACATCCTTCTGAATCTGCTTAGTGTATTCATCTCTTGGTCTCCCTCTACGATTTTTACCCTCCACGCTCCCCTCCAATACTAAATTGGTGATCCCTTGATGCCTCAGAACATGTCCTACCAACCGATCCCTTCTTCTGGTCAAGTTGTGCCACAAACTTCTCTTCTCCCCAATCCTATTCAATACTTCCTCATTAGTTATGTGATCTACCCATCTAATCTTCAGCATTCTTCTGTAGCACCACATTTCGAAAGCTTCTATTCTCTTCTTGTCCAAACTATTTATCGTCCATGTTTCACTTCCATACATGGCTACACTCCATACGAATACTTTCAGAAATGACTTCCTGACACTTAAATCAATACTGGATGTTAACAAATTTCTCTTCTTTAGAAACGCTTTCCTTGCCATTGCCAGCCTACATTTTATATCCTCTCTACTTCGACCATCATCAGTTATTTTGCTCCCCAAATAGCAAAACTCCTTTACTACTTTAAGTGCCTCATTTCCTAATCTAATTCCCTCAGCATCACCCGACTTAATTAGACTACATTCCATTATCCTTGTTTTGCTTTTGTTGATGTTCATCTTATATCCTCCTTTCAAGACACTGTCCATTCCATTCAACTGCTCTTCCAAGTCCTTTGCTGTCTCTGACAGAATTACAATGTCATCGGCGAACCTCAAAGTTTTTATTTCTACTCCATGAATTTTAATACCTACTCCGAATTTTTCTTTTGTTTCCTTTACTGCTTGTTCAATATACAGATTGAACAACATCGGGGAGAGGCTACAACCCTGTCTTACTCCCTTCCCAACCACTGCTTCCCTTTCATGTCCCTCGACTCTTATAACTGCCATCTGGTTTCTGTACAAATTGTAAATAGCCTTTCGCTCCCTGTATTTTACCCCTGCCACCTTTAGAATTTGAAAGAGAGTATTCCAGTCAACATTGTCAAAAGCTTTCTCTAAGTCTACAAATGCTAGAAACGTAGGTTTGCCTTTCCTTAATCTTTCTTCTAAGATAAGTCGTAAGGTCAGTATTGCCTCACGTGTTCCCGTGTTTCTACGGAATCCAAACTGATCTTCCCCGAGGTTGGCTTCTACTAGTTTTGCCATTCGTCTGTAAAGAATTCGTGTTAGTATTTTGCAGCTGTGACTTATTAAGCTGATAGTTCGGTAATTTTCACATCTGTCAACACCTGCTTTCTTTGGGATTGGAATTATTATATTCTTTTTGAAGTCTGTGGGTATTTCGCCTGTTTCATACATCTTGCTCGCCAGATGGTAGAGTTTTGTCAGGACTGGCTCTCCCACGGCCGTCAGTAGTTCCAATGGAATATTGTCTACTCCGGGGGCCTTGTTTCGACTCAGGTCTTTCAGTGCTCTGTCAAACTCTTCACGCAGTATCATATCTCCCATTTCATCTTCATCCCATTCATTCATTAGATCCCATAGAAATACCAAATCTTGCGGGAATGTTGGTTCCTACATTTCACCCACTGTACCAAACCGAGCGAGGTGGCGCAGTGGTTAGACACTGGACTCGCATTCGGGAGGACGACGGTTCAATCCCGCGTCCGGCCATCCTGATTTAGGTTTTCCGTGATTTCCCTAAATCACTCCAGGCAAATGCCGGGATGGTTCCTCTGAAAGGGCACGGCCGACTTCCTTCCTTATCCTTCCCTAATCCGATGAGACCGATGACCACGCTGTCTGGTCTCCTTCCCCAAAACAACCAACCAACCAACCACTGTACCAAATAACTCCAGACATTTTCT